>NW_028277075.1:41490625-42103906 GCF_059951505.1 Python bivittatus | reverse complement strand
CCATTTTCAAGGAGAACATCAAGAATCACTTTGAAGTTGATTGTTAGGGGGCTAGAGGAACTATAGTATGAAGTCAAAGAAGTTCTTAAGGATGAATGTGAAAAGCAACTGCCAAAGATAAAAAAAAGAGAAGAAAGCAAACTGGATGTCAGAAAACATGGTGGAGAAGAGAAGCCAAAGCCAAGAAAGACAAAGGTTTCAGGAAGGAATTTAGAAACGAATTTTAGACAGCTGTTAGAAGAGACAAAAAGCAATATTACAATCACATCTGTATAGACATTGAACATGGTAACAGACACAAAAAAACAAGGAGAGTCTTCCAAAAGTTTTATGAAGTCAGAAGAAAGTTCCAACCTTGCACTACTTTGCTAAAGGATATCAATGGACAGATAGTAACTGATTCAAAAATGGTCAAAGATGGAAGGAGTATGGACACTAGAAATGTCAACATCCAAGAACCTTAGAAGATATTCCCTTTTTACAAAAAACTTTACCAGTACAAGATATAGTTTAGAACACAATCCAATCATTACCAAGTCAGAAGGCTTCAGGAATTGATGGAATATCTACAGAAATATGGCAGGCAACAGAAGAATCATCTATAAAGGTTCTAACCAAACTAAACCAGATAATCTAGAGACTGTCACAGTGGCCAATAGATTGGAAGAGGTCAATCTACCTACCAATACCAAAGAAAGGAGACTGAATAGAGTGTGTGAACTATTGTACAATATCCTTACATTCACATACCAGCAAAATAATGCAAAATCAATACAGATTAGAGCCCAGATGGAAAGGGAAATTCCAGATGTTCAAAGTGGCTTTAGAAAAGGCTGAGGAACAAAAGATATTACTGATGCATGTTGTGTTTTAAGAAAGCCAAAGAATACCAAAAAGAAATCAGTATGTGCTTTATTTATTATAGAAAGGCCTTCAACTGTGTCAATCATGTCAAGCTGTAGAATGTGCTTAGGAAAATAGGAATTCTAGAACATCTCACTGTCCTTATGCAAAACCTATAAACAGGTCAGGAAGCCACACTGGACACGTAGGAAGAGACTGGGTCTAGATTGACAAAGGCTGTACACCCTCCCCTTCTTTATTCAACCTATATGCTGAATACTGAACTGGAAGAAGATGAGAATGGTTTTAAAAGTGGTAATCTGTTCTTTACTGATGACACTATTTTGATAGCTGAAAATGGAAATGATCTTCAAGCTCTTGTAATGAAAGTGAAGCATAGTGAAAAAATGGGACTAAAATTAAATATAGAGGACCAAAGTAAAAATAACAGGTACAGCAACTTTCCTTAGAACTGACAGTGAAGATCAATATCAACCAGAAGTGGTGGATAGCTTCAGCTTTTTCAGATCAACCAGCAACAGTAAAGGAACCAGCAGTCAAGAAATATGCTGAAAAGTAGCACTTGGTAAAGGAGCAATGAAGGCCTTGGAAAAGATATTCAGGTATCTACAAAGATCAGTATTGTGCAGGCAATGGTTTTCCCTATGATACCTTATGAAACTAAACATTTGAAGAAGCGGGATAGAAAGTGTATTGATGCTTTTGGACTCCGGTATTGGAAAAAAACTTCTGAAAATCCCATGGATAGTCAAGAAAATAAACAAATGGATCACAGAACAAATCAACCCAGAGTTCTCACTCAAGGCACCAAGTATCATATTTTGGACACATTATATGAAGACCTAGCTCTCTGAAGAAGTCTATAATAGTTGCAAAGGTGGAAAGAAAGAGAGGACGACCAGCAGCAATGTGGATAGACTCAATTACAGTGGTGATGGGTGCATTGTTGAAAGACCTGAAGGGCCAGCTGGGGACAGATAATCCTCAAGAAAATCTATATACAGTGGTACCTTGGTTCACGAACGCTTCTGTTCACGAACAATTCGGTTCATGAACAGTTCTGGTCGCAAAATTTTGCCTCCGTTCGCGAACACTGGATCAGGTGACAAACAGAATCCACGGCCATTTTCCCTCCCGTGACAGGTGGTCGCAGCTTCCTGTAGGGAGGGGGACTCTCCCTCCAAGCAATATCCGCCTCCCCACCCGCCTTCCTGTCCTCCACGCCAGAAGTCGCATTGAGCAAGGTAGCTTTCTCTCTCTTCGTGCTGTACTTTGTGTCATATTTTTGCGGTTTAAAAACAAACATATGGTTCAGAACGGATTAACCATAATTACATTGAACCTTATGGGGAAATTTGATTCGGGACGCGATCAAAAATCAGTTGGCGACCAAATTCAGAGGGGTCAGAATGGATTAACCGTATTTACATTGAACCTTATGGGAAAATATGATTTGGTTCACGACCAATTTGGTTCGTGACCAGAGTCACGGAACGAATTAAGTTCATGAACTGAGGTACCACTGTATATGGTCACTAAGAATTGACACCAACTTGGTGGCACCTCATAATCAACATTTACTGACCTTATCATTCCCACGTTGTTGGTGGTTGCCAGCCCTCCCAGGCTACATTAACAGAATCTTGCAAGTCTGAAAGTACAAATCTCCCACTGTCTCTATTCACCGCCTGATCAGTTAGGGTGGGCTCTTTCTAAGTTTCTTTCTCTGCCCATTACTCAGTTGTGGGTTCCTTCCCCTTTTATTTTATCATTCCCTAGGCAGCATCTCTTCCCCCCATCTTCCAAAGTCATTCTTACATTCCATTACAGTGGTTTATTATAATGCGTTTTCATACAAAGCTTTCCCCTTTCCTTTAAGAATGCTTTTATAATTTTGAAGACAAGTAAAACACACAAGTTATCACCCAATTTCTTTATAAAATGGGGATGCTAAACTTTGGACAGAACATTGGCTCAAAGACATATTACTTTCAGTTGTTCATCCTGCACAATCTGGTTTTATAAAAGGCCAACAAGCCACAGCATATTAGGTTATGCTGTGGTTGTCTGATGCAGAGAAAAACTTCACTATGCTGCAGTTTAAATTTTTGAAGCATATCTTGATTAAATATGGTTTCTTTCCAATGTTGATTGGATTAAAATGTGACACTCTAACACACGTTATCACAAATGGATTTATTTATCCATTTGGATTTATGCAGAAATTACCAAAGATGTCTTTAGTGGGATAATCCTAGCCTGAAAATTGCTAGTAAATCTTTATTCTGGAATTCCTCACCAAAAAATTGTTATTAACTCTTTGGATTAGCTTATTGTCAATCACTTTCTTAAAACAGTTGATGTCTTGCATTTTGGATTGCTAAAATAACTGAATGGCTATATATTCTATAAGAACATATTTTGATCACACAGTTTAGGCCTGATGCAGAAAAAAGTGGAGATTTTCAAATCTATAGTTACCTCCTATGTATAACTGAAAAGTAATACCCAAGATGAAATGGAAAACCTGCAAGTAATTTGGAACAAAGTGTTATAATATCCTGTTTTAACATTTATGGCCTAGAGTTTTAAAGAGTGCTAAATTAGTATCCTATGATGCTAAGATGCAAATTAATTCCACAAAAGGTTCTTTTTCATGTTCATTGGACACCTCAGAGAATGAAAACTCAAATGTTTTTGGCTTGCTCTGCAATTACACTGTTTTGGTTTAATATTCACAATATTGTTAATTCAATAGGTCGCTGTACTAGAAAGAAAAATAAAGACTTAAAGATGTGAAGCTATCAAAGTATAAAGAACTATGGATTTACTGTGAGTGATTTGAAACTAAAAGGATTATTTTATTCTGGTGAAAAGACCCTACTACATTTGATTTAAAATCCTGGTTGGAAATATGTTTACTTTTACACATGAATTGGCTTTTTATCAACACAGTGTGGAAAATCTGGTCAAGGTTACTCCATATGGTCAAGGTTTAGTCTGCTTAAGAACTGAGTTTTTAACCACATTATTTCATTATGTATTTTTTTCTGAGGGGGGGGGAGTTCTTTTTCCCCCCTTTTTAAAAAGTTCCTACGTTTGGTAATATTTTTCTTCTCTTCGTTTTTATGATATAAACAGTAACACATTAAAGCACCTTCCAAAAGCTGCTCCTGAATTGTAATGTTTAATGTGGCAGGAGGGAAATGATTAAATACATCAGAATTAAAAATAGAGAGAATTTAGTTTTGATTACTGAAGTTAAAAGAAATATTTAATTTATATTTAAACATGGCCTGAAGCACTTTGTCTTGGCTGTACCAGGAATTAAGTTCTATTATGCTACTCAAGCAAAACATTGCCCTTGGCAAGAAAATAATTGCGTACTCTGCTTTACTCTTAATATCAGGACACAACTTTAATTTACACAATTCTCAAACCAAGATCACTGTTATACATTATACCTGCCATGTCAGCTCTACTGCCGAACCAAAAAATGGCATGACAACTGACAATATACAGTGGTAAACATGGATCAGTAATTCTAGGCTTTATAGCTAGCTACTTTTGGTTACTGTAAATGTAACATGTGCTTCAGCCCTAAAGGTCACCAAATGTTGAAAATATGTCATGTCAATGCCTAACAGAACCAACTTCACTTCACATGAGAAGTATTCTCTATTCGAATGAACACGTCTGGTCATTGTAGACATACTCAGTCACAGTGATGTCCTGAAGATTATGCTTGTTCTGGGAACAATACATCTGATGAATCTTATCCCTTCCCCATGTTAACCAACAATTCACAGGAGACTACCAACAGGTCTGCTATGTAGATAATTAATAATTCCTTCTCCCTGACAGTTACCAAACAAATTTACTGTGCTAACCATTTCCAGGGACAAAAAGTAGTTAGGGGATTAAGATTTCCTCCAGAAAAAAAGTACAGGAACTTCATGTGGATTAGGAGGCATCTGGCAGTACCTCCTGCCCTCAAATAATAAAAATAAATCTGCCAAGCAAATTGTAATTACTGAAGCACATGATTAACATCGCCTGCAGCCTGGGCCACAGAATTTGATTTGGGACAGAAAAGGTATGTCTGAAGTAAGCATCACAAGCCCTTTCATAATAGCCTCGCTGTTCTAAAAATGTTGCATCTTCACCAGCAGTTCCATTTTTCTTGTCAAGGAACATTCATTATCTACTAAAGACATAGTTATTACTACTGAAGTTGAAAACTTTCACAGCAGTGGGGGATCCCTTAAAATGGGCTGCTACAGAAGAATTACAAATCCATTTGATTTCAGAATTCTCTTCAGTAATTGCTCCTTGATGTTAATAGCTATGACCGATCTGACCTAACTCCTAGATGGAACTGCTCCTACATGGCTTTTCCCATGACAGCATTCACTGAGTGTTAATGACTGGGTTTGTCATTGTTGTGACTGGTCGTTTAAAATGTGTCTTCTCTCTTGTCTAATAAAAGCAGAAAGAAAACAGTTTACACAACCACTAATTATCCACAAGCTGCTCTTCTCAAACTTGGTAACTTCAATCCTTGCTCCCAAAACACAGCATGTGCATCATGGTGAAGGAAAATGGATACAGCAATTTGTAGCCAACTCAGTTTAATCACATTTACAAATCAGAAGGATACATTAAAATTAGGGCACATTGCTCTGTTTTCCTCTGCAGTTGAAAAAGGAAGCATAAATTGTAGCAAATAAATAAATGAATATGACACAGGCTCTTCCAATCAACCTAAAAACTACCTGGATATTTTAAAACCTGGGCACATTATTATTATTATTATTATTATTATTATTATTATTATTATTATTATGGAATGCTATAAAACAATAGATAATGACATACTTTTTGTTCATGCTGCACTGTGAAAGGAATGGGAATAAACTCAGTAAAAACTGACCCAAATGAGCACAGCAAGATTTTATCCACAGTTTCTAATGAACACATTTAATAAGATCCTAATCCAATACAAAATGCTTAGCCGAGTATCTTCAACAACTTGGAATTCTGGAAGTTGAAGTCCAACACACCTGCATGGCAGTAGGCTAGGAAAGGCTACTTAAAGTTTCACATCATTGAATGTTGTTTACACTAATTACACTTATATATACAGAACTATAAAGGAGCGAGAATCTGTTTAGCCTTGCATATTAGTTTTTGAAGTGAATTTGTTTTGTAACACATGGATACCATTGCCACACTTACTAAACACATATATATGGACCACATTTCATACTAATTTTAGTTGCTTCAGTTATGATAGCATTGTTTCTTCCTGGCCTGGTTAGTAATTCCATTTTGCCAAACTATATCAGATAAGCTTTCATGGTGCTTTGATATGTCTCTGAAGAAAGCTAAGAACGCTTTGAAGAACTGCTTCCTATTGAACTTTTTTATACTTAAATGGCGCCATCTAGTGACCATCTATACAACAGAACAATTAGAACAAAAAACGTTTCTAAGTACAACTGTTGATAAAATAATTACCTATAAAATGCTGTATTAGAAATCATATATTGATTTTGAAGAAGCCATAGAACTTTTTTTTGTGCTAAAAATTATACACTATCCTTATAACTGCTAAATAGTCTACTAGGCTGCTGAGGAGTAACATACTCATGGACACTTGGAATGAGACTTACTCAGCTTAAGGCAAGAGTATAAAATGCTTGCAGTTTTCACTCATGTTTCAAAACCTAGAAAACTACAATCTAAAAACCCCATTTCATATTCCACACCACCTAAACTACAAAGATTTGTTCAGTCTTATATTCTGGGAAGGCTTCACTAATCAATGATAGGGAACCCACAGTTCATCACAATCTATTACATCAGTGCTGGGCTGGGTTATGAAACTACATACCCAACAGGTGCTGTTTCTCCATTCGTTTGATAGAGATGCCACTGAGAAAGGATATTTGGTGCATCATGCATCCTCCAAATCCTGCCTACTGAATTATTATACAGGCAGAAATGCATGGTGCTCCTCTAGCCTCAATGGGAACAACCTTTCAAATGAAATTCAAGTTCTCATTTGAAGGCTGAAAGTCAGTTGTTTCCCTGCACACACAATACAACCTTTGCAGTGTCTCTCAGTCACATGTTTGCCATTACAGTCAATTAATACACACTGTCCTGTGCCTGACCTGTTTTTCTCCCCCCCACCCCCACCCCCACCCCCACCCCCACCTTGCTGAGTGGAGAGTTTGGCTAAACAAGCTGTCTCTTCCTGAGCTGCTTATCTCTCCACTCAGCAGGTACCTAAAAAGTGCTAACCACAAGTTAACAAGCTCAGCTCTGTGACCTTAATTAGTTGATTAGAACTCTTGGCTGGCTGGCACTGCTGCCTGATGCTGACAAGACCCTAATCCATTTCACACTGAAGGCTTTTTTGCCTCCTAAGCAGCTCAGCAAAGCGTGTTAGGCAAATAGCCGGTGCTAGCGCATTCATTTCAATGTGTATTCCCCAATCTGTGCCTGCTTACTCTCTTATAATCCCGTCCTCTCCAATGAATGTAAATACAAACATCAATTCTCTTCTTGCTAATTATCCCAGCACTCGGGTGAGCATTCCAAAGGGCAGGGGAGTGGGGAAAAAGGGCTATCAGATTTGCCCTTTTACCCGGCTTCCTCATGAGTCGAGTTCCAAAAACCTTCCCCACTGTTTGGAGTCCTATCCTTCCAACGCTGTAAAACAAAGGAAAGCTGAAGCAAAATCGTGTTCACAGTCATGGTCACATGATTTTTCACTTAACAACTGCTTCACTTAGTAACCAAGTTCCCGCTTCCAATTGCGGTTGCTAAACGAGGACTACCTATATAGTGAATAATAGACCTATACTATCTTGACATAAAAAGATCTCAGAATTAGTGAAAAAGTGGGTTTGACTAATTCTTTTAGGGAAATTCTTTTATGGAATCCTATTTCTTTCCCCTTCCCATTTTGTAAAATACTGTGGTTTTCCTCTGTCTCCCTACAACCCCTGTTGTGATGAAAACATATTAGTTTTTTTGTGGCTTCTTCATGTACCAGTTTCACTGAGATACACATTTGAAGTTCAGATTGCGATCTTATGCATACTTAATTAAGAGCATCCACTTGCAATGAGATGGGGATATTCAGGTTCAGTTCTCCACTTAACCACAGAGTTCACAGGGATACTTTCAGCTAGTCATTCTCACTCAGTCCAACTTAACTACAGGTAGTCTTTGTTTAGCAACTGCCTCAGACAACGATTACTCGCAGTTACGACAGTGATGAAAAAGTAACTTTGCAACTAATCCTTGCATTTATGACCTTTGCAGGTCTGTGAAGCAAAGAAAAGCTAAAGTAAGATTTTAAGCACAGTTGCAGTTTCACTTAGCTACTGCTTCACTTAACAACCCAGTTGCCAGTCCCAATTGTGGTTGCTAAATGAGGACTCTGTAATAGGGTGTCCTATTATAGAAAAAATGTAAATTGCCATGAGCTCCCCAAACAAAAAGCAGGATATAAATGCAACAAAATAAAGAAATGCCACTGACAACAGTGGCATTTGTTCTCAATAAGCCTATACAAGTTTGCACTAGAGTCTCTCTCTAGGGTTCATTTACAGAATTTGAAAATTTATTATCTTATACGCAAACTATTATTTCCTATGTACACATATGCCCTCCCATACAGGAATATAGTGGCTCATATACCCCAGCTGTTCTATCATTAAAAGATCGTTGCTTTCTTCTTTGCCAAATTTACTGAGCGAAAAACATTGGAGAAGCAAACTTCCACCTCCAAACTCCAAGTCACTAATGCAGGGTTTGCAAATTAAATCTCCTTATCTGGAAACTGCAATCTGTCTGTTTGCCCAGCTGTAGATGACAGGAGCCAAGAATCCTAAGAGGTGTAGGCTGAATTTATTTTCATCACATGAATCTACAGCAGTAGGAAAAATGGAAATAACTCAGGCAGCTAGCTGTGAAAAAGCCCTTTGCAATAATAGGCTGATCTTTTGGAACATGAACATGTCTTTATTTAATTGTTCTAAATGATTTTCCATTAGTTTATAGCAGTGTTTCTTAAAGTGTGTCCTAAGACTTCTGGGGGTCCCCAAGACCCTCTCAGGAGTCCCCAAAATCAAAATTATCTGCCAGATTTTGAAGATGTTTGCAAAAATGTAAAACAGTGACACTGTTCTCATTACTTTTTAAAAATTCGTTAAAAATAGGTTTTTTTCATGAAAAATACTTCATTTACATTAATATCTAATGGTTTTAATATTGTTATTTTTACATGATTCAATAAATCTCCTCAAAGGTCTACCCTGAAAAAGGATCTTGTTCATAATTTATCTGGCATTAAGGTGAGCAGCAAAGTAGCCAAGTCTGCTAATGGCACCATATTATGTAGAATCACGACAGAAAACTCCAAATGTGTATCTCTAAATAAACATTCTATGAATGCATCAATCTTTATTTTTAATATGATGAACACTGATAAATATAACCCGTACAAACAAAAGCTCCATAATTTTTAAAAGTGAGAAGGGGTCCTGGGAGCAAAACATTTAAGAAATACTGGTTTAGAGCAATATTCTTCTATATTACTATAAGGCTTGTCCAGCCTGCCTGTACGTTTAAGATCGCAATCTTTAAATCTGCTACTCAATTAAGGGATGAGGAAATTTTGACTTTACTCATTGTGTAACCCAGTCTTCCTCCCTTCTCTCCCAACCTACTGCAATACGAAGATTACAGTCGGAGAGAGGAGATGGGTAAGAAAAAAGAGGAACATGAAAAGCACAGCTATCACATCCCTCGATTCAACAGCAGATGTAAAAGGTAATCTCCGGATTGCAATTTAACAATTTACTTCCAATCTCATTACTCCTTTTTTTCCTTTTCTTAACAGAAAGAGAAAAAGAAGGTGGGCAAGCCAAAGAGGAAGCAATATGGGAAGCATGTTTTCTTGCTGCATCCTCTTTTAACACAAAGGCCATATTTTAAGGACATTTTTACTATAAGGATCACCAGGAAAGTGCCTCATGGTGAATCTATGCTACAATACTGACCCTAATTCATTAATAAGATTATTTTTAAATTAAATGCTTGACTAATATACACACTCTTTAAAACACAGGAATGTAATCAGTTGGACAAGAATCTCCTCAAAGGTCTACCCTGAAAAAGGATCTTGTTCATAATTTATCTGGCATTAAGGTGAGCAGCAAAGTAGCCAAGTCTGCTAATGGCTCCATATTATGTAGAATCACGACAGAAAACTCCAAATGTGTATCTCTAAACTGGGGGAGTAGGCATTAAAATTGCAAATATAATTTGATCTAAACCAATATTAAAAATTATCAATTATCAATGGCTGCTAGTCTTGGTAACTATATATTAAGTCCAATATCAGATGTAGTATGCCTCCAAACAGCAGTTGCTAGAGAGCATAAGAGGAAAACGCCATAAAATTGCTTGAAAGCATCTCATGGATATCTGGTACAACACCATGGGAATAGACCACTGGACAAAACAGGACTTTTATATGACCCAGTACTACTTTCTATATTCTTAGACGGGCCAGACTGTATTTCATCAAATGATCTATACCCAGATATCCCAATTTATTAATTTTAATACTATTAGGTTATCACATGGTGTTTTCAATTTGTTCCAACAATACTGGAACTAACTATGAGTACTTTACCTCTAGTACATTTTCCTGGTCTATAATGCCCCTTCTCAAATGATCTTAAAAACAACTGAGGTGCACTTCAGAATGCCACACTAAGTTTTCCTGATGAATCCAAGGGGGATGTCTTCATTGTACCATTACTGTTGGTACTTGACTATGATACAACTTGTTTCTATTACCAAGCAAAAAAGATTTTCAACATTTCAAGGCATAATTAATGCTGCCTCAGTGCATGGGGTAGAATAATTCTAATGAAGATACATATGTTAAGTTTTGATCAGGGCCACAGCTAAATTTTAATAACTTGTCAAAGCATATCTTTAACATCTTAATTAGGGAGCTGAATGTATCCTGAGAGTGTTTCCAGACAGAAGGTTCTCAGCACGATCAATCAAAAGGAATTTTGGCAGCTATACCAAAGGTCCTTCTCTCCTTAACAGATAAATGGAAGAATAAGGATTATGAATACCACTGCCTGTGAAATCAGGGTTACTGCATAATAAAAACCTGCCTTTCCTTATCTTCTGTTATAGGGTGTTTTTACTTATATATTTACTTAATTTGTAGCCCATCATTCTGCCCAGCTAGAACACTTAATGCTAAGAACATAATAAATCAAATAAAATATTTATTTCAATCATAGACCAGCACAAGAAAACATAAAAGCAGTAGGAATTCTGGCCCTTCCAATAATGCTAATAATCAAATCTATGAGATATAAAATATGTCTATTTTTTTGGATAGGACATTTAGATAAGCGATATTTAGATGAGACATCTAAAAGTTAGCATTACTAACACAACGCTAGGACAGTATAACACTGAAATAAACAAACAAACAAACAAATAAGAGCAGCTGGATAGCGTAGTGGTTAGAACACCGCCTTTGATACAGGAGACCAGGGTTCAAAACCTGGCTGGTACCTACCTTATCAGTAGGGGTCCTTGGGTAAAGACCCCCTAACACTTCACCTGCCTACCTCAAATATGAGAGTGACACGAAATAAGAGAGTCATGCCGGCTCGGATGTCGCCCGGATTAACAAGGTCCGCGTCAGATATTGGGGAACCAGGACAATCTGACAATAAGTGGGCTACTGGAACAATCTATACATGGACAAGACAAGAAAACTTGGAATTGATGGAATGCTACCACAACAATAGACCTAATGAGAGGGGATATATGAAACGTATGAGAAAACTATGGATGGACCGAAGACCTACATCCACACTAACTGAGAAACAACTAGTTCCCCAGTGCTTCAGCATAGTGAAGAGGAAGCTGCTCTCACAACTTGAGATAGACCAACTCCACATTACAACTTGGACTCAAGCAGACCTGGAAGAACAACTGGATGTGCAGCCAACACCTGAAGCTGGAATGTCACTGCCACCCTCTCCATTACAGAGCACAGCAGCTGATATGAGACATAAGATCATGGATAAACTAGCTACAGTCAACCCTCGAGACTGATTACCAGGGCTCAGTGGAGAAGTACCATCAGATAGTATGCTAGAAGATGCCAATAGAGCCCTCCAGACAATCCCTACTACCACCACAACTCAAACCAATGAACTGGTATATGCTATAGCCGCTGTAATCCTGGAAATGCTTGGCTACACAATCAAGAGGAACAGCAGTACATATCCTCCCTGGAAAATGAGGTTGTAGGCTAAGATCAAGGCAACTCAAAGAGAAACTAACAGGAGTGCATGAACGCCTAGCAGCAGAGATGAACCCAGCTGCCGGCTAGCAGCAGGCTCCCACCCAGACTGGCTAACACAAGGAAGGACAGTGCTGATCATGAAAGACCCTCACAAGGGAACAGCACCATCCAACTACCGGCCAATAACCTGTCTCCCCACAATATGGAAAGTTCTATCAGGTATCATAGCACCAAGCTACAAGGCCATATGAGCCAGTACATGAGCCCACCTCAGAAGGGCATTGGGAACAACACCAGAGGCTCAAAACACCAATTGCTCATAGATAGGGCAGTCACCCAAGACTCAAGGTCTAGGCCAGCCAATCTGAGCACAGCCTGGATTGACTACAGGAAAGCCTATCACTCAATGCCACACACACAGATTTGTGAATGCCTGGCGCTATACAAAGTTAACAGGACACTAAGGACCTTCTTCAAGAACTCAATGGGACTGTGAAAGACAACACTGGAAGTCAACTCAAGACAGCTCGCACAAGTGGCCATCAAATGCGGCATATACCAAGGTGATGCACTGTCCCCGCTGCTGTTCTGTATAAACTTAAACCCCCTCAGCCAGATAATCACAAGGACTGGATATGGGTACAAGTTCAAGAGTGGAATCACCATCAGCCACCTACTCTACATGGATGGCATCAAGCTGTATGCTAAGAGTGAATGAGACATCGACTCACTGATCCACCTGACATGGATCTACAGTGAGGACATTGGGATGTCATTTGGACTGGAAAAGTGTGGCCAAATGATAATAAAGACAGGGAAGGTAGTTAAGACCGATGGGGTAGAACTACTAGTGGGCCACATAGCAGACATTTTTTTTATTTATACACAGACTTATCCCCACCCATCTCCCTGCAATGGGGGACTCTGCGCAGTTACATACAGACATACAGACCAGCTACAAATACCTTGGCATCCCACAGTCACATGGGAACCACAATGAGGAGGCAAGGAAGACAGCAACATCCAAGTATCACCAAAGGATAAGACAGGTCCTGAAGAGCTAACTCAATGGGAAGAACAAGATCCACATCATCAACACGTACACCCTACTAGTCATCAGATACCCTGCCGGTATAGTGAGCTGGCCAAAGGAAGACATGGAGGCTGCCGATGTGAAGACCTGGAAGCTTCTCACAATGTACGGAGGTTTCCACCCCAAGTCCAACACCCAGATGTTGTATACCAGTCGCAAAGAGGGCAGGCGGGGTCTGATGAGTGCCAAAGCCACTGCCCTGAATGAAACCCAGAGCATCTAGGAGTACATCACTAAGATGGCACCCAAAGATGAGCTGCTGAGAGAATGCCTGAGGCAGCAGCAGACAGGGGAGGAAGTTCAAGTGAAGGAAGTACCACGGCAAGAAAACCCCTGCATGGGATGTACCATCGACAGACAGCTGAGCTGGCTGACATTGGGAAATCCTATCAGTGGCTGGAAAGGGCTGGACTAAAAGACATCATAGTCTCATAAAAGATCATAGCAGCACAAGAACAGGCACTAAGCACCAGATCCATAGAAGCAGGGGTCTACCACACTAGAGAGGATTCAAGGTGCAGATTGTGCAAAGAGGCCTCAGACACAGTCCAACACATAGTGGCAGGGTGTAAGATGCAGGCAAAAACAGCATACATTGAATGGCACAACCAAGTAGTTGGCATTGTGTACAGGAACATCTACACAGTGTATGGGCTAGACTCCCCCAAGTCTAGATGGGAGATTCCACAGAAGGTCGTGGAGAATAACAGGGTTAAGATCCTGTGGGACTTCCAGATCAGATGGACAGGCAGGTACTGGGCAATCAACCAGACATCATGGTAGTAGACAAAGACCAGAAGACCACAGTGGTAATAGATGTAGCAGTGCCAAGTGACAGCAACATCAGGAAAAAGGAGTATAAGAAGCTGGAGAAGTACCAGGGCCTGAAGGAAGAAGTAGGATGTGGAAAGTAAAGGCCAAAGTGGTCCCAGTGGTGGGAGGAGCACTTGGGGCTGTGACTCCTAAGCTGGGAGAGTGGCTCCAACAGATCTCAGAAACAACTTCAGAGCTCTCTGTCCAGAAGAGTGCAGTGCTAGGATCAGCTTTGATACCGTGCAGAACCCTCAAACTCCCAGGCCTCTGGTAGAGGACCCGAGATTGAGGAAGACACATACCACCCATAGAGGTGAGAGGGGAATTTACATGAATTCTAATAAGTGTCAATACTAAAACAATAAAACCTATGAAATAAAAATGCCCTATAGGCTAAAAAAATAGAACAATGTAAGAAAGTAACAAAAACAACAACAATACAAGTATTGAAAAATACAGATGCTCCTCTGATCTACTGGTTCTTGCTAGTGGTCAATTCTTGATGGATTTTCATACTGCCACATTTAATAGGATGACTTCATATGTTACGGACAGATTATAGTCCAAAAGTAATAAATAGACATAGGCTTGATCTATGCAACCCTACAGTCTTCCAAATACAATACTGGGGAAATAAGAGCACTTTGAATGTCTCAATAAAATGAAAACTGAAGAACACAGGCATTCCAAATATAGGATCTTCCTATAGTTTCTCTGCAAAACAGCCAAAGGGAGAGAATTACAGCAAGCCTAAAGCAAAAGCTTTTCTGTGTTTTGGGAATTCTAGTTGTATAAGATATATCACAAGTATACATCATATACATTATTACTATATATTTGCAAGTGTCACTAAAAGGGATATTTGTTACAGTACTTAAATCAGCCTTCCACTCAATATCCAATATTCACTACTCAAGAGCAGAACTAACTTGTTCATGTCCTAATGACAGTAAACAGGAGAAACCCCTAAAGACATTACCATTATCATCAGGGACTGTGTCAGGTCTACCAGGTAGGCCAGGTCAGGAAACATATTCCACAAATTTGACGGGAACCCTACTTTATTAACATAGGCTACAGTGACAGAACCTTGAAAGCCTGACTGCGTTTTCCCTTCCCATCCTCTTATACATCAGGGAATTAGGGTGAAACCAATCTGAGATTCTTTTTTCTGTTGTGTCTGCTTCCCATGCTTGAAGCATGCTTTTGTTTTTGTAACTGTTTCTGCATAGTTTCTCTAAGGTCATTGGTTACTGCTTCCTGACAGATTCAAATCCATCCTCTAAAGTGAGAGGGCCTAGACCCAAAGGGAAATAGAATAACCTCAACCAGTAAATGAATATAGGTACCCATAGTCTAGCTTCCACTTTCACCACACCTGCCTAAAGACACAAGCCAGCATTTGTAATGCAATGGTTCACCTGGAATAGAATTCTAAGAAATTTGGACTGGATAGAGGGAATCAGAGAAAGGGTCCAATTTAGCACTACACCAAATTGCTGCCAGCATATTTGCTTTGAGATAATTTGAGGACAGCAGAAATATATCTAATATATCATCATCATCATATTTATTTCGGTCACTGACCAATAAAAATACATACAATAAAACAGACAACAATATTACCCCTTTCATCAATAACTATTAGCAACCATTTGCAGGCGATGCTTACACATTATATAGCAAAATTTTGCAGCTTTTAAAGAAATAGATTTGTCTTGATTATTTAACAAATAATGCAAGTAAAAATTATCAGAATGCCCGGGGAATTTAAATAAAAGAGGGGTAATCAGCTGAAAGCGAATGTCCCTATAATACTGACAATACAGAAGAGCATGGACTGTGGTTTCAATGGCACCTGTACCACAGGGGCAGTATCGAATATCATAAGGGATTTTCCTGTATTTTCCTTCTAAAACAGCTGTAGGGAGAGCGTTAAATCGAGCTAAGGATAAAGCTCTCCTGAATTTTGGGACTGTAATATGATACAAGTATGAGACTGGTTTATTCACTAGAATTTGGTTATTTGCAATTATTTTATGAGTAAAAACAGCAGTTTCTGTTTGGCCTTCTATATCTAAGATCCTTTGCCTTAGTAGTGACCTGGCTCGGTCAAACTCTAAAGTCAAAATGGCATCGTTGGAAAACCCATAGAGACTCAGTTTCTTTTGGATAGCTGTTTTCCAGGTCGTCTCAAAGTTATCTGCCAGTATTAGATGGGTCAGTCCACTGGGGTTATTGTGTAATTTTAACCAGTGGGTAAAGATATTAATCCATAGATTGGTTTCAAGTGTACTGACTCCTGCTTCCCATCGGAGCACTGCATTTGGAACACAGCTGGGTACCTGGAAGATGTTTCTTAGAAATTTTGTTTGAACTCTTTCCAAGGTAATCATGTTGTTGTATGGTCCTAATTGGGCCCCATATAACAGTTGTGCTCAAGCTTTGGCTGCAAACAACTTAATTGCAACGGGAATAAACTGCGCTCCTCTGGAAAAGTAATAGGTTTGGATGGCTAGGGCAGACCTCTGTGCGTTACAGGTTACATAGTCCAGATGGGCATTATCTAATATATATCCAATATACAACAACAATGAATCCTAGATCCCCTAGCAAAGGTCATAATTTTAGTCTTTTGAGAGTTTATTCCCAAATCCCAATGAAAAATAAGACAAAGTCTTCAGATGGAAAAATAAAATAAAACAACATAAATAAAACACAAGTAAAATACATACAGAGCTATTAGCATCATCCTAAAAGCAAAAAGAAAAGCCCTAACTGAAGAATGCCTAAATGAGGAGAGAGTGGACACCAAAAGGATCCATCTCCAAAATACACTATATATCTAACTGTAATAACAAACAAGTTTACATTGTAACTGTCCCAAAGAGGATTTTCTTTATAATTTAATTTATTAATAAATGGAAATGGGCAGCCCAACTCAAACACTGCAAATCCAGGCAGCATACAATAGACCCAAAAAACAAAACAAGATTAAAAAACTTCAAATAAAATCCAGCCAGATGTTAATAAGTAACCAGAAACTCATATTTATACTTCCCCCTTCAGATGGAAACTCCAATCATCCTGGCCCCAAAGACCAAGGACAAAGCCAAGTTTTACTGCCTTTCTGAAGACCAACAGGGTTGGAGTCAACCATATCTCAATGAAACCTCAATAGAAAGCGATGTGTTCTGGGTTCTATCAAATACAATTGTTTCAGAGAAGGGACCTGAAATATGCCCACCTGAAGATCTGTAGCACTTGCAGGGCTTTATAGGTGATAACCACTGCCTTGAATTCTATATTGTACAATTTTATATACAGTATATACATTCATGCACATACATGAACACAGCCATCTGGGAGGCACACAAAAAATGAAGGTAGCATTCTTTCCCTAGTACCTGGTATTCAAACTATGACTGGACATAACATAGCCACTGACACACCCCTCCTTTATAAAGCTACCTTTTATATATTATGTGGCAGTCAGTTCCATAAGTTAATTACACACTACATGAAGCAGTTTTCCATGCTGTTCGACACAACGATGCTATTAATGTCAATATTTTATAAAAAGGGGGTAAAATTGTCAACTTGTTCCACAGCATTCATTATCCCTCTGACAATGAACTCAGGAGATAAATGTCAATAGGCTTGTAGTCATAGGAAAATAAAATGTATTAGCACTTCTGAAAACCCAAAGGTTGGCAAAAATATAAATACCTTGTCAAAAGAAAAAAAAAAGTACTTTGCCATCCTTTCCAGGTAGCATAAAAGAATTGAGTATACTCCTGAGCCACAGTTCACCTAAAGTCACTTTTTGACTGAGACAGCATGAAAGATGCAATGATAGAATAGAACACTGGATACTTACTCCCAAAGCATGGCTTCCAACAGGGGATGGCAGTGGTTTAGCTATCTTGGGCCTCTTTGATCTCTTAATGGGTTCAATAAGATCACGGTTTTCTTCTGGACTGGCCCATAGGATTAGGAGTGGGGGGCAGGATGTTGCAGTGGCTTTTCTCCTTCCTCTAGTGTCAGTTCCAGTCAGTGTTGGGGGGTGGATAAGTCTATCCCAAAGCCTCTGCTTTGCAGGGTCCCACACAACTCTATCCTCTCCCTTTTCCAATTCGGTATCTATATGAAGCCACTGGGAGAGGTCATCTGACGGTAAGCAATCAAGTGTCATTAGTACACTGATGATATTCAGTCCTACATGCCAAACCTTGCTTGACCAAGTGATGCTATCAGGATTCTTTCTCGGTATCTGTGGGGGTCTGGGCGGGAAGAAACAAGCTTAATTCCAGCAAGACCAGATGGTTATGGGTTTTAGGGGCCCCCAGATCTGAAGACTTCCCCTAATTAGTTTTGGATGGGATTGCACTGCCCCAGATAAAACTTGTGAGCAACTTGGGGGTCCTTCTAGACCCTTGGGTCCTGCTCAAGAGCAGGTGGTGACTGTAGAGGACATAGGAAATGGTCTTAAAGGACAGGATGAAGAACCACTACTAAGGTAATGATCAGACAAGTGCAACTTGAGTCCATTCCAAGAAACTAGTTTGAGTAAATGTCTCAGGACCCTCCCTAATTCACACTAATACGAAGTAAGGGAGGGAAGAAGCACATTTAGAGGTGCAAGATTCTGTCAATGTAGCTATTACAATAAAAGTAATCCTGACCTATATACATGGCATCAGTTTCTTAATGTGATCTTCTTTATAGGGTCGATACCGGCTGTGGTGTTGAGCTTTGTACAAAGCCATCTTGTGCAACAATCCCTGGACCAGGAGACTCTGCTAATGGTAACTCATGCTTGGTCACCTCCCAATTACTACAACGTGGTAGGGGTGCCCTTGAAGACCACTTGGAAACTGCAGCTGGTCTAGAATGTGGCAGTGAGGTAGTTATGAATGCACCTTGATACACCTATAATATCACTGCTGTGCAAGCTGTACTTGCCCCCTGTAGTTTCCAAGTGCAATTCAACATGATGGTTTTTACCTATAAAGCCCTTCATAGCTCAGGGCTGGGTTACCTGTGAGACTGCCCGTCTCCAAGTATTTCTGCTCATCCTGTGAGACCTGAAAGAGTAGACATGCTCTGGGTCGTCTTGATTACATAATATCTTCTTGATGGGACCTAGGAAGAATGCCTTCTCTGTTACTGTGCCTGCCCTGTGGAACAGCATACTCCTCAAGATTGAGATGGACCTGATGGCCTTCTTCAACAACTTGACTTTTTCCCCAGGTATTGAGCCAAGATGTTTAGTGAGCCTGTTTTCAGGGGGTTGTGGATGTGCATGTGATCTTGTTGCGATTTTAAAAAATATTTTTATTAATAGAAGAGAATATGTGTAGCTCAGGGTTGAACTGTGGAGTCAGTCCAGGATAACTGTGTTTCTAAAACTTGCAGTGTTACATGAATCAGAGGCAGCAATTCTAATCACACGGTAAAACTTAATTTGCTATTTATAACCAAAATGAGAAATTTAATGTTATAAGAAAGGTTCTTAATTATATCAGAAGTTAGTCTTCCTCAAGTTGAGCTTGATTGCTGGTGACATGTCCATGCCACTCTCTTGGCAACAATACAGAAGTGGTTTGCCATTCCCTTCTTCTTGCCATTCCATTCTCCCTCCAATCAAATTTATAGCTCTGATATTTCCTAACAGTCTCCCATCTAAATACTAACTAGATCTGAACTTGCTTAGCTTTTTTTTTAGATTACCAAAGGCCATCTATTACTTCCATCAGTTATGACACTTAAGATATAGTAGTTGGCTAAAACTGCAAATAGATAACATTTGCACTGTTGCATAAGTAGTTTATGTAGCATTTAAATTCATCTACAACATGTGGTCACAAAACTACTTCTTTCCCAAAGCAAAAGTAAATATGCAACTGAATTGTTTTACAAAAATTCATCTCTTAATGACGCTGAAAGTTGCCGGCCAGAAATGGTCGACGCTTCAGCAGTTCGAGTCCAGCCTTTGCGTTAACAGGGTGAGCTCCTGTTTCCTCCCCAGTTCCTGTCAACCCAACAGTTCAAAAACTCACGTGAGTAGATAAATGGGTACTCTCACTCCGGTGGGAGGAAAAATGCTGGCGGCGCTTTGCAAAAAGAGTCAGAAGCAGTTGCCGGTAAGTGCGAAAACGCGCTCGCCCGAAAAGGGCGCAAAGCAACGGAAACTCCGCCTCCTGCGCTCGCCAGCTGGGCTCTGCTCTAGGAAGGAGGCTCTGGCAAACCACTTCCGAAACACCTTGCCTTGAAAACTGCAAGGACTCGTCCAAGCAGTCACTGCAGAGTCGGTAACAACTGAGCGCAGATTAAAAAAAAAATTCTTATAGAATGAAAGGCAGTATTTTTCATTGAATCAAAATACTGTACTAATTTTTTCCTCTGAAACAAACTCGTTTAGCCTTGGAGACAATATGCTTTGTGCCCTACCAGGAGGGTTGCAAAAGATAATGACTACTGTCAACATGACACGGCTGAAGTAGGCAATAACATTTCTTACAGTGTAGGATGTTTAATTCACTTGCAATATGGAGAAAGTTTGGGTAGAACTGCAGTTTAGATTGCGGGACTATCATGACTTGTGGCCAAACAGGCTGGTATAGTCCTTACCATTAGCAGAAAATGCTACTTGTGGCATGAATAAGCCTCTTAGCCTAGACTACAAATTCTCTATCTTACCAAAAAAGTGTTATGGAGAAGCCTCTGTTGACCAAAGTGACCCATTTGATGATGACTATAACATATGGAAGATTGTGATTTGAATGTAAGAGGAGTAAACTGTAAACAGCATGAATCAACTAATGAAAGGAAAAAATATGGGCCTGTGGAACTAATAGAAAGAGGAAGAATGTAAGTGATCTGAATGAAGATGGTCAGATTTTGTGAGGTGGCATTCATGAATACATGTAGGGAAGTAAAAATACAGATATAATTAAGAATGAAAGGGCTAAAACCCATAACTTCAAGGGTTGTTGTTTTTTTTAGGTTCAATCAGTGGATGGTATCAAAGGGGAAAAAAAGGAATGCAGTGCATGGAGTCACAGAAGGATTGTGCGTGCCAGTTGAAGGAGGCATTTCACATAGTAGATGACATTGGGCAGGGCTGGAATTTCAGCTAAGAGAATTACTGATCACAGCCCTTAGAGTATTAGTTGTTAAAATTTTAAGGATATCAGCACAGAATAGACCCATTCTGGGTACACACTAAGGGTGTGCTGTGGGAACAGCAAGATTTAGGGCAAAAGGATTTCTTGCCAGCTCTGGGATAGGAGGAGAGCAAAACAAGGCAGCTGTGTGGATGTGGCCTTGGAATCGGAGAGACTATATTCAACTTGGTTTCCCTGAATATCAAAAAATCCAGAATTATGTGATCACTTTCTCCAGTGTTGCTACTACAATGACTAAATCTTCACTTTTAATTAGTATATAGTCAAAGTAAGATGATCCTCTTGTGTCTTCCTTCATTTTCTGAAGCAAAAAGCTATCACCAATGTTAGACACTTTCTGGAAGGATCACATTTGACAAAGTTTGTCTTCTAACAGATATAATATTATACAATATTATATTTGTATTACATTTGTATGTTATACAAATTGTATTGTATTGTATTGTATTATATTATATATTATAATATGTTGTACAAATGTATTATATTTTGTTGTACGCCACCCAAAGTCACCTTGTGTGAGATGGGCGGCCATATAAATTTGATAAAATAAATAAATAAATAAATAAATATTGTATAGCTTTCTTTTCATATGTTTATCTAATTGTACACCTACCAGAGTTCTTTTCCTATTTGGCTCTGTAAAAGGATGGACAGAACCACCACCTGAAAATTATCGCTGGACTACACCCACTTCTTACAAAAGCTGGCTAAATATGTTCAGATATTTCCCACATACAGGTAGTCCTCAAGTTATGACCATTCATTCAGTGACTGTTCAAAGTTATGACAGTGCTGACTGATGGGACTTACAACCAGTCCTCAAAGTTCTGGCCATTCCAGTGCCCCCATGGTCATAGAACAAAATTCAGGTGCCTAGCAACCAGCTTGCACTTATGAAAAGTTGCAGCATCCCGTGGTCACACAATCACTATTTGTGACCTTCTCTGCCACCTTCCCCCAAGCAAAGTCAATGGGAAGCCAGTGAGGAAGGTCACAAGTCACTGCGGTAAGTCTCCCCGCATCCTCATTCCCTGGCCTTTGTGAGCTCGTGCTTCACTAAGCATCCCCTCCCCCGACTTGTGCGTGGCCTGCACTGGATATCTCAGGGGCTCCCCCACCCCCCCATGGCATCCCCACGCTCCTTACCTGGGACTGCCTCCACTTCCCACTTAACAACCCACGTGTCAACAACTGGGACTCCCTGGATTGCTGCTGTTAAGTGATGGGGGTCACATGATATCACACTTTATGACCACAAGGCTTAGCGATGGCAATCCTGGTCCCAACTGCAGTTGTAACTCAAGGACTACCTGTATTGTGATACACTTTCTGTGCATATAACAGCTGATGTGCTTGTAGGTGTAAATATAAATTTGGAAGAAAGAATGGTTGTCTTCTTCACTTTGAGGAGTACTAAAATTGTGTTGACTTCAGGTAAGCTTCTTCTTCTACCAAATTTCTAAAACAATGGCAGGAATGTTAATGGTGCTATGCCATAAGAAGCTAGGCTTGTAATCAGACACTGCAACAAATTAGTTCTTGGAGATTAATCCAACATCCACATATCCACAAAACTATGTGGATGTTTTTATATATTGAAGAATTCATAGTATAAATTCTCACAATGTATGCATGATTTTGACACTTCTTAGCTGACATATATTTACTAGCCTTAGGTGATATTTCATCACTAATAATTCACTGTCCTTAATTTATTTTCTAGATTTCTTTAATTCAAATTAATACAATTTGAAAACATTGAGACAGCCATTTTCTTTCAACACAAAAAACAACTGTTTGAGAACATTAAATCATGAGCTATTTCTGATTTGTACCTGTGTTCATAATTTTATCTTATTTATAAATAGTTAAATCTCAATTTGCTAAAACCCAACTATCAAAAAATATGAAATAACCATTTAACTGAAATATTATTTAATTTAAAATATCAATGGAAGAATATTTGTCAATTTCATTAACAAATGCTAAATACTAGAACTCATGACATTTTTTCACTTTGAAGATGGAAAACTTTTTCTTGTTTATTCTAACAAATGCTTATAAATAAGATCAGTAATCACTTAAAAAAACTCTTGATAAAATCACATCAGTCCCTAACATTTCATACTTTCAAGATGATAAAAGTTTCCAACCAAACATAAGCAGGAGTACATAAATTAAATTTGGTTTCAATCTCATCTTAACTAAGTGAATATAATGAAAGTGAAGCATGTTAATGTGTGATTAATCTTGCCTGATTAAAATGAAGTGGAACTAAAATAGGCATTAAATGCATAAGGTAGGCCTTGACAGATTGTTGCCTTCCATATATTTTGGCCAATGAATTTTGGAAATTGTCCAAAACATCTGGAGGTCACCTCCATCATAGACTTAAACACATATTCAATGGAAAATGAATACTTAAAAAAAAATCCCATTGTTATTTCTGTTTTAAATGAAGAATCAAATTGTCCATGCATTTAACTCTTTTACTGCTTTCACATACATTTAGAGAAGAAATACCTGCATAGTAATATAAAGCTATAGTTTTAAAAAAATAAAATCTACAGTTCGTCTTTTTTTAGAGTAATTTCTAGTTCAGCCAAACCCTCATCAATTGTACTTTCCCATGAAAAACTACATTTGTAAGAAATTTATTCTTGAATTGCACCATCTCACCTGGTTTGTTTTCATTTGGCTTACATTGCACTTCCTCAACACATTCTGCAGGAAACCATCCAACATGTCCTCGAGTACTGCCTTCCCAGAAGCCACCCTCTCCGATGTTCAAAACTAGATATAAAATAGGAAAATGCCATTTAGTTTTTGTTGTTTAATGTACAACTTTAAATAATAACCCCCAAACTTAAGTACAGGTAGGTCACGATTAATGTGAGTTCAAAGAGTGCAATATTTGATTGTATGCAAATTAAATCGTGTTTAATACGAGCTAAAATTCAGTTAACGCTAGGCTAGCGCACGCATAGTTGAGGCTAGTGGATGCACAATTGCCGTTGGGGTTTTAGACACTAATCATCATGTGTGCAAGACGGAGAAAAAGAAAGTTCCATTTGAGGAAAGCTCAAAAAAGAAGAGGCTCATTTTGAAGAACTGTAACAGAATAAGGAGGTAGCAGGTACACTCTGGATATGAGTTTATCTAGGTTCACTTGATTTATTTATTTTAAATATTTATGAGATCTATCTAGAAGATTGCATGGCAGGTTATAATCCATTAGAAAGCAATAAAAAACATTAAAACCACATAAAAATAACTGAAGGGTGGTCTAGATAACCATCTTGCAACCACATCCTGTAACAAAGATGTTTTTGTCTGTGACAGCTTACCTTTAGGAATGATATTTAGAATTTTTTCGTTTTTATTTTGCTTTCTATAACCACTTTTCGCTAAAAATAAATTTAACTTATAAACATATTCTTTTAAGCTTTCATTGTTATATTTAATTAATAAACATAAACATTTATGTTTAAAAATCTTCACTGCCTATTTCCATCAAGCTGGAAGCAATTACCCTATTTTCCATAGAAATATCACTTTGAATAGTGCAAATTTCAAATAATGCAACCATTTCATAGGATTCATTATCAGCACTAATCGAGACCTACCTGTAGTAATTTTAGCAATAAACTAAGGACACAACCAAGAATTAATTTATATAAATGATTTTATGTCCAAGTTGGAATAAAAATGCAATATAATGTAAGCAGTTATACACATAATATTTAGACCGTACTAACAGAACATGTCTTGACAAAGGACTAAAACAGAGAATTAATTAATAACATATTTAAAAGTAGAATAAATAACCTAATATAAAAGGTGCCTTACATTCTAAGCATTTTTCACACAATTAGCAGAAGTTCCTTCAGTGAATCTTAAAATGAGTTATCAGAAATTCCAGAAAATGAGTCTTTGAAAATTCAGTGAGACTTGAGAGATAACTGCTCCAAAGTAAGTGTTATATGAAGTTAAAATGCTAAGTCTTTCATAAACTGGGTTGAAAACTATACAGTTTAATTTTACCCAAAGGAAAGGCACTTATGCCAGTGACTAACAACTTTAGTTGAAAAACCATGCTCATACAACCTACAATCAGTATACATTTTTGAATTCCATAAAAATCCTTCACTGCTGAAGAAAAATGACAATGGTAGCATATATTCTTCTTAAAAGACTAAAAGTACACAGAGGCATTACATTTTAAACATGGACATTGTAAAAGTGAAAGCTACTAAGGATTCTTTTTAAAGTCAAAGGAAACTTGAAGTTCATTAAACAGTTAATGACTGTTCTCCTGCATTAGAACGCTGCTGCAAAACTTGATCTCTTGTCTTCTTCCTGACAAAGTACACCAAGACATCCCTTGGAACATTTTTTATTCTCGCAAATCTTATATTTATTCTATATACTATCAACTTCTACCTCCGTATGAGCCTCATCCCAATCCAAAAAAATTCCTAAAGCTTTAATATCCTTTTCTCTAATATCTTCACCAGAATCCTCTGGAATTGCTCTAAATCTCAAATAAAAATCCTTCTCTCTCAGTTCCAGCAGAGCCAAATTATCTAATTCTCTTTTCAGTTCTCTGTCTATAACTTCTTTCTTACTCTCCAGAATTTCCACTTTATTATTAACTTGTTTTACATCTCCAGATACGTGTTTTACCAGTGATTTAGTTAATTTAGTATCAAGTGATTCAGCTAACTTATTGTGCAATTCCTCAAACATTTTTTGAAGTAAATCTGGTGTAATTCCTCTCTCTGCAGGTTGCTTTAGTGATCTCCTCCTCCCATCTGCTGTTTTTGCTGCTTTTCTGGTGGTTGTCATTGTAATATTGTAAGCCAAAAATGAAAGTATCTCAATTGCCAGGGAAAGTAAAAGGCTAGCTTTCTCTTTTTTATTTTCTTTTTTTTCTTCCTGTCCCTTAATACTTTCATCTCAAAAGGCACTCTGTAGTTACAATCAGCATCACAGTCTGGCTCATATTACTTTTATCTTTTGTTTTGTAAAATCCACCAATTGTCCGCACTCTTTAATAGTAAACAAAAAACATTCCCACAAAGGCCTGGTTTGTTTGTCTATTTTAATTCCAATTTGTTCAAAAGCACTTTCACCAAAAAAACCCCAACCACCTTTCAAAATAACTATCCCTTTCATCCGCTTTAAACTTTCTTACATCCACTCCTTGTTGAACTTTTTGCCAAAAGTTTTTAAATCTTTGAAACCCACCATCCCTTTTCTCCTTTTTAATCCAGAAAGAATGTTGATTCATCAAGTGGAATTCTCTTATCCTGCCACTCAGAAAATCTCTCTTTAGCTGTAAATTAATTAGATCCAAAAGTGTTTAAGAAAGCGAGACTTGTATGAACCTTATGTCCATATAGGCTGCATTACGGCTGTGAGCTTGATTGAAATCCCTCGACTCCCAACTGCTCAACTCACAAGCTGACCACAAAAACCGCAGTTCCTGCAGTCTACTCATGAGGAGCAGCTGCCCAGAGGGCAAGTGGGTGATCTCACAATCTCTCCTTTATCTGGAAAGATTCCTCCAGCCAGAATTCACTGCCTGGCCACCAAACTCCTCCACAATATTGTCCCCACTCCTTCAGGGATGTGTAGTCCACCATATATCCTTACTCAGAAGCCCTATCCTGCTTTTCCAAAATCCAATTTTCGCTTCCATACAGTGTCAACAGAAAAAAATTTGCCTGCACAATTCTGTACTTTGTAGGCATAGACACATCATGGCATCTGAATATCTTTCAAGATCTTCATTGCCACTGTACCAAATGCTAGTCTGCAGCATCTTTCTTGACTGCTAGTTCATTAATTGTTGCTAATTGATCCTAAAAGACAAAAGTTATCCACCACTTCAATATCTTTACTGTCAATTTTAAAGCTGGTCATAAGTTTAATAATCAAAGTCTCTAATCCTATTGAACTGTTTTCTCATTCCTTGAACTGCTCATGTTTATCTGAAGGTTTAAAACCTGGGCAGTCAAATTATGGGAGAAAAGAGGAAACACTCAAGAATATTTTATAAAGGGCATTTAAGAAACAGGCCAATAGCTCACTATGAATCACATTTATCTCACAAAATATATTTAAAGTTGTAGATTAAGCACAGGTTGGTTGGTTTTTTGCATTGATAATGTTAATTTAACATGGCAACATAATAGAAAAAAAGATGTTGCAATGTCTGAAACAGACATTGTCTGAGACCCCACTTTGATCACTGGCATTGCTTTGGTGGCAAAAAACCCACACCAAATATAAAATTTATTTTTATCAGCTGTGGTTTTGTGTCATGAGTGTTAGACAGAAATGATGTCATCGGGCATGACTAACACCTCAAAGTAAAGAGATATATTTAGCTAGATTACATAATAGTTTATTAATATATTAGTTTATATGTATTTTTAAACCTTTACCTGAATTTGACCCAGTTTCAGCTTTCTTGGAATAATGTCTACCCTCCAAATCATCTGATGCATGATTTAGTCTCATTTAGTCTTGTATCTTCCAAATTACAATCCAACATGATGAATGGATATTAATCAGCACAGTGCCGCTCTGACCTGGCCCATTAATTTCCAATACGGTATAATGTTGGGAATATGATACATCGGGAGATGAAAAACTGTGAGACAAGAAACTAGGATGACTACCTCACTGGCACAGTATATGAACACAAAAGGAAAAAATGCTACATATTCCAAATCTTGGTACCACAGTATACTCACATCTGTCATCTATTCCTTTTTGCATGTTCTACAACTTTTTAAAAAAGAACGCTTAAACTGTTACTTTTTTGTGGTTCATTATGAGTGCTGGTTTTGGGATATTGGTGTGGGTAGAACAGCAGAGGATAATTGGAATTGAGCCCAGGAGTTCATGGCCTCCATGGCAACCATCTGCTTCTTCCAGGTAATTTCTGGCCCGGCGCATTCAGGCAGCCAGCTACATGCTGGACCTTACTTTTGCCTGGGAATAACTGTGTTCTGACTTGGATATGGAAGGTATTACATTTAGCCCTTTGTTCTAGTCAGATCAGTTCCTGGCTCAAACAATATTGACTACTGCCAACAGGAACTTATGGGAGTTTACGATTGAACTGGCAGATGGTTCCATTGAGCACTCAGACAAGCTCTAGCAACAGGAGATAATTTGGGCTTTTGATATGATTGCTCTTAAAAAGTCTCCTTCTGTTGGCTGATGCCAGGTGGTTCCTTGGTTTATATCTCTGGTAGATACTATGGTAGAATTTATGCCTGGAATGAGTGGAGTAAGACAAAAAGTGAACCTGACTGAGCATGGATATAAGTCTAAGTTCAAACATGCACCATGCCAATAAGAACAATGAGGTTTTAGCACATATCATTCAGAAAAGGGCAATGGCAGTGATCTGAGGGAGTCTGTGGTCTGTCCTCTTCTTAAAAGTCCCTCCTTGGGTCTGTCTATATGTGACAATTATCACCCAGTCTCCAACTTTTCCTTTCTGATGGTTGAAGACTGCCCTGGATTATCTGGATCCCCCTTCAGCCAGGGTTCAATCTGGATATTTTCATGACCAAACAGGTGTAGTGTATCCCTCTTGATCCTATTAGCCTTCTTGAAAGCCTTTAATACCATTGATAAGTTTCTGGATTTTCTATGAAGTTTGGAATTGGAGGCACTTTTCTACAGTGCTTCCTCTCCTTCCCTAGTTATAATGGTATGTGGGAATGACCTTGGGGGACAGGTGGAAGAGCTAACCTTAAGAGGCAGCTTAGCCCACAGCAGGAACGTGGGTGTGGCAAAGTCTCAGAAGGGATCCTCCCTAGTTTCTTGGGCTGTAAAGGCAATTAGGGGGGAAAATGTATTTTCAGACTTGCAAGATTCTGTCTTACAATAAAGAAGAAATTTTTCATCTGGGCATGCTTTTTGTCTGTACTACCTTGCAAGGCTGACATTAGTGGGCATTAGCTGTCAGTAGTTATGGGGAAGGAAAGACTGACTAGATGGTGTGGAGTGTTGCAATATTAGGTCTTTTCCTTGCTGCTTTTTAACACCTACCAGAATCTGCTGGGGAGGTTATTCATCAATTTGGAGTGCAATATCATCAGTATGCTTATGATACCAGCTGTTCATCTATTCTGGGCTGTGCTAGAGAGCCTATTGAAATCTTGTTGCTAGATCTAGAGTCTGTTAGGGCTTGGGAGAGATGAAACAGGATACATTTGAACCCTAAGCAAGATGGAGCATTTATTTGTTCGGCTCTCTTGAGAGGGTGAGGGAGCAGGTTTATGACTTGGATGTTCTCCTGGACTCGTATCTACCACTGGATGGGCATGTGAATGTGGCCAGGACAGCCTTCTACCACTAGTGCATTAGTTAAGGCCATACCTGGAGCAGTACAATGTAACTCATGCCCTCATCACTATTGACTGGAGTACTGCAACACACTCAACATTGGGCTGCTTCTGAAGACAATTTTAAAAATGCAATTGGTGTAACTGGTAGTCATCAATGGCACTTTTCATATGGAACAGCCTTGCTTAGAAATTAGGTGGATCCCTCTTTGATTGCCTTTTGGTAGCTGTTGAAAATGGAGCTCTTCCAAAGAGGATTTGGAGAATAAGCTGACAATATATGGATTTTTTATATATACTGTTCCATTTTTACTTTCAATTTAATTATTTTGCCAATCACAGACATTTTAATTGTTATAATGTATGCTGTTTCTTACTGCTGGTTAACTGCTAGAAGTCTCTGTGGATTATAACAGTATAGGAATTTAATAAACAAATTTAAAATTTAAAATAAAAAATCTTAAACAGTGCATCGTTCATGGAAAATCTCCTAATCCTGACACTTTGCAGGCTTTTTGCCTGAAGACTCATGTGTTATATATAAATTGCTAAAATAGATACAAACACATAAACAAATACATCTATAAGTATATAAATAATGTGCATTTCTCCTCCCTTCCATACTTTGAATGGCTCCTCTTCTATAACAGTCATTGCTAATATAATTTTGAAATATCATGGTTTCTTAGGTAGAGGCACAGTATGCCACACATAATTTTTGTCACTATTTTCCACAAAAAAATATTGAACAAATTTCACCCAATTATGACAAGCTGAAAAACACTGCAGAGGTTTTTGTTGATTTGCAATGACATCAGGACAATCTGTTCAAATCAAACTATGGTGAAGTGGTCTGTTTTCTGAATTACTAAACTAGGTTCCCCACTGAACTCTATGGCAAATGCATAATCCAAACTCCCATTATTCTGGAGTGTGCTGATACTTGGAGAGAGCTAAAGATACTCTCTCCTGTCCTAGATAATATCTTATCCTATCTAAGACAGGAAATAGATTTTGTGTATATGCTACAAACACTTAAGGAACAAAAAAGAAAATATGTTTGCATGGAATGAAAGAAGGTAATGGAAAACCAATTCTGCATTGTTGCCAAGAAAACTACACGGAAATGTCAGTGAAGATACCAGAATTCAAACCTGACTTTAAGAAGACTATTTTTAGTCTGTTACTATACACAGCCAGGAATAAATAATCAGACAGATTACGACACAAGGCCACACAACAGGGCAAGTGCTGGCAAGGGTAGGAGAGACAAAGGGCAGCATTTGCACAACTGTTACTCAACATGCAAGGGAAACAAATTCCACACATAATACAAGAGCTGTATAACAACTGTATTTGAAGAAGCTCCAGATCACTGGTTACAATCATCTCCTAGAAATCTGGACTGTATTAATCAGTGAAAAGAGAGCCCTGCAGACAGTCACACAAAGGGAGAGGGGCATCATCACATGAAGAGATCTAACAGGACTACATCTTAGGGCTGTGCAAAGCACTCAAAAGAGATGCTTTACAAAGTGTCTTTGCAGTGTAAGATCAGTCCCATCCTTTGGAAGGCTGTTTGAAAGACTGTCCCTGCCTGTCTGCATTCCCTGGTGATCCCAGTGGAAGTTCAGCCTTGGGATATGCAGACAAGCAGGGACAGACTTCAGAACAGCACCACAAGCCTTCCAAAGAAAACACAAGTATTGTACCTAATTTCCAGGATCATGCCACTTGGGAAGAGAATGGCAAGTACAGACACTCAGAGATCGCTGGCCATCAGTTCTGCTGACCAAATTATTTCTCCTGCAAGGAGGAATAAAGCAGATATAGCCATCTGACTAACAGAGTTAGTCAGCAGATATCACAGCAATCCCTGACTAAAGACATGCTTCAAGGTATTGTCCTCATACTTTGAAAAATCTTTTTCAAACCATTTTCTCTCTCTCAACAGAGGAATCTTTAAACCAATCACTTAAGGAACAACTAAATGAAAATCTATCAGGTGGAGAGAAACTCTCAACTTGGACCCTTTAGAATGGAAAGGAAATTGCCTATAGAAGAGAATCCACTTAAAATTGCACACATACAGTACACCTAATGAGCTCCAATTAACAGAAATCCCTTAAAATTGAAAGAGGCATTATTATAATCTTGTACTTCTCTTTCCTAAAACAAACATGCACCTCCTTTATGGAAATAAAAGCAGTCCTACAGTTATGGAAATAAAAGCAATCCTACAGTTAAAGGAAGAACCAGCAGTACTTGATTAGTGCACTCTTCTTTCAGTACAATTTTAAAATAACTTGCAGTGATAGCAGCACATTTGATAATTGATGTAGCTGTTCTATCATAACAGTAAATACAGAAAATCCGATATACATATTCCATTGTCCACAGCACATGTATTTGTTGGCATGTACATTTAATTTTCTTTCCCTATACAGTGGGGCAAAAAAGTATTTAGTCAGCCACCAATTGTGCAAGTTCTCCCACTTAAAAAGATGAGAGAGGCCTGTAATTTTCATCATAGGTATACCTCAACTATGAGAGACAAAATGGGGGAAAAAATCCAGAAAATCACATTGTCTGATTTTTAAAGAATTTATTAAATTAATAAATTAAATTTATTTGCAAATGGGGGAAAATAAGTATTTGGTCAATATCAAAAGTTCATCTCAATACTTTGTTATATATCCTTTGTTGGCAATGACAGAGGTCAAATGTTTTCTGTAAGTCTTCACAAGGTTTTCACACACTGTTGCTGGTATTTTGGCCCATTCCTCCATGCCGATCTCCTCTAGAGCAGGGATGTTTTGGGGCTGTCGCTGGGCAACATGGACTTTCAACTCCCTCCAAAGCTTTTCCATGGGGTTGAGATCTGGAGACTGGCTAGGCCACTCCAGGACCTTGAAATGCTTCTTACGAAGCCACTCCTTCGTTGCCCAGGCAGTGTGTTTGGGATCATTGTCATGCTGAAAGACCCAGCCACGTTTCATCTTCAATGCCCTTGCTGATGGAAGGAGGTGTTCACTCAAATCTCACGATACATGGCCCCATTCATTCTTTCCTTTACACGGATCAGTCGTCCTGGTCCCTTTGCAGAAAAACAGCCCCAAAGCATGATGTTTCCACCCCCATGCTTCACAGAAGGTATGGTGTTCTTTGGATGCAACTCAGCATTCTCTCTCCTCCAAACACAACGAGTTGAGTTTAGACCAAAACATTCTACTTTGGTTTCATCTGACCATATGACATTCTCCCAATCCTCTTCTGGATCATCCAAATGCTCTCTAGCAAACTTCAGACAGGCCCGGACATGTACTGGCTTAAGCAGGGGGACACGTCTGGCACTGCAGGATTTGAGTCCCTGGCGGCGTAGTGTGTTACTGATGGTAGCCTTTGTTACTTTGGTCCCAGCTCTCTGCAGGTCATTCACTAGGTCCCCCCATGTGGTTCTGGGATTTTTGCTCACGTTCGTGTGATCATTTTGACCCCACGGGGTGAGATCTTACATGGAGCCCCAGATCGAGGGAGATTATCAGTGGTCTTGTATGTCTTCCATTTTCTAATTATTGCTCCCACAGTTGATTTCTTCACACCAAGCTGCTTGCCTATTGCACATTCAGTCTTCCCAGCCTGGTGCAGGTCTACAATTTTGTTCCTGGTGTCCTTCGACAGCTCTTTGGTCTTGGCCATAGTGGAGTTTGGAGTGTGACTGTTTGAGGTTGTGGACAGGTGTCTTTTATACTGATAACAAGGTCAAACAGGTGCCATTACTACAGGTAACGAGTGGAGGACAGAGGAGCCTCTTAAAGAAGTAGTTACAGGTCTGTGAGAGCCAGACATCTTGCTTGTTTGTAGGTGACCAAATACTTATTTTCCACCATGATTTGCAAATAAATTCTTTAAAAATCAGATAATGTGATTTTCTGGATTTTTTTTCTCATTTTGTCTCTCATAGTTGAGGTATACCTATGATGAAAATCACAGGCCTCTCTCATCTTTTTAAGTGGGAGAACTTGCACAATTGGTGGCTGACTAAATACTTTTTTGCCCCACTGTAACAAAATAATTGTTGTGACAAAATTATTTTGGTGTGATAAATTGTTTTCCTAGCCTTGGGAACAGAGAAGAAATGAGGAACCTCTTCAGGGGGGACTTTTAGAAAAGACTGTTCACTTTTGATAAAGAGAGAAGCATGATAAAGGAGCTCAAAATAATCCCACCTTGATTTTGTTTAGTATAAAATGAGGCTGAGAAAAATTCTGACAGGTTTCAAGATTTTGTTATTCTACCTTACTATACTAAAAAGCATTTCTAGAATCCCTGCGATGCCTATTTCTTACCTTGCCTACATCAAAGAGCTGACATTTGGTTTAAAAGACTGATTTTTAGATGAGGTATGATAATATTTAATAATGTTAATTTGTTTCAGCTACAACTTTGCTGTGCATTGCATATTCCCTGTCCTAGAAACTTAAAAAATGACACAGGGAAAGCAAAAACTATACAAGTAGGGCAACAGTATGTCTAGACATAATTATAATGTTGGGTGGTGCGGGTTTTTTTGTTTTGTTTTTTATACCTTCAAGTCAGTCTTGACTCCTGGGGACTGACTGGACAAGTCCATACAGCTTTCTTGGCAAGATTTTTCAGAAGTGGTTAGCCCTTGCCTCCTTCCTAGGGCTGAGAGAGAGTGACTGGGCCAAGGTCACCCAGTTGGTGTTGTGTCCAAAGCAGGACTAGAACTCACGGTCTCCCAATTTCTAGCCTGGTGCCTTAAACTATTACACTAAACTGGTTCTCATACTTATAACAGAACCGTCTTATGCAAAAGGACACCTTAAAAGAATCAAGGAGTTCAGGCCACTTACTCTCACCAGGTATCCAAACTCAGCCTCTGCTTGAATACAGCCAGTGGAGGGGGACCCTACGGTATCAATCCAGATCGATGAGGAACATTTTTTTCCAAATCTTTATTAAATATTTGAAAGAATGTAAGAAGCAAGTAGCACAAAGAAGAGAAAAGCAGGTAGTGATACCAAAAATATGGTGGACAAAAAACAAATCTGAACCTTATATATTCCAATACATCATCAGAAGTTTGTAGTACTATTAAATATTTCGTATTCATTTTCTAGTCAAAATCCATGTATCTGTGGTGACCTTTAGGCTGGAAAATACTTAGTTAACATTGTTCAAGATATTCCACCAATACTATAAATTATACAACTTGTTAGTATGAACTCTGAAAACCAAATTTGGTACAATTCCATGTATAAGTCTGTAGTTCAGGAATGGTTTTTCCAAGTAAGATTAAATTCTGTATCTGATTTTCTTTTTAAATACAAAATTATTTTAGAGATTGAGGCATAGTCCCAGAATTTAGTTACCTGTTCTTCCAAAGAGAGAGTCAAAGACCTTTTCCAATAAAAAAAGATATTTTCCAATAAAAAGCACATAAAACTAAAAATGCCAATTCATGTACAATGCCAATTCATTTTTTCATATTCAGTTCATATTTTGAAAGAATGTATGGTTTGGTAAATATCTCAGGTTGCAATGGGATTGTAATTTTCAGAATTTGTTCAATTCTATAGTGAATCATTTTCCAGTTTTACAACACTGCCACTACAAATGATATAAAGATCATTTTGCTTGTTAAATTTTTTAGATTATTCCTTTTAGCAATCAAAAAAATCAAAAGAGCTATTTGTTGGGAAATTGCAATGCAGCATGATAAATCTGGTCATGAACTAAAAACAAAATTGATAGTTGATAGTTCTAAGAATGGTGGTATTATATTGTCTTCTGAGAAGCAACAAGAAAGGGTGGACTCTTTTGAGGGACCAAATGAACTTTGGGAACTGAATATAAGGAACATGAAAGAGTATAGTGGTTTATGAAGCCATAATATAAGAGAGATGGATAAGGTCTGGAAGATCAGAAAAAGGATCTTTATGCTAAGCTTTATCTGAATGATTTTAGTAACAGAATGCAGTATTTACATGGAAACCTCCCACCTCTTTCTTTTCTCTGCAATTTTTTTGTAATGGCTGGAAAGCTTCTTGAAGATTAATGTACCATGTTTCAGGGAGTGGTAGCTGGGGTATGAATTTGCAGCCATCAGCTCTCTCCTTCAGAGCGAAAAGCCTTATGTGCTGGGTACAACAGGCAGTCATTGTGGATAGTGAAGCCAAAACCCCAGTTAAAGTTTTATCATATCCTTGAGAATAGAATGAAAGCATAACATTCACTATAATTAGTTCTTATGTCTTTCTCTTACTGCCAGGAACTATAGAAAAAGAAAAGAAGGAATGTAGGAGCAACACAGTGCATTCTCTTTTTTCCCAAATCTGGTGACTTATTGGAATGCAATTCTCATCATACGTCAATAATGTTATCCATGATGGTTGTGGATTGACATGTCAGTGTAACATATATACAGGATGCCAGATGGGGAAAACTATGCTAGCTGCTATTGATTCTTTGGGAAAAATTGATGTTTTTCTAGTATTGTGATTTCTAAGTGAGAAAACATATTGTTCAGCTTGCTCTGGGGACAAGAAGGGTATCCATGATGGCCTGAACACAGTTTTGTGTCATATTGGTTATAACGGTGTTAGGATTTTCTCATGGGAAAGGATGCAGCTCGTTATCTTCACTGAAAAAGTTGTGACTAGAGAGAGACCGTATGACTTGTGTGTTAGCACGTACAGTGGTACCTCGGGATATGAACGCCTCTGCTTGCGAATTTTTCGGGTTACGACCAGCTCTGGCCCCAAAAATTTACCTCGGTTTGCGAACTCCGCCTCGGGGTACGAACCGGATCGGCGGCCATTTTCCACCATGACACGTGGTCCACGGCCATTTTCCACCCGTGCCATGTGGTCCGCGGCCATTTTCTGCCCGTGCCACGTGGTCCGCGGCCATTTTTCCGCCCATGCCACGTGGTCCGCGGCTGTTTTTCCGGTCCTGCCGCGTGGTCCGCGGCCGTTTTCGCGCCGCGCCGGACTGTTTTCGCGCCGCACCGCGCCGGGCCGTTTTCGCACCGCGCCACGCCAGGCCGTTTTCGCACCGGGCCGTTTTTGCGCCGCACCGGGCCGTTTTCGCGCCGCGCTGCGCTGCACCCGGCCGTTTTCGCGCCGCACCACGCCACGCCCGGCCGCTTTCCCGCCCGACACGTGGTCCGTGGACGCCAGAACGGATTAACGGTAATTACATTGAACCTTATGGGAAATTGCCTCGGGTTGCGACCAAATTCGGGCGGAGGGTGGAACGGATTAACCGGATTTACATTGAAACCTATGGGGAAATTTGCCTCAGGTTGCGACCAAATTCAGAGGGCGGAACGGATTAACCGGATTTACATTGAACCCTATGGGGAAATTTCCTTCGGGTTACGACCAACTCGGGATACGCCCAGAGTCATGGAACGGATTAAGTTCGTATCCCGAGGTACCACTGTATACTGCTATTTACTGCCACCTATTGGCGTGTGTATGCTAGTTACCCAGTGGGGGGGTATGGAGTGGCAATATAACTGGAGCATTGTATGCCCAGCCTCGCAGTTGTTTTAGTGTTAGCCACCATGTAGTTATGTAGTTTTATGGGCTATGTAGTTGTAACTAATAACCAAGTAGTATACCTCTTCTCTGAGAGTGTTTGGCTAGAGACTTTATGTTTGTAGATAAGTCTTGGATGCTGAATATATGAGAAGAAGTGTTTTTTCTTATATTTTGTATACAACTTGTATTTTATGAAGTTTTGCATTTTTATCAATAAACAACCAGATAGTATATATTTTCTGGCTGAGTTTCTTTGGAGAACAAGATATGGACATTGCAGTTTGCAAACCTATCATGCTGGTGTGTATTTTTTCCCTGGGCAAAGTTTTTCTGGGAGCATTGCTGTACTCTGTTCAACAAACGGTCCATTACAGATTTAGGGATTTCCTATATTTGACCAGAACACATTACTTAATCCATCTATTAGCAAGCAGCTTCAATCAGATAATTTTTATTAATATAGGTCCTGTCCCTCTATCTGCTACTGTAATTACTAAGTTAAACTCTGATAACTACAGTAGCAGATAGAGGGGCAAGCTGACCATTACTCAAGTTTGTACCATAAGAGTTCACTCAATAATGCTATTCTTTGTGCCACCTTGACTTTAGCTTCTCCTTTGCCAACAGTCCCCCTTCCACCCTTAATAATTTGAGGTTGTTCTCTTCTCAAGAACAGATTTAGTTAAAAGAAACCTATCTAAATGGATAAGTTGATTCAGCATCAAGGACAGCTCTTGAATTTTCATACTTAATTTACATAAAATTAATAAAATTTTCATGAAAGTGGAGAATGATGGCCTATTTGTGGGCTAGTCTTTTCAATTTATCAGCAGCAACTTATCAACTTATTCCTTAATTCCAATATTAACAACCACGAGGAGCTGTATTACTTTGAAAAATACATAAACAAATAAAAAAGTAAATAAATAAATGTACCATTTATCTTCTAATTCTGTGCTGTAAATTCTTGGAAATAGATCAAACTGCTAATATGAACCTTATATCACAAACTGTCTGTTGTAAAATACTATTACTCCTCAGGCACTCTGTTCAACTGAAACTGGAGGGCATCAGGAATATGTTCCCTCAACAGCACTTTTACCATAGCTGATTATGAACTAAAACCAGAACAAAAAATCTGTGAGCCAGTTTGCATGTAATACTGAGGCAGAACTTTTCAGAATTCTGATTAGGGACAAGCAAGCATGCGCTGGGGCTTGCTATAGAAATGTCTGTTTGTCTCCTAACAAAATCAAGCTATGGCTTATGATTCTGACTTACTAAAGAGAGGAACAAGCCAGGGATACCAATGTGCATATAACCCTAAAGAAAATATAGATGGGTTTTCCCTTAGATTGCCCAACCACTCTATGTCCAGGAGGGGTAAATTATCATTATTTATGATCAAAGATCCAAAACCCCAATATACAGTAAATTCTAATAAAAGTGTAAAAAAATAAAAAGCTACACAGAATAAAATTCATCAAATAAGTAGTATAATACATGGCAATACTATATTTTGTTCATTTATTCCATGCTTTAGATAACTGAAAGGTGACTCTTACACATTTCAAATCTTTAACTTATTCCGTGGGGATACTTTCCATCTTTCACTTTTGTCATTGTTTCTCTCTATTCTGCACTGATCAGACTTCACCTAGAATTTTGTATCCTGTCCTGGGCACCGCATTTAAAAAAAAACATACTGACAAACTGGAGTATGTCCAGAGGAGAGCAACCAAGATGAGGACGGTCTGGAAGGAAAAATGTACAAGGGAATTTAGTGGTTCCAGGCACGGTGAGCCTGAAGAAGCAAAGACTGAGGTGAGACATGATACCTGTCTTCAAGCATCTGAAAGGCTGCCAGGCAGAAGGCAGAGCAAAATTATTCAGAGTTCTAGAGAAGACAGCATGAGAAACAATAGGTTTAAATTACAAGGAAACAGATTTTGGTTGAACAGCAACAAAAAATCTTACAATAAGAGCTGTTCAACAATGGAATAGACTGCTCTGGGAGACATGGGATTCTCATTTGCTGGAGGCCAGCTGTCAGGGAGGCTGTAATAGTAGATTATTGCACTGGGGAGAAGATTGGATTATACGATCTCCTAGGTCCTGTCCAACCCTTACATTCTATGATTTTATGGTTCGATGGTTCGAATAATTTATTGTTATTTATTTAGCGTCACTTGATAAAATCCAGAAGCTTTCAACCCAGGTCTTGATGAAATTAGTCCTTGCTCCAGAAGCGGTTTTTGGAAAAGAGTAGGTGACAAGATGAGTTTTTATCTTTAACTGATTGAGCTAATTTCCTGCCATTTGCTGTTTGCACCTTGTGTTTTTCCTTTTCCATCAGGGCCTTGTTTATTTCTTTTAGTTCAGTTCTGTCTCCTGCAGGTGCTGCACATTATTACTTCTGAAGGACATACAGGCTTTGACTAATTTAACCTTGGCTTCAACGCATTCATGATCAAGCCAGGACTTTGATTTGGATTTACTTCTGATATAGTTTGTTTTATCCATTAACAATTCTAGGATGATGCTGATCATTTGTGGAAAAATGCATAGTATTTCCCTCTCATCCTTTGCAGTTCGAATAGACTGCCTAAACTGGGAGGCTACAGGCAAACTAAAAGATTGGGCAGTAACTTCCTCACGCTTACTAGTCCCTGTCCAAGACTATTTCATACGCACAGATATATTCTTCTAGATACAAGAGCATTATAAGATAATCTTGCAATAAGAGAGGAGTGATCGCTATCAGAGTAAAAATCAATCTCAAAATCAATAATTAAGTCTAACAATTTTGGAGACCTTATCTTACAATCAGGCCTATCCCTCGAAAACCGGAGGAGTAAGAACAGCATTGATTGTCTTATACCTGCACATTTACTTAATAGCAATAGGTATTAGATGACTGGAATAACATTATGAGGGGATTGGACCTTTATGTTCAGCTGCCTGCTTCACTTATAAAAAATTATTATATGGCTATCCAAGAACTTTTGAAAGGAAAAGAGACTGACCTTTTACCCTGTCCCCTTTGTGCAAATGTATTTCCCCTTCTCCTTGAGGTTGATATGGCTTCACGACAATGAATAGTCTTCCAGGTACAGCACTATAGAGTTTGCGTTTTTGACCCTGATAATCCAAGGCAGATATAATGTCCTTGTTGGCACTGGGATTATAATTGGCACTGAAAGAGAGCAGAACAGAATGATTTTACTTCATCTTTTAAAACTCTTTTAGTCTATTTTATCTTTTAAACAAACATTGATTTCCCATAGAACAGCATAAAATCATACTGCATTATCTGCTATCTATCTTAGAATACACTTCTAAGGAGAAAAGGTCAGTTAATTGCAGTATTTTCTTTTCACTGAAAGCACTGTTATTTTCTGATCCATTGCCATTTCTTACTTTTGGAACATTTACTGTACTTAGGCAGCCACATAACTACGTTGATCTGCTTTCCTCCTCTCCTTCAGATGGAAAGAAAGTATATTCCTTAAAAATTGATGCCCCCTGCAGCCAACCTTTTACCACATTTCAAGAATTAGACTGGTAGCATTGCTGCCTGCATAAAAAGTAATGTAGCGGGGCACGGGGAAGCCATTAGTTGTTCTGGGCTGGGGAAAAAACAGTGCTTGCAGCATGAAAGGATATTTTCTCATTTTATCCCTGAGTTGGGATAAAGCAGCAGGCAACGCCCTCTCCTGCTACAAGCAGCATGTGCAGAGCCTCCGCCAAGGCCCTTCCTTCTCCCTTTAAACTCAGCACACGCAGTGGGAAAGGAAGTTGCCTGTTGTTGACTCAAGTGCGTTCTCTGCTGACATCATTCTCCTCTTCTTCATTTCCTTCCCTCAATTTACCTATTCCTGTTAAAAGAACATCTGCTTCAACATTCCACAAAGTTGGTATTCCATAAATAACTCCTGCCCCAAAGAAAACAGGCTGGTTGATGAAGTCTCCAGTCCCTCTGGCAGCCATAGCAAAACTGCTCATGGAGGTACAGTACCCCACAACCAGACAAAAGGATGTGGTCCTACAGCAGGCCAAATGGAGCCCTGCAGTCCACCCACTTCTGAAGGCTCCTCCTTCACACACACTAGAAAGTTCCCTTTTCTCATTTTCATGCTGGGTCACGACTTCAACCTGCCTGAATAGCAGGCTGACACAGAGATAGATGCCCAGATGTGAGGACGTGTCCTTAAAATATGGTAATGGCTACCTGGAGCTGGAACAATGAGGCTGCATGGATGAGTCCTTATAAGCCAGCAACGCTGTGGGCCAAAGTCAATTCCAAAGTTCAGCTATATGCTATAAAAACATATTTCTTTTATCTCTCACTTCTAGCAATTATAATGATTTCAAGAGAAACATAGAGACAAACTGCAGATGAGAAACAACAATAGGTAATGAAGTCCCCTCTCCCTTTCCAGTTTTGAAATTATAACACAAATTGAGCCACACAAGAATGGGCTGCAGTTTTCAAAAAGCCTTAATTATACATGTCACCCAAATAGGGCAAGGCCTATCAGCCCTAATTACACAACTTAGAACTTCAAGGGTACATGCTACTTACAAGCAACCTCACTTCTGCAACTTTATTCTCTTTGCAAATGAGCACTGTTCCTTTCATCTCCTGGGTCTCCACATAAAGCAGCAATATGAGTGAGGGGAACAGATACCAAATCCAGAGTTTATGGAAGAAGGGCTGTATCAGCGTATCAGAGGAGCTGGTCTAGAAAACTAGTTACAAACTCTTTCTTATTCCTTCTTCACATCTAGAAAGAATCATTAGCTAGCTCCATAACAGGTTCCCAGAATCTTTCAAACTACTTAGTAATCTCCATATCCTATAGTATTCCTACCAACACTCACACCAGGAAGAAGCATTTATTTATATCCTTTTTGGGGGATGAGAAATGCCGGTGTTTCATTACAAAAATGAAATTATGTTGTGTAGGCTTGATGATTAGAAATAATATGTGTTAACAGAAATAATGAAATTTATGTAGTAAATTTAGAGCAAGAGTTTGATGTATATGTTACTTATATCTGTTGTGGGGTGGGTAGGACGTCAATTCTTTGTTGTTTTTCTTTTTCTTTTCTACATTTCTGACTTTTACCGCTTTTTCTTTTTTCAATTTTTTCTTTTTTTTCCCTCATTTTTTATCCTTAATATTAATTTTGGTTAGTTTTTAATTGTTCTTTTAAAAAAATTAATAAAGTTCTTATAAAAAAAGAAATGCTGGTGTGGAGAAAGAAAGCATACAGGAAGTGGCACCACATGAGACTTGTAGAAATCACCCTAAAATTCTCATTTTAAAAAAGCAAATAGTGCAAAGTTACCCGAAGTGCCGTTGCTGCTGGCGCTTTGCATCCTCTCCTAGCCTATTTAATGATGGGGAACGGCTTCGAGAGGATGAAGTGTAACTTCCAACAGTTTTCACCGTTCCATTAGGATTATTCTGCATCTGTTGGAATAGGTGAGGCGAAAGGCTACGGTGTGAAGAAGCTAAAGAGGAGGCTGACCAGTCAGGAAGATTGATGTTCAAATTGTTATCACTATTAGACCGAAGCAAGAGGCGCGGTGTGGCCAAGATGCTATGGGGTTTCCGTCTTCTGTTTGAGTAGGTGGGAGCCTCTCTGAATGGCACTGGAATAAACGAGAGAGAAATATTTATCTTTTAAGAACATTCATCACAGCCTGCAAACATTTCAGCAGTACGTAGTATCCTTTTGATTTTTCATATACAGTATTAAAAGTTGATTGCCTATCCAGGTGAAAACATTAGAATTATATTTAAAGCACAACTAAAATTAAAAATCATTTCCACAGGAAAACTTAAAAAAAAAAAGAACCAGATTTAATACAATTAGTATAAGCTTGTACTTATTAATATAAAGTGGGATAATAGTGTATCTTTATTCAAGAATCTAGAATTGGAAGTTAAGACTTAGCAACAAAGATAAAATATCTGACCAATGAACAATGAGCAGTATGAACAGTTTCGTTAAAAAAAAGAGAGAAGTAGATGTTATAGTATGGCAAGAGTAGAGAGTTCCACATGCTGCAAAGTAACCTTTTTATAACAGAAAACAAAAACAAAAACTGGCTGATAGATTTTTCCCCCAACAGAATCGTTCACAATTGGCCTTTAAGCTATGCTAACTTGCGTTGCAGTTACAACATACATAGAATAGGATATGAGATTCCACCCTAGAGATGTCTCCTCAAGAGGAAGAGGTTAAAAGGAACAAGATGCTAGAAGCCTCAAGGAGGGCTTTTCATTTACTGATCTTTCTTCAAAACCAGGAGAGTCAACTTATCAGGCCAAGGTCACCTCTGCACAGCCACCAGTCTTATCCTTATTACCCTCTACTGCAATTTCATACTGCCAAGCAACTGTCCTTACTGCTGCTCCCTTAGACTGAGAATAAGAGAAGGTTGTTCAGTTGTCCAACAGAGGAGTAAAAAAATTGATTCCAAAAACGCACTGATGTGGCAAAGCCAGCTTTCTGATCCTTCCTAAAAATGGGAGGGGTGATGGAGGGATGGAGAGGGGAGATACCAGGAGCCAGGACAAAATGAAGTTCCCTTGACTCTGCTCTGCATTTCTGGGCAAGCTCACCAAAACTGTCATTGTAGCATTTGCTCTGGAGCAACAGCTGCTCAGCTTGGGAGGGTCCTGAAATCCATGTGACATCATGGGAAGCAGGAGCACAGGTAAGATCTCAGCAACCTTGTGTGTGGAAGGGATCTGAGTTTTTATCCACACAACAATAATTATAAAATGTGCTGGCTTTCCCATGATGACTTACGTCCAGGAAGCCTCCCAGCATGCAAAGTTCTCACCTTTTTTATAGGTACAATATTGGTTATCTGCTGAATCAACAGAAGTTGTATAAATCTGTGGCCCTTTTTAACACAACCAAAAATATATTCTTACCAGTAAGTCTATTATGGCACTCGTTAGAGGATTTTCCGTTTACTTCACTCATTTGGAAAAAAGTCTTAAAATAAATACTCAGATTGCTGTTAAATATTAAAAATTAAGATATAAAAAGGAAAAACAAAAACATATTTTTTTAAAAAATGGTATTAAGTGATTGCAAGCCGGGCTGAAGTTGCTCAGACTTTTAAACTTTAGTTCCATATATGTAAAATCCACATTTAACAATTCCATTGTCATCATCTCAACATCAAAAAAGAGAGAGATTGCACAAATATTAGGACATACAGGCAACCAAAGTGAATGCAAGCAGCTCAAATGGGCAGCTGTTATAAAAGGCTACTACCCAGAAAAGCTATGCCTTGCAATATCATTTGAATCTTGTTCCCAGATCCTATGAAGCACTGTGTTACAATAACACTTCCCAAGATCAAATTTCATATGAATTAGTACTTTTAAAAATTGTTTCAAAAACATAAAACTTTCAAACTGCCATGAAAAAAGGCAATCCAATCAGATAAGGGTTAATACTTATAAAGGGAAATACATAGTCCATTTCTCTTTTCAGGCATGTCTCTACTGCAACTCTTCCTCCCCAGTGTGAAAATGCTTCAACTATGTGCTATACAATAATTCACACTGAGCCCATCTGTATCTTAATTCCAATGATTTCCCCAGTTGAATGCTGGTAGAGGTTATGAATCAAGCTTGTTGGTTTATCTATATATTAGAAGTATGACTGATTCCCCACAAGAGTACCAGACAGCTTACAGAGCACTGTTTCCAAGTTTCTCCCCCAAAAACTCTGCAGTTGGACTCAAAGATGATAACTGACCCAAAATCCCCCAGTGAATTTCCATGGGGTGGAGAGTCTCTCCAGTTTTAATTCAACGATTTAACAATTAAAACATTCTGGCTGTCCTTGCTGACAATACAAGATTGGGAGGCCAAAATTGGAGAATATGCTGTAATGGAAAAATTGACTATATATATTCACAGCAGAAGTATAACCAAATTCAAGTAGGAACGGCTCCCTTACTATACAACATATTACTCAACTAGGCAAGCTAAGACATTTAGAATCTGACTTTTGAAGAAAAAAGAGAAATAGAATTTTTAAAAACTGGAAAAAAATAGATATAAACAACTGTAAAATTTTAAAGCAAAGTATAAATATCTGAGGAGTAGTTAGTGATTGGGGGAAAATGAAAGGAAGGGGGAAAGTACACTATTGAAAGCTTCTTTTTACAATGTATTTTGTATTACAGTATATCTTCTGCATCTCTCTTTTTGATCTCTTACTTTTGTACATTGCTTATCCAATAATAGAATTAATCAAAGCTTTAACAAAAAAAATCCATCCCTCCCTCCCTCCCTCCCTCCCTCCCTCCCTAAGTTTATATGGATGTCCATCTTAAATACATAACTCTGGATGGGAAACAATCTATACAAAAACAGTATTAAAAAACCCTGTAACCACTTCAAATAATCCAATACAAAAAGAAAACCAAAGCACTATGTATAATTCCACAAAAACAGACAGCGTACAGTGGGCTCCCCTAACATCCTGCCTGGGGAAAAAGCTAGGTTTTAACAGCCTTCCGTAAGGCCAAGACAATTGGGGCCCTCCAAATCTCAGGAGGGAGGCTGTTCTATAGGGCAGGTGTTGTGACAGAGAAGGGATACTTCCTCAGTCCTGCATGATGGCACTGTTTAATAGAGAGGACCTGGAGCATGCCCACCCTCTTGGACCTGATGGAACGGGCAGAAATCATTCCTTCTGCCTACGTCTTAAGAGGACGTGAACTTGTTATCAATATGTCTGTAGCAAGCCTCAGAGATATCAAAATGTCATGTGTAACATGATGCCATTATGTAATTGTGCCTTAATGTCTGACACAAGTATTAAGTCTTGTCTGTTTATGACGTCATGACATATGACATCATTTGCCTCCCTTGCAGAAAACTTTGTGTACCTGTTTTCAGCCTTTTTTAGTAACTAGGTCATGCTGGATTTGCAGACGCCCTAAATTTCTACTTCTTAACTTTTACAGAAATAGCCACTTTTGTATTTCCATTGGTTAATGAGATAATGTAGTTCAGATATATTTGTAAAGATTGATAACTACAGATATCGGTATGCATTCTTTAAGGAACAGCATCATTTTATTCATTAACTGAATTTCTTGAATTCTTTCAAGTAGCCAGGAACAATGTTCCAGCAACAAGAAGTAATAGCAGTTGGCTGCATCTAACTGACTTTGGTTGATCTCAAAAAGAGCTAAGTAGGGTGAGATCTGGTTAGTCGTTGAATGGAAGACAACCAGGAGTTCACAGGGAGGTAGAATAAACTGAAGAGCTGGAAAAAGGCAGTGGCAAACCATTACTGTACTGTTGCCAAGAACAGTAGGACATGTCCATGTAGCCACTCAAAACTGAGCTTGCTTCAAGAAATATTTTACCTTTTTCGTAACTAAAATGACATACATTATCATACAAAATCATGATATCTTTAATTTTTTAATTGAACTCCTTCTAGACAGTAATTCCAATCATGACAGGGACTAGCTTTTCTTGTGTTTTTTTTTATTTGCATTCTTCCAGAATATGAGCTAGCTCAGAGACCTTTCATGTTCATTCAGCCTTGTATGAAGTTTCCTCACATGTTCTAGACTGAATTCCAGAGCATTTAACACAAAACATATGGATGTGACTCAGGAAACATCCACATGAAGGGTTTTGCTAGCTTGAGAGTCACTGCAGATCTCAGTCTTCCTATAACATCAGCAGTCTTGAGAACTAAGCTGATTCATTTCTAGCTCAGCTACAGTATATTTGAAAATCCTAGAGCTCCATTTTCCCCTTTAAGGGAACTTTTCTCTCAGTCCTCCTCCTAATTCTAGAGCTTCAGGTCATATAGGGGAAATACTAGCCTGAAAACTTTGATGCTGCTCCCCTTTCAGTAACTCAGAGGAAACGAAAAAGGGTAAAATGGGTGACAAAGTGGGTTTTGTCAATTTCCCCCTTTCTTCTGTATGAAGCCAGTTTGCAAGGACTGGACTACTGGAGTGTTTCTTCTTTCATGTGATTGGCCATAGCTGCAGGACCTGCAGCACCTAAGGGCACTGGTTTTGCTCCTTGTTTTACCATTTCTGAACGAAAATCATCATACTTCCAAGGGTCTAATAAAAGAAAACACTTCAAATGGTGTGACTGAATTCAACAAGTTGGAACCAGACTGCACGCGTTCAATGTCTGTTGGTACTGAAGGACAAGGGAAGGAATAGCAATTTTCTCCATTCCCCCTTCAGCCTCCAGTGTCATTTTCTCTTCTGCAGTGACCTTCCAGAATATTGTGAGAAGGGACCTGGAAAGCTGCAGAGGGGAACAGGAATTCAGAGAAAGAGTAACCCTGCCTCCCTTCTCCAGGAAAACACTGCCACAGCTTCCTATTCTCTCTCTCTCTCTCTCTCTCTCTCTCTCTCATTGTCTCTCTGTTTGCCTTTCCAAACAAGGATCCAAACCATATACAGATCTCAGCTTAATTATACAGCAAACCACAAAAAGAATAAAACAGATTCAATCTATAGAATCCAATTTAATTAGTTCCTAAATTGTACTGTAAATCCAGAACAAGACTCCTACATTTAAGAAACAGAGTACAAAGTTATTTTTTTAAGAACACATACCCCCTTTTTTCACTACATGGTGTAAGTGTAAAGAGGTTTATTAGCTTGTAAATTATTTTTCACTTGATGTTGACAAAACACTCCTTTAAATATTAGGTTTAAAATGAATACAGTTTTTAAATGAACAATGCACATACCGTATGTCTTTTAACAAATATTAAGGACACAAACAATCCTCTCCTGCTACACAGTGTTTTTTTCCCTTTTTCCAATATAGTTTGTACAATACAACTGGATAGATATTTCCAATGTGCTTCCTACATGCACTATGTTTGTAATAAAAATATACTTGTATATGAAAACTTACAGAATAAGAGTACACATTCTATAAGCTATATGGGATTGGTTTCCACTTTTACATTCATTTCTTTCCCAGAATTAATTATACTTGTAATGTTTTAGATGATGATACATAAAAAGCATGCTTCTAAATAATTATTATAATGAATTAAATAAAAAAAATCTTGTAATCTCCAGAATGTTCTTCCACAAATATTTAATAATATATAAATGTAAGGAATTCCTTACACTTACTAAATACATACATTAGGAAATAATAGAGTTTTTTACGTATGGAATATAACAATTCAAAAACATACTAAGGCGAGCAAGTCACAGGCAAGCTCTTATAATGAGTTGTCTAAAAGGACAGCCTAACATAAAGACATTCTGGAAAAAATACAGAATGAACTTACTATAATTATAGTAACTAGCAGATCATATTAAGCGTGCAGAAAAAAATAGCAGATCTTAAGCATCAAGTGCTTTGTGTTCAGTGCTTACCTTCTTTCTTTGTTAAGGCATTTAACAAAGACTTCATTTTTCCTTTTACTTAAGCAGCAATCCCCTCATTATATAACCTTTGCCGAAATGTAACAGGAATAAAAGCTACCCAGTTTCTATACTATTTAACTGCCTGAATTCTGGCACAAGCATCAGATTTCCGGGCACTGTATAACTACAAGCATAGCTGGGCATCCAGTTCCCAACGTTCTGGCGAAAAAGCCCACCCCACATTCTGTCTGTCAGCTGGGAGCCAACTGTGCATAGACTGGAGCTGCTCAAAAAACCTTCCTGCATTTCATAGTATTAGTCATGTGAACACCATCGGCAGAGTCTTTCAAATGTTCTCCCGCTTTTGTAATTAAGACATTTATGAGTAAGAAAATAGGGATGACTGAAACAGAGACAGTGCAGACTGAATATAGTCAAAATTAACATTTGGAAATACAGCAGAGGAAGAACAGTCATTCGTTTTTTTCTCAGGGCAGCATTTCACAAATTAAAGAGAAAAAATCTTGAAAAAGAAGATGCTACAGAACTGACGAAATGCGATCATCATTAAAACCCTAAATCTTCCCTGAGAAGTTGCAAACTGATTTGTCGCAAAGCACTCTACAGTATTCCAATGCCCTACTAGTATACAACTAACTTCTTTCAAGTTTCATATTCTTCCTAAACACACAAAGGAAAATGCTGATTCGTATTTTTAAAAGTGTTCCGTATTTTTAAAAGTGTAACATCTTTTTATTCTTCAGCTTTATTGATTATGTGCCATCAAGTTGGTGTCAACTCTTCGAAACTACATACAGTAGATAGACCTTTTCCAGGATAATCTGGAGACCCTTCAGGTCTTCCAGTGCTACATCCACTGTGACTTTAATCAAGTCCAGCTAGCTTGCTGTTGGTCATCCTCTTTGCTTTCTTTCCCAGCATTATAAACTTTTCAAGAGAGCAGATCTTTTTATAATGTGTCCAAAATATGATAATTTGAGCCTGTTCATTTATGCTTTGAGTAAGAACTCTGGATTAATTTGTTCTATAATCCATTTGTTTGTTTTCTTGACTATCTATGGTACTCTCAGGAGTTTTCTTCAACGCTAAAGTTCAAAAGCATCAATACTTTCTATCCTACTTCTTCAAAGTCCAATGTTTGCTTTCATAGAAAATCATAGGGAAAACCATTGCCTGCGTGATTCTGATCTTTGTATATATAGACATGTTACAGCATCTGAATATCTTTTCCGAGGCCTTCATTGCTACTCTACCAAGTAGAGTAGTGGCATATTTCTTTACTACTAGTTCCTGTACTGCTAGTTCCTGATGGTGAATCCTAAAAAGCAGAAATGATTCACCATTTCCAAATCTTCACTGTCAGTTCTCTAAGGCTGGTTGCTATACCTGTTGTCATTACTTTGTCTTCCTTATATTTAATCTTAATCCAATTTTTTTTCACTGTGGTCCTTGACTTTTGTTACTAGAGTTCACAGATCATTTGCATTTTCAACCATCACAGTATATTCTGTGGTACATTATGGGCATTATGCCACAAACTAGCACTTGGTAGGGCAGCAATGGCGGCCTTGGGGAAGATATTCAGATATTCAGAAAAACAGTTGTCTTTAGATATATATGTTTTTAGAAACTGTAAATACTTGTTTGGAAAACAGCTGATTTCAATATATTTGTTTTAAGTTTGCCAGGGATTCAATCTACGATATAATGGAAGTCAAAAAAGAACTTGAAGCAGCATTTTCTTTTTTATGTACTGCACACTGGAACTGATATTATGTACTGCATTTTATTGTTAAGAAAACTGAGGTACAGTTATCTAAAAATTCACTTGTATTCTCAGCCACAATATTAAATCTGTAGTGTGATACCAATATCTGCTTATTGTTTTCAAAGTATCTACAATTAAATTCTGGATCTCTTAATTGCTGTTTCTTTCTTCAGGAATTAAAAAAAGGAAAAATATAAGTCACAGAAAGCTAGATTTTACCCTCTATAGTTCTGACACAATTGCTGTAAAGAAGTAGTAAGCATAAATATGTAATGCAAACAATTTAGGATTCACTTAATATTGCAGTGTTTATGTTTCCCTTAATTTTTAATGAAACTTTCTTATTTTTAGGTATGGAATTCATTTTAAACATCTGATGTATAATTCTGCAAAATGACTCAGAATAAAACTTCCCTTAGATGAAAAATGCACACAGGAAATTAGAAACAACAAATTTACATGGGACTCATTTGGACATTAAGAACAAGAATGTCATTATTTGTTATCAATATGTGCATGTGATTAAAAATAATTGTATGTCTTCAAATTTAGCTAATATAACTGTATTTTTCAAAATTTTTCAGCAAGAAGCCACATCTTTCATTTACTGCAATTTTAAAAAAGCAGTACTACTTCTAGTCTTCTGTTCCTCATTTGCATATATACATACTGATAGACATCACACTTCATTTCATCTCCCAATTCCTTTATAATAAGTACAAATTAGACGCTTTTACTACTGACTAGGTTTCTCTGCATTTTCCTACCTGTTGTGTTTGGTAAAAACATAGACAAAAAGATGAAGGAAAGAAAATAATCCCGGGTCATACCAGCTGACTTTTAAAGCAAGTTGGTGATTAATTTTTGCAACACTGGTGTATAAATGAAAGAAAGAGCTTTTACTCAATTTAGTTTTTATAACTTTTTTTAGAAACTGTATCAGTAACTTTAGCTATACAAAAATAAATAATGAAACAAATATTATTCTTTATCTTAGTAAAAAGGGACCAATCTCTTCTAAACAGCATACATGTCTATGGCTTACTTCAATGCTTTACCTGAAACATTTACCTCCATCAATATTTAATTCTTATTTTATGTTTGTGGCAGATTTGTGTTGTGCTACCACCTGCACTGCATTGCATAGACCAGATTGTCACACTTCATCCCTTGTATTCATACACAGACATATTCCTATTTTCATCTGCCAAATGATACTTAAGCCTTTGAAATAAGAATCAAAACATTTTTCAAAAATCACCCACATGAGACTTTGATAGTGACATTTACATGTCAGCACACTCTGTAAATCAAGAATTTTTTCTTGTCACAGTTTCAGTTTAGGCACAGTTGAAAGAAGAACATAGATGAAAAATTTCTAACCTGAAGAATTCAGAATTTTCCATTTGTATAGTTGAACATTTTCACTACCCCTTCCTAACTATTTCCTCCAAAGTCCTTCTTGAAGCACATTAAAAATACACATGTGAATATGTTTGGCTGAACTAACTGGAACCCACTTATCTTTTTTTTCCCCTTCACAGAAGTGAATCAGCAGACTTTCAGTGGGATTTATGGAACAACGCTGCTTGAGAAACATTTGCTATTACAGATTTTCCGTACATAGCCACAGAAAACTGCTGGTCAAAATCCAGTATGCTTCAGGGATGGAAGAATCAGTGTCAACATTTGGTTTTTACGGGGAATCCCAAATACATTTTGCTGCCTGAATTAAAGGAAAGATTGAGTTCCCAATTCCATGTATAAAACCTAGCCAGACTGAGAGTAGAATCTTCAGCTCTCCTTTTGATTTTTCTCTACACTCAAGTAAGCAATTGGAAGGGAGAATCTGATTCTGACTGACACCAACACATGCCAGTGAGACATCATATAGCTCTCTTTGTTGGGCTTCAGTTTTCATCAACTATCGCTAACAGTCACCCTTGCTTAGGATTGATGGGACATGAATTTCAATAATATTGGGGGTAATATTGTTGCTCATCTGGGGAGTCCTTGGGGTCCTCTGAGCTTGGCTGTTTTCTTGCAAACGTTTTGTTATCCGGCTAGGTAAAATCTTCAGTGCTAGAATGGAATGAGGTTTGCTCTCTTTTTTATATATAGTGGCGTGCCCTGCCAGTGTTGGTGGGGGTGGGGGTTTTGTTTTGTTTTTTCCCTCTGGTAGTTCCTTGATTAGGGTATTGTTTACTGCTTGGTTGTATGTCTGGTGGTAATCTTGATGTTAAACCTCTGCTTATCTGGGTGATGACTGTTAGCGAGGAGATGTTCTAGTCTTTTGTTTTCCTTTTTATTGTCTCTTTTGAATAGTGTGTAGATGTTGTTTTTCTCTATATGCCTGTTGATGGCTGCCTTGTCTGAATACCAAGCTTCCGGGAATTCCCTCGCATTGTTGGATTTAGCTTGGTCTAAGATGCTGGCAGTTTCCCAGTTGAAACTATAGTTAAATCTGTCCATGTGTTGTGAGATTAAGGAATTTTCATCATGTCTTCTGACTGCTAGTTGGTGTTCAAGGATGTGCTCTGCAAGCCTTCTGCCTGTCTGTCCTACATAGTGGTTGTTACAGTCCTTACACTGTATGTTGTAGATGACTCCTGTTTTTTCTTCTTGGGCTACTGGGTCTTTTGGTCTGCTTAAGATGTTTTGGAGGGTTTTAGTTGGTTTGCGTGCTATGGACATGATGTGGTTGTAATAGTCTGTTGGTAGTTTCTGAGACATTTCTGATGTATGGCACTATTATCCTTTTCCTAGCTTGCACTGGTTGTGTTGTAGTAGGTTGAGAGGTCAGGCACTTTTTGATAAAGCTGCATGGATATCCATTTTGTTGGAAGATGTGGTCTTTTTCCTTTTTCTGCTGTTCTGAGTTGCTGCAGTGCATCTGTGCTCATTTGAATAATGTTCTTACACAGCTCCTCTTTGGTAATGGAGTACTTGATTAGTGTGGGTTGTCTTCTGATAAACTTGGATTTCTAATTTACTGTTGTTTCCTCTGCTGATGAGGATATCCACGAAGGGTAGCATGTTGTTGTTTTCTTCCTCTCTGGTGAATTTTATTCCTTTGAAGATGTTGTTGATAGTTTCATGTGTCTTCTCTAGTTGTTCCTTTTTTATTATAACAAAGGTGTCATCTACATACCGGATCCATACTTTAGGTTGTATGTGTGGAAGTGCTATAGTTTCTAGGCATTGCATTACAATCTCTGCTATGAGTCCTGACAGTGATGATCCCATGGGTGTGCCTCTGATTTGTTGGTATGTTTGTCCATCAAACTGAAAATAGGTAGTGAGGCAGAGGTTGATGATGACAGTTTCCCAGTTGAAACCATGGTTAAGTTCGTCCATGTGTTGTGAGACATCAGACATACAATCAGCAGTAAACAATACCCTAGTCAAGGAACTACCAGAAGGAAAAAATAAACAAAACCCACACCCACACCAACACTGGCAGGGCATACCACTATATATAAACAGAGAGCAAACCCCATTCCATTCTAGCACTGAAGATGTTACCTATCTGGGTAACGAAATGTTTGCAAGAAAACAACCAAGCTCAGAGAACCCTAAGGATTCCACAGTTCAACCCTGAGCTACACATATTCTCTTCTACTGTTGCTCATCTTTCTACCACAAGAATGTGCCCAGTTATTAAGAGCACCCTATGAGGCTCTACTTTCAATATGCTTCCATTAATGACTGTAATAACAGCTTTCTCACCTTGGCTTTAGAATATTATGAGGGAGGCTTACTGGCACTACATTTCATAACCTTTAAATGCCAGGAAAGCTCTGTTCATTGTACTAGCATTTTACAGCACAATCTACACATCTTTGCTGTTCCAAATTAACTTCTATTGAGCTCAATAGCGCTTACTTCTAGATAAGTGGTGTATTATTACAACTGGGAATTTCTCTGTTATAAAACTGTAATTTTTACTTTGTTCTAAAGTATTGTTTTAATTAATGTTAAGTCAGTTTTAAATGACACAATTGAAACATGAGTGTGTGTTTCAATAAATAAGTCCATCAGTAATATAATGTTTTGCTTTGTATATTTAATAGTGATATGAAGAACTCAAATGTATTAAGATATGTCTCATTGTAAAATGGTGACTTGTTAAATGAGATAAAACGTCATGTTTTCCCAATAACATGTTAATAATTGGAAGAGAACAGAATTCCATCAGGGATATGCTTGGCACTGAATGTTCAATATACTTTGAGGATAAAATCATCTGTCTCCATGGTGATCTGAACACCTACTGAGGTGTCCAAGACTCTGCCTTTCTCAATATTGTGAGTTTCTGCTTATGCTGTCTGAAAGTACTGACAAGACTCTCACCAAAAGCAGCCGAACGCTTACCTTCTTGATCATGTCACCTTGGCTTTTAGAACTGTCCAGGGGAGTGAGATCTTGGGGACTCCATCATTGTACAGTGAAGTGGTCCCTGCTGCTTTTGAAAAAGCTATCATGAAGTCAGTCCTGAAAAGCATCCTTTCCTGAATCCAGAGATTCTTGCAATTATTGCCCAGTGACAAATAACTCCTTTTTGAGCAAGCTGCTTGAAAAAGATTACTGATTATCTGGACTGGCTTTAGGCATGGTTCAAGACAGAAATTACCTTCAGTTCATCTGGTGAATGACCCACTCTGTTTCTCCTTGATTTCTCAGTGGCTCTGGTATAATCCACCATTGTGTCCTCCTGGATTGATTTCATGAGCTGGAGTGGGAAGCACTGTTTTGAAGTGCTTCTACTTCTACCTGAAGAGTTTATTTCAGATAGCAGTACTGAGAAACTGTTTCAGTCCCTTTCAAAACTATACTGTGGGAAATTGTGGGGCTCCATTGTGTCCCTAATGCTATTTAGCATATACAAAATTATTAGGAATGGTTAACAGGGAATTGAGAGAAATATGTTTTCAGAGGACTAATATCTATTTCTTTTCTATTATATCACAGTTAGGTGTAGGCGTGCACAACTGAAGCCTATAGGTTGGCTGTGAGCAAATTGACCAAAATTGAATCCTGGTGAGACTTTAGTTCGACAGATATGTAGTTCCTGGTTCTGGGACTTACGTAATTGGCCTCTTTTGCATGGATTTGTACCCTTTCTGCAAACAGGTACATAGTCTGAAGGCACTTGTACACTGAGCTTTGACACTGAAAGTCTATGTAGGCTTAGTGGGCAAAAATATCCTTTAACAGCTTCAGCTGATACAACTACAGTCTTTCTTGGATAACTGTGTCCAAGTCTATGAACCAGTAACCTTGAGCTGGGTTACTAAAGCAAGATCTATGTGGAGATGAACACCAAGTGCATAACAAGATAAAACACACAGTATAAAAAATAAAGAAGAAAATAAAACATTAAATTAAACTAAGGCAAACTAGCAAAATCTAAACAAGCACAAAAAAAAAAGATTCAAAATAAGATGCAATGAAATTGAGAGGAGGAAAGAGTATTTTAGAGATTTGTAAGGGGATGATAGGAATATGTTGAAGAGAATTGAAACTAATGCAGTCAATGTTAATGTCCAAGAAAAGAAATGATGAAAAGGAAGTCACAAGTCGTTCAATAATGTTGAAAAACAATAGGCCTGCAGGTACTGATGGTATAACATGAAAGGTTAAAATATGGGTGTGGTGTATGTTGTTGTGCAACTTTTTATCATGTCTGTGAAGACTGCGTCTCTGCTGACAACTGGAAGAATGCTATTACTGTTCCCTTACATAAAGGGGAAGGAAGCAAAAGGGAATGCAAAAACTACAGGGGATTTGTTTGTTTAATAACTATGCCTGGAAAAATGCTTGGCAGAATTTTGAATAAAAGAGTACAAGAGGTGACAATGAAATAAATTTGTGACATGCTGTGTTGCTTTATGCTGGACAGTGGGTATCAATCCTATGAGGTAGACCAAACCAAGAAACAAATATCAGGTGTGCCTAAAACTACTTTTATTAAGACTGGCTATTTTAATGGAACCTTGGAAGTCTGAATGTGCTTCTCCTCCTCTCTTTTATCTAAGTGAATTTGAGAGATGTCTGTCTCAGATGTTTTCGAGCCCATCTCCCCTCATCTGGACTTTTGCAATGTTTATCTACTCATTGCCTTGGTAATAAATCTTCTCTTTCTCCATCAAGGCCATCCTCTTTATGCTCTACAGTGGGTGTGCAAACTAGATTTTTTCTATTTGGAAAGTCACTGGGAAATGTGAGAATATGAGAATATTTATTGCAAATTTGCTGATTTAGATAAAGCATATAATAGCATGAATGGGTTTCACTAGGGAATATTCTCCAAAAACAAGGAGTTGAAGCTTGGCTGCTGAAAGCAGTAAGAGAGGAATAGATGATGGAAACAAACATAAGTAAGAATAGAAAACATAGTGAATGGTTCAGCAGTGAGCAAGGTGTAAGAGTAGATGAGATCTTGAAAGAGAGAGACAGGAAGGGTTTAAAGAACAAAGGGCAGCGTATGGATGTGATGGAAACAAGGATGGTTTGCAAGGATACGAAAGCACAAAGAGGTGTAATGAATGGGATTTATGTGATGCTGTTGACTTTGTTGCCCTTTGTTTTATCTCCTGGCGTTGAATTTCTTTTGCATACTACTTCATACTCTTTTTGCGTCCTTTGTCTAGTATCACTTATCATGAAAGGAAATAGTGTGAAGGGTATGTGTATGTTTAATGTATGTACTTTTAAAAAAATACATCAAGTTGGTATCTTTTCTTTTTAAAAAATAAATTTGAGAAAACATCCTGAGATAATTTTTTTTATACCAAAAATTCAGAACATTTTAACTTGTATTAGTAGGCTGCATTTCCTCTTTGTAAGAACAACTGTTAATGAATCATACTTGTATAAATAACAGATGCTTAAAAAAAGAATCTCACAGCAGCATTGCAGGGTTATCTTTGTACAAATATGTAGGTGTTGGTTGGTAACATTTGCCATTTTCTATATAGTCAACTCCATTAAGAGAATGAAGATGTGAAAATATGTTTGGGATGGTGAATAGATGAATTTAAAGTAAGCCTATTTTTAGCAGGAGGCACTGTAATTTACATTTTCATTAAATGCAAGAAAAATCATTTGTCTCTGTTTTGTTTGGTCCTGCAAATTCTCAGATTCAAGGTGCTGCATTAAAAGCAAAAATTAAAGGCTAGTGTATAAGCAATGGGATAACATAATGAGTAAAAAAAATAAACAAGCCAATATAAAATTATTTTGTATCATTTTTTCTGTCTGGAGCCTATTTTCACTACTTCATTTCCTTTATTATGTATGCTATATATTTTTAGGATTTATGGTGCTTTTTATAGTTCAGGTTTTTAGATAGCATTTTTAACAATGTTTTGTAAAATGTACTAGAAAATATTGTTCTGAAGGATGATAAATTATAATATAAAATAAAATAAAAATTAATTAAGGGGACAGGTTGCTTCCTCTTAAATATTCATGGTTACCTTTCAAAACAGAGAAGCATTCATTTTCATTCTGAGAGAACTGCGTGGCTATATTCAATTCACTGTTGTGAAAAATAGCATGGAGGATTCTAATCCACATAAGTCGAGCTGTGAAATGCTGTCACGTGTTTTCTATTAGTATTTTTATTTAGCATCCACTTATTTCTAAGAACCATACAATACCTATTTTGTCCTTGCAACAACAATGCTGTGAGGTAGGTTGGGCTAAGAGAGTGTGACAGTCCCATGTTTTCTTATTGTGAACATTTTATTGTAGTCTTATATTGTTGTATACCACTGCAACTCTACAGGATCTAGTGACATGATGATGATGATGATGATGATGATGATGATGATGATGATGATGATGTCACAACTCCCCAAACAGATAAAACTAGGCACAAAGAAAAACTCAAGCCAAAAAAACTTTGAAGTGACCTTTGCTAAAGTTTCTTTAAACATAAACATGGATAATCTAAAGGTTACTGCATGACTGAATAGGAAATGCAAACAGGAATTTGGTAGTTTGATCAAGGATAGGGAAGAAGAGAGAGGAGGGAGAAGAGAGAGGAAATGCAAAGGAGGTAGAAAGACTGCTGCTATTGCTATTGTTTTATAAGAGCTCCTGATTGCTGCTGACTGTACATTTTGTGTGACTGCAGTATTGTTTGATCCAGATCTGACTGAGACAACTTCAGGGGACATACTTTATAAGGAAGCCAGCACCCCAGAGCGCAAGTTCAAAATAAAAGTTGCAAGAGAGGTCAAGAGGGAGGGAACTGTTCTCATGACTTGCAGATGTGCCTTATTTGTTTTCTCCCCTGAAGATAAGTACTGTAAATACTACAAGTGAAGGATGACTGCCCCCCTGTAAGAAAGGCTGAAGGAATGAGAAACAAAACTGTCCCCACCCCACTCCCTCCAAGCCAGGGATATCAAGGAAGGTTGGGAATTCTTAAATTGTGCATAGGAAGCCCAGAGGAACAACTGAGCCAAAAAGCCTTCCAGAAGATAGAAGAAACCCCCTTATGGAGAGACAGAGGAATGCAATATAACAGCCCAAATCTATCCAGAAGGACTCTTATAGTTTGGAATTCCAAATAAATTTCAGGATCTTACAGTTGGTGAGGTTTCTGGACACCTGGATGAAGAGCAGCTTTCACAAGCCCCAGGGACTGAGGAAGAGGACTGTACAAGATTTGCAAAGAAAAAGATTTTTGCTTCTGCCCTTACAAGATGGAAGCTACAGGCAGTGGCCATATATAGAGTGTAAGGAAGATGGCCTTTATGGAAATATTCAAGAACCAATACCTACGCAAAGAGGACTGAAACATTTTTTTAAACCCTGAGAAGCAAGATAGCATTTGAAAACAGCTCAGGTAAACACCTCCCTGATTCACTGGAGAGGAGGGGAGGTATAGCACAATCAGACTTGCAAGATTCTGTTACTATAGCCAAACTCAATAAAAGTAGTTCTAGTCTTCCTGTGAAGTTGATTTCCCAGCCTGGTGTACCTAATGGGGCTGACATTATGAAAGACTCCATTTATAAAAGGAGTGAAGCAGCAATCTGTTGGCTTGACAGTATCAAAAATGCACGTTGATATTCTGGCACACAAATTCATGATGCTATGTAAACACTCCCAAGTCTCTTTCAGCCCATCGACAAACATTCCTTTCTACTAATCTATGTGGGAATAAATAATACAGCCAGACGCAACCCTGAAGACAAAAGACCACGAGAGAAGGTGAAGGAGCAGGAGGCTTTCTTCATTCCTTCCTGTTAAAGGATATGGTCCAGGCGGAGAAAGAATACTAGAAATGAATAACTGGCTGCAGAGATGGTGCCAATGGGAATGGGTGGATTCCTTGCAAATGGGATGGGTTTCTGAAATGAGGGGACTCCTGGCAAGTGGCGGGCTGCATCTCACTAGAACTGGGAAGAATATGCAGGATATAAAGGCACACAATAATGAGCACATAAATACAGGAAGGAACAGATCAAGCCATGTGCCTCTATAGCAGTGTTGTCCAAACTTGGCCACTTTAAGATGAGTGGACTTCAACTCCCAGAATTCCCTAGCCACCCATGCTGGCTGGGGAATTCTGGGAGTTGAAGTCCACTCATCTTAAAGTGGCCAAGTTTGGACAACACTGCTCTATAGGAATGTAGAGTATGGAGAACAAACAAGAAGAATTAGAAGTCTTAAAGTAGGAAAACAGATATGATTTAATAAGCATTATTGAACTCCAGCGGGTCAAAATACATCAGTGCAATGCAAGGATTGAAAGTACAATTTATTCAAAATAACAAATATTTATTTTGAATAATAACTTATTCAAAAACAGCAGTCCATTCAAACAGCTGCCATGGAGAAGATGGGACAAAACTGTTCAGGTTTGTTCCAGGAAACAGGACAAGAAAGAATGTGTTCAAATTACAAGGAAGTACATTTTGGTTGTGTGTGTGTGTGTGTGTGTGTGTATTCATTCAACCAAAATAAATAAACGTCCGGGCAATAATTGCTATTCAACAGTGGGAAAAACTGCCTTGGGCTCACCCTTTGCTGTATTTAAAAAGAGGCTGGATGGCTATCTGTTGGGGATAACGTAGTAGTGGATTCCTGAAGTAGGCAGAGAACTGGACAGGAAGGTCTCTTCCAACTCCTGCATTCCATTATCGTTCATTCACAGGTAGAACATAACATCAAGCAGCAGTCAAAATCAAGGGCTGCATGCTATATTCTCTTAAAGTACATATATTATGATATATGTTATATCATATATAAGTTATATCATATATGAGTGGCTAGTTGACAACCACTCATGGATAGAACCATTTTTCATCATTTTACCCTACCTGGAAGAAACATTTAAATTCATCTAAACACCATACATAATCATAGAAATAAATGGTTGGCAATTTGTTTTTCTGTCCTTGTCAGGTACCAATTATGTCAAGCTGTAAGGTTATTTTTTAAAAATGAAATTTTAAAAACAGAAGTACAGAAAAAAATAGTACACAAAAATAAATTTTAAAAACAGTAATATCCAACAAATTAACTAAGAAATTGTAATACCAAAACAAACAAAAAGAGAAAAAAATAAGCAGGAACAAATACTTGATTCAAGAAATGTGTAATTTATCCATTTTGGAAAAAGCTATTTTTTTCTTACTAATCAAAAAATGACATACTTTCCTTTGGCAGAGATTTCATAATATTTTACAAGAATAGATAATTTTTAATGCACAATTTGCTACATTGTTATTACATGATTAAATGAATATTGAAATATATTTAGGTGATTTATATTAGCATGTTAATTTTTCTAGGATTTTTTCCTCTTTTTTTTCTGTTTAAGCTGTAAGCTTTTAACAACCTTTGGGAATATCCACTTCAGGTAGCAGGACACAAAAATGCACATGTACCCAGGATGCCTCATTCAGTTTTAGGACTGATGCAGATGTGTTTTCTTAGTCTAAATACTTTGCCAAACTGTCAACCACAGAATATAACATGACTTCAAAAAAGTAAAGTAAAACCACTTGTAGTGTCAGCCTTTTGAGGTAGGCAAGGTCAAGAAACAGGAGTTGCTAGGAGTTACTAGGAGTTGCTAAGAGTCTTGGGATGGATTTTAATGTGGTTAGGGTATTGTAACAGAAACCTGAAAGCCCATCAGAGTCCCTCTCTACTTCAACTAATAGGTAACATAATCAAGGCAGAATTGTTTTGAGTTTCTTATGTTTTCTACTTTCCCAGGACTCAGGTATCTTTTTTTCTGGAACAATCTGGGAGTCTCCTGCCCCTTCTCTTAAGTCAAACCCACATTCTATTAAAAGTAGAAAATAAAACAGAACACAAAGAATTGGTCCCCATGGTTCATGGATACTGTCTGGGCCTTTGTTTGGATGCAGTTCTCTCATTTAGATACATTGGAAGTGGCCCAATTACATCCAACAGTAAAATTCAAATTGTTTGTTACTTATAGAACCAGAGAGCTAGAAGATATAATTTAGGCCACAGAGTTTAACCTCCTGCTTGGTGTAAGAATACTCTCTAAAGTACCCCAGCAGATTGCTAAATTCTGCCTGAACACATGCAATGAAGGGTTGTTTATCACTACTCAACGTGAGTACAACACAGACTTGTTCCTCGTCCTCATATTCCACTTACCATGGCACAAAGTTAACTTGCTGTTTTTAAGGGAAATATTGTCATCTTCATCTCACTCCTATCCCACTGCAGACAGCCTGAAGTCATTTTTAGTTGTTCTGCTACTAAAGTGTGTTTTTCTGATTAGCTGGTGATGAGGTAGTTAGGGGCAGGGATTTGTCCAGTTCCTACTGACCGTTTAAAACTGCTGTGGGCATGCCTTTGGTCACTGTCCTCTATAATCTTGGGTGGCAAGATAGACCAGTCACCGGGCTTCCACAGCCTTTTGTAATTGTTAGCAGAGGAATATCAACCTCCTGGAAGACTGAATGAATGCTGCTCTCCCAGAAGTTTCATAGTCTTGTTTCAAAAGCAAAAACAAACAAAAAACCCTGACTAAGAGGCCAGGGAGAATAAAGAGAGTTGCATGAAGAGGGAAGAATATCTATCAATCTGCCTTTCATGAAGTCTCACAGAAGGCTGATTTTTTTATCATAACAATATAAATCTCGTCCTCTTGCTGGGCACTGATCTCTGTGTTCATTTTGACTTGAACTACAAGACAGACTAGACACTTGACTTGTACAAAGTACACCTGTCAGTAGTTGCTGAGTTTTGTTTTGTTCTTGGCAGGGAACAATCAATAATAGCAACAAAATTCCAGAGGAGAAGTCAATGGGCGTATGAGGAAAGTAGGATTAAGTAGGAAAGAGGTCTACTGATCTGTGTGTGGACTCTGTTTTGACTGACAGATTATTTTGTTGTGGTTGTTTTGCCACAAGGTTATTAATCTCCCAGGGAACTGATGGTTTTATAGTCCTGTGTCAAAGAAAAAAACTCATATAAGAATGGGACGAAGTGCTAGGGAGCTGTTGATCTCTGTATGAGTTCCATCCCTACTAACAGCTCATATATCCATCCATCCATCCATCCATCCATCCATCCATCCATCTGACTGGTCCATGGGGAATAGGAGGAGTGTGGAAGAGGCAATGCTCAGAGTCCTGAACTTTGCCTCATCACATGTTATAGAGAGTGAGTGGAGGTTGTTTTTTTCCTGCTGGTAAGTAATGCTGGGCAGGAAGGGAAGGGAAGCTGGAGAATCCACCAGTAATGTACTGAAACTGTCTCACAATAGATTTGCAAGAACATCACTTTCTGGCCTCATAGCTGAAGCCTAGCAAACCTCACCAATGGGGGCAACACAGTTCAAACAGGAGGAATCCATGTAAATGAGGAAGTGTCCTCATGAACTGAATGCTTAAGTAACAGTGCAATCCATTTAAGTAAAATACTTTATAACATTTAGGCTATCACCAGATTAAGTATTTCCCTTCGGAAAATAAGCTCCTAACCTAGAGAAAGGTGATTGATTTTGCAATTCCTTTTCCAACCACCACAGAAATTTCCCAGCCTAGCTTCTAATATTGCTAAAGGGGGATGTTTCATGGCCATGATGAGTGCATCTTCTCATCATCACCATCCCAAATCTGTCTAATCAGCTTATTTTCTTAAAGTTCTGAAACATGTCTAGAAAGTAATTTGCCAAAAAAGAAACAATATAATTGCTTGGTATCAAGGACAGTCTCTAAATAACAACAAAAATGTAGGTTAATGCCCCAAAGTACATCATTCTGTAGTTCAAACTGCTTCAGCTTGGAAAACAACCCACACTAACCACGTACTCCATTACGGAAGTAACAACCAACCTCCCATAAGGCAGCTGTGTAAGAACATTATTCAAACAAGCGCAAACACACTGCAGCAACCCAGAACAGCAGAAAAAGGAAAAAGACCGCCTATACAACATCTTCCAACAAAATGGATATCCACACAATTTATCAGAAAGTGCCTGACCGCTCAACCTACTACAACACAACCAACGCAAGCTAGGAAAAAGATAACAGTGCCATACATCAGAAATGTCTCAGAAACTACCAACAGACTATTACAACCACATGGCATCTCTGTAGCACACAAACCAACTAAAGCCCTCCAAAACTCTTTAAGTAAACCAAAAATCCAGTATCCCAAGAAGAAAAAAACAGGAGTCATCTACAACATACAGTGTAAGGACTGTAACAACCACTATGTAGGACAGACAGGCAGAAGGCTAGCAGAGTGCATCCATGAACACCAACTAGCAGTCAGAAGACATCAGGAAAACTCCTTAATCTCACAACACATGGACAGACTTAACTATGGTTTCAACTGGAAAACTGTCAGCATCTTAGACCAAGCTAAATCCAACAATGCAAGGGAATTCCCGGAAGCTTGGTATTCAGACAAGGCAGCCATCAACAGGCACATAGAGAAAAACAACATCTACACACTATTTACAAGAGACAATAAAAAGGAAACAAAAAGACCAGAACATCTCCTTGCCAGCAATCATCATCCAGATAAACAGAGATTAACAACAAGATTAACACCAGACAAACAATCAAGCACTAAGGAATACCCTAATCAAGGAACTAGCAAAGGAAAAGAAGACCACACCCCCACCAACACTGGCAGGGCATGCCACTACAGTGGTACCTCTACTTACGAATTTAATGCATTCCGTGACTCTGGTCGCAAGTCGAGTTGGTCACAAGTCAAGGTAAATTTTCCCATAAGGTTCAATGTAAATAGGGTTAATCCGTTCCGCCCTCCGAATTTGGTCGCACCACAAGGCAAATATCCCCATAAGGTTCAACGTAAATACAGCTAACCCGCCCTCCGAATTTGGTCGCAAGTCGAGGCACATTTCCCCTATAAGGTTCAATGTAAATACATATGGCTAAACAGTTCTGAAACATATGCATTTTATTTTGAAACCACAAAAACATGAAAAAAAGCACAGTACTGTATGAAGAGGGAGAATGGGGTGGGGAGGCAGTTATTGTTTGGAGGGAGAGTCCCCCTCCAAAAGGACATCGGGGAGATCTCCTTCAGGGGTTTCCTCTCTTCTTTGTCTCTTAGCTGCAGGCTCAGTTCTGGGGAAAAACCTGTCTAAAGTCAGTTGTTTTTTCCTGCGCTGCATAACCCTCTGGAAATGAGAGAACACGTTGTCGTTCATCATGTTCAATGCTCTGGTTGTCACAGTTCTGTTGGGGTGGTGCTTCTCAATGAAATCCTGGCACTCATTCCATTTCTGCATGATGGATTTTATCGCATCACTGCTCACCTCCTCCCCCTCCTCCTCTTCCTCAGTGGAATGCTCCTCGCCAAGCGCTTTCTGTTGCTCACTCTGGAGCTGAGCAAGTTCTTCTGTGGTCAGCTCCTCCTTATGGTCCTCAACAAGCTCCTCTATGTCCGCATCATCCACAACCAGACCCATGCTCTTGCCCATGGACACAATCTCCTCCACTACCTCTGCATCAGACCCTTCAAACTCACGTTCAGCGACACATTCTGGGCACAGTTTCCTCCAGGCTGAGTTTAAGGTCCGGCAGGTGACATCTCCCCAGGCTTTGTCAATGAGGCTGATGCAGTGGAGGACATTGAAATGTTTCTTCCAAAACTCTTTCAGAGTCAAGGATGTTTCCTCAGTGACATTGAAACACCTGGTGAAGAGCGCCTTTGTGTAGAGCTTCTTAAAGTTGCAGATCACTTGCTGGTCCATGGGCTGCAGAAGAGGTGTCGTGTTGGGGGGGAGGAACTTGACCTTTATGAAGTCGTACTTGGCGTCCATGTCATCCACCAAGGCTGGAGGGTGTGCCGGGGCATTGTCCATCGGGAGAAGGCACCTTTCAGGCAGCTGGTTCTCAGACAGGTATTTTTTAACGCTGGGTGCGAACACCTTGTGCAGCCATTCCATGAACAACTGCCTTGTCACCCACACTCTCGCATTGGCCCTCCACATGACAGGCAGTCTGGCCTTGTTCACATTGTGCTCCCTGAACGCACGAGGGGTCTGGGAATGGTACACGAGCAGCGGCTTAATCTTCAAGTCGCCGCTTGCGTTCGCACACAGCAAAAGGGTCAATCTGTCCTTCATGGGCTTGTGCCCTGGCAGTGCCTTTTCCTCCCGCGTGATGTAAGTTCTGTTTGGCATCTTCTTCCAGAAGAGCCCTGTCTCGTCGCAGTTGAACACTTGCTGAGCGATGTATCCTTCTGCCTTCATGAAGTCCTCAAAGTCTTTCTGGTAGGCTTCTGCAGCAGCCTTGTCAGAACTGGAAGCCTCACCATGTCTTGCCACACTGTGGATGCCACTTCTCTTTCGGAATTTCTCAAACCAGCCTCTGCTGGCTTTAAATTCCTCACTTGCTGAACTGGTAGAGGGGTTTTCCCACAGTAAATCACTGTGCAGCTTCCTGGCTTTTTCACAGATGATAGCTTCACTCACGCTATCACCTGCCAGCTGTTTCTCATTCAGCCACACCAACAACAGCTTTTCCACCTCTTCCACCACTTGTGTCCTCTTCCTCGTTAAGATTGTCACTCCTTTTGCCGCATCAGCTCCTCTGACGGCATCTTTATCCTTCAGAATAGTCAAGATGGTCAACTTCGCCATCTTGTACTCTGAGACCAGATCAGTCACACGAATACCACAAACGTGCTTTTCTATAATGTCCTTCTTAAGTTGGATCGTCACTTTTTTCTTCAAAGCCTTATTCTTGCCAAGCCTGCTCTGCATTTTCTTTGGAGCCATGCTGACAAGCACACCAAACAAAACCTTCCAAAACGCCACAAAACACACCACAAGCCTCACCGAACGTCTCCTTGCTACCGCGATCTCGCCCACAGGAAGCCGTGACCGCGTGGCAGCAGGGAAAATGGCCACGGATCCGGTTCGTAAGTCAAGGCAAGTTCGTAAGTAGAGGTAAATTTTTGGTGCCGGAGCTGGTCGTATCTTGAAATTTTCGTATGTAGGGGCGTTCGTAAGTAGAGGTACCACTGTATATATAAACAGAGAGCAAACTCCACTCCATTCTAGCGTTGAAAATGTTACCTTACCCGCGTAATGAAACAGTTGAAAGAAAACAACCAAGCTCAGAGAACCCCAAGGACTCCACAGATCACTTACTTTAAACTTAAAAATGTTGAAGAAGTTCTTCAGATATTATAAATGTGATGATACAGAATAAAGCAATTTGTAAGTACACTTTCAAAGAACTGGACACAGATAAATGAAGTAGCATCCAGCAGTACAAAAAAGTAATAATGTATTTTATAATCAACTATTCGGGACATATTATTTTGAGATTAAAATGTAATATGAGACAACATTAAAGAAAATGTATGATTTGTGAATTATTTTTATTTTCCCAGATATTCATTTTTATATGGTTTTGGCTTTTCTGGCAGCAGCAACAAGGAAAGAGGCCTTGTTCCTGCCTTCTCTTCTCTCTGTCTTCCCCCTCCCGTCCATCTCTGCCTCCCTTGTTCTTAGAAGGCAGCTGTAGTAGCTTTCTAGGCACCAGGGATCCTGGAACATGTAATTTTCCCAGGGGCACCCAGCAGGTTTCCAAGCATCAGGAGGGAAGTGATGTAAGGGAGGTGGAAGAAAGAGAAGGAAAAAAGATGGGGCTCCTATTGTTCCTGTTGACATTTCTAGAACCAGCAGTACAAAGGCCCAACAGCTGCAGGTAAAAGGCATCTATTGCTTATATGGGGATACTGCTGATATGAGAAGCTGACAGTTAGAGATGCCAATTACAAATAGTATTAAACTTGTCAGAAAAGAGAGACTTTTTTCAAGAACATTTAAATATTGCTTATAATTGTCAGTTCCTTTTTGAGCTGAGCCTCATCCATCAACAAAAAATATATAATTTTAAGACATTATAAAAGTATATCTGAAAAGTGCAAACAGGAAGACACAAGATAATAAAAACCACTTCCTCCAATAAAATAACATTTCTTGTTTTATCTATCTGGATGGTAGACATCAATATTATATAATAAACTACTTTAAAACTTATTTCAGTTTTTTACAAAAGAGAGATTTCTCATATGACTTGGATTAACCAATGACACTGCTAGTAAAGGGAACCATGTAGATGATGTTGGAGAAGCCATCCAGAAGCCATCTAGACATAACAGGTGCAGGAACATGCATTAAGCTCTTCCACCTCCCTGTGCCAATAATATAGACAATTTGATTTCTGGGTACTCCTTCTAGTGATTTATAGTGATAGTATAAGCTTTATTTTGGTTGTTTGAAGACTATGTTAGGAATGAAGAAATCATTGGATTGGCAAAAATTGTTAAGCCATTCTCCTGCTTTATTTCTGTTTCCTAGGCCAACTATGTTTTCTTCCTTACTACTTTCAGCATCAGTGTTCCAGTCCCCAGCCACAACATGCAGCACATCTTGTGTTCATGTTCTCTCAATTTCAAATTGAATGTGATCATAAAACTCATCAACCTCCTCTTCTTTTACATAAACTATGGTAATCATCATATTAAAGGATTGTCCATGAAATCTAATTCGTACTATTTGGCAACTGATTGCATTGTCCACAAGTACTGCTTTTGCTATATCCTTCCTGACTCTGACTCCTGTTCTATCTTTGTTTTTTGTGTCCTGAGTAGTAAACATTATGATCTTCTGACTAAAAGTGTCAAATTCCAGTCCATTCCTATTTGCTAAAGAAGTCAATGTGTAGTTGATTCATTTCATGTTTCACGGTGTTCAGCCTTCCCATGTTCCTGCTGCTTACCTTCCATGTTCCCACTGTAATTCTGTCTTTGCATCTTCAGATTTTTGTTTCTTAAATCCTCACACTAACAACCAGACATCTTTAATCTAGCTGCAGCATAAATGCCATTAGTACTCTGAAAACTCTTCAGGCTTCTCCAGTATAAGGTTGAGTGCCATCTAATCTGAGGGGTTCATCAGCCAGCCCTATATTGTCAGTCACTTAATAACGTCTATTCATGTGGTTTTCTTGGTAAAATGCAGGTGTAGTTTACCACTGTCTTCTCCTGCACAGATGAAATTATGCTTTTGCTGTTGTTACTAAAGTGATCATTCACCTCCAGCATTTTTCTATATCACTGCTGCCCAATATAGGGGCCTACTTGTTGTAGCTGAGCATCTGGGATGACCTTCATGCCTTGAGTGACCCTGCTGGGAATATATACCCTTGGTGTATTCTCCTACTGTTTTTTGCTCATCGTGCCACAAAGAGGCAGCATAGCAAGACTTGTGGTGGGAAACTCCTGATAAAAGAGTGTAATATGTACAGAACAGTAGATCTCAATAAAATTAGGCCTTTTAGTTTTTATTTTCAGTTTTATTGTCAATTCCACCTATATTTTCTATGATTACCTTGAAATTGTTTCTCAGTAATACCAAAGTCATGATATAATGTGATCATGATTCTATTATGTAAAAGCCCATTTTTTTGATTCTCCAAAAACTGTTGAGTCCCAACTGAATCTTGCAATATATGACACAGCTTGGAAAAATTGTTACGACTTTTTATCGTTAAATGAAAAGTTCCAGGTATGCAGATTGTAATCTGTCAATCAAATTTGGCATGTAATGATAGCTTGCTTCAATCTAACCTGCACAGCTAGAGGGAGAAGGTAATAACAGAAGTTGGACAGATTTCATAACCAATAATGAAAACTCTATGGCATTCACTCTATCCTCTCTGGAAATGTTATGACTATGTAACTTTCTACTCCCCTCTCTCAGTTGAAGGGAATAAAGTGTGTCATATAGCTATTTAATATTAACATTAAAACATGTATTTTAGGTTAACATCCTTTGTAGCTGTTATACCCCAAAAGGTGATTCAGTATGTGTTATTGTTTTTTTTTTAATATTCCAGGAATTTCAACTCTTTGGCTCAGAGATACCATTATTTATATTTATTTATTTATTTATTTATTTATCTATTTATTTATTTATTTATCGTATTTGTATAGCTGCTCATCTCACATAAAAGTGACTCTATATTATATTAAATGTGCAGAAAAATCATATTAGCAAACTATACTATACTATTAATATACTAGTATTAGTATTGATGTGCCATCAAGTTGTTTTCAATTCCTAGCGACCACATAGATTTTCTCCATGAAATATTAATATGTTATACTATTAATATTGCCCACAGAGGAAAAAGCTAAATCAAGGAGCTTGTTTGTACAATCTTACCTAAAATCCCTAGCCCGATTAGAATGATCTTAAACTTTAGGAATATTCCACTTACATATTTTAAATCTCCCTACTTGTTCCCACAACTGGTAAGACACGAGTTACCACTGCAAAGTCCTAGTATACTAGTAGGCCTCAGCTGGCATACCAGCCAAACACTCTTCTCCTTTGATATAATTTCTAAAGCAAACTCTTTCATTAAACTGAATGAATTGGTAGAAAAAAATGCCATAGAATTGCTCTGTCCAGCACAAATTTGAAGTACACAATCAGGGATGTTTAAGATCAACCTTTGAAAGCTCTTGCACAGTGTTCAGTACAGAGAAATGTGATTTTTGTTTACCAAAAATATTCCTCATCAAACTTGTATATTTCAATATGAAAACTCTGAGCACACAAAGAATTATGTAAATTTTAATTAACAGCTGAGAATATATGACAACTATTGTAAAAGTCGTTAAACTAACTGAATTTGCTTTTGGGAAACCTAGTACATAAGTATGTGTCTACAGCTGATTTGCTAACATGTGAGGGATAGCCCTCAAAACCTCTTCTCTACAATGTAGGATATTTTCAGCAGCTCTTAAAGCAGAACAGTTTTACATTACTGTAGTATAAAAAAAAATACATCATCCTGTCTTCAGATGACAGAATGTCTCACTGACAGCCGCGGGCCTCAAGTGTCATCGTAATAAGAGGAGATGGCAGTAGTTCTTACAAAACCAAAAACGAACACTGGCATATGAAGGACTGCTAAAGTGAACAAAGATATGCACCCAGCACAGCACTTTCCAGACAAAATATTGTGCAATATGTCAATAAATAGTCACATTGTTCCAGCAGATCTATCATGCTAGCATTTTTAAAGGAATTAGGGAACTAAGCTTTTACTCTGGTTCAATACCTTGTTCTTTTAAGCATGTTCTGGAAAAAAAATCCTAGAATGCCATAGTCCTGGGTTTTGATGCAACTGGGATAATTGATCATGTGCTTTTCCAAAGTCCCCTGTATTGAGAAACCTGAAAGACTCATACAGTTTTGATCAAAGACACAGGGCCAGGAATCATGGAAGAGCAGCAAAAAAACTTCATGCTCTTGGATCAAGATGCTAGAATCATGAAGAAACGTCACTAAGGGGTTTTTTTGCTATTGTAATTACTTTTTGTTAGAATATGACTGAATGGCTGGGAATAACTCCACTTATATTTCTTAAGATACTTTTGTTTTGACTGCAATATTATTATTTTCCTTGCATATGTTTGTATCTTGATCTTTTTATTTGCTGTATTTTACCATAAAAATAAGATAGAAAAACTATTCCAGCTCTAGATGAATATTTAGTTTTTTCTAGAAATTCATCCTCCCAGCCATCCTAATCCAAGGCTTGGGGAAAATGCCAAGTTTTTAAAGATCACTGGAAGGCAGACAAGGTGGAAGCTATAAAATCACCACTACTGGATATAGTAACCTACAATAACCTGTTTGTTTAATGTTACAATAATTAAAAAACAAGAATAAGAAAGGTATAATCTTCCAATGGAATATGCCAAATTACACTTCTCCTCTATGGAACATAGAAAAATCTTTTAAACTGGGAATTATGTCATATGTTTAATCTGTACCTTTCTACCCTTTACAAACAAAATCAAGATACTTTTGGAAGAGAATTTAATCAAGAATCAATTAAACATTTTCCCCAAGCCTTGGATTAGGATGGCTGGGAGCACACTACTAAAAGAAATATCAAAAATTCCAATGTAATACTAGGGAAACTTTTAAATAAAACTTAGGGAAGATTATTTGTATATGGTAACTGCAGCAAGACCATTATATGCACAAAGATGGAAAAATGCTGAAATACCCACAACAGAGGAATGAATCATGAAGATGGCAGAACTTGTGGAAATGTCAAAATTGACCTGTTTGATCAGGGATAAGACAAGTACTTTGGAAGACTGGAAACTTCTTATGGGCTTTTTGCTGAAAATGGAAAAAAACGAATTGGTTATTTATGGATTTGCTGATCAAAAGAGGTTGAATATGGGAAGAAGAAAACCATGTTGTAATCTTAAAGAGGGAGGAGGGATAATTAATTTGTTTGCACTGCTGTAAAGAAGATCGAAAGTACAGAGAAGGATCGCTTCTTTATATATCTTTTCTTTTTTTTCTACCTCCACTGTCTTTTCTACTTCTTTTACTTTTACTTTCCTTCTTTCTTAATTTCACTCTATATAATTCATGTTTTATTTATGTGAAAATCTTTAATAAAAATTATTTTTAAAATCCAGTGTAATACAAAAACTACATTTAAGGTTCAATAATGTATTAATTCATTAAAATGAGTTTTCCTCCAGCAGCCAAAGCATACTATTTCCAATCAACCTGATGCATATCAACTCAAGTTAAAAGGGGTTATTCTATTTCAAGAAACTTAATCCACTGATATCAAATTAGATGTGAATGTCACCCTGTAATTTTTATTGTCATGCTACATCTGTTACAGGAATCATATTGAATTCCTGTTCTGCTAACTCAGCCAGAATTAATTTGTATACTATGATATGAGACCTAAGCTTGTCAGAAGTTCTAGCCAAAGCTGCCAGCAGGCTGATGAGAAATTTGGGATTGTAGCTTTATAACTAGACCTATCCATGCTATGTATTCCTACCTAATATTACCTATTTTTGGTTCTTCTTTTTCTGTCATGGCAAAGGAGAGAATTGAAAAGCATAATTGATGTGATTGTTTATGATGAAAGACTCAGAGAATTAGTGAAGGATATAAGAATGATGAGAAGTTGTCAATGCAGGACAGACCACTATTTGGTAGGGTCAAAAGTAAATTTTCAGAAACAATCAACATGGAAAAGAATGGAAAAAGTGAAAGAAACAATAGTGAAAGTAAAATGATTGCAAAAAGAGAAGTACCAGACCTGTATAAAAAGGTATTAATCTGCCACAGAATGAATGGAAAGTGGACATAAAGAAAGAAATGTAGTAACTGCTTGAAATAGGGGAATAATGCTGCAGGATGCCACAGAAGTGTGTTGCATTTATTTACTCAGACTGCTGTGCTGCTGCAATCCAAAGAATTTGAGCTATTTACAAACTTTCACCATCCATCAATCAACAGCACCAGGGTTAAGATTATTCCTCCATTCCACTCTACAAAGCCCTCCAAAACAGCCAGGTATGGCTTTTTGGAATTATAGCAGGGAGGTTGATCATATGCCTCAAGGGAGGTTGTTCCAGAAAAGGGGCATCGCAGAGATGGCTCATGTATAAGAATGTACTGGATTCATGATGTCCACATTCTTTTGCAGGTATGACTCTTAATATGTCTTTTCTTCTTGATCTACCCAGAGATCTACCCAGAATAGACTATCTCAGAGACATTTGGGCTTTTAACCATACAGGATTTTAAAGACTGGCCCTGTCTCTACCAACCTTCCAGAAGTCCTTTAAAATGTGGCTATGTCAGCAGACTTGGGGATCTCAGGGAAATGGAGAACCAATGAGATGGCTACACTGTACATAATATCAAGATGCTCTCTCCTGGTGTTTTTATTTAATATTAATTTTTTTATTATGCTATAATGTTTAATGTTTGTTTTTTATGGTCTCTTTTTATTGTATGCTGCCCAGAGTCACATGAGATGGCTGGCTATATAAATGTAATGAATGAATGAATGAATGAAATCACCAACATTTTGAATGGTACCTGGAAGTATCAATGCAGCTCCTGAGGAGAGATGTCACATAGGCAATACCACAAATGCCAATAGCTGCATTTTGAATCATCTGCCACTTCTAACTGATCTTCAGGGGCAGCCCAATGTAAACAGAGTTGCAACTGTCCAGATGTGAAGTAAGAAGAGCATGAGTGACAATCATGAATAGTAATGAATGACAGTAATTAATAAAGAAACAGTCAGGAACAGCCTTCCATTCCAAGAATGGTCACAACTCAGACAAAATGCTATTTGGAAGTATGAAAAAATATATCAAGGAGCTTGAGATAAAACTTCATATCACTTCGTGTGAGATGGGCAGCCATATAAACTTGACAAATAAATAAATAAAACTGCATATAAATTCATGCTCAAAAAATGAAGACGGGAAATACTGTAGAAAAAAGAAGGCAAAGAAGAGTTAGGATTTTTAAAGGCAGATAAAATGCTGTGCTTCTGCCCACTTTGCTATATAGAAGTGAGAACTGGGTATATCATGCAAAACATGTAAGTTGAATATAGTGAGAATTGAATTACAGTGGGGCAAAAAAGTATTTAGTCAGCCACCAATTGTGCAAGTTCTCCCACTTAAAAAGATGAGAGAGGCCTGTAATTTTCATCATAGGTATACCTCAACTATGAGAGACAAAATGGGGGGGAAAATCCAGAAAATCACATTGTCTGATTTTTAAAGAATTTATTTGCAAATCATGGGGGAAAATAAGTATTTGGTCAATATCAAAAGTTCATCTCAATACTTTGTTATATATCCTTTGTTGGCAATGACAGAGGTCAAACGTTTTCTGTAAGTCTTCACAAGGTTTTCACACACTGTTGCTGGTATTTTGGCCCATTCCTCCATGCAGATCTCCTCTAGAGCAGGGATGTTCTGGGGCTGTTGCTGGGCAACACAGACTTTCAACTCCCTCCAAAGGTTTTCCATGGGGTTGAGATCTGGAGACTGGCTAGGCCACTCCAGGACCTTGAAATGCTTCTTACGAAGCCACTCCTTCGTTGCCCGGGCAGTGTGTTTGGGATCATTGTCATGCTGAAAAACCCAGCCACGTTTCATCTTCAATGCCCTTGCTGAGAGAAGGAGGTGTTCACTCAAATCTCACGATACATGGCCCCATTCATTCTTTCCTTTACACGGATCAGTCGTCCTGGTCCCTTTGCAGAAAAACAGCCCCAAAGCATGATGTTTCCACCCCCATGCTTCACAGAAGGTATGGTGTTCTTTGGATGCAACTCAGCATTCTCTCTCCTCCAAACACGAGTTGAGTTTAGACCAAAACATTCTACTTTGGTTTCATCTGACCATATGACATTCTCCCAATCCTCTTCTGGATCATCCAAATGCTCTCTAGCAAACTTCAGACGGGCCCGGACATGTACTGGTTTAAGTAGGGGGACACATCTGGCACTGCAGGATTTGAGTCCCTGGCGGCATAGTGTGTTACTGATGGTAGCCTTTGTTACTTTGGTCCCAGCTCTCTGCAGGTCATTCACTAGGTCCCCCCATGTGGTTCTGGGATTTTTGCTCACCATTCTTGTGATCATTTTGACCCCACGGGGTGAGATCTTACATGGAGCCCCAGATCGAGGGAGATTATCAGTGGTCTTGTATGTCTTCCATTTTCTAATTATTGCTCCCACAGTTGATTTCTTCACACCAAGCTGCTTGCCTGTTGCAGATTCAGTCTTCCCAGCCTGGTGCAGGTCTACAATTTTGCTTCTGGTGTCCTTCAACAGCTCTTTAGTCTTGGCCAGAGTGGAGTTTGGAGTGTGACTGTTTGAGGTTGTGGACAGGTGTCTTTTATACTGATAACAAGGTCAAACAGGTGCCATTACTACAGGTAACGAGTGGAGGACAGAGGAGCCTCTTAAAGAAGTAGTTACAGGTCTGTGAGAGCCAGACATCTTGCTTGTTTGTAGGTGACCAAATACTTATTTTCCACCATGATTTGCAAATAAATTCTTTAAAAATCAGACAATGTGATTTTCTGGATTTTTTCCCCCATTTTGTCTCTCATAGTTGAAGTATACCTATGATGAAAATTACAGGCCTCTCTCATCTTTTTAAGTGGAAAAAATTGCACAATTGGTGGCTGACTAAATACTTTTTTGCCCCACTGTATATGTGGAAAAATAGGAAGAGATAGGGTCAAAAATGATTGGGGGATGAATGAATGTGAACTGAATACAAAATGACAGACCAATGCAAAATAAGTGTATTTGTTTGTTTGCTTGTTTATGCAGTTTAGAGGCCATCCAACTATGGACAGCTTACAACATTAAAGGCAGAAAACAATAAAAGCATAGCCAATGAAGTGATCTGCTCATCTACAGAAAATGAAGGAGGACAGAATAATAAAACAAATATTTAAGGAAAGAGTGAATAGGTCAAGAGGAGGGGGAGGACTCAAAAATCATGGTTGGATAGAACAGATATGATCATAAAAAAGACAGAGAGATCAGAATTTTATAGAAGAAAGGGAGTGTATGAATCCACATACATACATGGATTCAAGAATGGCTGGAAGAATAGAACAGTACTGAAGTATAGTGAATGGTGTTGGTTTAAACTAGTTTTAATCAGATTTCTTTTTTTCTTTTATCTCCTGCCTTTAATTTCTTTTGATTACTGTTTCTTATACTTTCTGCACATTGCATAATGTTGCTTATTCCAGAAGGGAACAACAAGATGGATATGCATGTATGTAAGTTCTCTTTGTCTTCTTCCTATGCAAGAGTCATTGTCAATTGTTCATGCCAGAGTTGATATTAAACTGAAAATCACATGAAATTAGGCAAGGGCCACCTGCAGTCCTAAGGCCTCAGGTTGCCTCCCCTGCCTTACAACCTGGAACATTCATGATAATTTATGAATATTTCTTTTCTTTTCTTTCTTTGTTAGTAATACACAATATATAGTTGGTTGATTATTTCAGCTCAGAAAGTTACAAATTTTGCAGGCCTGCATTAAGCTATCACATCCATTATGGTGGGCATAAGGTTAGCAAAGTAATACACAGTTTGAAAACAAGAGTTTCAACTTGCATTATAGACTATTATTATCTGACACAGCAATGTCAATTTCATGAATTGTAACTAAAGTTAGAACTAACTGAAATATGAAAGTCATTTTTTTAAAAAAATAACATTTAATATTTTTTAAACATTTTTGGAGACTGAATTTAAAATAAAAGTAACCCATAAATATTGGAAACTGGTAGAACTTTATATACATAATGTCAAATTTGTGCCCCTTAATTATTTGTACAAAGTCTGGCCTGTTTGTTCAACTTAGAATCTAGAAGGGCATTGATAGCAAATGATAACATATATCATTTTAGAGGAAAAACATGTGAAGGCATCTCTAATTTTGTTGTGAAGTTGTTGGGGCCTGTGATGGTACAGCTGGTGTAAATGTGGGGGAAAGTAAACATCTGGGTTTGTTACAAGGAGTTTGACATCAGGACTCAAAATAAGGCAAAGTAGTATCAGAAAATTTTAACCTCCCAGGACATTGATTATAGATCTCAATGTAGCTGTTTTTAAACAATTAAACTACACCAGCACTATTGAGCAAGATATTGTGAAACTCACATCAAAAAGTTTCAGGCCATTTCAGAAGGTCTTAACAAACATGGGTTTTTAACACGTTGCAATTGCTAATTGATGAAGTACTTGTAATCTGTCTCACATGTAATTTATATCTGCATAAACACCCTTTCTCTCCATCCCTAGCCTCATTCCAATTTACATTGGTTTAACTACTCTGTGCATCTAGTGAAGTGAGACATAGTTCACAAATAATAAAGAATTGTTAGTCTGAAAAGGTGTTACCAAACTCTTTCCAATTTACTGCCATATGCTAGTTCTTGCAAGGCAGTATAAAACTAGTATAAATAATACAGTGCAATCTTATAAATAATATCCTTCCCTGATATTAAGAAATAAATTGTCTACTATCACAATTTAGATTTAAAACTAGTCCTCCATTTATATGTTCAAAAAAGGTAAATTCAATTTCTAGCCTCCAATATTACCCATCTCCCATTTCTTGATTGCCTCAAGTTTTAAATATGTAGTATAATCCATACTGGAATTGGACAGGAGACATTATTATTAATAAGAACTATAATTCCCAGGATTATCTTCCTGAAGAACTGGTCACAAGTTCCAACCTATTCTCAGATATCAGGAGAGCTGTCTTCTTAAGTTCATGAATGTTTAGTAAGAAAAAAAAAATCAACAGAATTTGAACAGTATTTCAAGAATGGTATCAAAAATGTTATCAATTATTCCACATTCTATAAAACATGTATATCAAATATAACAATTCTCATGAAAAACTTTTAAAAACTATGGGGAAAGGACTTGGAATTGAAGCCTAATGAGTCACCATGGAGTTCATAAAAATAATTCATTTAAACCCTCTGAATATCACTTTTCTATTTTCTCTGCCCTTCTACAGCACCATGGTATGTAAATGAGACTGAGTTTCAGGGACTGACCCAACCTTGCTCGATTACTGGTAGATTCTCATGGAGGTGTCTATATTTTAGGAGAGGGCAGAAAATGCATGCCATTACTATTCGTCAGCAAATGAGCACTTTCAAAATGGACTCATCCCATCTGTCCACCAAAGAGAACAATGCATTTTGGTTAGTCAGTACAGCAAGGAGAGTCAATACAGCATATTACTAACTAGGAAAGAAGTAATACTGAATTGATACAAGGACTAAGGACTGGTAATGAGGAAAGACTCTTAAGACAGACCATTATAATTATTCCTATATCCAGAGTTGATTCTGAGAGAGTAGTGAGTTGCCCAAGAGCTATCTAATGAGTTAATTAGTAAAGTTATATCTGAAGTAGGGTTGTCACATTTTATATTCTTAGACACAATGCTATAACAGCTCATTAAAAAATAATAAGGTAGGAAAAGCCCTAGAATTCTGACTTGCCCTTCTAATGATCTTCTAGAAACAAATGAAGATGGATCTCTTCTGGAAGGATTTTTAAACTTAGTTTTAACTCAGTTACTGTGACAATATCTTTTGAATTTGCTCCTTGTGTGTTCTTTATGTTTGTGTGGTTTTTATTTATTTATTTTTTTTGTACAATGGACTTTAATTTTCTACCATGGATGTTTCTGTACATGCCAAGAGTCTCACAACTGTGTCAGTAAAAAACAAACAAATAAATGCATAAAAATACATGGATTTATAAGTCAAAGTCACCACCTTGTGATATGCATCTGCTATAGGTCAGCTGGTCATATTTATATATACCAGCCTCAACCAGGAAATGAACTATGGATTTTTTTCTCATCTGAAGAAGCTTCTAAACATTGTGAAATCCAATCCCATGCAGGCAGAAGTGCTACCTGAGACAAATTCTGGTACTTGTACAGGGCCCAGGCACAGAGAGAATGTAGGAGAGGCAACATATGGAGCCAGGATACAATATCCAGTGAACATGAATATCCAGTGAAGCCAGCATTTGTGGATGAAGCCTAGCAGTAATGGAGCAGAACTTATGGAAAATGCAATGCACTCTATAGCCAAAGTTAGCATGATTAGATGCATTTATAAGAATCTTTCTACGAAGCACTACATCCAGATGATCCCAGCCTGATAAAGACCAACCAAACACAATGCTCCATTCCAAACCCCGTCATAAGTAAAACTAAAAACTAATTAACTCAAGGAGACGATTCCGGACTTTACACTACACATTAAAATGCATATATTTTAATGCAGAAGACAAAGAGTGTGTGTCTCTATGGCAAACACAGAAAATGCCAGCAATTTAATATCTCTTAATTGTTTTTTAAAAAAGGGAATGGATATTTCTCTAGATGTAAAATTGAGAGGGCAGGACAAGGCACTAATTACTGACCATGGAATATTTGATTGAATGTTGTTTTTCTGCAAGCTTTATAGTCTTGGAAATAGCAAGACAAACCTGTCTCATAGCACCTCAGTATCCATAAACAGCCCAAACTATTTATATACATCCCAGCACATTTTAAAATAGAATCAGAAGATCTGGAAGACAGAGCCACCCCACAGTGAGATGGGCAGTGAGAAATATGAAATATAAATAAATAAAATAAATACTGAAAAAGGACAAAACTAATTGAAAAACATATATTTCAAGTAAGTTAGCCTCTCTACAGATTATGCCCCCAGCATTCAGTATATGTTCCACTAAAGGCTGCAGATAATCCCTTCAAACATTTATATTACAGAGAAAAGTGATTCCAGATTGATAATTCCATTCCCAACATCACATACTTCCTTGATCTAATTTTGCTCCTCCTCTCCCCACCCCCTGCCCCTGGCATTTCCATACTTTCTGCATGCAAACGTATTTGAAAGCTAGTTTTCCATTTTTCAAGAATAAGCCTTTCCATAACACAAATAGCTGGTGAAGATGTAGATTAATCTACCCTGACTCCTCAGCACCTCACAGCCTATTGATAACAAGTAAGGGTAGAATATAGATAAAAAGGGATTTAGTCTGTGTTTTCTCTTTGTTTTTTATTCAGCCTGTTCTCTCACTATGAAATTGCTAATCTCAGGATCTTCCTTTTGTCTTTGTTCCCACGCCATGCATGCATGGAGCCTCTTTATTCAATTATTCTCCTCCAGATAGAATTTAGCTAATTGAGTGCTAGGCTTTGCCCATCCCTTTCAGGTTTTTCCCTAAATCAATCTTTTTTCTGATAAATTTACAAAACTGCACCACTAATCCTTGCTCTCAGGAACATTCACACATGCATTTGCTTTCTCCAACACTGTTCTTGCAAAGGACAGACTGAGGTCAGTATGATATAGACAGTCCAAAAACATGCACATTTGTCCAAAAGGAGACAGCATGCATCGCTTCAAAAATATACTTCTGTACCTCTGAAAGGAACATGGGAGGAGCAACAGGGAGCTTCTCTAGGAAATGCTTTTTTGGTAGATAATAATACAAAGGGCAATTAATAGGTTAATTACTGAAACTGCAAAAAAGGAGGGGGAAGAGAAAGTATTAAAAGTGAGAGGACAACAAGTCAAAGGAAGTTATATTTCAAAGGGAAAAGGAAGAGGAGGTGAGGTGGTAGACATGAAGCAGCCAGGCTAGAAAGAAAGAAATATAAGGAATATAAACCAAAAGAAAGAATTATATAATTGTTCCTTATTATCCATCTAAAAATGTGAGTATCCTCATAATCAGAGTAATTCCAAAAGGGAGATAGAAAATCTTTCTTTGACCTTATTAGATAAGATTTAGTGGAAGAGGAAGTGCAGAGATGGACAAACAGACCACATGGCAACAAAAGTGCTCATGAAATCATTGCAATTATGAGGCTATAAGACCAGTTGTAATTTTAGAAAACAATACAAAAAGTTCATATGGTTCTGGCCAGCAATTTTCAGGTGAACAAAAGAAAGATCAAGAGAGGCTGTCTGCTTATTTCTGAACACTCCTGTTTTGGAATACAAAGGAGGAGGAGGAAGAAATGTATTTTTATTTGGTAACCACTTGTACCTAAGCAGAATACAAGCAAAACAATAAATATTACCATGCAGTATAAACTAGTATCAATGTATAACAGTATAATAATCAATTTAAAAATATTATCTAACCCAAACACTATTGTAATTTAAGATGGCATTGCACACTGCCTTTGAAAAGGAAAGTTCCTTGAGCTTCATAAAGGTCCTGAAAAAAAGAGAGGGCCTTTTTAAGCCTTGGGAGACAGACTCCAAATGTAATTCAAAGGGGTGTCAATTCTAAAGAGTAGGAACAAAACGTCAAGTGGCCCTTCTGACAAGAGGGAGAACTAAGTGATGCTGATGGCACAATGAAGCCGTGTGTACAGGAACATGAATTGTAATCAAGTTATTCAAAAAACTGGAGCTCCCTGCATGGATAGACCAGAAGGTCAGCACTAACAATTTGAACTGATTAACAACCCCAAAAATCCAATCCATGCAAGGACTGGTGGAAGAATCAGGATAATAATCCATGGGATCATCCCAGTCCAAACCAGGATGCAGAAGCAGACTCATGCAATAAGACAGAAATTGCAGCAGCTGAAACAGGGAGAGTGTTCAGTGGGCTAGCTAGCTGTCTTTAATTGCATTTGGCCCAAACATACTTTGTTTGACCTGTAGGTTAAAAAAGCCCCTACTGCATTTTAATGTAAGTAAATATTACATATTATGGATTCAGTTCTGACACCTTTCCTTTTGTCTCTGCTTAGCAAAATTATTCTTAAGTATCTGGGAATCCTGTTCCCTAAAAGGCACAGAAAAATGTGACATGGTTTTAAAAGCTTATGTCAATGTTCTTTTTTAAAGAATGATCAATAGGCATACTAACAGTCAGTAAAAAGATGCTATAACATTCCATCATAAATGAAAATAATACAGCTCATATAATTGTTACATTTAGTCTACTTTTATCTCATTATGTTAATTTCCATACACTTTACTACAAATGTATCCTTTCTTTGTTTCTTTTATAAAATCCATTTCCCTTCAAAAGTTAGAAAGGATATTCATTATTTCATATGAAGTTACCATTCTCATTCCATTCCATATTAAAAAAAAAATACAGAAAACAATTAAAACTTCAGAAAAGCATAAAGTTCCTCCTCATACAATGCATTTAGACAGCTACAACACAGAAATGCCTTTCCTATTAATCCTTTGCTCTGTCAACTCAGTGGACCATCACAAAACAGAAAAACAATGATTGAAGCTCAAAGCAGTAAAACTTTGTCATTTCAAATTCCACTATGGCATTTGGCAAGTCTTTTAAAACTATGCAATCACAAACCTTAACAATTGGCCAACAGATTTTATTAAAGATCTATAGGCACAATTTTTTAGCTTAACTATGTGCAGTAATGGACTGTGTGTTCATCAGAAGCTTTTTAAGCATTCCACATTAACTTAGAAGCTACATAATGACAAATCTGAGTTCAAAAGCTCACCCTTTTAAAAATTAAGAAATTAATCTAGAACTTAAATAAATGCTACACATGTATACAATTGCTATTTAATTCTTCTTGGCAACTATAGTAATATTTTTAATATTAAATGAACATTATTTTTCTTATGACCACTCTTCACCTATCCTGCCAAACGGGCCAACATGCTTCACCCTTGACTGGAATCTATTGGGTATATGGCAAAGTGGACCCTCCAGGCCTATGGCTGTTATTGTAAGACAGAAAATTATATATACTGGCCAATGTAATTGTAGTCTTTTCTTAGTGGATGATTTTGGTCTGCTCCATACACAAGTACTGACTGTTTCTACTTGGCCTACCTCAAAGGATTCTTCTAATTACAAATGGGAGACAGGGATATTGAGTATCTTGAATTGTTTGGAGGTGGGGAAGAATGCTTCGGTAATTAAAACTTCTAGGTAATACAAGATTAGGAGAACATTATTTATGTTCCACCAGACTGAAAATTTCTGTATTCTATCAAGAAAGATAGGAGCAAAAAGCTTACCTACTTTCCAGCAATATGGCTATTTAACATTCATGTTTGACATGTCAGTTAGTTGTTCCATATCTGATATCAACTTGATAATGCATAACTGATTAATCATGACTGATTTTTATTTTTAACATCAATTCAATGCACCAAATAGATTTAGACAGTGAGGTGTTATGTTCTTTTCTGGCTTCAGAATAAAAGTTTTAAATTTTATGATTACAGATAAACGAACAATGACTTTAGATTCATGATACCATATACTTAAAACTAAGTATGTTAAACTGTCAGCGTCATTTTTAATTTGGCTATTAAAATAAAACTACTGTTTGCCATGAGAAATTCACTATAGCATTTGAATAAAGATTAAGATTACTCATAACTAAAATGGTGAATGAACATGGCCACAATAATACTTCCTACCCTTTTTAGTTCTACTAAGGAAGGCAAGATAAAAATAGTGCAACTCACACATGCTGCTCACTGTTTTATTTAAGGTTCCTTTAGTATTTCTAATTTCAATTGGTGTAAATCAGGATTTAAAAAATTCTGATACCTATATTAGTCTGCAAAAACTATTTTTTTTATAAATCCCACTCTTAAACAATTCATATGAAAAGCTATAAATAAATGAATAGAATTAAACCAGATGGCAGTTAATTCAAATTCTTAGTTAAGAAGCAATAATATTGACCTCAATCACTCTGGCTTCAAAATAAATGCTCAAGATGCAAATAAGCAGAAACGGCAGCTGTTTCTTCAAAATATAAACAAAAACCATTTTCCATTATAAGCAGTATGTTTAGTGCCTTGATATCTGGAATACCAATATATTAATTCTAAAGCAAATGCCAGATATAGCACATATAATAATGAATGGGTTTAGTGCATCAGCAGCCATTTGATATCCACACATAAAAAATTAATTTTTAAAAAATGTTTGAAACACCCACAAATCATCACATATACACATCTCTGCATAATTATAGAGGAATACAAGAACTCTGACTTGAAGCCTAGCAACAGTATCTAAGTATTAGTTAGTCTGCTAATCAACTACCAAAACTCACACACCAGCACCTCAATGTGTTTCATATTTAAAATAAAATCCCTCTTGTTTCTATCTTCAGAGCAGCCAAAGGAAAAGGAATATGATAAAACAAACCTTGTTCACTTGAAGAGGAACAACCCATGTCATTTAATCCATCGGATAATTCATCTCATCACAAACAGCCAAGGCAAAACAAAATAAAAAGAAGATTTAAAAATAGATTATCCAAGTCAAAGGATCCTCGGTTTGCAACATATTTAAAATGTGCAGAGCTGTATTTAAAGAGATAGTCCAGATTCCTATATATATTATTGCTAGTTTTTCGCATCTCCATCCTATAGAGGCCCTAGTAAATGCTGTATGGCAAATGCTTTCTAAACCTTCTGTGCTCATTTAGTCACAGACAGCTGTAGACTGGATGGAAACAATCAGGGATTAACTTTTCTATTAATCGTAGCTTTTAATCTATTACTTTCCCTTCAGATAAATAAAAAATAAAATGTGACAACTAATTGCAGTACAGCAGGCAAGGATAACATGTCAATCAAGGATATTTAGCTACTGGACACTAAAGACTTTCATTGTTAAAAGACGGAACACTGATTATAAAATATGCAGTAAATGAAACAATGTAGCTCTCAAGAATAATTTAATGTGCTTATTTATTAAAAATACTCTGATATACCTGTAATGTTTATATATGAACATTGTGAAAATTTGAATAATTTAAAATAAAACACATTTACTGTAATTCTTAAAATGCAAACACCTATCAAAGAAATATGTATGACTGCCAGCCAGAAAGTCTTATTCACCCATTAAATGCCTATAAACATTAAGGACCAGGAATTTGCTTGTCCTTTAAAAAAAAAAATGCTGTAAAATAAATTTAAATATTTATCTTTTTTGGAACTGTATCTTTCCAAGGAAGAACTTGATTTTATAATAATATGAAATTCACACACTGACCATTTTCTTGATCTAAAAATAGCTCTACTAGACTATAGCAAGCAATGTACTAATGCAATGTCACAAACCAAGAGCTTATTTAGATGCTATTTTTACTTCAGAATAGGAAGAGATTGGAAGCAGGCCTAAGCTTCATAAGTTTTCCTACTTTCTCTGTCTATAAAGGAACACAAGGCTAAAAACGTGTGAATGTAATGATAGAATACAATTTTTCTCTTACTGACACTTTCTTTATTCAAATAAAGTTTCCAAAACAGTTTTAAAGCCAGCCCTCAGAAACCTGTGTGCGTGTGTGCGCGCGCACGTGCGCACACACACATTCATGCCTTCAAGTCATTGTTGACTCCTGGCAACTGCCTGTCCCTGCAGTTTTCTTGGCAAGATTTTCAGATGTGGTTTGCCTTCTTCTTCTTCTTCCTAGGGCTGAGAAACAGTGACTGGGTATAATCAGAAGTATGACTGAGGCAAAATGTGCTTTCTCCAGTTAAGTCCACTGCTGCTGAATAAAATGAAGCTGGTAAAACCCACACATATACAGCCACACTCCTGGATATCAGGGCCATCTATACTTCTGCTGATCATGCCAAATCCAGGACAACCTGCAAACTGCAAGCCTCAGTCTTTCATAGAATGTAACTTCAAGCAGAACCTGTGTTCCAAAACCAAAAATATTCCCATCGCAGGAAAGCTCCTCCCTCTTTCTACAATCACACATTTGACATATCTTCTAGATCTAAAAACTCTTAAAGGACACTGTATTTTATTGCACTGCATTGGTCATTCCCCAAATTTGTATAAAAGCATTAGAAACATGCTTTCTGATACCCTTCCGACAGAAGCAATATTTTGATAGATGCTAGAAAATTATTAATTTGTTGAGATATCCACTACTCTTTCCTTGTTGACATATACATGAAGCCCAATGCACACAACTCTTACCTCTTTTTATATTACTATTTTAAAATACGCTTTGCTATATTGGATAATTTTTTGGAGTTTTTCAAAGTGAGCTTTTAATCAGCTTAGGTTTTCATATGTCAACAATTATTTAACATATTATATGAAAACTATTTCATTTTATCCTCATTCTATGTAATTGATTAGTGTAATAACTTCCATACAATACTGAATGGAAATCCCAGTGTACTTACCAGTATCAGTTTCCTTATGGTTCTTGATATATTCAGCAAGCTCAAAATTTCCAGCAATTATTGCCACCTAAAAAATGAGAAAACAGGTTACATCTAATATTTCAGTGTATAACCTTCAGTATGTTACATATGTTTCAAATTCTAGGAATCAATATATAGATGATAAGAGACTTCCATAGCACAATCTTCTGCATGTTTTCCAACTTCTAATGATCTATATACATACTGTCCATTAAAAAGAAGTTTTGAATTTCTGTAAACATGTATTTTATACATAGGATTGGTCAATTGACAATTCACAAAAATAAGAAATAGAAATCAGAAATCAGAAATTTCAGTCCTTTCATCCTCATACTCTTCCATTGTTCCATTTGTATGTTATAACCAAAAATTTTGGCCGATTATATCATATATTCTTTCACTTGTTCTTCTTCTGTTTCAAATCTCAATAAAGTTTATACATTTTAGCAATAACATGTTCATCATTCTGTTTCAAATTCACTTAGAACATTCAAAACCAAAAATCCTTTTACCTACTTTAAATCTTTCTAATAATTGTACATAAGAAAACCATTGATACATATATCCTTCTAACGTCAAGACATCTCTTTAATTTTAATTTTGAATTCTCCCTGGGAAAATTCTAATATATCATCATAAGTTAACCATTTATGTTAGTTATCATTTCTCTTCTATAATACGCTTCTTGTGGTGAGAGCCACAGTGGTGTTTTCAGTCACAATCTAGATTTATATCGATTCCATATTCTCAATATGGCCTGTCTAACAAAATCATTTTTAAAGTCAACATTAACTTCAGTTTTATCATACCATAAATAACCATTCCACTCAAACCTCAAGTCATGTCCTTCTAGCTCCAATAATCTTCTATTTCTTAGCATCATCCACTCTTTCAATCAAACTAAACAGCAAGCTACAAAGAAGTTTCAAATCAGGTAAACCCAAACCTCCTCTTTCTTTAGCATCTTGTAACACCTTATATTTGACTTGTGTTTTTTCCCCTGCCAGAGAATTTTAGATATAACTTTCTGCCACTGTTTAATTGGTACATCAGTTGTCAAAACAGGCATTGTCTCAAACAAAAATAACATTCTAGGCAAAACATTCATCTTAATCACAGAAATTCTCTCCAATAATTACAACTGTAATTTGTCCCATCTTAACCATAATCTTTTTTAACTTCATTCCTTGTCTTAACATAATTATTTTGAAATAACATACAGTTCATATTTGTCAAAGTAACATCCAAATATTTTACCTTTTTCTCAATCTTGAAACCTGTTTTGTTTACCAATTCTATTTGATCTTGTGTCTTCATGTTTTTTTTGTTAGTGTCTTCTGTTGATTAATCTTAAAACCAGCTAATGCACCAAATTCTTTTAAGAATTTCTGGCAGATACTTAGAACAGGCTCTGGCTTCCTGTTCTTCCTTCCTCCAGAATTGTAAAAATGAGAAAAAATAAATACAAAAAAAAAAGGAAAAAAGAGGGAGGGCACTTTATTTCAATGGCGATATACCTGTAAAATAAGCCTAAAACATTATCCAATCAATGAACTTACATGTCAGTGGACTGTTGTGATCTGAATAAAAAATTCTCCAATCAATGAACTTACATGTCAGTGGACTATGGTTATCTGAGTACCCAATCTCTGTCTTAGGTAATCAACACTTTTACAGTGTTGTAGGATTTCATGGTCAGCATCAATTAAATGGAGTTTTGGGGGTAAATGGCCATGATCTAATCTTTGATACTCTGTTTCACCAGCAGTTGTGGCCAGCATCTTATTACATACAAATGCACAGAGAAGCCATCAAGATTCACAAACATTCTAACAACTTTAACAAGAAGGAAGAAATTCTAAAGGTCAGTAAAGCTGGATCCCAGCTTTATTCTATACCAATATCAAACAGTCCTTAATTAATCACAAGCAAAGGGAATTTAGGAGAGCTAGTCTGGTATAGTAGTTAAAGCACCAGACTAGAAACCAGGAGACCATGAGTTCTAATCCCACCTTAGGCATGAAGCTAACAGTGTGAATTTGGGCCAGTCACTCTCTCTCAGCCCTAGGAAGCAGGCTGTCAGGATCTACACAAGCTAGAACCTTCATTTGGTTTTTTATTGCTTTTACTTTTATTGCTAAGTATATATCAATAGGTGAATAGTGGAATGGTGGGAATGTTATTTTAAACCGCTTGCTTGACCTGCCATAAAAAGGGGGGAGAGGAGGCCAGGTGCCATTATCTTTATCTTGAAACAAGCATCCAAGGCCAAGAGGTGTGAGAACCGGGGCAAGGCGTGAAGAGTTTCAAGCAGGAAAGAAAAGCTAGAAGGTGGGGGGGGGGGAATTTGGGCTTAAAAGGACAAGGGTTTGCTTTGTAGAATTAGACTCAACAAACTATGATGCTGTACACTTCTCCTGAATAAAGAAATCTTTGATGGAACTCTTTGGACTCCAGAGGATTTACTGAACTTTGGGACTGAGTGTGTAGAGTCTGACATTTTGTTGAGTCTCACTATTTTGCGAGGGATTTACCCGGGGAACCAACCACCGTGGAAAACCCCCTCGAAAAACCTACCGCGGCTGCGGAGATGGAGGAAGAATGCCCTGTGGCCGGGGCTGTAGGGGGAATCGAGGAGGAAGAGACCCTAACAGGTACCTAGCCTACCCTCCCGCCGCCGCAGAAACCCGACCGGCACCTGACGAAGTTGTAGAGCATGGAAGAGCTGGCTGGGGGAATGTCATTCCTGGACATGGCTCCCGAGAAGCGCTGGGCCCTGGTGACAGGGAGAGTTGAATCCACGCGGAGGGACACCCTAGAGGATTGCATACATCTTCTGCAATCGGAAAACACTTTAATAAAGAGAGAGCTGATGAAGATGAGCGAAATCGTTCGTCGTTCAGGTCTGTACCAGAGCCCGGGAATAAAGGGGGAGGGCAAAGAAGAAGGCCTGGAGGAATCGCTATTAGCCCCCCCAACCACACCCGCAATGGCAACCCCCGTAGCTCCAGCAGCACAGGGGCCTCTGGCCGCCCCAGTTGCGCCACCTGCGCCCGTCCCGGGGGTTCAGCAGAGGGTCGCCCCAATCCAAGCCCAGCAAGATGCCCTCTTAAAGCGCTGGGGATTGACCGAGAAATTCAGCAGGGACCCAAGTGAAGTACCTAATTCCACGGCTCAAATCACCATATGCATGGAGCAGACGGGCCATTTATTCGCATCCGACCGGGAGTGCGTACTCTACATTTGCAGGGTGTTTACTGGGAAAGCGGGGGAGTGGCTGATCCAACTCCAAGCAGCACAAGCGCCCGAACTAAACCACCTGGGTGGATTTTTAACCGCTCTTCGCAGAAGATTTGAGGACCCTGGAGTAGTCACCAGAGCCCGGGCGCAGCTAGGCAAGATGCAGCAGGGAAACCGTAGCCTCGGCGAGCACGCCTTAGAATTCTGCGGCATTGTGGGACTGCTTCCCGATTGGCCAGAGCAGTTCAAAATCGACTGTTTCCAGCAAGGGATGCACCGCGACCTGTGGAAGTTAGCGTTCGCCCAAGGAGACCCGAATTCCCTAGATGGATGGATCCAACATGCGGGCAACGTCGAAGCCCAGTGGAAAAGAGTAGACCCGGACTTCGAGCGGAAACCCAGTAACCTGGCACCGGCATCCCGGAAGTCACCATCGAGAGGAGGAGACGAGAGATTTCCTAGAGCGGTAAAACGCGTTTGTTTCCGCTGAGGTGAGCTCGGTCATTTCGCGCCCTCCTGTCCTAAACCACCGACCGCACGGGGGGGAGCCTAAAAAGCCCGCTGGAGCACCACAAAAACCCGGCGCAAAAGGCAAAAGAGGAACCGCGGCGGCAGGAACAGAATCGCTGTTCCCAGACCTCGTCATTTACGAAGACGGATCAGTCAGAAAGGAACAGGAGGCAACCGTGGATTCCAACAAAACCGCTCGCCAAACCAAGCCTGAAACGGACGAGGAGGACGACTCGGATGAGGATGAGGCGGTGAGTGTTACCACCCTTAAAGTGACTATCTCGGCACCCAGAACGGAACATAAAGCCACGCTAACTGCGCTAATGGATACCGGTTGCTCGTGCTGTTTGATCAGTCCCATACTGGTTAACGCACTGGAGCTAAGATTGAAAAAAATTAAGACTCCCATAGTTTTCACCCAGCTGGATAAGTCCAAAGCAGGGGGATGGGCTGTGCTGTATTGCACTGAGCCTTTTGAGCTACAAGTAGGGACTCACCGAGAGACTCTTAAATGCTTAGTGGCTCCTTTGGGAAATTACGCTCTAATCCTTGGAGCAAACTGGGTGAAACGGTGGGACCCCCGAGTTTTTTGGAAGACGGGACAAATGCAGTTCGCAGATGGAATTTATTTGGGGGCTGAGGAGACAGGAAAAATAAAAACCGCAACGGCTGCAACCGCTAGCAGCATAAGTCAATCTCTAGATTTGGACCCAGAGTCCCTTAAGAACATTCCTAAGCCCTACAGGGATTTACAAGCTGTTTCAGCAAGAAGGAAGCAGATACGCTGCCTCCCCATAGAGACACTGACTGTGCTATTGAAATTGAGCCAGGGGCTAAATTCCCAAAGAAGAAAACTTACTCTATGACCCAGAAAGAGCTTGCCGCTCTAAGGGAATTCATAGACACCAATCTGGCGAGAGGATTTATACAGCCGGCTAAATCGCACATGGCAGCACCTGTTTTATTTCGGGAAAAGAAAGATGGAAGCTTGAGACTTTGTACGGACTATAGGGGCCTCAATACCATCTGTAAAGAAAATAAGTACCCCCTCCCCTTAATGAAGGACCTGCTAGCTCAATTGTCAAAGGGAAAAATATTTACTAAACTGGATTTAAGGGATGCATATTTCCGTGTAAGGATTCGTGAAGGAGACAAGCATTTGACAGCATTTTCGACCCCTTTTGGCTGCTATGAGTACAAGGTCCTCCCATTCGGGCTTTCGGGGGCCCCTGGGGTATTTATGCAACTAATTAATGAAGTGTTACATGAACATTTATATCGAGGAGTACTGGTTTATTTAGATGACATCCTTATTTACTCCGACAACTTAAAAGACCACGTAAAATTGGTGCGAGCTGTTTTAAAAAAAACTACTGGAGGCTCAGTTGTATGCCAAATTGTCAAAATGTGAATTTCATAAAGAACAAGTGGACTATTTGGGGTATCGTATTTCCAATTCAGGGATTGAAATGGACCCTGCAAAAGTAAAAGATGTTTTAAGTTGGGAACCACCCAAAACCAGGAAGCAATTACAAAGTTTTTTAGGCTTCGCTAATTTCTATTGCCAGTTTATTCCAAACTTTGTACAAGTTGCTTTGCCGTTAACTGACCTACTAAAAACAAGAGGCAAAGAGGCAGCGAAAGCTCAAAAGCCGGGGGCCCCGTTAATATGGACAGAAGAGTGCCAAAAAGCCTTTGACGCTTTAAAAACCTTGTTTACAGCAGAGCCTATTTTAAAACATCCAGAACCTGACAAACCCTTTGTAATTCAAGCCGATGCCTCTGACGTAGCAATTGGAGCTGTTTTACTCCAAAAAGATGAAGGGGGGTTACTCAAGCCCTGTGCCTACATTTCCCGCAAATTTACTGAAACAGAAAGAAGGTGGCTCATTTGGGAAAAGGAGGCTTTTGCAGTACGCTGGGCCCTGATGACATGGAGACACCTCCTTGAAGGGGCATCACATCCATTTGAGGTGTGGACGGACCACAAAAATTTAGAGGCCCTTACAACTCCGAGAAAGCTATCTCCCAAACAAGTACGTTGGGCCCAATTCTTCAGCCGTTTCAAGTTCACTTTAAAATTCATCCCTGGAGGGAAAAATTTGGATTTATAAAAATCTTACATTTATTACATAGACAATTTTGGTGGCCGACCATGAGAAAAGGCATTTCTAAATATGTTTCTACATGTCCTGTATGTGCAATGTCAAAGAAAAGAGGAAGAAAACCTTTGGGCCTTCTACAATCAGTGGCATCTCCAAAAAAACCTTGGGAAGAAGTTTCTATGGACTTTATTGTTGATTTACCTGAGAGCAATCACAACACAGTAATTTGGGTTGTAACTGATCTATTTTCTAAACAAGCGCATTTTATTCCTTGTACATCAATCCCAAATGCTAAAAAGTTAGCAAAATTGTTTATAACACATATCTACCGCCTCCATGGCACCCCCAAGAGGGTGATTTCAGATCGCGGCCCACAGTTCACCTCCAAATTTTGGAGGGAATTTCTTACATTAATTGGATCAACTCAAGCTTTGAGTTCCAGTTTTCATCCGGAAACGGACGGATCTACAGAGAAAATTAACTCTTTATTGGAACAATATTTAAGATGTTTCACTAATCATCAACAAGATGATTGGTCTGAACTTCTCCCTTTCGCTGAGGTGGCTTATAACAACACAGTGCACCAAAGTATTGGGTTCACACCCTATAAAATAGCTTCTGGTCAAGACTTCCCGCCTTTTCCAGAGTTACCACTAAAAAACCTTCCTGAACTTTCAGCTGACCAATGGATAAATAACATTACAAACCTTTGGCCACTAATTGTAAAATCTTTAGAAAAAGCAAAAAGCCAACACAAAAAATTCGCTGATAAGGAAACGCACTGCAAACCCTCCTTGGAAGGTAGGCGACCTGGTCTGGCTTTCTACAAAGAATTTAAAATCCTCCCAACCGTCTAAAAAACTCGCCCCAAAATATGTGGAGCCTTTTCCTATTGAAAAGATTATAAATCCTGTGGCATTTAAACTGACTTTGCCAAAACATTATAGAAACATTCATCCTGTTTTCCACGCAAATTTATTAAAACCATTCAAGCAATCTGATACTTGGCATCCAAAAATAACACCACCAACACCCATCATGATTGAAGGACAAAGCCATTTCAAAGTGAAAGACATTTTGGACTCTAGAAAATATAAAGGCAAACTCCAATATTTAATTCAATGGAAACATTTTCCTAAAACGCACCACGAATGGGTGGACAGTGTTAATGTCAAAGCCCCTAAACTAATTGCCTGGTTTCACTCAAAATACCCTGACAAACCTAAATAACCAATTTACTGATTATTTTGATGTATTTTCTTTTCCAGATTCTCTTTCGAATGTAAGAACATTCGTTCTGTTGGAGGGCGGCATGTCAGGATCTATGCAAGCCAGAACCTTCATTTGGTTTTTTATTGCTTTTACTTTTATTGCTAAGTATATATCAATAGGTGAATATTGGAATGGTGGGAATGTTATTTTAAACCGCTTGCTTGACCTGCCATAAAAAGGGGGGAGAGGAGGCCAGGTGCCGTTATCTTTATCTTGAAACAAGCATCCAAGGCCAAGAGGTGTGAGAACCGGGGCAAGGCGCGAAGAGTTTCAAGCGGGAAAGAAAAGCTAGAAGGTGTGGCGGGGGGGGGGGGAATTTGGGCTTAAAAGGACAAGGGTTTGCTTTGTAGAATTAGACTCAACAAACTATGATGCTGTACGCTTCTCCTGAATAAAGAAATCTTTGATGGAACTCTTTGCACTCCAGAGGATTTACTGAACTTTGGGATTGAGTGTGCAGATTCTGACACAGGCAATGGCAAACCACTTCTGAAACTTTGCCCAAAAAACTACAGGACTTGTCCAAGCAGTTACTAGGAGTCAAAACTGACTCAAGGCACCCACCAAAAAAGGGAATTTACAGTAGACCCACCTAGAAAAACATCTAGCTACAGTCTGCCTCAAAGACTCTCAGGTTATTCAGGAATCAGTTTCCCTTTAAATTTTATCATATTAGATCATTTGAAAATCCACCTGGATGAAGAACCAATCAGGAACTATCTATCTCTGACTCAAAAGAAACAATCCAATTAGAGAATAATTCAAATGAAAGATCAAACAGCAGCCAGAACAACCAAGGCTTACACTGCTGAGTGATTCACTTCACCACAGCTGCTGGCAAAACATCAGGATACCAGAAAATTAGACTGCAGCAATTTAGTATAAAAATTAATCACCATTGTCAGTCTCACTAGGTAGACCAGACAGGAAATCAACTCCACTCTAAAACTACTTTTATTGAGTTTGGCTATAACAACAGTAATGCTTGATGGGGAGGCAGTGGAGTTGCCTCTTCTTCCCTGAACACATCTGCAGAGTCTTTCTCTGGAAAGGTAGCTAAGTCACTGTGCTGGACTGGGATGGAGGGAGGGGAAGAGTACAAGGCTTGCAACTGGTGCTGTGAGCATTTGAAGGATGAGAATGAAATAGTTCCTTATGCCCAGCTCGCATTTGGATTGTGTAACTGCAGCCACTCTGCAGACAATGGGTACTTGCAAGGAAGCAGTCACAGAGTGGTAAAATCTCTGGATGATCTTGTAACGTCAGCTGCAGTGGGTTAGTGCATCGCAACACTGGCCCAACTCTCAGCATCAGTCCATCTATTGTCTCTACTATCATTGGCTTTTTGAGTCTAGGTGGATAAACTTAACTCTGGTACTGTGGACTCATCTATGAAATTAGCAGTCACTCCCAAGTCTACAAGAGTGGAGAGTCATACTTTCTGGCCTGAATCTAAACAAAGAGTAACAGGAACAATGAAGTGTGCTTCCCTGCTGTAGCTCTCCTTTATTGTCCGAGGGCCCACTTTGGGGGCCTTAGAAGGGGCCCATGAAGTTTCCTAGCACCACTGCCTTGAAGCGAGTTGGGCACTTGCTTGCTACATGGCCTGTAGAGTCACAGATGTAGCATTTTGTCACTGAGTCAAAGGTTTGAATTTTAGCTGTGCAGGATCTGGCTACATGCTGGAGAGCTCTGCAGTAAAAGCATGAACTTAATTCCCTCTGTTTCCTGGTGACAAAGATCTTTTGATTGCTCCAATTTGTAGGGGTTCTCCAGCACTGGGTTCCAATGAAGCTATCAGGATGGGGCTTATGGGAGAAGGGAGGCTGTAAAACCTCTTCCCCTTGCCATTTATTTCCTGCCTCAACTCTTCTAGTTGGTCATCTATTACTATGCAATGTTGAAACAGCTCTTCCAAATTATCTGGGTGGCTTGTCTCACCAGTTCATCTCTCCTTTCATCAGCAAGCCCTTTTCTACATTGGTCAATCAGAGCCAGATCATTCCATCCCCCACCTCTGGCAAATAATTTAAAATCTGATATGTATGCCCATTGATAATTGTCCAGCACAGTGTGGTTGCTCTCAATGATATGTATCGCCCATTTGATTGCCCCTTCTTTCAGTAAACTCAGTATGAAAGTTACATTGGTACAATCTATGAGAAATTCCATAGGTCAACCAGCCATAAACAGTTCACACTAAGTCGTGAAGATCAGGAATTGGTCTTGGTCTCCTTCAAGCTTCTCTGATAAACTCTCATGAGTACACAGAAATACTGGCTGCACTGCAGGCTATGTGCTGCTGCTGGCTGAGGTAAATTCTGTCCCATCAGTTGTGTTAGTTGCATCATAGTATTTTGCAAGTAGGTTATTTCTAAATCTACATGTTGGTGTTGTAACAACGCTGCAGCAAGGTGCTTGTTGGATAATGGTGTGCCCTGAAGGCCATCTCCGCTCAGCAACTCTTGAAAGAGAATAAAAGACTTGCAAGATTGATGTCAGCCCCACTAGGTAGCAAAACCATGAAATCAACTCCACAGGAAGGCTAAAACTATTTTACTGAGATTGGCTATAACAACAGAATCTTGTAAATCTAATTGTGCTGCATCTCCTCCTCTGTCTTATAGTCCAATATAGTGAATTAGAGAGGTGTTTGTCTGATTCACTTTCAAATGTTATCTGGCCATTCTAGACTTAGAAAATACGTCACCCCCTTTTGCCTAAGCAACAGATTGTGCATATCTCCATCAAGGTAATCTTCCTTACCCTCTACAATCATTTAATCAAAACTTAGGCCAAAGATTATGGGATAGAGAAAGGAAGTTCATACAGTCAAGAAATCTCTCCTGATGTCTAGCATGAACCTTATTCCTTGTATTTTAACCTATTAATTCTGGTCCTACCTTTTAGGGTAATAGAGAATAAATCCACTCTTTATTCTGTATGATAGCCCTTCAGATATTTAAAAACTACTATCACATTTCCCCTCAGTTATCTTTTCTGAAGGACTTGTTTCTAGACCCTTTACCATCTTGGTTTCCCTTCTCTGAATTTAGTCACTGTCCAATTTGTCACTATCATTTAAAATTGTGCTGCTCAGAACTGGACACAATATTCCAAGTTAGATTTGACCAAGGGCAGAGTAGAATGGAAAAATTACTTCTTGTTATTTGGATTCTCTGCTCCTGTTAATGTACCCTAAGATAGCATTTGCCTTTTTAAAAAAATTCCTATTTGCATTATACTTCTGGCTCAAGGTCAGCAAGGATATCCAGATCCCTTTCACATGTAGTACTACCAAACCAGGTCTTTCCCATCCTATATTTGGCTGTACATTTTTTCTATCTTTCAGCCCACTGGTCTAGTCTGTCTAGGTCTGTTTGAATCTTCTCTCTTTCGTTTAATGAATTAGCCACCCCTCCTACCTTTGTGTTATCTGCAAACTGTGTAAGTGTTCCCTCAACTCCCTCATCAAAGTCATTGATAAAAATGTTGAACAGTACTGTGCATTCCATTTAATATTCTCCTTCAAGCTGAAGTGAAGCTATTAATGAGTACTCTTTGGCGCAGTTATTCAGTCAACTGTGAGTTCATCTAAAAGTAATATCATATTTTACCATTTTACTAAGAAGAATATCACAAGGCTTTTCTGAGTTCCAGATACAAAATGTCTACAGCATTTCCTTGATTTACAAAGCTAGTAACTCTATTAAAGGAGATATGATTAGTCTGACATGATTTGTTTCTTACAGACTCTGCCAACTCTTGCAGCATGCCTATCCAAGCGCTCACAAACTGTTTGTGGACATTGTCCAGTATAGGTATCAAGATGACAGGCGTATACTTCCTCATGTCCTCCTCCCCCCCCTTTTTTTTTTTTGAAGATGGAAATTACATCTGGGAACTTACTGGCCCTCCCATCTTCTGAGAACTAAATCCCAGGATTTCTCAAAGATTATCAGAATGATTTTGTGATCACTTCCATTAGTTCCTTCAACATAGAAACCTTAGCTAATTCATTTAAATTAGTTTTCTCTTAACCATTTATCTATCTGGAATTAAAATCACTCCATGGACATTCCCAAGTGATAACTTGATAGAATTTCAACAAAATCTTCTGCTCCTTGAAGAAATGAAGTAACTTTCTCCTACTTCTCAGCTCAGCTATTGCTTCATTAATAGCCAGTATCAGGACAGGATATACGAGGGAAGAAGACTGAACAACAGGAAGGGGAGAGACTTATTTCTTCTGTTCACAAGGCATTTTATCCCCCCAAAATTCCAAGAGACAGTATAGAATAATTCAATTAGTAATTTCACTTAGTGGTTACTTCAAAAAATAATCCATAATATTTTTTCAGCAATTCACCAGGTGAGAGAAACAAGGTGTGGTTCAGCAGATTTCCATCTTGGCAGAGGTTCATGGTTTCCATGAACAACACCCATATAGTCCAAAATGCTTGATTCATCTGTCCAGAGGACATTCCTCCCAAAGTTTGGAGGGTCATCCAGGTATTTTGGAGGAAGCCTAGGACCCATCGTTCTTCTTGGTGAACACTGGCTTCCACTTTTCTACTTTCCCATGAATCCCATTTTTACTCAGTACTTTTCTGATGCAGACTTTAACTAAGATGAAAAAGGGCTGCAAATACCTTGCTGATTTCATTGATAACTTTATGCTGTGCTCTTGGAGCAATTAGACAGCACTGCCTCTCTTGAGAAGATTCGCTATTGTCCTATGTGTTCTCCATTTCAAGATAATTTCTCTGATTATGAATCGGCAGAAATCCAGAACTTCAAAAATGATTTTGTAACCTTTTCTAGTCTTATAGGTATCAATAATGTTTTTATAGAGGTCTTCAGATTTTTTTTTAAGCAGAACATGAAGGGCATCTTTCTGTGAGATGAGAACTTCACAGTGATCCAGGGAGACATGGTATATAAGATATATGATGGAGCTGGCGAAAATCATGCCTCAATGATTAATGAATTACTTACATGACTGGTCCTGGTTATCCCTTTATTGAATTGATTCAACTACAGAAGCAATTATTTTTTCACACTGTCACAATGATGCTGGATAACTTTGTAAAATAAATGAAAGAAGCACTACACTTATTTATTCACTCAAATCCTTTATATATCAGTAGGACCCACACAAAACTCTGGAAACCGTTAGTTGTAAATATATGCAAATACTTGGAAAATCTTTTTTTTTATTATTATATCAGGACCATAATAAATACTTACTAAAAGGCAAACCTTATCTGTCCATCTAGTGAAATAATCTGACTGACAACAGTTCCTTGGGGTCTCAACCAGAAATGTTTCATATTATCTGTGACCTGATTCTTTAAAAATTAGTAATACCAGTAACTAAACTTGGAGCCTTCAATATGCAAAGCATGTGCTCAAGCACATCATATGAGTGTAAATGTAACAGATGTAATTACTCAGATATAAACAAAAAGGAAATTGAACAGCCTCCTTATTTTTTATTATTGTTACTGCTAGTTTCTACTTGTTTATTTCTTCTCCTACTATATTGTAAAATAATTTTTTTAGTTGATTTACCTCTTTTGTGCTATCATTCTCATCATGTATCTATTTATTTCATCATTTTTAATGTCAGTCTATTACCTTTTTAACTAAACTGCCATGTTTTACAAATGATGTGAATTGTTTTCTGGACTGTAGTAAAAAAAACAAGAGGTATACATTTGACAAATAAGCAATTAGTTACACCAGGAAACATTTACTTTAAAAATAGCTAGGTAACACTTGTCTAGTTGACTATAATATTTTGTCAACACTACACTGTTCTGAAATAACAAGGTATAAGTGACTTTCGTAGGAATATAATATCTAAAGTAAGGATTTAATATCTAAATATCTAATAATTAATGCATGGACATCATAAGGAGAAATGGAACAGAGAACTTTCAATGTTTACCTAGTACCAACATGCAGACAGTACAAGGAAAATAAATTTGGAAAGTTATTAATACAGAGTCATTTTGGGGTAGATTCACCTTGATATGGTAAATGAAGATAATGGGGGAAGTATAATTATTTGATGTAAATGATGCTTGGAAATATACAGTACTGTGCAAAAGTTTTAGGCAGGTGTGAAAAAATCCTGTAAAGTAAGAATGCTTTCAAAAATATATATTTTAATTGTTTATGTTTATCAATTTACAAAATGCAAAGTGAGTGAACAGAAGAAAAATCTAAATCAAATCAATATTTGGTGTGATTACCCTTTGGCTTCAAACCAGCATCAATTCTTACACTTGCACACTTTGTACACTTGCACAAAGTCAGGGATCTTGCAGGATTAGAGTCAGGTGTATGATTAACCAATTATACCAAGCAGGTGTTAATCATCATCAGTTTCATATGTAGGTTGAAACACAGTCATTAACTGAAACAGAAACAGTTGTGTAGGAGGCATAAAACTGGGTGAGGAACAGCCATACTCTGCTACTAAGGTGAGGTTGTGGAAGACAGTTTCATGTTACAGGTCATACACCATGGCAAGACTGAGCACAGCAACAAGACACAAGGTAGTCATACGGCATCAGCAAGGTTTCTCCCAGGCAAAAATTGCAAAGCAGACTGGAGTTACAAGACGTGCTGTTCAAGCAATTTTGAAGAAGCACAAAGAAATGGGCAACGCTGAGGACCACAGACGCAGTGGTCGGCCAAGGAAACTTAATGCAGCAGATGGAAGACACATCATGCTTACTTCCCTTTGACATCAGAAGATGTCCAGCAGTGCCATCAGCACAGGACTGGTGGAAACCAGTGGGACCCAGGTATACCCATCTACTGTCTAGAGAAGTCTGGCCAGAAGTGGTCTTCATGGAAGAATTGAGGCCAAAAAGCCATACCTCCGACATGGAAACAAGGTTAAGTGACTCAACTATGCATGAAAACGTAGGAACTGGGGTGCAGAAAAATGGCAGCAGGTGCTCTGGACTGATGAGTCAAAATATGAAAGATGTGGCTGTAGTAGGAGGCAGTTTGTTCACCGAAGGGCTGGAGAGCAGTACAAGAATGAGTGTCTGCAGGCAACAGTGAAGCATGGTGGAGGTTCCTTGCAGGTTTGGGGCTGCATTTCTGCCAATGGAGATTAGGTCAGGATCAATGGTGTCCTCAATGCTGAGAAATACAGGCAGATACTTATCCATCATGCCATACCATCAGGGAGGCGTATGATTGGCCCCAAATTTATTCTGCAGCAGGACAACCACCCCAAACATACAGCCAATGTCATTAAGAACTATCTTCAGCGTAAAGAAGAACAAGGAGTCCTGGAAGTGATGGTTTGGCCCCCACAGAGCCCTGATCTCAACATCATCGAGTCCGTCTGGGATTACATGAAGAGACAGAAGGATTTGAGGCAGCCTACGTCCACAGGAGATCTGTGGTTAGTTCTCCAAGATGTTTGGAACAACCTACTTGCCGAGTTCCTTCAAAAACTGTGTGCAAGTGTACCTAGAAGAATTTATGCTGTTTTGAAGGCAAAGGGTGGTCACACCAAATATTGATTTGATTTGGGTTTTTCTTCTATTTGCTCACCTTGCATTTTGTAAATTGATAAACATAAACAACTACAATATATATTTTTGAAAACATTCTTACTTTACAGCATTTTTTCACACCTGCCTAAAACTTTTGCACAGTGCTATATATTAATCATCTTTCTGTTTTATCAGCTTCATTGTGGGGACTTTTTCAAGCAATGTTTTATTGAATTTGTCCTTTGAGACAAATGTAAGATGAAACAAAACCTGTTCACCAGATCCAAAACTGAAATGGTGAAGATGGAAATGTTCCATTCTTATGTACTGTTACATATAGTGCAGTAAGACAATAGACCAAAGGATATCCTATGCTATGCTACAGCAAATTATATCATTGCTATTTAGCAATAACCACTGCAAGAGAAATCATCATAGTATTGTTTATTGTGATCAGTAAATTTAAATGGGATTGTGGTCCACAAATATATTAAGCTCAATAAATAATTACATGTGGGTATGATGAAACATCCTGGTACCTGACCAATGGAAATCTAGTTCAAAACCATGGAAAAGCTTATTCATAGTGTAGATGAATGTTAGCAAATGTGACATTGACTACAATTGAATACTCTTAATGAGTACATGTAGAGTACCTGCTAATAATTTTTCAGTTTATGTGCTCTAGTGGTTACATCTGTGTAACACCCTGTTCACTTTTAATTGGGGAGATTCTATGTTCACTTTTTCCCATATTTCCACCCAAAGCTCTACTCCTGCTGAAGTTTAATCCAATATCCTTTGAATTACTTGAATTAAACCATCAACAAAAGAATAGTACTTGTTGAGTTCTACAGAGGAAAGTACATAGATTTAACAACATGTTATGTTAGATCAAAGTTTTCAAACCCGAAGTCCTAGTGCCGAAGTAATAGGACTATACAGCACTTCACACTGAGCCTCCATATGATGCTTTGGAGCAAGCAGAAGCATGACCATATAATCAATGTGCAATACTTTAAAGCAACTTCAGTGTTACCCGGGCTGCCCTCCTCAGCTGCTGTGTGATCCCCAGGAAACAATGCAGCTGCTTAAAAGAGTTGGCTTTCTTTCTTTTTTTGCACTGCCTATTTTTGCACCCTGTCCTTCACATTAAGATGCCAACTCAGTCTTGAGAGACATGGTGAAAGGAAAGAGGTTTGGACACTACTTGAGAGACAGACCAGAAATGAAGATTAGTCTAAGCCAATAAAGTCCTTAAAAGTCGAAATAAAACATAACATATTGACAGGAAACTTACTGGAAGGCAGAACAGCCACCTTTTTATAGTACAGTGATTAGTATTAGTACTTTAATAACTGTCAAATATCTTTTCTGCTAGCAAACAACAACTAAGAAAACTGATTTTAAAATGCAGTTATAGTGTATAGTTAGTATGGTGGCAAAAAGTTTCAAGAAAGAATATTATTCAACATCATTTGGGTGGTCCATGAAAATAATAGTAATAATTAATAATACCTTCTGTACAAATAAATATAAAGTAAGACTTTCCTAATGTACCTTTGTGGTTGTCACCTCAGGAAGCATTTACTAGAAGAGAAAATATGGGAGAAATGAAGGGGTTAAAATATAAAGATTTATTAGATTTTGAGGAGGGTGAACCAAGTTTTAAAACAAGAGAACAGTTAGAATCAGAAGGTTTTATATGTCATTGGTTTACTCATATGCAATTGTTTGAACGTTTTAAGTTGGATAAAAAGAACTATAGATTTGTTAATCAAACATCTTACTTTGAGATTCAACTTTGTATAAATGATGAACATGTTATTGCTAAAATGTCTAAGATGTTGTTACAGATGAACCTAGAAGATGAACAAGTCAAGGAACGTATGATTAAATGGGCTAAAAATTTTGGATACAATATCATGTTGGAACAATGGGAAAATATGTGGAACAAAGGTTTGAAATTTATGTTAAATTATAATTTAAAAGAAAATTTTTATAAAATGATGTACCGCTGGTATTTAACTCCTGATAGGTTATCAAAAATGTATACTGGATAACAAATATTTGTTGGAAATGTTCACAGGGTGAAGGGATCATCTTTGGTGGACCTGTGAAAAGGCTAAAAAATTTTGGGACCCGATATGTATTGCTATTCAAAAGATTCCTAAAGTGAGCATTCAAAAAAACCCAGAATTGGTTCTACTGGGTTTGATGGAGAAAGGACTAGAGAAACAATATGGAACTTTGCTCCTATATATGACCACAGCTGCAAGACTGTTATACATGCAAAGATGGAAGGACTCACAAATACCTACAGTTGATAATGGATTATCAAATTAATGGACTTGGCTCAAATTATTATTATTATTATTATTATTATTATTATTATTAATTTGACTTGTCCCCGCCCATCTCCCCACAACGGGGGACTCTGGGCAGCTTACAACAAACTAAAATCGGCAATACATAATTAAAAGATTATAAAACCAAAGTACAAAGAGAAAGATAAAAAGGCTAAAAAATCCAAGAGGCCGACAGAGGCCACACCAGGCTGCTAAGGGGCCAGCCAACCCCATTTTTGATATCCTCCCTCCCCGCCCCAGGCCAGATGGCAGAGCCAGGTCTTCAAATCCCTCCGAAAGGCCTGGAGTGAGAGGGCCTGTCTCACCCCCGGGGGCAAGATGTTCCAAAGGGCGGGGGCTACAGCAGAGAAGGCCCGCCTTCTGGACCCCGCTAATCGAAGTTCTTTTACCGCGGGGATCCGGAGCATGCCCTCTCTGTGAGATCGGGTGGGACGGGTTGAAATCATGGGGGCGAGGCGGTCCTTCAGGTAACCTGGTCCCATGCCATGTAGGGCTTTAAAGGTGATAACCAACACCTTGAATTGGACCCGGAAGCAAACTGGTACCCAATGCAGCTCACGGAGCAAAGGTGTTATATGGGTCCTTCTTCGGGCCCCAAAAATTGCTCGCGCAGCTGCATTCTGGACCAGCTGAAGCTTCCGGATACTCTTCAAGGGTAGCCCCATGTAGAGCACATTGCAGTAGTCTATCTGGGAGATAACAAGGGCATGAGTGACTGTTTGCAGGGCATCCCGATCCAGGAAAGGGCATAACTGGTGCACAACCCGAAGCTGTGCAAAAGCCCTCCTGGCCACGGCTGCCACCTGCTCTTTGAGCAGGAGCCGTGAGTCCAGGAGGACCCCCAAATTACGCACTGGGTCTGTCTGGGGCAGTGCTACCCCATCCAAGACCAACGATGACAACGTCCCGGATACAGAGGAGCCATTAACCCACAGCCACTCCGTCTTGCCAGGGTTCAGCTGGAGCCTGTTGTTCCCCATCCAGACCCTCACAGCCTCCAGGCACCGCGAGAGGGCGGTCATGGCATCACTTACCTCACCAGGGATGGAGATATATAGTTGAGTATCATCAGCATACTGATGATACCTCATCCCATGATGACGGATGATCTCACCCAGCGGTTTCATATAGATGTTGAAAAGGAACAGAGAGAGAACCGAACCCTGCGGCACCCCACAAAGGAGGGACCGAGGATGGGACCTCTCGCTCCCTATCACCACCGATTGGGATCGGCCCTGGAGAAAGGAGGTGAACCAGCACAAAACTGTGCCACCCACCCCCATATCCCTGAGCCGTCCCAATAGGATACAGTGGTTGACGGTATCGAACGCTGCTGAGAGGTCAAGGAGAGCAAGAATGGTCGCACTTCTACCATCCCGCTCCCGCCAGAGATCATCCATAAGTGCGACCAATGCCGTTTCCATTCCATAGCCGGGCCTGAAACCTGACTGATAAGGGTCTAGATAATCTGTTTCTTCCAGGACCCTTTGGAGCTGCGAAGCCACCACTTTCTCAACCACCTTCCCCAAGAAGGGGAGGTGGGAGACTGGATGAAAGTTGTCCAGTACAGTAGGATCCAGGGAGGGCTTCTTGAGGAAGGGGTGCACCAACGTCTCTTTAAAGGGCACTGGAAACACTCCCTCCTGCAAGGATGCATTAACCATCGCCTGGATCCAACCACATGTCACCTCCCGAGCTGTTTTCACCAGCCAGGAAGGGCATGGGTCCAGAAGACAGGTGGTGGTCCTCGCAGTCTGGAGGATCCTGTCCACTTCCTCAGGAACCACAGCATCAAACCGTTCCCAGATAACTAGGCAAGAACGATCCCCTGATATCTCCCCAGACTCTGCACCACGCTCGGGGTCCAACTTGGAATGAATCCGAGCGATTTTATCCTGCAGGTGCTCTGCAAATTCCTCCGTGCGGCCCTGCAAATGAACCACCACATCCCCCTTACCAAGGAGGGACCTGGTGATCCCAAACAGGACTGCCGGGCGGCACTCTGCAGATGCAATAAGGGCGGAGAAGTATTGGCGCTTCGCCGCCCTTATCACCACGATGTAGGCCTTAATAGTGGCTCTAACATGTGTTCGGTCAGATTCAGTCCGTGTCTTCCTCCAGCGGCACTCTAGACGTCTCTTAAACCTCTTCAGCACCCTCAACTCCTCCGTAAACCATGGGGAGTGTCGGGGCCGACGTGGCAAGAGAGGCCACAAAGGCGCAATCCTGTCCAAGGCCCCGGCCGCTTCTCTGTTCCAAGCAGCAGCCAGGGCCTCCGCTGGACCGTGCAGCAGGTCCACGGGAATATCCCCCAGCTCCCTCTGAAACCCTGACTGGTCCATCAGGCGCCGGGGACGGACCAATCTCATGGGTCCTGCCTCCCTGCAGAGGGGGTGGCACAGGAGAAACTCAGGGTCACCAGGACGTGATCTGACCATGACAGTGGGGAAAGCTGTACATCTCCCCTCAGATCACTTTGCCATTGCTCAGACAAGAAAACTAAATCTGGCATGTGGCCACCATCTGGCGAAGTTAACAGGTTTAATAAGAGATAATACTGTTTCTAAATTTGTCTCCTCATGGCAACCCTTCCTAGATTATCTGCTTGGATTGGGGGGGAAATGAAGCTTTGATTGTGGGATTTAATGATTAGATGGTTTGTGTTGATAGAAATAATGTGAATTTGGATTAATTAGTGGTAAGAGATTAACTTTTTTTTAATTTGTATTCATATCTGTATTGGAGATAGTCAGAAGTCACTTTCCGTTTCACCTTTCTACCTGTTTTCACTATTTTAGTTTTTGTCTTTTTCTTTTAGTTCTATTTTCTTTCTTTTCTATACTTTCTGATTTGTATTTTAACTGTACTTTTTATATATCTTAATAAAAGTTTTAATAAAAAAAATACCTTCTGTGCAGATTAATATGATTTGGCCTTTAGTCCTGAACTCTTAATTAAGTAAGCCTACATTAAAATCAAGGCATATAACAAATGTGGTATAATACAAATATTAGAAAATAATGTTTGAAAAAGTTGTGATGTAAAATTGGTGATGTCTAATGAAATCATTTCAAAAAAGTATCTCTCACTTTCAACACAAGGTATTTAAACAACATTATACTACATTAATTTATTCAGAAAAGAAAAATCATTGTCCATTAAGCCTAGTAATAAAGTAGCAATCTCCATCTGTTTTCCTCTGAAATCCAGAATTTGTGGAGGAGGTTTAGATTACTAAACAGATGATGAGAGATTGGAATGGTCAATTAGATGAAAGCTTTAAAGTTTTTGCAATTACTTCTCAAAAGTCTGGATCTATTTCAAACTGGCTTCTGGTCAGATTTTCTGTTATAAACTATCTTAGCCATCTTAATCAATGACTTGAATAGCAGTTACAGGAATATGACCATAATTCTCCTGGATATAACTTCTCAAAAAATCACCAACATAAGTTTGTCTTAATGCTGATGGCTTCCTGTCACTTAGACCTGTCTAAATTTTCACATTTACAATCAGGAACAAAATTATGTATGAATTGTTATTATCATGGAAGTCACTTTATTTTATCTCACAATAAAGTGACTTTCATGATAATAACAATTCATACATATTGAAAGAGGTGGACACTGGAGTCTAAAATCTAACCTGGGGGTAGGAGAAAGGGAAAGAATTAGACTTCCTGAAATTACTTGAGTTTATATAAAGTGGAGTGGGGGAAAACAATAAAAGGGCCAGTTATATACAGAAATGTCTCAAACACTGAGTGTCAATAATCATTCCTTTTGTTCCTGATTTTCCTGTTACCTTGAAGTCTCTGTGCCTGTCCTCTATTGATGAACCTGATTTCTATCTTGGCTTCTACTTTCCCCCAGTTCACATTATGATGTGCTGGTTTTTGATCTCTGGGTGTACCTGCTTCTTTTCTGGTATAAATCTCTGGAAAAATTTATCATAGACATAGACAAGCAGTTGCTGGTGACTAAAGAATCATCCAAGAAAGTATTCACGAGTATGCATTAAACTAAAATTATTTAAAGGGCCTTTATCATGTTTATCTTTGAGTCATGTAGCAACTTCTGCTCATTTTGCAATACTAGTTTCAGAAAAGTTCATGTTATGGATTCTCTCCACATCACCAAAGCAATGCTGTCATATGGCTACAGGTCTTTCCTTCATGGTGCAGAAATGATGAAACTGCAGCAATTCCCATGGCAAAAAAGAACTCTATATCCATTCTGTGGATTCAGATTAATGGAGCATCTAGCAGTTGGCCACCCCTTTTTAGACTGAATAGGACTGGAGGAGCCAAATAGATCTATCGTTACATGAGGACAAACAAGTTTATAAGTTCATACAAATAATAATTTCTAAAAAGAGAGGGAAAGAAAGATCTTAATCTTTTAATTCATTTTATCACTTATCTCTATCTTTTAATGTACACAAGCTTTAAATATGCTTACTCAAAATAAATATCTAGATTTTTTTGAATATGTTACAACATAATACTAACATTTGTTCCACACAGTAAATGATCTGTTTTACTGCCTAAGAAATATTTCTGGCACAAAGTAATCAAACTTACATCTATACTTTAAAAGTACAATTTTACACTATTCTTACAAAATAAAAACCTAGCACTTATATAATATTAAACAAATGACATTAAATAATGTTTATGGTTCTTTTCAGTCATGAGATTAACTGCTGCAAATCATCTGCATTCCAGTAAAATATCACAAGACATACAAAGAATATCTGAGAACCATTTGGTAGCTGACATTCATATTTTTCTTAAATCTCTTATACATAAAAAGTATCTACAAAGCTTTCCTGCAGGTTTCAAAACAATTAGATGATAATGTCCTAGTATTTATTTTAACACAGATATTGAAAATATAATGCAGCTTGAGTTTTATATTTATATCCCAGAATATTTCACTTGCAAATTATTAAATAATGCTAAACAATAAATACTTTCCAAAAAATCTAACTCCATGCTTAGCCGTTAAAATTACATCACTCCAAAAACTATACAATATAAAAGTATTCAATTTGATTTAGACATGCAAACTTTTAGAGATATCAGCCAGGGAAATGAAAAAAATAGAAATTTAATTAACGAAACCACAATTAATGGAAGATTAGCTCATGCTGTACAAACACACACACATCAATTTATCTTTTCATTTCTGCTATGCAGTTCTCGTGCCCATTTTTTTTCTTGATGAGCTTTTACCTTTTAGATTTTTTCGATAGTCGATTTGGCTGTATATAAATCTTATATCCTTGATAATACCGAGTATATTAGTATTAGCTTCCTTTTGTTGGTCTTTTTAATCTATTTCCTTTCCATCACAGAGTTTTTTCAGTCCTAATGCATACTGATTCTGTCCCAAAATTTAGCATCACATGTGGTATTTGTGCACAAAAATTCTCCTAGCAACTCTGGTTTAGTACCTAACATTTTCTTTATTCAAGCTATGATTCATGCTACCATCTGTAGTTGGATATTGACAGGCAGTAGTCTTAGAATAGCTATTATATATTTGTTCAACAACTAGTTTTAGCATTTGCAAATTTAAATCATGGGAAAAACCCAACATTTATTTATCAGACTACATTTGCTAAAACATTGCAACACTGCTTTTTTAAAGGGCTGCCTTTCCATTGTACAATTTCATAAAGATAAAAATGAATATTATTTTAGGAGCGAACAAGAAACTTAAGAAATACATTGCCAAGATATGGTCCAAAACATACCTTTTATTAGAACAAACATTTTGGGCTGCTTTAGAAAAGACATTTTCAAAGTGAGGTTCATCTATTATGTGGGGAAAAAACACCAGCTTGTCTATCATTTTTTTAAAAAGTTTTTCCAGCAGACAAGTATGTACATGTGTTTCCTAAACCCAAAACCACTTTCCAAATTACAAATGAACAAAACATAATTACAATTAACATATATTTTCAGCTATTGCTTATCAGCAGTCAAGTGGAGGATAAGAACAGGATTGTAGACCATGAAAGATAAAAGTAAATCATTCCCTCCTACCCAGTAATCCTCGCAAGACCCTCCCAAAACTAGTATTCACACAGTCCTAATCACATCTTTCTCTCCATGACCACTACTAAACAGAAAACAAAAACACACACACTGTACATGAACTCCCATTTCACAGATTTGCATAACTAAGGCTATAGAGAGATTATTTCTGTTATACTTCAGTCTAGAACAACTGCAATTCTAAACTCTCTAGCAGTGTTTCCCAACCCTGCAACTTTAAGATGTGTGGACTTCAACTCCCAGAATTCCTTAGCCAACCAGCATACTGACTAAGGAATTCTGGGAGTTGAAGTCCACACATCTTAAAGTTGCCAGGGTTGGGAAACACTGCTCTAGGGCTTAAATTCTAGGCTTTTCCCTCCTGTCTTTCCAAATGAACAGACACTGGCCATTGCTTTCAAGATCACAGAAAGCAGCTGAGATTTGTCAACAGTGGTTCTCACTTAGTCTGGTTATTACTCCACCAGTTTCATTCCCACCTTCAGTTAGAATAAGATATTACATCATAGACAACTGAGCATGATATTATATCACAGACAATTATATCCATAAAGTTTTGGATACAACTAGGTGTGGCTTGTACAGAAAACCTAGCCTTTTTAAAGAATCCTATGAATCAAGCCAGGATTAGTGTCACACACAGTGTGTAGAAAGTGGATGAAATCTGTTCTGCTTTGCTCCATGTCAACTAATAATGCATTGTCAAGAGTAGTTACTATCTATCAAAGCAATTTGATTCCACAGGAGACAAAAGGGCATATGATATTCCCAGTCCTGCCCTTATGCTAACCACATGTTCTGCTAAACTAAAATACATTTGATGATGTGGCAATTGCCATTTATAACACTAATAAAAACTGATGCACTTTGAATATGTCTAACATAGCTCTCAAGATATCATAGATTTCCATGTACATTTTTAAAAATACTTTAACTTTTCATTTGATTAATAACCTTTCAAATAAAAAACCTTTTATTTATGATTATATTTCAAATTGATCAATGCCTCCTAATTCTTGAAAATAAGAAAAAATAGGTAATATTTATACATTATGTTTTTCCATATCATTTTGTTTCACAGCAGTTAGAAGATATAATAGGCTCTTGTCATAGAGAGCTTTCAGACACACTGATTTGGTGAGCCTTATACTCTTGTATTAATCCTAAATTATAAGTTATGAGACTAGCCAGAAATACCTATCGCAATCTATTTAATGAACACTGGGGGACATTTTCAAACAGGTCTATAATTTCTACCCGGAACTACTCTGCAATCATATGCTTTATGTGGGACTGTACCAATTTGTTCTAACAAGCATAGGCACAATTATTATATCAATGCTACAATATCAGCATTGGCTTCCCTATATTTTTGAAGTATAACACAAGATGCTAGCTTTCATTCATAATATTCTATGTATCACAGAGAATGTATGGTTTGTTTTTAATGATTAGGATGTGAAATAATGAGTAAATACTGTAATGTGTATAGTATGTACAGTATTTAGAATGACATGTATTTTCACTGAGAAATCAAGTTCAAACAAAAGGAACTATTAAAGCTAGATAATACAACTGAGAAATAATTTTAAATCAGCGTTAATTGAACAAAATTGTTCCTGGTTATCATTAAAGATAATAATATATTTTGATATCTTCTTACCAAAGATTTAATTTTACTTTAACTATATGTCTTTTTTCTGTTCTGTGAAATTTATCTTAAGGCAGACAACCGAAAAAAACAATTTTTCTCAGTTTAGTTCAGAAGAAAATATAAGCATTGATAAAATCAAGCCTCTTTTAAACTTTTCATTGCAGGCATAATTAGACCAAGTCATACAATGGAACAGATGAAGTAGAAGTATAAACAGAATGGATCTGGTATGATCTGATCATCTGTCAATCACCAATCAGTTCCAGTCTATCCATATACTTCGATGATGATGATAATGATATGCCATCAAGCCATTGTCGACTCTTAGCAGCCACACAGAAAGACATGGAGTCATATACTAATGGTACATCATTTTATAAATTCTCTTTTAAGTTATAACATAATATAAATTTCAGTCCTTATAACCACATATTTTCTCACTGTTCCATCAGTATATTGTGTCCAAAGTTCTTAGCCCATTTTATCATATAGTCTTTCATTTATTCTTCTTCCATTTGAAATTTCAATAAAAGCTTATTTTATCTAATTTACTGATTGACTGATCAAATTTATATGGCTGCCCATCTCATAAGAAATGACTCTGGGTGGCATACAACAATCCAATAAAAAACAAACATATAAAAACAATAATTATAAAAATATAAAAATTATTATTAAAAATTAAACATTATTAAAAATTAGAAATATATAAACCACAAGGGATGGAGAGAGTTAGTGTATCAACCACAATAGCGGAGCCATCTGAAAATGTCTCCGGTTCCCTGGGACCCCCAAGCCTGATGACATAACCAGGTCTTGAGGGACTTCCAGAACATTAACAGAGATGGAGTTAACCTGACTTCGGGGGGGGGGGAGGAATGTTCCATAGGGCGGGCACCATGGCAGAGAAGGCCCGCCTCCTGGGACCCACCAACTGTAAGTCCCTAGCAGATGGTACCTACAACATGCCTTTTCTGCCAGATCTAATGGGATGTGCTGATGTAATCAGGGAGAGGCAGTCCCTCAGATAACCAGGCTCCATGAAGGGCTTTAAAGGTTAAAACCAGCACCTTGAATTGGATACTCTTCAAAGGCAGCCCCACATAGAGCGTATTACAGTAGTCCAATCTGGAGGTGACTAGGGCATGAGTGACTGTGAGTAGAGCCTCCCAATCCAGGAAGGGGTGCAACTGGCACACAACATGAAGCTGTGCAAAGGCCTCCTTAAGCAGGAGTTGAGAGTCTAGGAGGACCCCCAGATTGTGCACTGGGTCTGTCTGGTGCAGTGCAACCCCATCCAGCACCAAAGATGGCATAGTCCTAGAACCAGTAGACCCCCAAAACCCAAAGCCACTCAGTCTTGCCAGGGTTCAGCTGAAGCCTGTTGTTCCCCATCCAGATACTCACAGCCTCCAGGCACCGGGATAAGATGTTCACGGCATCACTTAATTCGCCAGGAACAGATATATATAATTGGGTATCATCAGCATACTGATGATATCTCACCCCATGGCAACAGATTAGCTCACCCAGCAGCCTCATGTAAATGTTAGGAAAAGAGAGTGCACCAAACCCTCCAGCACCCCACATAGTATGGGCTGAGGGTGGGATGTCTCCTCCCCAAACACCACTGACTAGAATCAACCCTGGAGAAAGGAGCCAACCCAGCACAACACCATGCTGCCCACCCCCAATCCTCTGAGCTAATCCAGGACACCATAGTCGATGGTATCGAAAGCTGCCAAGAGGTCGAGTAGGGAAGAATGGACGCACAACCCCCATCCCACCCATGCCAGAGATCATCCAAAAGTGTGACGAATGCCATTTCCATCCCTTACCCAGGTCTGAATCCTGACTGAAAAGGATCCAGATAATCCACTTCATCCAAGGCCCTCTGAAGCTGTTGCACAACCACCTTCTCAACCACCTTCCCCAAAAAGGGAAGGTTAGATACTGGATGAAAATTGTCCAGTATGGTGGGGTCCAGCAACAGCTTCTTGAAGATGGGGTGAACCAAGGCCTCTTTAAGAGGTAAAGAAACCCCCTCACTCAAAGAAGAAAAAAACCACCACCAATAGATTCAAACCATTCCCAGATAACTGGGCAAGACTCCTCCCCAGGCATCTCCTCTGGATCTGCAACAAGGATGGTGTCAAACTGCGAGCAAATCCAAGCAACTTTGTCTGACAGATGCTGAGCAAATTCCTCTGCGTGCCCCTGCAAGAGGTTCCCTGAGCCCCCTTTACCCAGGAGGGCTCATGTCACCTGAACAGAGCAGCGGAGCGGCCATCCGTAGATGCAATAAGGGTGGAGAAGTACTGACACTTCACCACCCTTACTGCCACAAGGTAGGCCTTAATAGTGGCTCTAACCCATGTTCGGTCAAGTTCATCCTTTGTTGAGTGCCAATGACACTCTAGACATCTCATTTAATCTCAACTTCTCCATAAACCATGGAGAATGGCGGGATCCCTAAGAGGGGAGAGGTTGCATGGGCACAATCTGATCCAACGCCTCAGCTGGTCCCTTATTCCAAGCAACAACCAAGGCTTCAGATGGACCATGCAGCAGACCAACAGGAACAACCCCTAGCTCCCTCTGAAACCCATTCAGTTCCATCAGTCGCTGGGGGTGGACCAATCTAATGGGTCCAGCCTTCCAGCAGAAGATAATGGCACTAGACAATCCCATGGAAATCAGGGTGTGATCTGACCATGACAACGGAGACATCAAGAGCTCCCCCAATTTCAGATCACACAGCCACTGCTTTAATAGGAACACCAAATCGTGTGACCACTGTCTCGTGTCAGGCTCTGGATGACCTGAGATAACCCCATGGCCATCATGGTGGCCATGAACTCCTGAGCCACCTCAGAGCCCACTCCTAGAGATGGCAGTTTGAAGTCCCCAGAACCATAAGTCTGGGGAACTCCACTGCCAACCCAGAAATGGAGTCAAGGAGCTCAGGCAAGGAAGCTGTTATGCAGTAGGGAGGCTGGAACATCAGCAACAATCCCAACTGAACCCTAGAGCCCAACTTAATGAACAGGGTCTCACATCCGATGACCTATGGTGCAGTGCCCCTGAAAGCTGTAAAAGACTCCCAGAAGACAATTGCCACACCCCCACCCCTGCTCTGGAGTCTCAGCTGATGCCACACACCCAAAACCCAGCTGGGCATATTTCCAGACCCAGCCAGGTCTCAGTAATACATGCTAGGTCAGCCCTCTCATTAATGAATAAATCACTAATGAAGAAGGCCTTATTACAGACTGACCTGGCATTCAGTAGCAGCAGCCAAAGCCAGGGCTGTTGAGATTGAAAAGGAGTTGGAACAGGAAACCGGTATTAGACAATGGTTCCACATTCTCCAAGAGCAACCCGCTTCCTGTCTTCCACCATATATCCTCATGCCCGTCACCACTATAATACTATGGCCCAACTCCACCCCTCAATGGCAGCCCCATCCCCAAAACCATGCCCCCCAAGACCGGGGACCAGGAACCTCCCACTGTCCTCTCCAACCAACTTTGGGAGGGGAAGTCAGGTACCTTAAGGCACTTTAGCTTCACCAGCTCTCAGTGCCATCAGAGTACCCAGCAGCCACCTCCCTGCACACTCACACACACGACGAAACATTCATACACCCACAGGCTCCCTTCCCCGCCACTCCCACCAGTTGGTAGAGGGCTCCCCTCATTCACCCACCACCAATTCCTCCTCTGGCTTTCACCCAGAATCAGTCTGCTCACAATGTTACTCAACAAACAGATGGAGCCACATTGCTCCTTCCTTCCTTCTTCTTTTCTTCTCAGGGCTGTCTCTTTAAAGTAGCCCCACCATCACCTGGCCACCACTCACACCTTCAACCCCAACATCCAACAAGAAGAGTAGATTGTACAGGAAGGGAATCAGGTGATAACAAAGGTGTCCAGCAGCAGAAGCCCCAGGAGCAGAAAGCATCCAGCAGCAGTGTCCACCAGAAGTTGCTTCCCCAGAAGCATTCAGCAACAGTATCTCACAGCGTCCTGCAGCAGCCCACCTCTCAGCTCGCTTTCAGTGTCCAGAAGCAGCCCACCCCTCCAGGAAAACAGACCAGAAGCCAGTGTCAGGTCCAAAAAACAGTCCAAAAGCTGGCGCCTGGTCCAAAAAATCGCCACCAAGTCCACAACAAGGGACACGGCAGCCAGCCAAAAACAGCTTAGCAGGCGCAGCCAGCAAAGTACCACAAAACAGCAAACACAGCCGTCCTCTGGCATGTTACGTTCCAGTAGGTCTGGTCCATTCCTCCAACCTGAACAATCCATTCCATCCAAGTAACTGCATCCAAAAAAACAAAAAACACCCACAAACACATTGCACAAACATAGTGCACAACAGTAACGAGGACAGCCTGACAGCTCCCTCTCTCTCTGCCATCTTAAGTAGAAGTTATACATTTTAGCAATTACATGTTTATCATTTGTACATAGTTCAACTTCAAATTCTGTCTTCTGCTGCTCAATTCCAAATTCCCTTTTATCTACCTTAAATCTTTCTCTTAACTGTGCATATGAAAACCATTGAAAAGTAAATCCTTCTGTAGTCAATTGCTCTCTTGATTTCCTTTTATAATCTCCATGTTCCTGTTCTATTACCTACTCTTTTTTTCCTATAAAATGCTTCTTGTCCTGAGACCCATAAAGGCATTTTCAGGCAGAGTCTGTGTTTACATCTGTTCCATATTCTCAATATGGCACTTCTAATATAATGATTCTTAAAATCGACGTTAACTTTAACTTTATTGTGCCATAGAAAGCCATGCCATCCAAACCTCAGATCATCCTCTTCTAATTCTAAGATCCTCTTATTTCTCAGCAGAACCCACTCTTTCATCCAGACTAAGCAGCAGGCTATAAAGTACAATTTCAAATCAGGCAGTCCCAATCCTCCTTGTCCCTTCACATTTTGAAGTATTTTATATTTAACCCTTGGTTTTTTCTCTTGCCATACAAACTTACATGTATCTTTCTGCCATTCTTTAAATGGTATATCAGTTGTCAAAATAGGTATTGTTTGAAACAAAAACAACATTCTTGGCAAAATATTCATTTTTATCACAGAAAATCTCCCCAACGACAATTTTAATTCCTCCCATGTTAACATGTCCATCTTGATTTCATTCCATGCCTTAACATAATTATTCTGGTATAGCACAGAATTCATATCAGTCATAGTGATACCCAAGTCACTTTTTTCTCAATTTTAAAACCAGTTTCCTCCTATCAATTCTTTTTGTTTTTCGATGTTCATATTCTTTGTTACATTTTCCTCTTTTGTTTGTTAATTTTAAAGCCAGCTAATACCCCAAAGTCCTTTAGTTTTTCCATTAATATTTTTATTCCTTTCAAAGGATAGAAGATTATCACCTAAGATTATCATCAGGTCATCCACAAACACCCTTAATTTTAAGTTTCTCTTTTAATATTCACTCCAGCAGTTCTCTCACCTCACCTTACACCTGCATTCAATACTTCCAAAGCTAAAATACACTGGGGCAAAAAAGTATTTAGTCAGCTACCAATTGTGCAAGTTCTCCCACTTAAAAAGATGAGAGAGGCCTGTAATTTTCATCATAGGTATACCTCAACTATGAGAGACAAAATGGGGGGAAAAATCCAGAAAATCACATTGTCTGATTTTTAAAGAATTGCTAAAATAGATACAAACACATAAACAAATACATCTATAAGTATATAAATAATGTGCATTTCTCCTCCCTTCCATACTTTGAATGGCTCCTCTTCTATAACAGTCATTGCTAATATAATTTTGAAATATCATGGTTTCTTAGGTAGAGGCACAGTATGCCACACATAATTTTTGTCACTATTTTCCACAAAAAAATATTGAACAAATTTCACCCAATTATGACAAGCTGAAAAACACTGCAGAGGTTTTTGTTGATTTGCAATGACATCAGGACAATCTGTTCAAATCAAACTATGGTGAAGTGGTCTGTTTTCTGAATTACTAAACTAGGTTCCCCACTGAACTCTATGGCAAATGCATAATCCAAACTCCCATTATTCTGGAGTGTGCTGATACTTGGAGAGAGCTAAAGATACTCTCTCCTGTCCTAGATAATATCTTATCCTATCTAAGACAGGAAATAGATTTTGTGTATATGCTACAAACACTTAAGGAACAAAAAAGAAAATATGTTTGCATGGAATGAAAGAAGGTAATGGAAAACCAATTCTGCATTGTTGCCAAGAAAACTACACGGAAATGTCAGTGAAGATACCAGAATTCAAACCTGACTTTAAGAAGACTATTTTTAGTCTGTTACTATACACAGCCAGGAATAAATAATCAGACAGATTACGACACAAGGCCACACAACAGGGCAAGTGCTGGCAAGGGTAGGAGAGACAAAGGGCAGCATTTGCACAACTGTTACTCAACATGCAAGGGAAACAAATTCCACACATAATACAAGAGCTGTATAACAACTGTATTTGAAGAAGCTCCAGATCACTGGTTACAATCATCTCCTAGAAATCTGGACTGTATTAATCAGTGAAAAAGAGAGCCCTGCAGACAGTCACACAAAGGGAGAGGGGCATCATCACATGAAGAGATCTAACAGGACTACATCTTAGGGCTGTGCAAAGCACTCAAAAGAGATGCTTTACAAAGTGTCTTTGCAGTGTAAGATCAGTCCCATCCTTTGGAAGGCTGTTTGAAAGACTGTCCCTGCCTGTCTGCATTCCCTGGTGATCCCAGTGGAAGTTCAGCCTTGGGATATGCAGACAAGCAGGGACAGACTTCAGAACAGCACCACAAGCCTTCCAAAGAAAACACAAGTATTGTACCTAATTTCCAGGATCATGCCACTTGGGAAGAGAATGGCAAGTACAGACACTCAGAGATCGCTGGCCATCAGTTCTGCTGACCAAATTATTTCTCCTGCAAGGAGGAATAAAGCAGATATAGCCATCTGGCTAACAGAGTTAGTCAGCAGATATCACAGCAATCCCTGACTAAAGACATGCTTCAAGGTATTGTCCTCATACTTTGAAAAATCTTTTTCAAACCATTTTTCTCTCTCAACAGAGGAATCTTTAAACCAATCACTTAAGGAACAACTAAATGAAAATCTATCAGGTGGAGAGAAACTCTCAACTTGGACCCTTTAGAATGGAAAGGAAATTGCCTATAGAAGAGAATCCACTTAAAATTGCACACATACAGTACACCTAATGAGCTCCAATTAACAGAAATCCCTTAAAATTGAAAGAGGCATTATTATAATCTTGTACTTCTCTTTCCTAAAACAAACATGCACCTCCTTTATGGAAATAAAAGCAGTCCTACAGTTATGGAAATAAAAGCAATCCTACAGTTAAAGGAAGAACCAGCAGTACTTGATTAGTGCACTCTTCTTTCAGTACAATTTTAAAATAACTTGCAGTGATAGCAGCACATTTGATAATTGATGTAGCTGTTCTATCATAACAGTAAATACAGAAAATCCGATATACATATTCCATTGTCCACAGCACATGTATTTGTTGGCATGTACATTTAATTTTCTTTCCCTATACAGTGGGGCAAAAAAGTATTTAGTCAGCTACCAATTGTGCAAGTTCTCCCACTTAAAAAGATGAGAGAGGCCTGTAATTTTCATCATAGGTATACCTCAACTATGAGAGACAAAATGGGGGAAAAAATCCAGAAAATCACATTGTCTGATTTTTAAAGAATTTATTAAATTAATAAATTAAATTTATTTGCAAATGGGGGAAAATAAGTATTTGGTCAATATCAAAAGTTCATCTCAATACTTTGTTATATATCCTTTGTTGGAAATGACAGAGGTCAAATGTTTTCTGTAAGTCTTCACAAGGTTTTCACACACTGTTGCTGGTATTTTGGCCCATTCCTCCATGCCGATCTCCTCTAGAGCAGGGATGTGTTGGGGCTGTCGCTGGGCAACATGGACTTTCAACTCCCTCCAAAGGTTTTCCATGGGGTTGAGATCTGGAGACTGGCTAGGCCACTCCAGGACCTTGAAATGCTTCTTACGAAGCCACTCCTTCGTTGCCCGGGCGGTGTGTTTGGGATCATTGTCATGCTGAAAGACCCAGCCACGTTTCATCTTCAATGCCATTGTTGATGGAAGGAGGTGTTCACTCAAATCTCACGATACATGGCCCCATTCATTCTTTCCTTTACACGGATCAGTCGTCCTGGTCCCTTTGCAGAAAAACAGCCCCAAAGCATGATGTTTCCACCCCCATGCTTCACAGTAGGTATGGTGTTCTTTGGATGCAACTCAGCATTCTCTCTCCTCCAAACACCACAAGTTGAGTTTAGACCAAAACATTCTACTTTGGTTTCATCTGACCATATGACATTCTCCCAATCCTCTTCTGGATCATCCAAATGCTCTCTAGCAAACTTCAGACAGGCCCGGACATGTACTGGCTTAAGTAGGGGGACACATCTGGCACTGCAGGATTTGAGTCCCTGGCGGCGTAGTGTGTTACTGATGGTAGCCTTTGTTACTTTGGTCCCAGCTCTCTGCAGGTCATTCACTAGGTCCCCCCATGTGGTTCTGGGATTTTTGCTCACCATTCTTGTGATCATTTTGACCCCACGGGGTGAGATCTTACGTGGAGCCCCAGATCGAGGGAGATTATCAGTGGTCTTGTATGTCTTCCATTTTCTAATTATTGCTCCCACAGTTGATTTCTTCACACCAAGCTGCTTGCCTATTGCACATTCAGTCTTCCCAGCCTGGTGCAGGTCTACAATTTTCCTTCTGGTGTCCTTCAACAGCTCTTTGGTCTTGGCCAGAGTGGAGTTTGGAGTGTGACTGTTTGAGGTTGTGGACAGGTGTCTTTTATACTGATAACAAGGTCAAACAGGTGCCATTACTACAGGTAACGAGTGGAGGACAGAGGAGCCTCTTAAAGAAGTAGTTACAGGTCTGTGAGAGCCAGACATCTTGCTTGTTTGTAGGTGACCAAATACTTATTTTCCACCATGATTTGCAAATAAATTCTTTAAAAATCAGACAATGTGATTTTCTGGATTTTTTTTCTCATTTTGTCTCTCATAGTTGAGGTATACCTATGATGAAAATTACAGGCCTCTCTCATCTTTTTAAGTGGGAGAACTTGCACAATTGGTGGCTGACTAAATACTTTTTTGCCCCACTGTACATAGCAACGGTGACAAAAGGCATCCTTATCTAATCCCTTTCTGTATCTCACAAGGTTTTGTTAATTCCCCATTCACAATTATGTTTGCCTTTTATGAAGTGTAAATCGGTTTTACCCATTTGATAAAATTCTCACCAAAGTCCATATCCTCCAAACTTTTAAACAAGAAACTCCAATTAAGATTGTCAAAAGCCTTTTTTGCATCAAGAAAAGCTGCTTGTTTTTCATTATGTTGTTCCAAGAATTCCAAAATATCCAATGCATTTCTAATATTGTCCCTCAGCTGTCTTTTAGGTAAGAATCCACACCGATCTTCATGAATAAAGTCCTGTAAAACCATCTTCATTCTCTCAGCTAAAATCATTGTAAATAATTTATAATCATTATTCAGTAATGATATTGGGTGGTAATTTTTTGGTATGGTCAAATCTTGACCTTCTTTAGGTATTCATGTTATATTGGCCTCTATCCAACTGTCCAGTATCTTTCCAGTCTGTAAAATAGAGTTCATTATGTATTGTAACAGTTGTAGTAGTTCAAATTTAATATGTTTATAATAAGAGGCTGGTAAACCATCTGGTCCAGGTGCTTTCCCTATTTTAACCTTCACAAACTTCCCTTATTGTTATAGGTCCATTCATCAATTGTTTCTGTTTTTCTGTAATTAGTTTTTTTTTTCTTTAAATATTCATCAATTGTTGCCAGTAAAATTTATTTTCCTTTATATAATTTAGAGTTACATTGATAAAATATTTTTTGTATCTATAAATTATCAGTTATTATGGTATTCCATCTTATAGCTTTAATATCATTTTTTCTTTTTTTCTTTCCTCAATTTATATGCCAACCATCTCTCTGGTTTATTTGCGTATTCATTTTTTTGTTTTGCATAATTCATTTTTATCTCCATTTCTCTTACTGTTAACAAAGAGAACTGCTATTGTGAAAGTTTAATTTGTTGTAAAATCATTTTCTTTTTGGGGAATTTCTTTAATTTTTCTTCTTTAATTTTTATCTGATCTAAAATCACCTGTGTTTTCTTTTGCCTTTTTTTTTTTTTGAGTTTGCTATTATGTTGTATGAAAGATCCCCTCATAAAGCTTTACTTGCATCTCAAACCATTCTTATATCTGTACTTTTAGTAAGATTATTGTCAAAGAATTATTTTAACTTCTTTTTACAGTCTTCCATCACTGTTTCTTTCTTAAACAATGTTTCATTTAACCTCTATCTGAAGAAACTGGTTTTCCTTTTAAGTACTAAAATCACTGGATTACGGTCTGAAACAATCTTTGGCAATATCTCCACTTTGTGAACATTAGTAGCCAAATTCTTAGATATCTAAAATATATCAATTCTTGAAAGAAATCTGTCTTTCAGAAAAATAACTATATTCTTTTGCATCACCATTTTTGTGTCTCCATGTACCTACCAGCTCTAAATTGTCCATCATGTCAAAAAGAACTTTTAGTAGTTTCCCTTGTGTTGTTTTAATATCTTTCTCAGAGGTTCTGTCCTTTGTGGACAAATTACTCCATTCCAGTCCCCCATTAAACACCAATTTTCATATGATAAGTCGATTCCATAAGTCCTTTGTAAAAAGTAATTTTGTCTTCATTTGGAGCATAAATTCTTATTATCAAAGTCTTGACCTCATGCAAAGTAGCTTCCACCCCCACACATCTACCATAATCATCAGTCAATATCAGTTCTGGTTGTAATTGGGGGTTTATATACAAAACAACTCCATTTCTCTTTTTAACCTCTGCTGAAATAAATTCTTCACCCAAATTTTTGCAAATCAAATATTTTATATCCTTTTTTCTTCCAAACAGACTACATCTTGTTTCAATTTGTTTAAATAGTGAAATAATTTTCTTCTTTTTCAAGGTGCATTTGCTCCATTTATATTCCATGTTAGGCATTTATAATCCATGTTTATGCCACAAACTTAGAAAAATCAATACATGGTCTCTCCCTCAGTTTCTTGTTGTAGCTGTTCAGGGTCCAGAGTGCTAGGGCACTTTGTCATTTCCATTTCTTTCAGTTCCCCTTTAAACTTTTCTAAAAATTCTCTTGCTTTGGACTGAGTTCAATTTGAACCTCTGTTGTTTAAAAGTGAAGATCACTCCTCCCAATTTATCCCATTGGAATGGTATATTTTTCTGTTTGTCAGTCAAAAAGAAATACTCTTTCCATTTGTGCAGTATTCTAATTGGAATTTCTTTAAGTACAATCACATCTACATTATTAATCTTTAGTCTGGTAGTAAAATGCTGCTGCAAAACTTGATCTCTGGTCTTCTTTCTGACAAAGTGCACAAGAATATCCCTTGGTACATTGCTTAATTTTGCAAATCGTGTATTGATTTTATAAACCTTATCAATTTCTGTCTTCATATCATCTTCATCCCATTCCAGTAAGTTTGTTAAAGACTGAACAACCTTTACTCTAGTGCCTTCTCCTGAATCCCCTGGAACTTCTCTAAGTCTCAGGCAGAATTATTTCTTTCTCAATTCCAGTAACACCAGATTGTCTAAGTCTTTTTCCATCTTTCTGTTTATTATTTCTGTTTTACTTTCTAAAATTTGCACTGTGTCATTAATTTGTTTAACTTCTCCGGTAAGATGCCCTATAGATTCAATTTTTTTCTAAGTTCTTTCATCTCTTCTTTCATCTTTACAAACCTTTCTTCCATTCTCCCTCCAGAAGCAACCAGCTCACTTTTGACGCATTTGACAGATTCAGATACCTGCTTTCCCATTTCTTCAAATATTTTTTGTAATATTTCTCAGGTAGTTCCTTTTTCTGTCGGTTGCTCTAAGAAACCTCTCCTTCCCTCATCTTGCTTTGCAGCTTTTCTGGTGGTTGCTATTTTTTAATTTATAATCCAAAAGTAGAAGTAATTCAATTACAAAGCTGAACGTAAAAGGCAGGCTTCTCTTTTTTTTTTATCTGCTTTCTCTGTACCCTTAAGGCTTTAGTCCATCTTGTCTTTCCATAGATTTAATGACACAATCCATCTCCTATTACACTTATATCCTTGTTTTATAAATTCCACCAATTATCTTATCCCTTTGATGTCAGACAATCAACATTCCCAGAAATGATGGCTGGTGTGGGTCTTCCGGGCTGTGTGGCCGTGTTCTTGAAGTTTTGTTTCCTAACGTTTCGCCAGCACCTGTGACCAGCATCTTCAGAGTGCAGGAACACAGACAGGAGCAGTTCTCTCTGTGCCCAGGGTGATGTGACCCTTCTGTGGGTATTTATAGAGATCTGAGGGGGGGGGAAAGGGGGGATTGGGGGTGTGTGGGGGGGGTTGAGTTACTGAGTGGCTGCTTGTTTTGGTGTCAGCATCTGTGTGTATCTTCCTGGGGATTAGACAGGGTTTTTTCTATTGAATTGTTAATGAGGGGCTGCTGGGGGTGATTAGCAAGTTCATTGTGTGAACTGTTCACATGTCCTGGTGGTTGAGCTGAGTTCGTTGACCTTTTGCAGGCTGTATTTTTCAGGATTGGTAGCCAGGTTTTGTTGATTTTTAGACTCTCCTCTTTTTTATTGAAACTGTGCTGGTGTTTGTGAATCTCAATGGCTTCCCGGTATAGCCTGGTATAGGTGCTGGCGAAACATTAGGAAACAAAACTTCAAGAACACGGCCACACAGCCCGGAAGACACACACCAGCCATCATATGCCGGCCGTGAAAGCCTTCGACAATACATTCCCAGAAATGTCTGATCTGTTTATTTAATTAATTCTGTATAATACCAAAAACACTTTCTCCAAAATCTTTATCTTTCAAATTAAGACCATCCCCTTTATCCATTTATAACTTTCTTAGTCAAAACCTTGATCAAGCTGTTTGCTGTTGTTTTAAAGTCTTTTAAAAGTATTATTTTCCTTTTTACTTTACTTTCTGTAATCCGGAAGGAAGGTTGACTCACCAAGAAATTTTCTTTGTCCCACTGTTTTCCATGACCACTTTTCAATTGTTAATTGATTATATCCCAAAGTTATTAAGAAAGTGAGGATTTGCCATATTTAGTGTTCTTTGAAAGGCTGCAAATGAGCTGTTTCTCCCATGACCCCCAGCCGCTCTACTCATGAGAAGACCGCAAGATTTCCATCCCTCAGTCTCTTCCTGGGTAGCAGCTGTCTGGGGCGCAAGTGGGAGATCTCTCATTCTCTCCTTTATCTGGAAAGACTTTCGCCAGCCAGAAATCATTGCTGGCCAGTGTTCACTTCACTGCTGTCTGGTATGCCACAGAACCTCACCCAGAAGCCCCAACGTTTAATTTATTTCCTAATAGCATCCAAATATGTCTAACAGCCTTAAACGCTGCATCTCTAAACTGACAATTCCAGTCAAGTCACAGCAGTTTGAAAAAACATAAAATGCACGGAAGTGACAATAAAATAACCCCCACAATATAGGAGACATCTTCCAGAATATACAGGACCTCGGGAAACAATCAAATATAGTAGAATACAGAATATAATTAAATATACAATTTTGGTATAATTGGAACAAAGTACTTGCCAAGATTTCAAAGATGTTAGATAATAACTCTCTGTTCCCATGGTGGTTCATCTTCAATACAATTTTCATTCCAATAAAAAGCAGAGATTAATAAATATAAAAATCTGGGAAAAAAACTGTAATCACATGGGAGTCACAACTTTCAAACAACTACCTTGGGTTCAGATATTCCATAGATATTTAAAAATCTAAAATAACCAAGTAGAATTAGTAAAGGAATACCCTCAAAATATATACAAATTGTAAGGTTACATTCATTTTCACATTTCTCCTTCTCAATAGGCTCATAGATAATTTAAGTATCTATTAATATCAACATTAATATCTGGTATACATCTGTGACATTCAGATCTACCAATAAAGATATATTGTTAGGAATAATTATCTTTATTTAAGACAGTCTAAACCAGTGATTCTCAACCTTTTTGAAGCTGCCACCCCCCTAAGGAGCAGAAAATTTTTCAGCGCCATCCTTTGTGAAAATCCTGTAATTTAGGGTATGGGGGGGGGGAGTTACTGAATTATAAAAGGCAAAAATTTTAAGTAATTTTTTTCAGTAGACTTACACACCAAATTTGTTCGATTTAACTCGATACTTTTGCCCTGGAAGGTAATTGCATTCCTTTTATCAAAATTAAAATGACTAATGCAAAAAAAATGCTTAAATGCTCTTTTATGTAAATACGTTTATTTCAAAATGCTGTAAATACGTTTATTTATTTTTTTGATGCTCTTTTTTTTAATTTTGGTGGATGGTGGATGGTGGCTGGATGGTGAAAAATATGATGAGGGAAAGATAACTATTTCTCAAAATTAATAATTCACGACCACGATAAAGAACTAATAAGTGCGCTTACCTAGCCGACTGGCCAAATAAACAATGAAAGTAAATCGAAACTGAGGGGAAAAAACAGAAATGAAGCGAACGAAAAGCAACTCAAGAAACACGGGTCAAATCAAACATTCATATTGAAAGGACGCTCAACGTACACACGATTAATCGCGCGGGAAGACAGCTGACGCACGCGCTGCGATTAATCGCACGGGAAAACAGCTGACGTACACGCTGTGCTGGTTAGGATCGGAGAAGAATCGTAGTGTCGAGTTCTTCAAGGTCATCCTACCTAGAATACAAATTCATCTCACCATTCTTAGAAGTGCGTGAGGGCAGCCATCGCGTAAGTTCGTTTTATTGCTGGTAAACCGGATAATCAATTTAATAAATTTTTTTGGGAGTTTTAAAATTAAGTTTGAATGCCAAAACATGCTCATCGCCCCTCTACCACCCAAAATATGCCCACCGCCCCCCTACCGACCAAAACAAGTTCACCGCCCCTCAGCATCCTCCCACCACCTCCCGGGGGCGGTACCGCCCCCGTTGAGAACCAATGATCTAAACAAATGAAGTCCCACTTTTTACATGTTTCCATAGAAACCTATGGTTAGACATATAGAAACCTGTAAGTTACCTATTGGCAAAATGTTAGAATTGTTCCCCTTTATTTCATATCCAGAAAATTTACCATATTGTTGTGCAACATGCACAAATTATATAAATAATTTTAGTAATCATTGAGAAAACCCAAAATATAATCTGCATACAGTAACTACTTGTATGCTACTTATATTTATGTATTTATATTTATTTATCCAATTTATACGGCTGCCCATCTCACAAAGCAAGCAACCATGGGCGGCCTACAAATTGAATATCGCTAAATAGTCTAATAAAACAAGCTAGTGTTTCTGAAACCAAATTAAATATAAGAGGAGACAACTGACATAGTTTCCATAATGCAATCTTTTGACACATATTCCATGAGCCTTCTATTTAGGGAATGTACCATGAAAATGAACTCAAAATTAGTTTCTTCTCTTTGTTCAACTCTGGATAGCAACTGAAGAGTTAAAATTGCACACTGCACATCTCCAGTCTGGTTTTATTATCAAATAAATTTTTATTAGATTATCAGTGAAAACAATTGCCTCTTCTGATAGAACCAAACTCCCAGGCACAGAAATAAGTGGTTCAGCAGCTGGTAAGGATTTGTTTATCTTTGTTTGAGACAGTGGATAAAATAGGAGGGGAAGAAGAAGTTTCTTATGTTTATAAGGCATATTATCACTAAACCTCCAAAGTTAGTAGAAAATTGCTTAATTAATGTCTCTGCTTATCAAATATTTTTAGCAAGCAATCCAGATGTAGTTCTCAACAGCTTACAGAGGGCTGAGAAGAACAAATTGAAACTCAGAATGTCATCAACTTGGCCAGAGGTCAACATTGTCACAGCATTTATCATTTCTTTTTCATTCATTTTTTTAATGGACATTAATATTTATAGTATTCATTTCAGTTCTATTCTTTGACATATCACTATCCTTACTATACAGATCTTTAAAATGCTCATTTCAGTATCCTCTCACTTCAGTTTTATCCCAAATTATTTGATTACTTTAATTCTTAATACTCCTCACTCCACTGGAGGGTCTTTGTTTAGCCCTCTTCATCTACTTCCAAAACATTTTTTAAAGTTTGCCTTTCCTTTTCTTTGACTCTTTTAGTCTTAATGATTCCTGTTCTCTGTCTCCATTTTTTCAACTTTTTCTTTCTATTCTCATTATAAAATACCTTTCTTTCACTCTTATGTATATTTTTTCTCATCTACAGCCTCTTTTACTTCATTTCACCAAGTATCTTTTTCATATGTCCTGTTTGCATATCTCCCCACATTTATTTACTTTTGTAATATAATTCCTTTCACTCAGTTTCAAACAACTTCCACATCCTTTTTCTTTACATCTACTTTCTATTCATTCTATTAGGAAATTCACCTTTCTTCTCATACATTTCCATAGCATTTTCTCTTTCCATTCTAGTGTCTTCCCTCTTTTTCCCCCTTTTCTTCCAGGTCCATTTGATAGTGTCAAAATCCACTCTTGCACTATCAAAGGATGATCTGTCTCACATTCAAAAAGTCTTGTCAACCTTGCATCCTTCTGTAAATCTCTCAATCTTACATCATATACAATCAATCATGTTTTTTCTTTTTTTGCCATGTCTACACACAGATAGACTTAGACTTAAACCAAAACAAGCAAATACTTACCAAAAAAACCCACCTCTAATACATTCTTGGACTTCCAAATGATAAAGTCATTTTTTTCTTTACTCTTATATCATTGCCATCTATTCATTAACGTTTACCTAACAGAATAATTTTTCCACCTGAATCAGATTCATTCAGGACGTTGTTCAGGTTTTTTTCCAAAACTCATCCCATTCCATTGCTACCATTCACTGGAAAATAATATGCAGCTATCACCAGCCTATGGATTCTTACTTTTAGTAAGGTAGGGAAAGAATCAACTGGGTTACTTGCTCTACCTGTATTCATGCCATGTGCAGCCTTCAGTGCTAATGGTATAAGGATATAATAAATGTCATTTTTGGCACATTTTGGCTAGTATTTATTATTTATAAAATATATGCACTGCTACAATCCTGAGAGGGGTCTAAGTGGTCCACAAAATAAGAGCATCAGTTAAAAAAACCAACATAGCAATGACCTAAGCAATATACTTAGGAGGCCCTCTGCACGGTCACCCATGCCCTGGTCACCTCTGGGTTTGACTACTGCAACGCATTCTACATGGGGCTACCCTTGAAGAATATCCGGAAGCTACAGCTGGTACAGAATGCGGCGGCGCGGACAGTTCTCAATGCCCCTAGGAGGGCACATATAACACCGCTGTTGCGTGAGCTGCATAGGTTGCTAGTTTGTTTCAGGATCCAATTCAAGGTGTTGGTCATCACCTTTAAAGCCCTTCATGGCACAAGACCAGGTTATCTGAGGAACCGTCTCGCCCCAGTTGTTTCAGCCCATCCCACTCGGTCCAACAGAAGGGGCAGGTTGCAGACCCCACTGGTCAAGGAATTCCGATTGGTGGGGTCTAGGCAGAGGGCCTTTTCTGCTGTGGCTCCCGCCCTATGGAACGTCTTGCCTCCCGAGGTCCGGTGTGCCCCCTCCCTCATGGCCTTCAGAAAATAGGTTAAATCCTGGCTCTGCCAGAAGGCCTGGGGGCCGGATAGGGGCTCGCACCTGTGGAGATGGCTGGTGGGGTGATGGGTTTTGGCTCCCGCCCAGCATCTTGAAGGTTTTAGTGCTAAAATATACGGGGGGGGGGGGGGTAGGACATTTTTAATGTATGTTTGTATTTTAATTATTTATGGATTTTAGTCACTGTTGGAGGGATTGGTGTGTTTGTTCTTTTTTGTTATTGTGAGCCACCCAGAGTCACCCATTGGGGGAGATGGGCGGCATACAAGTTTAATAATAAATAAATAAAATAAATACTCCAATCGATAACAGAATCTTTTTTAAATGTTATAGATCATTGCCTTTAGACTACAGACTTTGCAATTTAATTAACACTGTGGCAAAGAAAAAATTATGTTAGATTCCTGTTAACCACACTAGAGACTTGGGCAGCAGAAAAAAATGTCTTCGGGGAAGAACAAAAAGGGTTTAGGAAAGGGTATACTGTGATTGATAACTGAGTTGTTTTAGAACATTTCATGTGTAAATATACAAAATTTAATAATGCAGTAAGTTAATAAAATACACTTTGAATAAAACATAATCCATAAGACATACTACATTTATCTGTCTGGTGCCAATGGCTCTACTACAGGTAGTCGTCAACTTACAACCATTCATTCAGCGACCGTTCCAAGTTACAACAACACTGAATGAAGGGACTTACGACCGGTGCCCAAAGTTACAGCTGTTGCAGCAACCCTGCGATCACATGATCAAAATTCGGATGCTTGGCAACCTGCCTGCACTTATGACTGCAGGGACGCTTCAACTCACCACACCTACCTATCTCCCCCACATTTATGATCTTTTGGCCCCCTGCACTTCACAGCCCCTGCTGCCCTAGCTGATCTTCACCCTGGCCCTTTGCAAGGCAGCTACTGGCCACATGAGGCTATCTTCCCCAGATCTCATGAGGAAACTGCTGTGCACAACCTTGGGAAGAAAGCCTCGTGCAGCTAACAGTTGCCTTGTGAAGGGCCAGGCTGGGCATCCTTGTCAGCAGCAGGAGCGAGAAGACAATGAAGGCCAGCTGGGGTGGCAGAGTGTAGGACAGCAGGGATCTTGGAGTGCAGGGCAGTGAGGGTGGCTGGGTTGGGGTGGCTGGGGCCTCCTAGGGCAGCAGCAGGAATCAGGAAGCCCCTTTGTGCCATGCTGCTGGGCCAGGCTGGGGCTGGGCTTCGTGCAGTGCAGACGGGCTTCCTGGGGCACCGTGGCTCTGGGGCTTTTTGCTGGGACTAGGCTTTGTGCAGCCCAAAGGGGCTTCCTGGCATGCTGCGGCTCTTTTTGCAGCCCCAGAGCCGTGGCATGCCAGGAAGCCCCTGAGCTCCAGCGTATTCTTTCCCCAGACTTCTGAGCATCGCCACACTGCAGCACCCCCCTTCCCAACTCATGCATGGCCTGCGTTGGCCTTCCAGACCCCAGACTTCCCCCCCAGCACCCCATGCTCCTTATCTGTGACTCCTGCCTCTTCCTGCTTAACACCCTGCGCATCTTGGGGCTACAACAGCAACCAGGACTGCCCGGATTGCTGTTGCTAAGCAATGTGGTTACATGACATCGTGCTTTACAACTGCATTGCTTTGATGGAAATTCCAGTCCCAATTGTGGTTTTAAGTTGAGGATTATCTGTACCATTTAATTTCCAGAAACCTTCCAGAAAAGCTACATTTTAACAAGCTTCCAAAGGCCATGAGAATAGACTTGCCCTCACCTTGGGGGACAAGCCAGAAAAGGGCATACCCCACAAAGAATGCCCTTTTCCTGTTGTACCTCTCAACAGGCATTCTGTGATAGAAGGCTTGAGTGAGGAGGTCCAAGGTCATGGGGAAAGTGAGAAGAATCTCAAGCAACTCCTCAGCCCGCAGCCTGAGCATGTGAAAACTAAGAGGATGAGACTGGCACCATCCTAAGGAATTCAGAGTGTTTAGTTGCGGTCGTTGGGCTTAGAGTTAGTCTGGTGGGATTCTGTCTAGTAGGCGTAAGCTAATAAAGTAACTGAACTGTTCCAGAATTGTCCCGCTAAGTTTCTTGGGCTGAACCTGACACATTCTCTGTTCACCCAAAATGAATCAGCAGAATTTTTCTGGGAAAGATGGTCTTGTAAATACCAAGACCCTAAGCCACAAGCACAACTAAAGCCCAGTTTTACCCCAAGCCCACTTACACTATTCTATGCAACTCAGGAGTTTTAATCTAGAGAGTCACCTTGCAAGGCAGGAATACTGTTACCAATATTCCACAACAGACGGTACAGTGAATATAGTATGATACACAGATACTGGTATGATTTTCCATATGGAAAATTCAAATTTAAATCCTTTTTCATATCTGGAGCTTACTGAGTATCCTTGGGAAATCAAGTGACGTTATAAATAGGCCAAGGTGACAGAATTCTGGACAACATTATTTCAGACACCAGTTTGGTGAACATTTTGAAACATCTGTTCCACACACAAAAGCTTATTCAGTGAACTAGAATAAGCCATATACATTACTATATGGCTATACTAATTACATAATGTAATTTGCCTTCCATTTTCATGCTACATGAACTGAAAAAAATCAGGAAGGAGAAAATAATTGTGACCATCATTCTAATTATCTTTGTTGCCTTTCTTAATTTGGAATAGAAGTGGGTCTATATACTGGTGTCAGTATAATTTCCTGTGAAAAATTGCAAAAATAGTAAGATTTAAAAAACAAAAAACAAATCTTTCATGCTAGGTAACAACCTTACACATCAAGTGAAAACATTAAATTGTTAATATATTGCACTATATTATGTAGGAATATATTTACAAAATCTAACAGAGCCCAAAAGAGTACAAACCAAAACTCTACTAACCCAGCATTTCATATTATATTTTAGCCTTCCCTTTATCACAAAATTACTGTAAATGTAAGAAGAAATGAATCCTATAAGCAACCCTGATCTTCTCAAAGAGTGGCATACAAATGTATGAAAATCAGTGTAATTTGATTTCACGTTCATACTCTTTTACCCAATGCATTAAATATATGTTCAATTGCAATTTAAACCGATCTACACCGAAGAAGATTGCTTTCTTTATTCTTACCTGAAATGGTGACTGATTATTATAGTTCTTTAATTCCTTGTTTGCACCCCGTAACAACAATACTCTTGCACAGCTGTCCTGTAAATAAGTAGTTTGTTACAATCTTCATTTCTATATGAATAATAATAAGCAGGCCATCTGAAGCCACAGACTTTTTAAAAACTGTTAATAATTATCTTAATCCCACTCAGACAGGGACTAGGTTTTTGGAAAAAGACATTCTGTTACTGTATTTATCAATTACAATAAAAACTAACTGGGGATGGAGCACTGTTTGCCACTGTGAGAACTTTTTTCCCCTAAGCCCAATCCAAAAATACATCCAAATAATGAGAAAAGTAATGTAATTTTTTTTTAACTCCTAAACCAAAATGGACAAAAGTTGCTCCATTTTGGACTTCAGGAAACTGTCAGTTCTTTTCCTCGAGCTAATCAGTTGGAGACTGGGTGTGTTACCCTCCTTTTCTGTTCTTGTTCTTTCACACACTCTTTTCCTATCCGGAAGGAGGAATGGTGTCAGCCAGCCTGTTTTAATCAGTTTGGAAGTATTTTAAGTTTGAAACAGCTGTAGAAAAAAAAAAAGAATGCAGTACAAAGACAGACTTCCTGCTTATCTACAGATGTTTTGGGTTTTATCACCTATCAACTTTAGCCAATATAGCCAACAAAAAAGGACAAGGGATGTTGTAGGCTAAAGAAGGAATTATTGTAAAATATATTGTAAAATAAGATATTGTTCTAGTCCTGCCTGAGGCACAAAGCCCTCTGAGTGACTTTGGGCCAGTCACTCTCTCTCAGCCCTAGGGAGGAGGCAATGGCAAACCACTTCTGAAATCTTGTCCAATGAACTTACACAGTTTGAACCAGATATTATTATACACTTCCCAACTATCATTTATTACACTGTGATTTCTCCCTGGAAAGATTCACAGATACTCAAGTAGACAGTAGTTAATGTATTTTTTAAAAATCTGCAATAGCTTCCAGATTTAGTTTCTGATTTATTAAATGCATTCATCCTAATCACTACTGACTTCAATAGGACTGAAATATTATTCATAACATTCTTCTAAATGAAGACCAATAGAAACTTTTATCCCTAACGTAAACAAGTAAAAGGTTTTGATAACCACTACCAGATAATTTTCTGTTTCCAGCATCTCAGTCAGGGATGGCAATTGTTTTGGGGCTGAAAGTTACACTTTTTTGAGCCTCCAAGGACAGCAGAGAGAAAGTGATGCTGAAATACTGTCATCAATAGAGGGGATGGGCCAAAATTTAAGGCCCTTATTGGTTTGGGGATTAGTGGATTAGAGGGGTTTTTTTTCGTTTTTTTTAAAGGAAGAAGATGGATTTTTTTTTTTTTTAAGGTAAATTATGTTAAGCTTATTTTGAGTTTTAAGAACTCAAGAAATCATACCACCCTGAATTGGTGAGTTGCCACATATTTTGGTAGCACAGTTTCTGGGGCTCCAAGGGCAGCTATAATGGAGCTATGGGGACTTTGGCTGTGTCCCCTAATTTAAACTAAAAAAAAAAATTAAGTGAAATATAATTTATCTTCCAACTACATTATACATCCTCAATTATAAAAATAAACTATAAACATTGCCCATCAACTGTAGCAGAAATAAGACACTGTCAAAAAGTGCTTTGTTAGTTACAGTATATTACTTTTTTTTCCCCATGATACGTGTCCTTTTGCATTTTTTCCTATCATACTAATAGAGTCATCTCCAACTACTAATCCTTTCTAAAACAAACAGGCATTTTAGCCTAGCAAGGAAAGGAAATATGTTTGCTTTGACAATGTTTTCACAATTGAGCAGTAATTAAGAAGCAGATGTTTTAACAGATGTTACAACTGGCCTCATTACTTGTGTATTTCTAACGCAGAGCAGCATTATAAACCCAATACTGTAATACTGAAGTTTTGGAAATAAACTAAAACCTTGTTTGTCATAAATATAAAACCTATTGGTTTTAACAAAACTAATAAAGATGATTTGTGTGACACAGGGAGATATCATCATTTATGCATAACATCAAAAATAACCAGAGATTTATACCGTAAAATATGTTATTTCCCATAATCACATTGTGTACACCATTTGTACAAATGTGTGTGTATGTCAACTAACTGATTGCTTTCTTCTGGTGGGTGAAATGACCAGGGTAAATAATTAACTTCTACTTCCTCTTATAAAACCTCCAGCTGTTTGTATGAAAAAATCTAGCCAAGTTAAACCATTAAACTTCTCAGTTATTATTTCATTATCTTCTCTGATTATTCCTCAGTTTGTTCTACCCCAGTCATAGCTTCATCCTTTTACTACTCCCATTTTGATATTCTAACATGATACAGAATTGTTAACTAGCCATAGAATTATTAACTGCTGCTTTAACTTGATCTCGCTAGATCCAGGAATATCCAAGTACATGGCCCAATTCCAAAAAATAAAATGTATCCCACTTCCCCAAGACATCCCACTTCCAAATAAATGTATTCATGGACTGTATTTTAGAATTTTTAATAGCTGATTCCCTAAGGTAGTCACCTTCTACGGGCTTATAAGAATCTTTGTATTGCTACAGTGGAACTGACATCCAAACATGATTACACCAACTGGCCTAGTTCAAACATAATACAAAGCCAGATTTTTTTAAAACAATAGTTTAAACTAATCACATACCAACCTAAGCAAAAATCAAACAAAAGACATTATGAACCGGTATTACATGTGAACCAGGTTGCTGTTTCCAGCTGTTACAAGTGTTCAAAAAGCCTGCCTAAAAATCCCCCAAAATAGTTGTGTACAAAAATCAGCATTCCAGAGATAGATAATACATGAAAACTCCAGTTCCTTTTGGATCATACTGATCTCACTATGTCATAGATAATATAATAGTCTTCTATTAGTAAATTTTCCAGAATAGTAAGTAGTTCATGATATTCTGGACATGAAACAACTAGGTCAGCATGATCTAAAAAAAGAGTAAGTTTCTCATCCCTATACAAAACATCGACACGTGCAGAGATTAATACATGCTATTGTTCTGCACATAACTAGTTATGTATGTCACCATGAATAACTATTGCTTGACTGAAAAACTGACTGAGCATCACGTATGCTAATAGTAACTTAAATTTTCTCATCATATGAATGCAAACTACACTACCCATGCTATAAGAGAATATTTCTCTATTACATCAATAGCAAAACTGTAATAACTAACCTGATTGTAAAGTGCACAGATATGCAACGCTGTGTTTCCAGATGCATTCTGAGCTCCCATATCTGCTCCATAAAACAGAAAATGTTCTAAATGCTGGACATGCCCATATCGACAAGCCTATAAAATAAAGTGTTCATATTTTAATTAACAATCTGTCAATCGTAACATAAATTGTCATTTATATCCCTGAAATTTTAAAGCTTTGAGAATGATATAAACAAGTTATTTACACTAGATGATGAATACTGACACAAGCAACCAACTGACCAGTTCGGGGGTTTTTTATTTAAAAATGACCAAAATCTCATAACACCTCTATGTTTGGTAAACTAGCAAGATTTGGCTATTTAATTTTTTTAAATTTCTTTTAAAATAACTTTAGAACTTTTTTTACAAGTAAAAATGTTATTTTTGGTGCCTGCAAACTCACATAAAATTATAATTCAGTGCCCACCACCTGATGTCTGCTTTAGACAGCTCAAACATGTATTATTACCAACTGTATAATTAATAAAGTGACCGTCTGCAACTGTTTTTTAAGAGCGACTCCAGTTGGCCCATTTTCAGAAGTACTAAAACACTTGACGGTGAAACATTTAAACTATTTAATTAGAGATTCATACTCTATCTCTAACCCCTAAACATTTTTCTCATCTAGAACAAAAGATATAAATGAAGAATTCAACTTCCCAGATCCTCTCATCAGAAATTGTCATAATGTGGTCCTTCTCTAGTAACATCCTAATCAAATGGATAGCTAACAAGAATAAAAACGTCTATACATTAATTAGATAGATATTTTAAAATAGCACCAAATACAACAAAGAGCATCGTTTTTTTAAGCAGTGCTCATTGGTTATATGGCCTTGCTAACCTTTCATAAGGCATCAGAAACCTGGAAGTTCTCCCAGGCTTTTGGACCAAGAGGTTACATAAGCTCTGTTGGCTGATCTGTTTGGTTCCAATCCCTGGACTGCTTAATTGATTGATTATATTTATTCGGTCAATGACCAGCAAATTTAAAAGAACAAAAACAGAGTGAAACAAATTGATACAACAGTATACTAAGAAACAAATCCCATAATAATATTACATTTGTTCCTCTATTACCATATGAATACATTATTCTAGTAATAATAAATCTAAAAAAAATTAATAGCTATGATATAAAACATATATCCCCTAATGACTTATTAAGTTAGAAATTTCAAACCAAAAGTTACGTTTGGAAAAAGAGTACTTCTTGAACCAATTACTTCTTTAACTGTTTTTGCCTTATTTTTGGATTAGAAGTAGAATGTTCTTAAATCTCTGCACTATGCTTATGTTTATTTTGTTGGTTTGGGTTATTATTTATACTGTGCTTTTGTTTTGGTTTTAATCCTTGTTTGCCTCCTAGAGTGAGATGGGTGTCTATATAAATTGTTTCACTAAATAAACAAATAATCTTATGACTGGGTACTAACCTACATTTTAAAAAATCAGTACTCTATTTGGAAAACTTTAGGCATTTTAATAAATGAGTTATTTATTAAACAGGACTACCTTGCTGTGAATTCTGCTTGGGAATAAAACACACTTGGCTGAAAAAGACATGAAATATTTGTATGATAATATCTTCAAACAGCCCCCTATCTAAGGGACTTATATCAATAGAAATGAACTGTTCTTGATATTCTTCCTGCTGTACACCTACTACTGGAAAAGGAAACTGATTTTGAATAGAGGCTTACTCCATCACCTGAAATGTTGGTATGCTGAATTAGCTTCTTGTCCATACTCCTTTGGTTTACAACTAAGAACTGCATTAACAGAAAGCCTATCATCTGACAGTTTGTAACTAAATCTGCTAACCTAAAATGGAAGTGTCATATTAAATTATGTTTTTTAACCAAGGCTTGTTGAGTGAGCCATAGAGGCTAGATAGATAGATAGACAGACAGACAGACATATACTTCTAAGCCATCCCACAGTCTACAAACGTAAGTTGGATTCATATATTAAGCCAAAAGCAAATAAACCACATTACAGCTTAGCTACAATATATATTGATCAATTGATTTTAAAGGAGTACTTCAAGAATACATTTGTCAGCTCTTCCAGTTTATTTTTACAGCCAAAGAAACCAATATATTCCATTTTTATATGAATATTTACTTCTTAGGATTTTATCAATGCTAGAAGTAAAAACTATGTTACAATAAAAAGAATAATGTAGTCCATTGGTCCTATTATAATATGCTTACATATCTATTTTTTTATTATTATTTCATGTTTATTATGTTTCTAAGATACAAAAGTATTAAAATTATGGTTACAGAATGTTTTCTGCTACAAATTGAAATTATCTATTCATAAGCCTCCAAAGTAAAAAAAACACACACAAGGCCACCAGATGGCGCTAGGAATGGTGTTTCTGAGATGTGATTAAACATTTCTTGAGAAATAGCTAAAACCATTTAAAGAAGCATTTTATCATTCTCTGCTCTATACCTCAAGGTCAAGCCACAAGATTATATGTGGCACCATCTTAATATACTTAATATTTACACATATTTAATATGTATATATTTATTAAATACATAATACATAAGATAAATATTTACATACTTAATATTTATACATATAGTAAGGTCACAATTATAACTAATAAAGATATGATGTAAATCACATGGGTAGGTGAGTATATATGTATTAATTATTTATTTATTTATCATATTTATCTGGCCACCCATCTCACAAGATGTGACTCTGGGTGGCATAATATTATAGATATAGATATAGATAATTACATATAAATGTTTCTAGGAAGAAAATTTCACAAAAATTAAAATGTGAGCAATAGCATTTCCATGAAAATTGGAAATTTCTGTTTTATTTTTATTTTACTTTTTACTTGTGTCATGCAACTTCCAAACCTAGAACAGCACTTTCCATAACAGCAATATAATGAAAACCCATGAATAACAAGATTATGTAGCAGGCTATAAATCTATATCTATGGAATGCTCAAAAATATGATTTGCATCATAGACATATTCTCACCCTAAGAAAGCAATTCTTTAAAAAGCAGGAAATAAGTTGGCTGCAAGTACTGGGTATAGTCCATAGCGAGTGTCTGCATGTGTGTGTATACATACATGTATGTATCTGTGTATGGCTGTCTGTGTATCTATATGTGTGTGTACCTGAAATGACTGAAAAAACTCAACTTGGAACAGATGGTTTCTTCATCAGAACAAGCTATTTCATTCCCTACACAATTAGTGGAAGAAAACTTGATTGTAATACATCAATTTTCCCTAACCATGTATTCCTAAATATGTCCTAGCAGTGCTAGCTAGGAAATCTTAGAGTTGCATTCTTGAGTATCAGGAAGGTTATCAGGTTGAGAAAGGTTGCTTTACCCAAAATTAACTAATTACATTGTTCATGTTTACATCATAGATATAAACCAACCTGATCTGTCTCTGATTACAGCCAAAAAACACTATCACAGAATATTTGTGATTGTTCTTAGTGCAAACTAGGATATGCAGTACACACAGAATCTTTTTAATAGAAAATTATGACTGAATATATGACAGTCAAGAAAGACATGAATATACTGGTCTCAGTCAAGCTTTACTGCTCTTCTAAGCAAAACAGGACTTAAGAAACTTATGGATCCATGGCATTAGATACCCAACCTGTCTGTACTAATTGTGCTTTGCCCCATCCTCCCTAGAAGCCACAGATTCAATGCTAGAAATTTGGCAAAGAAATTGTACAAAATCATCATACAAAACACTAGCAGTGGTGTTTTACAGTAATTAAAAACAATATTCCCTAAAAGGATGCCTTTCAGGAATGTCAGTTGACAACTCCCCACTTAGCATAATTAGCTGGTTCAACAAATCTAAAGGAAATCTGGTTATGGAACCTACATTAGAAGAGAAGATAACCTTCCTGGTTGAAAAATGCAATAACTGGGCATGATATGCCTTTATACGTTGTGTCCTTCTCCAGAATAAATTGTCATAGGTATATTAGTCAATGGTCCTACAATCAGTATCATGTTCTTGATCCCTTATTAAAAATGAAAACAAAATGTATACATATTTTATACAAGGAAGACAAGAAATGAGTGAGATTATAGAATGGGGTGTCTCTGATGCATGGCACTGCCCTAAGGGCCAAATTACATATTTTATTAGATTTGTGATCTTTTAATTCAATATATAAATCTAGAAGAATTTTACCTAGAAGACCTTTCTTGGAATTCTGCTCTTCTTTCCCATATCTGAAGTAAGATACTTGTTCTGGTTTTTCCATTGGGGAGAAGGTTTATTTGTGCCACATTTTTAATCACTCACTAAAATTTTGTCTTTATTGTATTTTGAGTTTTATCTGTTAAGTGTCTCTTGAGCTATAGTTGAAAAGTGGCTGGCAAATTAATGAAATAAATAAAACAGGGGTTTAGATCTAAGATTACCAGAGCCATCTATGAGTCCAACAACCAAAATGATCACTTTTCCAAGTTTACCTCCTAAAGCACTGAAAAGTTATATAAACCTGTTGTGGGTTAATTCACCAAGAAAAACTGGGCTAACTAAATAAATGATTAAACTAAATAAACTAAAATGATTAAGATACAACTTGGGAGAGCTTGTCATGTGAACGTACTTATGGTTTATCTCCTCATAATTCCTCAGAATTACTGATATTATGTGCTAGATGAGAAAGTTCAGCATTGCCTAATGAAGAAGTTAATTCTATTGATCAGCTCAAGAGGGCACTATAAGCACTGAGATGAACTTTATAATGATCTAAACAAGATATTTGCACTTTCTAAAAAACTGAAGCACATTCAGTTCTACCAGTGACGGAGACTCTTTGCAACAACAGGAACCACAGGACACTTACACTTTAATCACTATATGACAACTTTCATTTAAGGAGTAGTAAAAACATACCTACATCTTTCATTATAGCACAAAACCTGAAAGCAATATCTGATAATATCTGGAATGGTGCATCATCTTGTTATTATCTCACTATCTTTTTACCAACACAATAAATAAAATTTTCATTTTGTTAACAAAATTAACATGTATTAACAAGAAGTGTAAACCAGCCATTTAGAGAAACAGAACCATAATTGGTTAGAAGGGAAACATCAGAATCAACTGAAGAAGTTACTAAAATAAATAAATAAATCCTCTCCTCATAATGAAGTTCAAGTGAGCAAAGAAAATAACACAGAAAGGCCCAGTAGTGAAGCAACATGAATATTTTCACTGAGACTGCTAAAAATCATCAAAAAGCTGATGCTTTCTTGAAAGTGAACACACAAAGTAAAGAGTTTCATCTTTGCATCCCTAAATGAAATAGCTTTCTGTGCAAGAGTGAACAGGTACTAAAGCCGTACGTTAGCATACAAATTAATATCCAGTATTTATAGAAACAGCAATAAAAATATGTTTCAAATTGCTGTATGATTTTAGTAAACAGCACTTCTATTTAAAGCCATTTTTACTGAAGTAAATTTATAAGTACAGTAATTTGGAGGATTCCATGGAACTGATTTCAGAATCTTTTCTTCATAATATTTTTTCATTACGTAGATTATTATAAGATTACAAATTATCTGAGCAAAAGATAAAAATGTGTCAGAAAAACCAATAATTTTTTAGGGTATCTTTCTACCTGGTGGATTTCCTGCCATCCATTTTCATCTCTGCAACCAACCGTAGCATACTCGTGTAGTAGCAGCTCACAACAATATGGATCTCCTCCTACTACAGCAGTGTGATACAATGGTGTCAACCCACAGCTATCTTTGTAGTTTGGAGATGCTCCAAGCTCTAAGAGGGTCTGTAAAGTAATTTTAAATTTTAGCAAAAGTAAATTAGTAATTAAAAAGTAAATTAGTAAATTATCATTATTTTTATATTTTTATCCTTTTCAGTATAGTGGTAAACTGATTGTGCAGTCTATTGTATACTTGAGAACAGCTCTCAGAGAACATAGTGAACCATCTGATTACATAATTTGTTGTTTTTCCCTTTAGTTAAGTCATTGTTTGCTGACCAAACAGAATGATGGGTTTATAATACTAATCCATAAATTATGGTTTACAAACCACAATGGCTGGATTCACACATTACACTAAGCCAAGATAAACAAATCACATTATAATTTTGTGTGCTGTGTAAATCCAATATGTTTCTGATGTTAAATACACAAAGGTATGAGTTGTACAGTATGACTATATACTTGGAAACGCATTAGGTTAAACCTATAGGATTTTTACTAGCTATATATTTAGGATTAAAATATCAGGCTGTAAAAAGAAATCCCAGCAATGTCTGCAGAATCTTGAATGCCAACTCCACCTCTTTTAGGAAGTCAAGAGACATCGTGAAGCAGATAGAAAAGAGCTAGGCTTGCATCATGACATCCCAACACCAATTCCCCTTTGTCCCCCACCCCTCCATGTGCAGCTGCTGCTGGGAAGTACATTTTACTTGAAAAGTCTAATTTTCAAATTTAGGATAGAGGCAAAGAAAAGGGATAATTCATGCCCTTCTTCTTTTCTCACCTCCTGCATTTTTTTCTCACCGCAATGAAATCCATAGAGTTGTGGGGTAACGTAAAAATATTCATCAGTATATAATCACAAAGAAATGATATAAGATCATAATAACTATGATTACTCTTATCTAATAATTAATAATTCAGGCATTCAGGAGATAACTATTCCAGAATCTGACTGTATTATAAGCAGGATCTGTATGCTTTCAAATTGAGAAAGCAAAATAAATTAATGATTATTAAAGGACAAGCAGAACAAACACATTTTAGGTTGAAACCGCTGTGATAAATAACCTTTGAACTATTCCATTTTCCCAAAGACAAATATTACATTGTATGACAGTTAACACAGTAAAGTTTCAACATCCTTTTCCTTTCTACCAAATGAATTCTTTGTTGAAAGTAAGTCTTGAAAGCCAAAAGCCAAAGATAGAAACCTTTGAGCAAATCTAGATTTAAAAATCCATTAAGCACACTAGAAATTAATGCAGAACTTTTTACTTATATCTCTTTTATTAAACAATATGCCTTGTTCAATTTACCTTCAGGGTCACTTGGTTCTTGGCTCTAGCTGCTTTATGTAATGCTGTCATTCCATCTTTGGCTCTAAAATCTAAATGAGCTCCTCCGTTTTTCAGTGCTTTGATTACTTCTGTGGTATTGCTAAGTTGAGCTGCCAGAGTTAATGGGGTTTCTACAGTAGACAAGAAAAAAAATAAACAGTCTAGGAGTCAATAGGGTTTTATTATGCATTTTCAACAGTTCAAATCAAATCAGATGTTTATTACGGTCATAGGCCAACATATTCAACAGTTCACACATTCAACATTTTTCATTTTTAATTAAATAAATTAGTTTCTCACTAAGAATTTTGTTTACTTCATACCTCCACTTTCTAAGTCATGATAGTTAGGATCAAGTCCTCGGTCTAGCATCTTTATTATTTTTTCAACTGAGTGGTGATGAACAAGGTCCATACATTTTCGAAAATTAGCCTGAAAATATTAATTTGGAAAATATTTACTGTAGGATAAGCATTTCACTTATAGGAAAAATTATTGATTTTTATACACAATCATGCATAAACATTCACAATTCTGTCCACATTCAACACATCTTCTCACCTACTACTTATTTACCTCTGAAATGTAAGTTCAAAGACAACTCGCAAAGCAGTATATTGCATATTGATGCACTCCTCTATATATGTATTATTAAGATCTTGCAAATGCACAGACATAAAATGCTTCCCTATTCCATTTTACAATAATAGAGATTAGGTTGTAAATTTCAGGTAGAGCATATCTTAAGTCTTACAGGACATTCCAGACAGATGAGAATTACTTTATCTCGCACTCTCACAAACACATGCCTTAATTAAGATTGAGCAAAATAATGAGGGATAAAATTATCAATGATTATCAGTTATGATAGCTATATGCTACTTGCAGAATTAGAAGCAAGATCCTTCTGTAGTTGCTAAGAAACAAGCCTATAAAATTACCATGCCTTGGAGGCCCAATGAAGATTAGGATAACTTGCAAATAATAAACTAACGAATGTTAAGAAGCATATTGAGTTGTTTATAAAACACTACATTTAATTTCCCTAGTTTGCATAGATATTCCTCACTGTTACCCTACTAAATATTTGGTTTGAATTTTAGATCATTTCTGGCTGGCTATTTGATTGCTTCAGCAATACTGTATCTAACTGGGATACAATATCATAGGTTAACATTCATGGACACCAATATCCACAGGGGAGTTCACTGACATTGTACATATGTACAAAGAGGTGGGGCTTCAATCGCACTGCTGTGACCACCATCTTGCCTTTTATGACTCTATCTGCAAAGGGACAACATCACCACACCAGTGCTTAAACTTATTAACTTGTGCTATATGCCATAATGGAAGTACGGAACAGCATTTGCATAATGATGTCACCAAGTGCACGCTGTCATTCTGGCATTCTTACTCTTTGTTCCAGACAATACAATTAACATTATTTTCAATTTATAACATAAAAACAGTATTTGAAGTAAAGAAATAGCACAGAACCTGCCTCATACCATCTCTGTTGTGGGTGCATCTTTTTGGTTTTCAAAATTAAAATGTTATTCCATTAACTCCAAAGACCCCTAAAGGATTTATTTCTCTTGCTGCCATCCTCAAACTCTTCCTCTGGTTTAGAAATATTTTTGCCCCTCATTTCTCTATATCTTTGAGATAACATGACTAGGTGGAGCATGGGGAAAGATATAGGATGGCTCAGTCACTTTCTTAGTATTTAAATGAAGAAATAAACTCATGTTTATTAAATAATTTAAAATAGATTATAACAATAACAATAATAATTTATTAAATTTATATGCCACCTAACTCCCAGCAACTCTTAGTTATAAACAGGTTCACTTAGTATTACAATGTATCTACAGCATGTCACTACTTGTCTTCCCTGGTGCTAAATATACTTATAATCCTATCTTTCTAACAGGCGGAGGGTTTCTTAAGGTAGGTTTCTGAGACCAGTTCTTGCTTTCCAAATCCTTCTCTCCTCAGTTCAATCCTCCCATTGCACTGCCATGCTTTGATTGGCAGTTTTATCACCCAATCATCACATGTATGTGGGACCAGCTCTCACAACCCTTTGCCATTGGCAATGCTAGTTGAGATTATACATCTACATGTAGTATCTTCTTATGAACTGATTTGCACCATGGATGAGATCACTGGCCCCATACATGTTCCAGTTCTTATAGTGTGGAAACACACTTTACTAATCTGGATGATCACATTTACTAGTGCATCATCACATTTTGGGAAGAGATGAGGGAGACATGTTGAAATTCCTCTTCTATCTGAGATGGGTATGTGAAACTTATTTCTGATGTTTCACAGTTCCAATGAGAAAATTTCTAAAAAGTTTTATTCTACTTTCCACCCATATTTTGTCTGCACAAAGTCACAGTCTAAACCAGGGGTCCTCAAACTTTTTAAACAGGGGCCAGTTCACGGTCCCTCAGAACGTTGGGGGGCCGGACTATAGTTTGAAAAAAACATGAGGAGAGGAGGAGAGCCGCCGGACCCAGCGTACCTGTCATGTAGAATAGTCCGGCTCTGTGATCTCCCTCTTCGTGCATCGTCTGCAGCTCCCAAGACAGCCCCAACACTTCTGCTTCTGACAGACAGCAGTGGTGGCCAATCAGGCGAGTGGGCCAGATAAATGACCCTGGCGGGTTGTATCCGGCCCGCGGGCCGTACTTTGAGAACCCCTGGTCTAAACTGTTAGAACTTTTATATTCTTGGAACATATTAAATATACGGTTTCTTATGTGTTTCTCTTCAGACTAACTAGGCACGTATAGCGTATAATTAACATCAAAGATTTTTGTTAAAATATCAATAGCAGGTTCAAACCAAATAAAAAATCTTTTATTATGATCATAGATGGGAAGCAGGTTCTAATCTCTAATATATAAAAATGCTCTAAACTTGGACTTACCTTAGTGTGGAATTTGGCTACTTGTTTTTCATCAAGATTTAGTTGTCTATATACTCTTTTCTTGTAGCAAAACTGAAAAGTGAACAATATACTAGTATTATTTATATTTCAGAAATAATTTCTGGGAAAAATCTATTATGCCGGAGACAAATCATTTTTTCAACATAAATTCAAATAATTATCGAAGTAAGAGGTACATTATAATGCAGGTAGTCCTTGACTTACAACTACAATTGGGACCGGAATTCTATTGCTAAGTGATGCAATCGTAAAGCAAAACGTCACATGACTGCATCGCTTGGTGACTACAATCCCAGCAATTCCCCTTGTTATCATTAAGTGAATTTCATCAGTCGTTAACCAAGGACTCACCCCAACCCAAGCCATTCTGGGCTTGATCCCTCCCAGCCCCAAGCCTCAGTAAGTAAGGAACTGCCTCCAACTCCCTCCACCCATCTCCCCCCTATCTCTGCCCTGCCGTGCAGGACAGCAAACAGCCCCAGAACCACGTAGCTCTAGGGCTCCAAGAATTCCCTGAGTTGCAGCACAACACAAAGCTGGAGTCACCCCAACCCAGTCATGCAAAGCTGCGCCAGGAAGCTGCAGCCGCCCCAGCCCAGCCGCATGAAGCCACCCCAGGAAACATTTGTTTGCGCAACCGCCTTCTCTCCCAGTTCCCCATGACGACCTTTCATCTTTCACACCCAGCCCCTGTGGCTGAAGCAGAAGTGCCTCGCTGCCTTTTCAGACCCAGCTTCTCCAGCAAACTTTTCCTCCACGTGGCTCTTGAACCTTTGGAAAGCTGCGCTGACTTCAGAGAGACTTCAGAAAGGCAGTGCAGCTCTCAAGTCTCTCTGAAGTCAGTGCAGCTTTACGAAGTCAGTGCAGCAAGGCACTTCTGCTTTGGCCATGAGGGCTGGGCGTAAAAGATGAAAGGTTGGTGTGGGGAACTGAGATAGAAGGCAGCTGGGCAAACAAATGCTTTCCAGGGTGGCTTGGGGCAGCTGAGCTGGGGTGGCTGCAGCTTCTTGCAGCCCCAGAGCCAGGCAGTTCTGGGCCTGCTTGCCCTCCCGCAAGGCAAGGTGCAGGATGGCCAAAAGAGCATAGATGGGGGGGGAGATAGGTGGGTAGGGGGAGGTGAAGCAGTCATAAGTGTGGGTGGGCTATCAGGTGCCTGAATTTTGATCATGTGACCCTGGGGGTGCTGCAACAGCTGTAACTACAGGCACGGGTCTAAGTCCCTTCGTTCAACACTACTGTAACTTCAAACAGTTGCTGAATGAATGGTCGTAGGACTACCCATACCTAAGAGAACACTTAAGTTTGTTTGAGCTAGCCTTTGTACTAGCTGTTCTTTGGAACCATAACTATGACTGCATCTTCCATACTTACAGGTATATACAGTGAAGACAGCTTATCTTCCTGCATTTTTCATCTGATTCTAATTTTTTAATGCATTGCTCAATAGAAGCAAAGCATCAATTATAACTATAGGCTATTTCTGGAATCATAACCAGATAAGAGTCTAGAGGTGTCTAAAGGTGATCAGTTAGTACTGCAGCCCATAGTTTCCAATTCTGTGTCAGCTGATCACAAACAATTTGTCAATTCATCTATTCACTAAATCAAAATTAAGCCTCCTTAACTATGTTTTTGGCATAATATCACAGGTCCTTCTGCTTTATTTAATTGTACACAATATTTTTATTGATTATCTGATTGACAATGTTCCTAGCTTTTCATAGACTACAGATTTCTTTGTGGAAGTTTTTTGTGCTCATGAAGAAGAATTTGTAAAGGAAGGAAGGAAGGAAGGAAGGAAGGAAGGAAGGAAGGAAGGAAGGAAGGAAGGAAGGAAGGAAGGAAGGAAGGAAGGAAGGAAGGAAGGAAGGAAGGAAGGAAGGAAGGAAGGAAGGAAGGAAGGAAGGAAGGAAGGAAGGAAGGAAGGGCAAGAGCAAGCAGAAGACTGGAATAACATGTAGCATATAGGCTCAGTTTATTTGTTACTTGTTTTTGGCCTTCAGAAACTATTTGCCAAATAAGCAAACACAAAGTTTCAGAGCTGAAAGTATTACTGTGAGCTATTGAAAGTCTGGGTGTACATGCAATAACCTATTCCTGCTCAGAAGAAAAATGATAGTATACAGGAGTTATAAGTTAGTATTGTTCAGAAGTCACAGAGTGGAAATGAAAGAATTTAAAATATATATGCCAAAATTACATTAAAATGTTGAAAATTACATCTGAATGTTTCATCCATCTTCTTCATTTTCTCTTTACCAAATTATTTAACATAATCCAACATGAATTGTTCTTCATGTGCTCAACAAGCTAGTTTCCCATAAACCAGCAAGTATTCATTGTGAAAAAAATAGTCTGCTTACTAAATGGAAGACCAAAAACAAAAAAAAAGTAATTTACTGATGAAGGTTTAATATATCTTTTTCTAAAATGTACTTAATCCTGAGGGATGGGAGTAAGGGAGTAACTGCTGCAATTATCATCTTTTTTTCTGTACAAAATTAAGTTGTGCTGCCCAGTTTCCTTTCCATTCCTAGCCCAATTTGTTTTCTCATTTCTTTGCAGATTAATTTTTGTGACAGTTGTCCAAGTGGCTAATGAACTGTGGAGGATAGCTGAGGAATTTATCCCGCCCTTTTAACAGATCAGGAATCACTGAGGAAAAGCACTATTATAGGTTTTTGCTACAGCCCTAAATTTTCTCAATCACTCTATAATCTTTTCCTATTGAGTGCCTATTAAAATGAATATAATTGAGAAGTGCAGCTTGAGTTTCAGACATTTAATTTCCCATAGGTAGTTCTTTAGTCTAAATATGTTTTTGTTCCCTCCAGCCACCAAACTAACTAGACTGGCTTGTTGAAGTAAATGACCATAAAGTGCACTCAAATATTTATTTCATACTTCCATTCTTCTTCAGATAGTGAACAAAGTTCCCCTCTCCATTTCTGATTATAATCAAGAAAATGCAGCATTGATAGATCGGCAAATAGATCTATAAGAAATAACAGTAAAATCCAATAGACTTATCTGGCCATAGTATCAATGTCAATCAGATCAGAGAGGAAAATATGGTAATAACTTAGAAGTAGAGATGAATAAAAAAATTAGAAAAATCAAAGCCAGCATATTCCCTAGAACTCACTTAAATTTCCAATTAGTTATGGAAAGCAATTGGGGCATGTAATATTACTAGCTATAACTGAGATAAAGCTCAGTTCTATGCAAATATAATAACTATTTTTCTTCTAACTGGGTCTTTTTTAATACCATACATTCAGTGATACAATGGTTACATTTTCAGAAAGATTTCTGGTGTGCTTATATGTGAGGATAAAATCACAACATTTGTACAAGTTAAGTTATAATCAGAATACTATAATATAGTTATAATGTAGTGAAACATTATCTGTGTTTTACTCTTAATTACATAAGCAGCAATATAAAAATGGAACTGGAATACACAGTCTCAATAGTTAGCATCTTAGAGGCTTTATAATGGCTATGACTACCTACAAAAATTAAATATTCTCTCTGGATTGTACAAATCAACAAGTTAATAATCACACAACACTGTACATAATTAGTGTAAGCACATTAAACATGGACTTGTTATCTCAGTGATTTCTAATCTGTAGTAAAAAAATATTCTTGGAGGCTTATCAGGAAGAAGAGATTTAATGGAATGGAACTCTAGGATTGGGGACGGATTAAAATGGCTGTTCCCATCCTTCTTCTACAACATCTATTTATTATCCCTTTCAGCACCAAAACTTCCACTCATCCCTTTGTCCCAGAAGGTCTCCAGTGGCAGACCAAAACCTAAACCCAGTCCTTAGAGGCAATATGTAGCTGCCAATCACGTTAGCATCATTTTTTAGATACATTTTTTTCAGATTTGTTCTCCCTCTCCTGCTGCAATTTTAGATTTCAGCACCTCATAAAGACATTGTTAACTCATAAACTGTGAGCTGTTTCTTTGTCTATAGCCACTACATTATTAAATGATGATAGTCATTAGTATCTAAATCTGACAATTTTTTTTTTAAATACCTCTAAGGATGGAACACCCTTGTTTACAGTTTGTGGATATTCCATAAGAAGACGTTCTTCATCCAAAAATTTCCCATCTCTCCCATTGTTTGCCGGCTGGAATAGGCCATAATTGAGAACATCTTTCAGACTTTGATTTAATGTGCAAAGAATTCGTTGTTTTGCAACCCATACTGAAGCCTCAGGATTAAATCGAATACACTTCTGTAAAAAAAGAGAGAACACACATAACAATTCCTATGAATATCAGCAATTCTACACCAGATGAACAATTATTATTTAATACAAATACTATTGCATTCATACAAAGTATATAATTTTGCTCATCCCCATTTTATAATTTTTTTACTTTTCAACATATAGATAGATAGATAGACAGACAGACAGACAGACAGACAGACAGAATATATAAAGATTTAATTCAACTAGATTAGAGAGACAAGGCAGTATGATGGATGTTGTATTAACATTTGATGAAGAATTCTGAGTTTAAATACACACTCAGCCATAAAGCTTATTAGATTTTATTACAGGAATATAGCAACTTATTAATGATACAATCCTATGCATACCAACATAAATAAATGCAGCTGAATTCAGTGGGACATACTACCAGGAAGGTGGAAATAAAATTCCAGTCTAAGCCTAGTTCAGTAAACTGAATTCACTTGAATCAACGGATTACTCCAGAGTCTGATAAAATCCTGGATCCTTAGACTAAAGGCTTCAAAAGCCAGACAAATTCATGTGCTATTACACAAAAGATATGCCAGATTGAAGTTACTTCTGTGTTTCTTGAAGATTATTGAAAAAACATATCAAAACCAGAGAGAGATGCAACAATATTTATTAATACCAAAAGAGATCAAGCTATTCCATTTTATGTTATACTCTTGGTTAATTCCAAAATCTGATTGGTTCACATTTCTAAACAGGTAACCTTTAAAACTTAGCTCAGGGAATAGATTGAAGCAGAACACTGGAACACTTTAAAAAGAGCTATGCAAATTATTTGTCTTGCTTGAAGAACAAATGTGACAGGAAAATTATGTGGCTATTAAATTCCCAGTGTGCTCACTGCTCAGTGCATGCTGAATTTTAATACACTGCTTAGAAAACATATCTTTTTAAAGATTAAGTACACCTCATTGAATTATATTTGATGTATAATATATAACAATTGGATCTAAAATCAGAGTAGATCAACTGAATTTGGTATTGACTGAACATGTTTAAGTTGGGATCCAAAGCTATAAGTGGGCACATATGCCTACATCAGCAAACTGCTTGCTCACATACAGCATTAACCACTAGGTAACATCCAGTTAATGAGCTCATTTTCACAAAACTGAAACATTACTAACAAAGATTTGGCAAGAAAACATGCAGGTGAATAAATGTTAAAATAATGTCATATTTACCAAGCATTAATCAGTGAGATGATGATTAATACATTGCAGTAATCAACCATTTCAGAACACCATAAAGCCACAGAAAAGCTGTCATAAACAGTGTGTATCAAGTGTTTATATCATGAATTTGACAGAAGATAAAGTCTAAAGCAGTGGTTTTCAACCAGGGTGCCACAGCACATTGATGTGCCGCAAAATTTCCACAGGTGTGTCGCATCAGCTAGAATCCCACCTCCTGTGACATCACCAGGGACAGACTGACTCAATTTCTCCTCCTGAGTCCCAGCAACCTGTAACAGGACTTCTGGTTTCGTGACCCGGAAGTCCCATCTATGAGATATGTGCCATAAGTTGAAAAAGGTTGGAAACATCTGGTCTAAAGTATTCAACAGAAGTTAACTTGGATTAATCTCTACTTGTAAAAACAAATAATAAAAGTCTGGGTCAAGTTAATACTTCTTGATTACTAAGGAAATATTTTCATGGAATTTTACATTAGAATTTCATCAATAGATTTGAAGAATTAGATTTTTTAAAAAGAATGTAATATATAGTGGATTGTAAAGTGTACATTTTATACAGACAAATTGGTGATACACATATAGTTACTTATTTAGTCAGACCTATATAAAACCTTTCAAAGAATAACCAGGAAATATCCCTAAAAGCAAAAACAGCATTTATAATATCATACATTTATCAGTCTGAACTGCTCAAAGCAAGATAGTTCTGTAATTTTCTCTAGTTGAGCAGAGAACTTCTGCAAGACCTTTTTTTTTAAAAAAAATCACATAATATTAATAAACAGTATTAGTGATTTACTGAGAAAAAAGATACAACTAAGGGTCACAGTTTTTTTAAATACATACAAGGTTTAAACATGTTTTAAGCAAAAGTAAGTTTTGTTTTAAATAGAGAAATATATGACTGGATCCACAGGAAGTTGAAACTGCAATTCTGTTAGAGGAAGAAAAAGCCTTGTATAATCTTTTAACACAGAACTTGAGTATAATTTCTACAGAGGGTTCAGAAAACAGTATGAATGATTAGTCCTTCTGTCTCAAAGTATTTCAATGAGCTCTATGTAACAGGAAAGTAACAACTAAAAGAATGTTGGATTACAATTTTCAACTTTCCTCAAAATTATTTTCATCTTGGTATACATTTTGGAGAACCTTTATTAACTTTTAGGCAGACAAACTATTTAATAAAATATGAATGCACTTAGGAGTACATATTCTTCCATGTAATAGCCCTATCCAAACTAATGCTGTTAACTACAAATTGGAAATATTTGTTTTTTATGATGAATGAGCTATCATATGGGTTTGTAGGCCAAGTGGAGGATAAAATTATGTCAGTTAGCATTCATGGAAGATGTTCTAAAATCAGTGAACATGCCAATAGAATAGGGTGAAATTATTTTGAGTATTTTATATACTAACATTCAAAAAGGAATTTAAAAAAGAGCTATGCAAATTATTTGTCTTGCTTGAAGAACAAATGTGACAGGAAAATTATGTGGCTATTAAATTTCCAGTGTGCTCACTGCTCAGTGGATGCTGAATTTTAATATACTGCTTAGAAAACATGCCATATTTTTAAAGATTAAGTACACCTCATTGAGCAATACTTGGTGTATAATGTATAACAATGAATCTATGCCAAAATCTGTGAAGATACAGACTCACTCCTTAGAGAAGGTTCGTGGACTTGAAAAAGCATACATCTTCTTGGTTAATTTTTATTACTTAAACTCTACAATAAGAATGCAATATGCATATGAAATGCACTTTGGCCATTTCATTTATAAGCGATCATTTGAGGATATAACAGCATAGATGGTCACTAGTTTTCTCATCTGCTCCACTGTTTCTTCACTAACCTGACAGCTTTTCCCAAGCACAGCTGAAGCATGACAGTTAATCTCCAGAATGAAATAGGTGAATACAAATGGGATATATGCAGGCTACAATGTCAGATGGCATGGCAAGTGCAATCCAATAAGGGAAACCATTCCTTATCAATTATCTATGTACTTGTCAGTCACTCCCAAGATCAAATCAGAGGTCCTACAGACCAGTCACTATCTCTTTCCTGGACCATCAGGAACTTGATGCTGAAAAATATACAGCACAACCCACAATCCTCTTGGTAGAATGGCTATTTATAAAGAACCCAGAAAGAAAAAATGTATCAGTAAAAAAAAAAAAAATCAAACAAGCTTGCACATGTTAATTTTCACGTACAGATGCAAACTTATAAACAGTTAATTTGCTACAAAAATACATGATGCACATCTCACAGGAAAGTAGAAAAGTTTAAGGTATCCCACCAGTTCGCTCTGTGGGCTATGTATGTCAAAGCCACTTCCTGCCCCCCCAATGAGGCTTTATCTTTATACTGAACTTTTATTGGACAATCCTCCAGGTCTGTGATGACTTCATCTTATTTTCCACTAAGATATATGTATCTTGAAATAGTATTAAAATTGTGATTAAATTTCTATTCCATAAAATATAATAACACTTCCTTTCCTGAAAAAGTTTTACAAAAATGGGGGGGGTTGGAGGGGAGGGTTATATTCTGGAAAACAACTGGGTAGGTGAAGATCATTACTCATGCTGCTTGAGAGAAACAATTTATCTGCACTTTCATTACATGAATAACTGGGACCTGAGTTGAGATATACTGTATGTTAAGTATGTGAAACCATAAATTCAACAACTTTTTCGGCTGGATACTGCCAGAGTACCCAACATTTTTACTGCCTTCAGTTGAAGTACAAGTCTGAAAAGTAACTTTCAGAGGGTCTTCTACTCACTGGGAGTAGCCAAAACCAAGCAATAATTAATTTATATGCACTTTCAGTCATTATTTATATTCAGACTGATCATCCTAATCAAAAGAAAAGAAAAATGCAATTACTTCTAATGCAACAGTGTGATAAAATGATACAGAAGCTTTATTATAATACACGGCATCCATCCAAAATTTCTAAAATGCAAATACAAAAAAACTGTTTCAGGAGGACAGAACGAATGTTGATCTAGGAGAGCTCACATTTCTAGGTAAATGCCAGCATTATTTTCTGGCAAATTCTCAAGGCTAAAACCAGTAATATGAACATGAGACAATTGAATTATTATAGTCTACCCTAAGGACATAATTCAGCCAACATGGATAATAACTGAAAAGTTAAAAGTACATACTTTAATCTCTTATATCAAAGTCAGTGGGATTGGAAACTTAAACTTAATTGAATCATATTCTTCTCCATTATTCTTTTCTAACTTTTGGTTCAAGAGCCTACTATATATGAACCAAACAGTAAAATATAATTGATGACCTAAAACAATCATCTGACTTCTTTCTAATACTGTCAGGCTTTCAAGATTCTGTTATTATAGAGTTCTAGTGTTTCTTGTGGTGCCTGTTACCTGGCCTGGTCTATTCAAAGGGCTGGTAATACATGTTTTTTTTTAAATTTCCAATTTAATTAATTACCTCTCTACTAGGTGGCACCTCTTAGCTGATCTTGGAAAGCCAAAGAAGGCAGGGCCCAATTAGAAGCTGGATCTTCACTGCCAGCTTCCAACAAGCAAAGTCAATGGGGAACCTGGCAGGAGGTCACACATGGCAATCATATGACATCGTGCCTAACGCTCACAGGGCATTCACCTAATGACTACAACTGGAACTGTTGGACTGCTCTTGTAAGTTGGCGCAGTCATGTGACATCGTGCTTTATGACTGCATCACTTAGCGATGGAATTCCCGGCCCCAATTACAGTCGTTAACCAAGGACTACCTATATTCATCAAACTACCATCCACGAAATATAATACACATTCTCTTTAATTACTATATACGGTTTCTATGATTTTACATTTCAGAAAAGTTACCAACAAGTCTTTTATCATTAAACATTCTAATAATACTATTGAACAAATCTGATCAATAGATGTTTTCATGGAATTATCCTTACAGTTTGCTGTAGATCTGGTATTACAATGCGTATCACTAATGTGTTATTCTGGGTGTCTTCCATTTTGCTAATTGGCTTTTCTGCTGTCGCCTTGATAGTGTCGTAAATGGTTTCTTCTTTAGAGCTATCTGATTCTGATTCCACTGAATAATCTGAAAAACTCTGAGCCATCTCATCTTCACTTGATGTTGGACTTCGAGGCATGTTCAGCATGTATTACACTTAGCTAAAAACACAAAAGACAAGACAACAATCAGTTTTACATGTAACATTTTAAATCCAGAAAGAGAATGGCATTTATATGTTTGTTTTAGTCTGTTCTAACTTTGCAAGTGGTGGTGGTGGGGAATCCTGGGAAAATAGAGAATCTGGTAGATTAGATAATGCTGTAGATTAGAATTGGAATACTACTTATCATCATAGAAAATGAAGTAAAAGTAATTTTCATGTATATTTCATCCTGATTTGTAAAATAGGGACACTGTAGGAATACTGTAAAACCTATATAAAGTTATGTATGACCTTTACAAAGGACTAGACTTGAAGAATACAAACATTGTAGGAATGGTGTAAGGCCTATATAATGTTTAAGTCTACTCTCTCTACTTAATAGTTAATTGGGGTAAATAAATCAAAAGCATATCAACTGTTGACATATTTGACACTAAGCAATACCATACAATCAATACTTAACAGAGATCCTATGAGTAAAAGTAAGTCAGTGAAGAGACAAACAGATTTTTGTCAGGACATTCAATCCCTGGACTTACACCCAACATTAAACAAGTACATTTCCACTACAGAAAGTCCCCTTGTCATTTGCATTAGGAGACAATAACAATCCTAATACAGTGATACCTCGGGATACGAACGCCTCTGCTTGCGAATTTTTCGGGTTACGACCAGCTCTGGCCCCAAAATTTTACCTCGGTTTGCGAACTCTGCCTCGGGGTACGAGCCATTTTCCGCCCGTGCCACGTGGTCCGCGGCTGTTTTTCCGGCCCTGCCGCGTGGTCCGCGGCCGTTTTCGCGCCGCGCCAGGCTGTTTTCGCGCCGCGCCGGGCCGTTTTCGCGCCGCGCCGGGCCGTTTTCACACCGCGCCGCACTGCACCCGGCCATTTTCGCGCCGCACCACGCCGCGCCCGGCCGCTTTCCGTGTGGTCCGTGGACGCCAGAACGGATTAACGGTAATTACATTGAACCTTATGGGAAATTGCCTCGGGTTGCGACCAAATTCGGGCGGAGGGCGGAACGGATTAACCGGTTACATTGAACCCTATGGGGAAATTTGCCTCGGGGTGCGACCAAATTAAGAGGGCGGAACGGATTAACCGGATTTACATTGAACCCTATGGGGAAATTTCCTTCGGGTTACGACCAACTCGGGATACGCCCAGAGTCACGGAACGGATTAAGTTCGTATCCCGAGGTACCACTGTAGGTGAATTAGAACAAATGGGTTAAGGTTGTTATAGACAAAATAAATATTCACAGTAAAATCATGTATTTTGCTGATACTGTAAATAGCCTTAACCATAATAGAAGTTTACATGTTCAATAAATAATTATGTAAATGAAATTATATGGAAACTGATTCTGGGGTGCTGCTACTTCTGTATACTGTATTATACAGTATTCTGTATTAAATACTGCTAAACCTGTATTTAATAATAAATATTAACATGAAATACAATGTTTGAGATGAAGCCAGTTTACACTGACTTTCTCTTTTAAGCAAAAAAAAAAAAATCCCTGAAGGTGTATTTTGTTCCCTGATGCTTCACTGAACTGTGAATTAATGCAGCTCTCTATAATATCTTAAGTCAATAAAAAATATAAACACTGTGCTGGCTTCTTTATACTTCTACTGATGCCAGTCTCATAAATGAAGAGTTATGTTGGCCAATACAGAGATAAATCAAACTTCAAAAAGCTTTAGAAAATATTTAATTAGGTTAGCAACATGGTGCTTAAGGATCTTATCTATCTATCTATCTACAGTGGAACCTCGGGTTACGAACGCTTCTGTTCACGAACTTTTCGGGTGACGACCAGCTCCAGCCGCAAAGTTTTGCTTTGGTTCGCGAACTCCGCCTCGGGTTACGAACAGGATCCGCGGCCATTTTCCCTCCTGTGACCCAGTCCGCGGCCATTTTCCCGCCCGTGACATGTGGTCCATGGCCATTTTCTACCGCTGACACGTGGTCCGCGGCCATTTTTCCACCCCTGACACGTGGTCCACGGCCATTTTCCGCCCGACACGTGGTCCGCGGCCATTTTTCCGCCCCTGACACGTGATCTGCAGCCATTTTCCACCCCTGACACGTGGTCGTAGGGAGGGGGTCTCTCCCTCCAAGCAATAGCCGCCTCCCTGTCCTCCACGCCAGAACAGATTAACAGTAATTACATTGAACCTTATGGGAAAATTTGCTTCGGGTCGCAACCAATTCGGGTCGCGACCAGAGTCACAGAACGAATTAAGTTCGTAAACCGAGGTTCCACTGTATCTATCTTCTAAAGCTACATGAGATAACCAAATCTGAAAAGCTTTTGAAAATGCTGAAAAGCATTTTGTTCTCACGTGAAATTTCAGTGGGCATCTTTAGAATAGATACTATCTCTCAGACCAGCCTATCCTACAGTGTTGTTGTTATGACACTAGTCCTACAGCTTTCTTTGCAAGATTTTCAGAAATGATTTGCCATTGCCTCCTTCCTAGGGCTGTGAGAGAGTGACTGGCCCAAGGTTACCCAGCTGGGTTTGTGTCTAAGATGGGATATATTCCATTTATAATTTTCTTTCATCACTTATTTGCCATTTTTTCAGTAGCTGTCCTACAATGAGCTGCTGGGAGTCTCAGGAAAAAAAAGGCTATCAAGGTAGCCCAAGTCTTGTTGATAATGGAAAAATCTCAGTCTGTCCCCAGTTATAATTCACAGCACTTTCAAAGGCATTCCAGTCACATTTTCAGTCCTGCCCAACCACATATATTTTGTCTTTCTACTTCCATGAACCTTACCAAGTGTAATAAGCTTGTCTAGTCCATCTTTTACTCACATTACTGCCCAAACTGGGTGCATTTGATTTATTTTATCCTCAAGCAATTGCTGAACACAAATGGTGCTAGAGAACAAATTAAGGCCAGATATTTTTAAAAATCCAAAACTTGCTTTACAGGAATAAGCAACATAATTATTGAATCCAATCAATTAAAATACATGATCAGATTTTTCTCATTAGCGATACACATTTACTAAATACAGTATATGTAACAGAACAGAAGCATTAACAAGTTATTATGATGGAACAAGTACCATCAAATGTCATGCACTAAAAATAGTCATGCTGATAAGTATATCTGCATGCTTCTAAAACACAGAAATGAGCTAAGAGCAATACAGAATTAATCATAGCTTCACTTTCTGAATTAATTTATTGCTAACTTGCATATGTATGTGTGTGTACAGCCTTTTAATATATAACATTATTTTGGTAGTCTAAAACTAACCAATGGGAAACCTAGCCAATGTAATATTTTTAAGTCCAGTCAGTTTTTGTGATAAAGTTGAAATTTACACTGACTTGGAATTATGAATTTAAACACATTGTTGTTCATACTATAAATATGAGACTAGCATTATAAGTCCAAAACTTTTATTGGACATCCTCCTGAAAAACCATCCATCCAAATTAATCCCAACTATTCTTTAATAGACATCCTTACATTCCCATTTCATTGATAAGTTTCAGTAGGTTTAATAAAGAAGTTTTTTTTTCCAGATACAAGTTATAGCACGTTGTCTAGTAAATGCAAAACCATCTGGGCTGTAGGGAAACTTTGTCATATGATCTGAAAGAACTGGAGAGAAAAAAGCATTTAACAATGTATTTAAGAAAAAACTAGAAATATTTTCAAAAAGATAGAATGAGATGGAAGTAAATGTACTTTTACATGCTTTTTATATTTTACTATTTTCTTATTTGCTATTTTTCTATATCTGTAGTGTATAATACAATTTACTTTTCGTGATACCAAGACATTTAGAGTGAGATACCAGCAACATAATTATAGCTGCCTCTTTTCATTAAATCCAGGTGAAGCTATGGATTTGATGAGCTGGTGTTAGATTCTGTTGCACCTTCAAAACAGTACCACCAATGGATACCTGGTACTAATAAATTCCCACTGGCACTATTAAATGAAATTGTCAGTCCCTCCCCATATCTATTTTTCAGGCAGTAGCTATACTCTGAAACTGATCAGAGCCATAGAAGATGACCTTTATCTCAAATCCCACAATACGCAATGCCTGACATATTACATGGCATTTTGGAGGTCTAAAATGGCACCTATCACAACCCAAAGTCTAGCAGTCTCCCAACAATGATGATAAAAACTGAAATTAAATATAGCTCCCTCAATTCCCTTTCAGTAGCTTCTCGGTACAGAAGAATGTTTTTATAAAGAACCTTTTGGATTGATTTAACTCACCCAGACTAGAAAGTGAATATTTCTAGGTAGAAGGCAGGTTTTCAAGCAACACATTCTGTCTGTGCTTCTATTTGTTTTAGATTCTTAATCTGATTCCTGTCTTATGCCATGTAATATTCTCTGGCTTTGCCTTCCAATTTCCTCCGTCTGCCTTGTCTAGTTGACCTCCCTATTTCTGGCTCATTTCTCTGCTGTTCACAATTCAGATTTAAGAAATAAGTTCTTCTAAAGGAAAAAAGTGAATGGAGGGGCAGCAGTTGCAGTGCTAATCAGGAAAGCAGTACTAGGTAGCATGCTCAGAAGGAGTGATTTTGGCATAACCTATGATGAGACCTGGAGCCATCTACGTGTACCCAACCCTACTGACTCCTGACATAAAATAAGATAGTGAATCATTTTCTGTAGTCAATAATTTATGGATGAAGAAAATTAGAGACTCGCCATAACAATTTAGGGGTTCTATCTGCTTTGGTAGTTGTCATGTTGGCCATGCAATCTTAAGTTGCAACAGGCAGCTTTGAGTATAGATACTGAAATCTTCCAAGCAGCTATCCTAATATTCTCTTAAACCTCCATGGAGGCTACTTCTGCTTATCCAAACATGATGTTGGGCAGCAGGATGGTTAAATACACCAACAGGATCTGTTCTGTCTCTATGGCCTAGCATCAGTTCAAACCCTCATAATTATATAGACATTGAGTCCTTCAAGTGTTGTTACCAAAACTGAAATTTTAAATGCAACCCAAGAATGAAAGTATTAAATATATGACCAAAGAGTAATCCTATTAATTATATTTAATTAACGGTAAATGAAATCAAAATAAATTTAGTCTTTTTCCATGCCGCAGAACTGTTGGGCTTGAAAGTGTTAAGCAGAACCTAAAATGAGAAATAGGATGGAGAGACAGAGTTCAGTGATGAAGAAGCATCCTGTGAGGATAATTTGTCTTATGCTTCATAGATCCCCTGTGCCTGGCCATGCCTATGAAGATAGCCATTTTATAAATAGGCACAAAATGCAGCCATGAATGTGCCCATCACATTTTGTATGCTAGAGAGAACGCATTTTAAGGGAAGCCATGACATTCTTAGTAGTATAGTTTACAGATACAGAATTTCTCCTCCCCATACTTCAATTTCAACATTAATTCTCTAGAAAACAGCTGGAGGGCACAAGCACCAAGAGATTACTACTTAAGAGGGAAAAAAATCTTTCCTGAATATATTATTTAAAGCAAATACATGAAAATATAGTACACTTTAGAGGAGTGCAGAGATCCAGATTTGAAGGGTAAATAATTCAAAGTTTATGTGGGTGTGCATGTTGTGCCTATCAGGAGCACATTAAAGCTTCCAAGTATGCATGGCTGCCCTCTACAGGCAACACTTGATCTTAAGAAAATATGTGTTTATGATATTCCCAGGAGATGCTATGGGAATGCACTCCAAATCACATTTTGTCCTTGAAATCCAAATCACTGCACTGTCCTTGAAAACCTCTCTTGTGTAACTTTTAAACCAAATCTTCCAGAAGTTCATATTGACTGCATATTTCTTCATAAATCCCAGCATATTACTACTTTGATTCAAAACTGCTTTCTACTATTTAAAATTAGTATAATTTTCTTTCTTTTATAAAAATAATTCCATTTTCTCTGTGTGTTTCCTTTCTCTCTACCTCACGAGGCCTTATCAATGTTTGCCATCATTATCAGGAAAATCATACTATTTTTCAAGTCTCTGTCATCAAATTTTGCCTATATTTATGTATGCAAATATGAAAAACACTTTAATATACTGGAAGGAAAAATCCAAAATAACATTTATAAAACAAATTGTCCCAAAAAAGCTAATAAGAGATATCCTGCTGTAGCCCAGCTTCTCAGCATGAAAGTAGCAAGGATGGTTATTAATTTGCTCTTCGTATTACCTACCTTGTTCTACTTTTTTTTTCTTTTTTGCCCAAGACAAAATATGTATTACAATCAACTTAAAAACTCAAATACATTTTGGTAGTGGTGCATGCTGCCCGTGCCTTGTATGTAGATGAAATCAACGGATTAAAAGGATTGTTTTTAAAATAATAATCATAGTAATATGTATGCATTTATTTAATGCCTACTTGTGTGCATATGGAGAAGAAACATTCGAAGAGGTTCAGAGATGAAAGAGTTAATCAGCCAAACATAAACCTGTCAATCTAGATAGTGAACTGAGATTAGCAAAGCCAGGAAACACAAACCTGGAGGAACCAATCAGGAGGCGGAACCAACAGGTGAGGGAGGGGGTTGAATATATGCCCTGTATGTTTTTGTTTCTTTTTTAGCTTTCTTTTCTTCTTTTATAATGCAGTCTATTCTTTTTGTTTTTAAATTTAGCTAATTTTTAAAAGTGCAAAAGGGGGGGGTCCAAATCCATTTTTCCTTTGTCCTTTTGTCTTCCCTCCCTAGAAAAGAGTAAGAAAGTGCCTACCAAGTAAGAAAAGTGCCCCAATGTTAAAAAGTCAGGTTAAAAAAGGGTTAAAAAATCAGAAGAAAAGAGCCATCCAAAGAAAGGTGGAGTCTGATACAGATTAGGATCCCTTTTCTTTGATTTATATTATGGGTTGATCTGCGCCATTTCTTTGTTCGCTCAGTCCTATTTTGTCCTACCTTCTTGTTTGAGTGTGAATGCGCATTCCTGCCTGGAAAATTAACTGCGATTTAAAGCCTGCAGTGTTCATGATATTTTCCTTTCCCCTTCCTATCAGTTACTTCCTTAACCTTAATCTACATAATAAACAGGTTGTACCTTCTGAAATCAATAGTCTCATTCTGACAAGGAATTTAGCCTGCCATGCATCCCCCTCATTCTGCTACCTACAGAAAAGTCAAGAAAGCTAAGAGAGGAATTTTTTTTCACTCTCTTCTTTCTGAGTAAAAGTATATACAGGGATTTTCCCAGGATTGCTGGAGGGTGGAACAGTAGGGGCTGTGGGTAGGGTTACCAGACATCCAGGACATGTACCCCTTTTTGTCCTCATGTCCAACAGGCATAGCCTTAAAATCAAATATTGTCCAGCTTTTTGAGTATCTACAAGCTATCTTTTCCTGAGCAGCTTTTCTCCACCCAATAAGCTAACTGCAAGTTAACAAGCCCCACTCTGTGACCTTAATTAGTTGATTAGTATCCTCTGGCTGGCTTATGCTGCTGCCTGAAATTGACAAGACCTTAATCAGTTACAGCTGAAGCCTTCTGCCTCTTAACTGGCTCCAGCACATTCCTGCAACTGAAAAAAACAGTCTTTCTGGTGCTAAAAAAAGTAATTTCATATACATGTAGGCCTAAGTAGTAGTAGTAGTCCTCCTCCTCCTCCTTCTTTCGGTTTTTCACTGTAATTTTTGTTGAGGATGCCAAGAAAATTAAACAGTTAGTTTGTCCTCCTTTCCCCCCATTCGTCCTCCTTTCCAGTTGTCCATGTCCTCCTCTCCCTGTTGAGATAGCTGTGGGGGAAGGGCTCAAGAACTTCTGCATGAGGCAACAGGACCAACCGACCGAATCCCTGTGCATGGACATGCATGCACACACTCCTGGAAAGATTAAGTAGCCTACTTGCATCAATAACTTTATCTGAAAATGTCAATTTGAAAAAGCTAAGCATGTTAAGTATGTTAGTATTTTGTTAAGTATCCTAGGGCTTGGATGGGAACCAGCAAGGAACTTCCAAAGCTGTACATAAGACTTGGAAATGAAAACAAAACAAAAACAAAACTTGGAAGTAGGCAGTAACAAAACCATTTCTGTGCAGTTGCCAAGAAAACAGCCTGGATATGTCTATGTAGTTTTCATGAGTCAAGGTCAATTGAGGAAGACTTTGTCTTTACTGAATAATTAATAGGATTAAAATGTTACAATTTTATAGCACAATATTGATTGTAACCAGGGCTTCCTGTGGATTCATAGGATTTGACAGAAAACTAAGTACAAAACATCATGTTGGGTTCTTCCCCCTTCATTAAACGAACAGCAAATACTTTCATTTTCCAATCATCTTTTCTCAGCAAGATGACTGACAGCTCTGCAAAGCAAGCCTGACCTCTCCAGCCTCCTCTTGGCAGCTTTCACCAATAAGATGCAGTGAAAGTACAGCCTCAGCATGAAATCTAAAATGGCTTCTAACGGGATTATTTATTTTTCTACTGATTTGTGCAGTCTAGAGCTTCTCCAGGCACATACATATTTGCAAGACATGCTTCTAGCTTAGTATATGTGTATCTGTCTATATTTCTAAATAACTGCAATTATTTAGAATTAAGAAAGGGCTTAAAGATGCTGCCCAGAAATTTATAGGTAGTCTTTGCTTAATGACTCTTCATTCAGCGACAGTTCAAAGTTACAACAGTGAACAAATGATAGTTATGACCAGTCCTCAAAGTTATGGCCACTGCAGTGCCCCCAAGGTCACATGATCAAAATTTGGGCACTTGGCAAATGGCTCGCATTTACAAATGCAGCATACACTCCAAGTCCACACCCACCTATCTCCCCATCTTTGCCCTTTTAACTGCCCTGCTGCCTCTGCCTACCCCTGCTGCCTCCCACCACCCCCAGCTGACCTTCACCATCTTCTTCCTCATGCTGCTGGCCCAGGATCTAGGCACCGGGTGAGGGCATGATCTGGGACATGCGCACCAAGCACAGCAGGGTGCTGGTGGCTCGTCTGCCAAAGGGAGTTTGCTGGGCCCAGCCGGGGAGGAGTCAGTGGGATGGAACCTGCAGAGAAGATAGGGTGGTGGTGCAGGTGGCAGCTCCCCGGGTGAAGGTGGCAGCTGTCAGCGCTGTGTGGGCAGCAGCTGTTGGCACCAGAAGAGAGCAAGCTCCCACTTGCTTTCTTCTGGTGAGAAAACTAAACAGTATATCTTTGTAGCTCTAATTATTCGATGGCACTTGCCACTTCAGACACATAAATACACTCACCCACTTACTCAAGCCTGTTATCAAACATGAATCCTTAAGCTGACAAGACAAATGCCTGAAAATTTATAATGACGTGTCCTTTCATGCAGAAATAGCAGGTGTCTTTCGTCCAGAGCTGTATGTGACCATCCTTCCTCAAGTCATGAATTACATGTCCACAGAAAACAAGTTAATGAGAAGGTATTTTTGCTCTACTCATAAGGCTTTCAATCTATGAAATAAACAATGAAATACAAAATGTGACCTGAATGGCAACAGCCTGCTGATATATAAAAAAGGGATGTTCTGCATTCAGTAACTCTGAACTGTTGTCAAGTGTTCAAAGGTGCTGAAAAGAAAAAGAGGTAGGAGTTTGCCAAAATTAAATAGCCTTTCAGTTAAATTTTCAGTTCAAGTAGAACTCCATGGGCTCCTTCAGTCATAATACTGCCATCTTCTTAACCCTGCTTAAGCAAATGTGAAGAGGTTATCAAATAGGATACTTTCTTCTATAAGTATCTCTTTTCTACTGAATAAATTGCTCTGCCTTCTCTTTTTAGAAGCCTCCAGAATAAATCAAAGCTTAAACTGACATTTGATATCATGGATTTTTCTTTTTACATCAAAAGTTTTTGAAACCATAACTCAACACAGATTTCATTTCTATTGGTTGTAGGAACTGCTGATTTACTTTAGCCATGGTTAAGTCAGAACTGATTTAGGAAACTTACTTTTATGCCCAAAAGTTATGGGGAGAACAAGTTCTAATAACTGCAATGCTTGACTGAGAGATGGATTTGTTTCTATCTATCACATCTCCATAACTGCAAGTTACTTTCTACCACAAACATTATTCACTGACACTTCTCCAGGAGTGGAAAAATGGAATATATTCAGGAACAAAGAAAGGTCATAAGAAAAGTTTAATACCTCCAATTCATCATACAAAAGGTAAAAAACTTTCTCTCTAACAAGCCAAGGTGACAGTGTAAATGCATACTACAGGGAAAAAAGATAAGATGCTAGAAAGTCAACATGATCAACAAATGAAAATACTATTATAGGATGTACTAATTAAGATTCTTTATGAAATGCTAATGCAATCAGGTAAATGTCTGATTAGCTTGAGAACAAAATAATTCATGCAAATGACATGAAACATACTTCCTTACTCATTATTCCCTGGAACTACAATAGTTAGTTCATACAGTATGTTAAAAGAAGGGAAACAATGTGATTATTCTTATACTTGTTATAGTGTGTGAAATGGACTCACAGATCTCACCTTTAATGAAAGTTGAGGTTTTTTTGGCCTTATAGACCTCCATTCCTCCTATTCCTGAAGTACGCTGAACAAGATCTTCCTCCCTGGATTATGGATGATTTTGGTCAGTAAATATTTCACAGCCTAATCTGCTTCACAGGTTTGTTACTATGAGGATAAAATGAGGACAGATTTCCAATATCACCTGTCTTGACCTCCCATGAGGAAAGGTATAAAATGTAACAACTAAATAAAATGCTTCGCCCCCACCTTGGAGCTCATATATATGAGCACCCAGGGACAAGAAATTTGATCAACTGCTCCACATTATGCATATGTTGCTGGACTTTTTCTTTTCAAAGTGCAATGGAGGAAATCAAATGTTTTAATGTTCCCTCAGGAAAATCTGAATCTCCTCCTCATTCAAAACCATCTCAATACCAACTATACAATGTAAGCAAAAGCATGAAGAAGCTATAGGCATACCAGTCTGAAACTTTATTTTCATACTTTTCCATGAAAACGTTTAATTTATAAATAATGTTCAGTAACATTGGAGTTCAAACATCTCAATTGATAAGTACATGGATTCTGATATCATAAACTGTATCTCACCATATCCCTTCTGGCTCAGGATCAAACAAATGAATGTAGGAAAAAAGCATTTCAGTAATTCTTAGATATTTGCACAAAGAGGAATATGTTCACTTCAACATACAGTTATAGAAATGTCTGTGGGGTATCTAAAAAGAGTTTATTTGAAAACGACAATATACAAATCTTGGAAGATACAGAATTATATGAATACATGCTGTTGCATAAAATATTATTTCATATTTCAATTGATAGATGAAAATTTTGACTATTGATTCCTTTTGGGAATAGACTTACCCAAATCACTATATAATACACATTGTTACATATTAAAATTATAAGTTACTTTTTAAAAAAATACCTAAGGACATGGGGCCTCAAACTACATACTGTGACCCTTCAACTTTGTTGGTAGAAGGTCACAATTTCCTTTTTTAAAGGTGAGTGGGTTTATACAGGCAAAGTGAAAGCATTTTCAAAACTTTCTCCTGATTTGCTGGGCAAACGCACAGTGAGTTTTGATGGTGCTCCCATACTGCCTGTGCAAGCCCTCGCACAGAATGGGAGCACTATCAAAAGTTGATGCTGCTTTGCCTGGGAAATTCCCAGAGGGTTGGACTGATTTATTTATTATTTTACTGAATTGTGTTGTCACAAAGCTTAAGAATCTCTGTCTTAAGATGAAAGCTTAACATATTATTCAGTGATTATCAGGGGCATCCACAATATGTGTCATGATATAAATTACATGATGTGTCAAATGTTATGTAACAAGTATATAATTGCCTCATTTGTGCAATGACATCATTCTGGCATCATTACAGCTTGTTATCTGAGTATATAAAAACATAAATTTAACAAATAACAAAAAGGAATAAAAATAGAAATCAGATAACCATACGGGTTTGGAATGAAAACTAAGATGAAGAAACTCAGAAGCAAAAGACTAAGAAGTAAAATACTGCAGTAATTAATGCAAAATTAAATAAGAAAGGAACTGGTAAATTAGTTATGAGAACAGAACAACAAAATGTACTAGAAAGAGGAAATACCAAGAAGAATAAAAATAGTATTATTGGCTTTATCATTATAGATTCTTCCAAGTTAATTTTTAGTCAGATGTAAATAAAATATATGTTACAATAGTTAGATTGCTGACACACACACGTTTGTATGTATATGTATATATGTATGCATATATGCCTTCCAAGTAGAACTTTGAACAGGTAATAATAAATTAACAACAGTTAATAGTAAATAATAATTTCTAAATATTTATTCAAATCTCTTAAGGTTTTAATGGTGCATAATCTCCAAATGTTTTCCAGGTATGCAAACATTCTAAAAAAAGAAGAGAAAACCTCATAGTCTTTACTCCAAAACATTAGAGAAACTAGTGTCCCTTCCATATTTTTGGCTCCATACCAAAAAGCAAACCTTGAATGAATCTCATGCCAGCCAGGAATATGCCTGGCTGCAGTGACTGAAACTGAGCTTATACTTGAATCTGAGATGCATGGCGAAGGAATAGCAAGATAAATCCTGATAGGTTTAGGCAATTCAAGAAATTAGTTCTTAGTTCAACTCATCCTTGTTGGTGAATTCAAAGTAGGTAAAAGAGAGAGGTGAAAAATACTGACATGTCCCTGGATGTTTTTATACGTATGCATCTGTAAACTTGAAATAAATATATTTGATCCTTAATTTGACATATATTAAGACATAATTATGAGTGCAAGAGTCCATAGTAATTAATAAAATATATTTTGTATTGCTTGCACTGAAACTTTTTACATAAGTCTATACTGCCACTTCTCACCTGGTGACTTTGCTGATGAAAAAAACTACCATATAAAAAAAGCTACTCTATATAAACAAGAAGCAAACTCCATACCCACTCACACTGATGATGTTACCTAGTTGGGTAATGAAATGTCTGCAAGCAAACAACCAAGTTCAGAGAGCACCAAGGACTCCACCGAAAAAAACATTCTGGAAGAAGACAAGGGCAAACCACTTCTATGTTGTTGCAAGAGACACCAGGAGCCAGGCACAACTCAAAGGAATTGTGCATATATATATCCCTTCAGTTGTTGTTGTTGATGATGATTAAGTGTGTGAGAGATAAGATTAGAAGTAAAGTTACTATAGTTGCAAGTGAGAAGATGGCTGTATACTGTATATTGTCTCTGCTGAACAATGTTAGATAATTTGTGTTAGTTTATAGCTTAAATCTCAAACATACTTGCGACTAACATGCATAAGCTAATTTGCTTCAAAAGCCTGTTCAACAGTCATGTATAGGAATGTCAATAAAGAACTGTGCCTTCTATAAAACAAAGCCTCCCTCTGTTTGCAGGTGTCTGAATGCTATCTGTAATTAGGAAAACAGGAAGAGTTTATACTTGTAGGAATGCTTTCATTACTATTTCTTGCATTTGGAAACCTATGGCTCTATGTTAAGATATAAGCAGGTTCTTCCTAATTATACCATATGTTCCTGCATAATATTTTATTAATTTGTTTAGTAAAGTAGGCAACTATTAATACAGTTTCACATGAGACACTTTAGACACTTTAATTAGGTTCTTCCTAATTATACCATATGTTCCTGCATAATATTTTATTAATTTGTTTAGTAAAGTAGGCAACTATTAATACAGTTTCACATGAGACACTTTAGAGGATACTTCAGGCACTCAAAAAACATGTTTTTCTCCATGATGTAAAGCAAAACATGTTTTAAATTTCCTTTTTATTTATTTATATTTATTAAGAATTTTACATACAGTAAAAGTCAAATCTAAAGAAAAAGACTGAAAAGAAAAAAACAAGAAAAAAAAGTGCAAGGAAAGAAAAAAAGGAAGGAAAAACATTTTTTTATTTCCATAGTAGAAGCTATAAAAGTTAAACACAAGTTCCCTTCAAGCCACCTAAAGGACAATGTGTTATTGGGACAATAAAAGAAAGACAAATAGGGGACAAAGTGAGACTTGGGTAATGTACAAGTCCAAATGATGTAATATTTTGCAAACAATTACTTGGAGTCAAACAACAATTCTAAGCCAGAGCATTTTCCCATACACTTCTATACAAAAGTACTAGGCAAAATGAAAGCTGTCTAAGATATGCACATTTTTTAAAAAAGGTCTACTATTTTTATTTAGATATGTGTTAAATAAATCTGCAGTGCATTGCTCTGCTACTTTTAGTAGACCTGCAGGGATCAAAGATGAGTATTTGACACCCAAGGCCAAAAAAAAGCCACCATGCAAATGCTCTGTTCTTTAATTTTGCACTGATGAATGACAAATTAAATAGCACTTATGCTGATATTAACTAAACCATATTCCAAACCTCAAAATTAAATGATTTTTAAAAAAGAAGACAGAGCGAAAACACAGAGTCTGAGCCTCTGAAGATCATTTTTTTCAAATCTTTCTTCCTAAAATAAACAGTAGATAGGAGATAAGGCTCTTCTGGTTCATTCACTAGCAAAGTGGAATATTCTGCAATACAATCTTACTTGTACAGACTAGGAATGCAAGATACTAGTCCAGTGTCAAATGTGAGGATTATTGAAATCAAAATCAATGGATCACACCACAATCATTTCCATGCTGGATCAGATCCACAACTAGTAAACGCTAGGGGTTGCTATTTACAGGAGAATTAATTATCCTCTCTATGTTATTCATTTCCCTTTGTGATGAAAATCCCAATTCTCTACTGTTCACACACACTACACTTGATCTTAGCCAAAAGGCCGAGAAGGGGGCCTTGCTGAATGGAATTGATTTTGGTAGGGGTGGACTAAGTAGGTGACCATGAAAAAACAGACAGAAATGTCACCAACACACTTCAATTTTAGATATTATCATTTTATCATCACCTTATTTTAGCTAACAATCAATAATTGTAGGATATCATAATTTAAGGAGTAATAATTACACTATAGGATAGGCCGTTTGACTTCATGTATAAATGAATTTAGGCCGCCAAATTATAATTATGACATAGATTTTACTTGATATTATTATATCTAAGACTTTTAAGTAGACATGTTATGTGCATTTTTAGCTGGTCTATGACTGTATCATACTGGTCTATGACTGTAATAAACTGATTGATTGATTGATTGATTGATTGATTCTGTTCTCTAGCTCTATTTAGATATTATTTATCATATTTATATAGCTTCCCATCTCACACAAGGTGACTCTGTGCGGCGTACAACAATTAAAAAGAATAAATACATAAAAACAATTACAAATAAAAAAACTGTAAAAACACACAAAATAGGAGATAAAAATTAAAATATTAAAAAATAAAATTATATTACCTATTTAGCCAATTATGTGAGATATGGACAACCAAGCTGTACAACTACAAATACATCAAATATAAGCCCTAGTAGGCATCCATACATATAATCCAACTTCTGCAGAAAGTGACCATTATGTGTAGAACTATACACATGGAGGCTAAATATAGCTATTACTGTCTTAAATGAGAAGAACTTATACAATAAGCAAGATTTCTGCCTCCTCACTACACATCTACCTGCTAGCTAGCGAGATTATTAAAAAGAGGGTTACCCAAATTGAGTTCAAAAATCCAGAAGACTACTAGATGGCAGCAAAGAATTAGCAGCTTCCAAGTCTTTTTTTGCCATCTATGGCCACCTGGATTCTTGCAGCCCAGATCTGATAGTCCTAATAAAAAAGAAGCACTGCACTAACCACAACTGAAGTTAGAGTTGTCCATGCCGTTTTAAAATAAAAATATTTTTCATAGAAATTAGCTGAAACAATTGACTTCTACTTCAGAGTACTCAGAGAGTAAGAGCACAGGAGCAGCAATAGGCCACTCCTGTGCTCCCACTGACTATCCTCCAAGGCAGCAGTTAATTCAGCTTATTCTTAAGTAAATACTAACTTTATTTTAAAAGTAGCAGCATAGGCAGTGTTATCAATGGTACTGTCCCAAATTGGTAGGCTTGATAAAGTTTGCATTGGGCAACTCCTGTCAAGGTGATGGAACCAAGGTCTTGTCTGGTTAAGCTGGGACAAGTTTGAACTTGTACCTCTGGAGGATGTGGACAGGGTCCTAGCCACCTGTTTATTAGATTCATGGCCCTTCTGGCTGGTGAAGACCACCCAGGAGGTAATGTGTGGTTGGGTCCATGCAGTAGTGTCTGCTTCATTGAGGGAGGTGATAGTCCTACCTGCCTTAAAGCAGGCAGTAACACATCTCTTGTCAAGAAGCTATTGCTGGCCCCAACAGACCTGGAAATTTTTCTTAGGAAAGATTGTTGAGAAGGGGGTTGGTCTGTGACTTCCTCTGTGGCTTCAGAAGACCCTGGAGGAAACTGATATCTAGATACTTTCCAGATTTCAGACCAGGATACACTACTGAAACAACATTGGTTGCATTTGTTGAAGACTTCTGGCAGAGCTCGGAGGTGGATAATACAACTATCTTTGATCTCTCAGTGGCTTTCAGTACCATCCACTATGGTATCCTTCTGGACACCTATGGGTCACAGTCTTGCAGAGTTTATTCTTTCTCTGTGGTCAGATCCAGTTGGTGTTGGAAGGGTGGAGCCATCAAGCCCATGGCCCCTGACAAGTAGGGTGCCACAGTGCTTGATGCTCTCACCCATCCTGATTAATACCTCTATGAGGTCACTGGGTGAGATCATCCATTGATTTGGATTCAAGTATCATCAATACAGGATAATACCAGTCAACCACAAGCCAACCAGTGATGCTGTCAAGGTCTTGTTCCAGTGTCTGGAAATTGTATGGGTATGGATGGGGAGGAACAGACTCAGGCTCAATCCTGACAAGTGTTAGTGGCTGTGAGTATTTGAAGCAGCTAGGACCAGAAACGTTCCATCTTTAGTTCTGAACAGGACTGCACTTCTCCCTGCAGGACTGATTCACAATTTGGAGCACTTCTTGGACTCACAGTTCTTGCTCAAGGAGCAGATGGCAGCTATGGTCAGGAAGACATTTGCGCAAATTCATCTAGTATACCATTTGCATCCATACCTGGACCAGGATTCCTTTCAGACAGTCATTTATGCTTTGGTCTCCTTGCATGCAGATTATTGAAGTGCATTCTACATGGGGCTGTCCTGAATACCACTTGGAAGCAGATGATCCAGAATACAGCAACTCAAGCAATTATAGACAAGCTATGGTATGCCCACATAACACCTTCACTTCATGAACTGCACTGGTAACCAAAAAGCTTCTAGGTGCAATTTAAGATGCCAGTTATTACTTATAAAGACCACATGGCTTAGGGCCTGGTTATTTGAGAGACCATTGGTCTTCTGTAATTTCTACCCATCTGGTATGATCAGGCAAAGTTGACATGCTCCAGGTCCCATCAATTAAACAGTGTCACCTGATGAGACCCAGGAAACAGGCCTTTTGTCATAGCACCTGTCCACTTGTATAATATCCCCCAGAGATTTATATACCCCTCACCCTTTTTTAAATGAGCCCTTAAACTGGCTCTCCCACCTCTAGGCCTTGGCCTGGGGTGGAGGACAGAATCTCTTGTGTGATGATGTTTTAAACTGTTTTCATATTATGTGCGGCCCAGAATTACTGTGGACTTGGGCAGCCTTATAAATTTAATAAATAAATATTTTCTGATGGTGATTTTTTTCTGCCCCTAATTGAACATTCACTTGATACAGTGACCTTTCTGCTGATGTATTAAAGTCTCAATCACGTCAACTTTAACTCCTAGTAACTTCTTGGAGATGTCTTTTTTTAGCAACAGGTGATTTGCCACTGCTTTTTTCCAGGATGGTTTTTCATTTTATTTCTCAGTCTAGCCTATAGCCATTATATTCTTGTCCAAGTATTAGCCATGTCTGACCTTGTTAGCTTTTCAAAATCAGCTGCTGCTACTTATCTGGGCTCTACTGATGTAGCAACAGCATACCTCTGCCTTCAGTTCTCCCAGAATAGTTTAACAAACATAAATTTCAGTATTAAGATGAACTTGTTTCCAATCCTCATCACATATTAATAAACGTATTAATCTATAGAGGACATGGGGAAATAAGTTAAAACAAGAATGTAAGTCAATGTTTTCTGTTATTAAAGCATAATTTATATTTGCAAAATATGGTGCATCCAGTCTTTGTATCACTATACTACTTTTATCTCCTAGCTGACAGGATACAGGTAACAGTATGCTGGCTTGCAAGATAGTCTCTAGATTAGAGATGCTAGCTTGCATAGAATAGCTTGATCATTCTTGGAGTAAAACTAGGTTTTGGTTGCACTTGTGGCATACGGGCTAAAAAGTGCCAAAACCTACCAGTCCTGTCCTTACCATTAGCAGACAATGCTACAGGTGGCACTTCACAACTAAGGTTGGTAATGTAGTCTACACTTCTCTGTCATTTTGTAAAGGGAAGAAACATTCTAGAATACATTGTCACATGAAGATCATGTAGTAATCTTTATTGTGTCATTTAAGAGTAATAGTTTATTTGGTAGTCAATTTAGGTCCATCATTCCAGGGTGATTGGAAGTGGGCTATTCTGGCACCAACTATGCTGTAAAGAAACAGTTACAATTATAAAATGGACAATCATGTCTTGTAGATGTGACTATAAATGGGTCACTTGATCTATAAAACATCTATTAAAAAAACAATCAAATGTTATGGGACATTGAGACTTACCCATCAGCTCTAAAGTTGAGAGCCATGCTTATGCAATTCCCTTTGCAATGTCCATCTGGGTCATGAAAATAAATTTAATGGCAATAAAATCTACTTCTTTTAGTCTTATTTGAGTGGTCAAGTTTGAAATCTTCCAAACTGTGTGGGAATTTATTTTGTAGCACAACATGTTCTAAATTCTGTTTTTTGGTAAGGGCAGGAGGGCCATTTAGGACACATTTCTTAGCGTCAATCTAAGTTGTTTTGAATGCTAAGAGTAGGAATCCATAGGTTGCTGCTAGTTAATGTTGCACTCTAGTGAATGGAGATGCTGTAAAAACCAGAAATATGCAACTTTCAGGATGGATACCTTCCAAAAAAAAAAAATTCTACTACACATGAATGGATAGGTGGAAATAAGATCAGAGTGTGCAGAAAAAGTGATCAGAGCCTTCTGGGCACCAAAGAATAAAGGCGAATGGTGACTAATGGATTAGTAGCTGTTCAGAAAAAGGGATATTTGTTTCAAATACCTAGTATAAGCATAAGGCTATTAATGCATATACCTGATAAAGGAATTAAAATAAATGTAAAAGCATGATTGATTTGATTTTTTATGATAAAAGATTAAAGAATTAGTGAAGGATGTTAAGATAAGAAGTTCTGAATGTGGGACAAATCATTTTTTATTAGCATCAAGAATGGATCGGTGGGCAGAATGGACATGGAAGAAAAGCAAAAAGAAGAAGAAATGAGAGTGAAACAAGAATGCAGAAAAAGAAGATGCAACTCCAGTTTGAAAATGTATGAGAAGATGGATTAAACTTTCAACAGAATGAATGGAAAGTGGATGTAAGAAAAGAGGACAAGAATCTGCTTGGAATAGAGTGAGAAGTGCCACAGAATTGTGCGCTGGTACACCAATGGGAAGTATGAAAAAGGATGCTTGGTGGAATGATGAAGTAAAAATATTAGATAATCTCATGATACAACAAGGAGTATGTATCTAAAAATTAATTATTAAAGGAGGAAATTTGCCAGGGAAAATAGAGGAAACAATTTCCAAGTACCAAGATGGTAAAAAAATAGAACAAGTTAATTAATTTTTGTACCTTAGTAGAATGTTTACAAAAGATGGGGAAATGGATGGAGAATTCTTAAGACATCTAAATGATTGCAGAAAGATAGTGAGTAGCAATGTGATTTGTTACAAGTAACAAACATTTCTGAAGGAAATGAAAATGGGTATATATATGAATAGCTTCTGTCAAATTCTTACGTGGAAATGAGATCTCAGTATGTCATAAAAGTAAGCTGACTGCAGTAGGAATGGGTTACTCAATGAGTATATAGATGATAATAATAATAATATATTAATATTAATATATAATAATAATAATAAAAAAGATTAGTTCAAAAATGAATGTGGATTTCATACAGAAGAGAGTAACCAATATGAAAGAAGTACTTTGAGATGGTTTACAGAGACTGAATGAGAACGGAATTGCAAAAGGAATATATGAAAGAAGAGTAAATGGGTCAAGAACAAGGGAAAGACTAAGCAAGTTGTGGTTGATAAAGTTGATGGGATCCTCAAAAACAGATGAGAAGTTTAAAAAGCAAAGGCAATATATGAAGCTGTATATGGATGCTGCGGAAGCGAGGATGGTTTGAAAAGACAGGATGGTATTGACAGGTACAGTAAATGGTGTTAATGTAAACTAGTTTTAGGTATGTTTCTTCCCTTCAGGCCTTTAATTTCTTTGGCCTACAATTTCCTGTTTCTTTTCTGCATTCTGCATAATGTTACTTATCCCAAAATGGAATAACACGATGGGTATATATGCATGTATTTAATTAAGGTCACTATCTCAAATATAGGCATTATCATATGTGGGCTGCAAGAATCTAGATGATCAGGAGATCAGAGCAATAATTACAGAGTTAAAATAAGAAAAGAGACATCCACCCCCTCAAAAAAGAATTTTTTTTCATTTCTTTAGAAAACCATTAACTTCACATGATACAGTAAGTGAACATTAACCAATTATGTTAGTAAATTAATCAATATTTTTAAAACCATGGATGCTTGAGGCAGATAAGTGCTAAAGAACATTCTCTCTTCTGCCTATACATATGCTTTGAGTGAAATAATTTTTTCCATTTATTAATGTACTCTTCTTATACTCATCTCCAAGGCCCAATGCCATGTTAATTCTTGCAGAAATAACTTGTGCCTTTATGGGTGACATACAATAGTCTCCCATTCTGAATATGTCTGTTATTCTGTAAGTATCTCAAAACTATGCATATCTGACTAAAGATATGGAGGGAGACAATGCTAAGCTCTTCCCTGGAATCATGGTCTCTATGAAATGCAACTACTTGTCTTAATCATGTGTGCAGAAGCCAGCCTGAAAACCAATCTTCTTTTCTTATTTCCTGCCCATTTCAGCCTCTGGAGTTTAAAAAAAAAAACTTTCTTAATGATTAGGAAGGTACTGAACAACATCAACTGGGCTCAGTAGTTTATGAGATTTATGAAACAAACAGCTCACTTAAAAACTTCATGTAACAGGATTTATCTAAATATAGAGAGACAACTATACTTAGGGTATCCAAAACGTTTTGCCAAATAAATAAATTTTAAAAGTAAAGTAGCATTTTTTCCTTACAACTTATTTTAGGTTCAGATGGTCCAATCAGATAGTGAATGTCTCTGTTTCTAAGTATGACTTGTCTATAAATGTAAATATGTACTTCATTAGTTTTATCAGAGTGATTTTGGATTTGGTTCATCCAGTGCTGCTAAGTGAAACGTTGCAGAATATTTACACATCCAATCAACCAAACAAGTATAAAGCTGAAGAACTTTTTCCGACACAATTTAATCATCTGGAAACTTCAGTATATCTTCAACGATCATATTTGAATAGCCAGTAAAGAAGCTATCTTAGAAAGTAGAGAAGTTTGAGTAATTTCTTACCGACAAACTTTGATGTGTCAACTGCCAGATTAACCTCTAATGTTCTTGTTTTAGAAAGCAGTAATATCTAACTGCCCTACCGTCAGTACAATGGTATTTTTTTGTTATCACTACCTAGCCAAATATTAACCTGAACTCTCCAGGTTCCTTTAATCACTAGTTAAATTTTACCATTATCCAGGATGCGATAGGGAGCTTCAGTCATACCACTTATGCCAGAGGTAGACAGACTTCACGGTTGCAGTATCTACTTTGTGTTCTACTAGAGAACCGCAAGTTGAGCCATGTCCAAAAGATGTCATTTACAACCCCCATATACTCTGATAAAGCATACATTTGGCCTGAACATAGCTAGGATGGGGGTGAAACTGAACAATGATTGGCACAAAAGTGCCTGATTGCAAAATGCATATATAGGATGCATTAAAGGATTATGAGGCCAGGAATTTTCTATGAAGAGTACTCCCAGCTCTTCCATACACAGAAACAAAATCTACTCTGGATGACTTCAGGTTTTTCATTCTGCAGTATAAATTAAGGCTGAGCCAGAAACCCTTTCTGTTCTGTTCCATAACTTCAGAGAATTATCAATATATTCAGGTCTCTCTTCTGCCTGCCATGAACTATACTACAGCAAAATCAGAGCAATCTTTATTATGAATCTTAACACAGAAACCATTTCAAGGAGATAAAAGATAGTTTCCACAAAATCACCAAATATGCCTTCATTCTAAGTAATGTTCTTATATTCATTTTAAAGAAAAAAATACAGAAATCAGGGGAACTGAGCCAAGAAAAGCTAGGCAAGATCATGGCCAGGAGTCTATATTAATTATTCATGAGTCCATCTTGAAATAAAATTGTTCATATTTAGAGTAGAATGCCTTGTTCAAAGTAGCCAAGTGATTTCCTTTTCTAACTACTTTATCACCTCAAAAAACTCCCTGCTATATTAAATACTAATATATTTTATTTCTTTCACATTTTAATTAAAATTGTGCTCAATGGTCCAATTTAAGTTGGAATCCTCCTGGTAGGTTTCCATACAAAGAGACCTCTTCTGTGCTCATTTCAATCATGCCATGGCTACTAATAGTCTGTGCAAGATAATAAACCAGTGTGAAACTTCTGAACAGTTAGATGTGCCAATGCACATGGCACTTAACCTAGAAGTTATAATCCTCACACATCCTAAAAGTACCAGGTTGGAGAAGGCAGCACCAAGCAATTGTCTTTTAGGACAGAGATTAAATATTCAGTATTATTAACTCCCTTTTGTTTCTGTATTCAGGATTCAAGTTTTCCTCTGCTCATTGATGCCATAATTATTTTACATTGCAGATAATACTGTAGCTGAATTGAGGCTACTGTAATTCAATAGCCAAACCACTTCTTTACCTCTGGGACTGTTACAGGAGGAAAGACTCATTATCTGACCCAATTTCTGCTATGGTGAAAGTGCTTCAGTTAACTCTTAATCATCTTGCTCATTTGGGACTGCTGGTTTTCACAGTATGATAGTTCTTTTCAGTAGCCAGATGTTGGCAGGTTATGCCATAAAGAGTTGATGAAGATCTCTTGATTTCTCTTTTAGAATGCATAGCAGAAGAATAAATTAATTTCCTGAAAAGCAGTGAAATCTGCAAACATGAAGGTAAAGAAATGGGCAGACTTTCCAAGATGAAATTTTAAAATGCTGGAGGGTTCATTCTGGCAGGGCTACATTTAGCAACTGATTTCTGAAACAGACTGTTTTTTCAACCTGTGTTCCAGTGAGGGCTTGCACCTGCAAGAAGAAAGACAAAGCTTTGTAGAGACAAGGTTAGAGATCTGATGGGAAGGGGATTATTTTGAATAAGAAAGAGAGAAAAAGTTTAAAACAACCCTTCCTTTTGTTGGATTTTCTACTTATGCAATGACTAAAATACTTTTTAAAAAGGTGGGGTGGGGGAGGCAGGTATAGAACTACAAGCAAAGTGTAGTTTCACTCCAGTAAGTCAGTTTGGCCTAAGAAGTAAAAAGCTGTCTTCCTAATGTTTTCTTCATGTGGTTTTCAAAGAGTCCACTACCTGCAGAATCTCCTAGGGGCTTCTGAACCATCATATAATCTTGAATTGAGTTTGTCAGAAGTATTTTGGGGCAGGTAACAAACTAAATTCTACTGTATACATTTAAAGTATTAGAAGTGAAAACCCTTCCTCACCACTGAAACATTTAAATGGGGACTGAGAATGCCCTACTGAAGGATGCATTTTAAATGGCAGATTTAATGCATGTATATAATATGGCACTATATTATCTTTTTATATTGATCCATGTCTCAGCACACTCATTCCCACATTCACCTTCTCTTGCACTGATATAACCTTCTGGCCACCCATCTATAGCTATTCCAATATATTAGGTTAAACATTATATACACCCTAAACTTTAAGGTGGCAATCAACACCATACGAATTTCTGAAGGGCTCTCTGTTATTTGGTAAGTAGTTAGAATAAAGAAGTTGTAAAAATTATATAAGCCATTACCTCTCAGCAGGATTCACAGCACTAAAACTATCTATTACTGAATCAGCCTATGATTTTTTTTTTTAATGAGTTACCCTATAACTCTCTTAGATCTAGTTAAAAATTAAACATAGCAGAAGTCAATAACTTCAACACCTGGGATCCAAAAAACACAGCTGTGCCCAAGAATTCTGATACGCTCAGTGAAAACTTTCTTTTTTTCTTTCAAGAGAAGATGGCCATGTTATATCATACAATCGAAAATTGTTTACTAGGCAACACTGGGTAAGTGCTGTTTTGAGAAGTAAAAAATTCTAATCTCTTTGTGAACATGGAATTTCTTATGCAGTTCTCTGGATATAATTAAAATATATTTATATATTTTCATACTGTATAAGTTACATCAGTCTTTAATTATTAACAATATAGAAAAGTAGCAGGCACTTCCTTAAACACAAAATTAAAGGATACAGCATTTGACTGTTAAAAGATGCAATTTTTAATATTTCTTTGACAAAAAACATGTTTCAAATGTCTTCATAACAGCTTTCCATTTTATGGTCTCCCAAGTAGAGATAATATCTAACAGAAAAATGTTTGTTATCAGATGAAAGAATGGGTGACTTTAAAAAACAAGAGGCTATTGGAATTAGAAGGACATGATTTAAAATTTGGATGGCTCCAGAAATTCCTTTGTGGTTGTCACCCTAAGAAGCTTTTTACAGAAGAGAAAGGACACTTAAGCAACCTTGGTTAACGTATGTAACTCTGTTATCGTTTTCTGAAGGAGAACCTAACCTGAAGAAAAGAGAAGAACTAGAATTGGAAGGTTGTGTTTGCCAAAAATTAAACATAGCAGAAGTCAATAACTTCAACACCTGGGATCCAAAAAACACAGCTGTGCCCAAGAATTCTGATACGCTCAGTGAAAACTTTCTTTGCAGAGTATGCAGAGTTGTCGGAGAGACTTAAATTAGATAAGTTATGAATTTATCACTGGGAAAACTGAGTTTGAATATGCCTTGTGTCCTAATGATGAACATCTTATTGCTAAAATGTACAAACTTTGTTAAAGATGAATTTGGAAGATGAATATGTTAAGGACTGTATGGTTAAATGGGCAAAGAACTTTGGATATAACATAATGCTGGATCAGTTGGAAAATATGTGGAATAAAGGTTTAAAGTTCATTCTTAACTATATGTTAAAAGACTATTTTTATAAAATGATGTACCGTTGGTATCTGACATCCGATAAATTGTCTAAGATGTATAAAGAAACTTCAAATGTTTGTTGGAAATGTAACCAGTGTGAAGGTATATTTTATCATTTATGGTGGACTTGTGAAAAAGCCAAGAAATATTGGAACACGATATGTAATTTGAATCAAAAGATTTTGAAAATGGATTTGCAATTGAAACTAGAGACCTAAACAAGTGGAAAGACAATATGGAAATTTATTTCTTTATATGATAACTGCAGCGAAACTTTTCTATCCACAAAAATGGAAGGATTTACAAATACCTACACCGGAAGAATGGATATTGAAACTAATGGAACTGGCAAAGAAGGTGAAATTGACTATTTTGCTTAAAGAGAAGACATTGTCTAGCTTTGTTCGTAATTGGAAACCACTCTTGGACTTTTTGCTTGATACTCAAAAATATGCAATTTTGAGTTTGAGATTTGATGACTGATGTACCTATAAAAATATCTTGTACAAATCATATGTATTGTTGAAATAGATTGATTCTATATTTTTTTTAATGCTAGATAAAAATTTACATAGGGGATGCGGTGGCGCAGCGGCTTAATGATGTTGAAAGTTGCCGGCCAGAAATGGTCGATGCTTCAGCGGTTCGAGTCCAGCCTTCGCGTTAACAGGGTGAGCTCCTATTTCCTCCCCAGTTCCTGTCAACCCAACAGTTCGAAAACTCATGTGAGTAAATGGGTACTCTCACTCCGGTGGGAGGAAAAATGCTGGCGGCGCCTTGCAAAAAGGAGTTGGGAGCAGTTGCTGGTAAGCGTGAAAAACCGGGCGCACCCAAAAAGGGTGCAAAGCAACGGAAACCCCGCCTCCTGCGCTCGCCAGCTGGGCTCTGCTCTAGGAAGGAGGCACTGGCAAACCACTTCCGAAACACCTTGCCTTGAAAACTGCAACGGACTTGTCCAAAGCAGTCACTGCAGAGTCGGTAACAACTGAGCGCAGATTTAAAAAAAAAAAAATTACATTTTTTATTATCTAAAATTTTAGATATTAGAGTAAGAAGTGAACATATTTTACATTTATACCTATACCAAAGAAAGTTGAAAGTTACTTTTCTTTTTCTATGCTTTTTCTGTCTTGATGTTTCTTTTCTTTTTGACTTTTTTGTATTTTAATCTTTTTGCAATTTAATAAAATTTATTAAAGTTAACTGATACACTGATTCAGAGGATTTTAAAGATTAATATACAACTGAAACCAGAACTTTTCCTCTTGGGACTGATGGATAAGCAGTTGGAAAAAAGTCATGGAACTTTGTTTTTATATATGATAACTGCAGCAAGATTATCATACACACCAAAAATGGAAAGATTTGGCAATATCTACAATGGAGGAATGGTTGGTGAAGGTGACAGAATTTGCTGATATGGCCAAACTGACCTGTTTGATTAGAGAAAAGACAATATCTATATTTATTGCTAACTGGAAACTCCTTATGGACTTTTTGCATAAAACAGAAAAAAATGATCTATGGTTCTGACAATTAGATAGGATAAATTATAGAAAGAAGAGAGTCACGATGTAACTTTAAAGAAAGAGGTAAATCTACAATTGTACTTATAACTGCTGTAAAGATCAGAAGCCACTTCTTTATAACTTTTTTCTTTTCTATTTTTCTTCTACTTTTTTCCTTTTTCTTTTTGCACTTAAGCTTTCTCTTTTATTTCTTCCTTTTTCTTTTTTCCTTCTTTATTTCAGTTTGTATTAATTTTTACTCTTGTTCTTTAAAACTTTCAATAAAATTATATTAAAAAGAAAGTAAGATCATTTAAGTGCACTTTTATTCCAGTCACTGTATGATTGCATATTTAGGACCTAACATATATTTATTGCCCTTTAATGTGCTGGTTCAGATGTAGTATTGTAAGAATACACCTATCCTTCCTTGGGTTTGTTTGCTTATAGAAACATAGTGCAGAAGGGTATATACATTAGCAGAAAAAAGCAGTGTTGCTCAATAGAGGAATCCAAATTAAAACATCCAGGATGAATTTTCATCTAGGCTCTGCTTGAAATCATCCAGTGAAATGGAGCGTACCACTTCTCTAAGTAATTGGTTTCACTGTCAACTAGCTCTTATTATTAGAAAATATTTCCTAACATTGAACCATAATGTTTCTTACAGCTTATGACATGTGCCCTACACTTCAGGACAATACAGAATAAGCTAGGCCTAACAATATTTCTATTAGAATTAGAAATATTGTAATTATATTTCCTAATAATATTCCTTCAGATTCCTTTACCATCTTTTTCAGGATTTTATTTATTTATTTGTGCCTTTGAGCTGAATCCTGGTGATTGCTTGCATAGGTCCCTGCAGTTTTCTTGGCAAGGTTTTCCCTTGCCTCCTCCTTCCTAGGGCTGAGAGAGTGACTGGCCCAAGGTCACCCAGCTGGCTTTGTGCCCAAGGCAGGACTAGAACTCACAAACTCCCAGTTTCTAGCCTGCTCCCGTAAGCACTACACCAAACCAGCTCTCTTTTTTCAGAATACAATGTATCGAATTCCCTCAACTTCTCCTCTTAGTATTTAGTTTCCAGTTCTTTGATCATCTTCATCCTCATTGTCTTTGTTTGTTTGTGTGTTTGTTTCTGCAGCTGTTCTAGTTCGTCTGAATTCTTGTGAACCATGGTACCTGGAATTAGACTCAACATTATCCCCACCTCCTTAGATTATTGCCATGAGACAGCATGTTTAAACTTAGATATGGCTAAGATTTATAACATGTTCGTTATAACATTCTTGCTGTTCGTCACCGAAGACAAATTCCTTGTATATATTTTATACTTGGTCATTAAAGTATTTTGTATTGTATTTGTATGTAAGACCAGTAATCTGATCAGATACTGTAGTAATTGGAGAACAGTCAATAATCAGTATATACTCTTGGCTTTAACGAAGATAAACTCAGCAGATAATACAGAAATGTGGAAATTGCCTCTCAATTTTTCTACGTTTTTAACAGAAAGCATATTCATTTCTAATAAATTAAAACCATTATAAATTTGCCATTTTAATTTATTAGAAATTCCCCTAAATAAAATCAGTAACTGACTTCATTGTACTTTATGCACAACAGAAAGGGAGTTAGTAAACTGGAATTCTAAATTAACACTGTTACATATGCATTTCATTTTGGAAAAAGAAGCTAAAACCCTTTAGCTTGATTCCACATAGTAAGCACATATAGGAAACCAGCAAAGTCAAAATGAGAAACAGATTCTCTTTTTCTTCTACTAAAACACTTGGTAGGAATCTAGCTGTCCTTTATTCTGGAAATAATCCCATGGTTGTTTTGTTAAAGAATTTTCTTGAAAAGAATTAGGCATTTGTTCAAAACTTTCAAAAGGACTTTTGATCTGAGAAATGGCCACAGACACATATATTATTTTATCTGACATTCATACCCCTTAAAACAAAATTGAAATCTATTAGCGGAACTGAAGACAAGATCACGTTGGTTCTGCTTATATAATTCTTCTGACTCTTCCTTGAAAGGCACTTGTTGTCTGGAAGGAACAAGTCTCACAGTCCTTTTATCTTCCTCCTTATCCCAAACAATTTATTTGTTATGTAAAAACTTACCTGTGGCATGTTTCAAAGAGAAAAATCCTCAATATACCAGTTCTAAGCAGAGCTGACACAAATAAAATGAAAGTAAATGTTCCAGGGACAGATCTCTGACTTCCAGCTGTGAATGTGGAATAATATGAACCTGAGCCAGGTTGTCTGGTAACCCAGCCTCCTCACTTCCCTGCCAATCACTCAAATACTAAAGCCAACAGAAAAACAGGACTGGAACACAGAAGATGGTGGGGAAGGGGTTGTTGCACAGTTCTTCTCAATGCAATCACTGAGAAAAGACAAGGAACAATACAACAGTGCAGAACAATATGGCACTATCCAGATGTGTTCCACTACTGCTCCCTAAATCACAGCCATATTGATTGAGAGTTATGAGATCTGTAATCATGTACATCTAGAAAGTGTAGGTTGAAGAAGCCTTGGCAGGATGTTATCTTTGGCACTGGAATGAAACATAGAAGGAAAGAGAAGGAGCAACTATATTTAGAAATGAACAAAAGGAAAGAAAAGGAAGAGCTTTCTTTAATGTATCCCCTTCCCCCTCAAATGAACTGAATTCATTTTAATTGGAATGGGGGGTGCTTGTAGTATATCATAGACCCCAATCACAGACCCTGTTCAGATAATTTGTAACTGGCTCAGACAGGCAAGGAAAACTTGCCTATGGAACACTGTATGTATATACATACTTAAGTACAGTATACCATTTCAGGTAACCAGAGTAGAGGCAAAACTGGCAAGCTAACCTTTCATGCATAGCAAAGTTTTCCAGTTTAAACAAGATGGCAGATACATTCAGTAATACATAAATAAGATCTTCTGATTTAAATACGGATATACAGCATAAGTTATGGGAATGCACTTCAAACTATAGGTGTGGTTGTCCATTTTGATTGGTTCTTCATATAACATAAAATACTAGCATATTAGTACATCAGGAGAAATGTTCTCAGCTACTCACAGCTTTCTCTGTTCAGTTTCTATATAAGTGTGCTTTTAATGTATGGGATAATTAAACATGTAACTTCCTCCAACACAGTCCATGCTGATACAGCCCATTTTATCATCTCATTATTTTGAAGCTGTATTTTGCACCTCTCCTCCAAATGCTTTGCTTATTAGTAGGTGGGAGATTTGGCATCAAGGAAGATACATGGGCTTCCTTTTTATCTAGCTCCATCAGACCAATTGGCACAGGCAACATTACATACCACAGACATGTACACTTTTTAAAGAGCAGACCTATTTTTACCCTAAAGAAAAGGCAGCACAAATGCTGAAATGTGGTTGCAAAATTCCAGTTTGGATTCCCCTATAATGCAACATTATGAGGGAATCCAAAATTGAAAACAGCAAGGCAATCTCTGTTTTCAAGAACCTGGAGTGCATACTCAATCAATTAATAGCAACATAATTTGCTTAAAAGTGCAGTGTGGAAATATCTTGGGTTAAAGCACTTTTGAAATCTATAAAATGAACCTATAATCGGTATTTATAAATGATTGTTGGAATATACTAAATTAAATATTCAAGGCCATGGAATACATGGAATGTCCAAGACATACATTTCAATGAAAGACTAGTTTGACATCTATATATCATGTTCCTATACATATAAAATGAAAATTAATTTAGTAAAAAATATTGTTTTGTGTATATTGTAAATGTATGTCTTTTCAGGAAGACATTGGTGGATTTACTGTAGCTAATCAATGGAAATGCAACATTAGTTTACATGATGTTTACATAAACATTTCATTTCAGATAGATGTTATTTCACATATTAATTTTGTTCTGGAAAGTTCCCTGGTAGGTATTTACATCATTTAGAATTAATTCCTAAAAGTTGGAAACTACCACAAGAACACTTGAAATGGATACTGCACCCCTTTATAATCATAAAAAAATAGATCCAAAAAGGAAGAAAGGACACCCATTCCCTTGGTGATAGCCTGATGGCCGACTTACTATGAGCTCCCTGCATCAAAAGCAGAATATAAATCAATAAATCCATGGTGCAATCCCAAGCATGTCTACTGAGGTTTACTGAATTTAATGGGACTTTATCATAAATATATGAAAAAAACCCATAAACCTACAGTTGAGATATCTTAGATTAATGCAATGTGCTCTGTATTGCATATTCTAACAGAAGCTTTTGTTTTGATTTTATTTTACTTTTTCTTGGTAGTATTGAAAGTTTCCCCAAATGACAGATACACATTTATGTCTTCCTTACTGATAAAAGACTGCTAAATGTGCAGATTCAATAGTCTAGTACAACTCCATTCCAAGCAAAACACAATATACACTTGTGTATCATTTTTCCTCCCTGAATGTGCATGTTTTGGTGGAGAAAACCAAAATATGGTGCACAAGGAGTGAAGTTGTATCTCTTCCCTATCCAAGGGAATCAGAGCCAATATCACCAGTGGAAACCTAGGCTTTTCCTTCAGTTCCAAATCTGAATTGATCAAGGAAATAGGCACAGTTTAAAGTTATGTCGGCTATATGGCAGAAAAGATCTAGGGGGGTTAAACTGTTTACGGGTTTCTGCATCAAGATTTATCCTATTGTTACACAACTTAGTTTAACATATTAATAACAATCAGTACTCACATAGTGGTTCACCCCAAAGCTCAGATGGCAGCACCAGCACCTAGCTAACCTTGGCCGATCTCAAAAGAGAGGTTTGACCTGATTAGTATTTGGATTGAAGCCCATCAAAAGATCCCAAGACTAGGCTGAGAAATCAAAAAGCTTCCTGGAAAAATGAAGTGGCAAAGTATTCCATGTAGCAGCTTCTGTGAATGAGATTAGTTATCAATAAATCTCCCTCCAATTCAAAGATTTACTAATTAATTAGGATTCACAATTCTTTTACTGAATCCTGGCCAGAGATTTCAGTTCAGTAATGAGCCCAACTTTCGATACATACATATGAATGCATGATACCAAGAATGGAACTATGGGTCAATAATGTTCATATGGTCTTCTACCAAGTGAACACATATTAATTTTATATAACTAACAAAGTGACCAATAATCAATATTATTAAAAAGGTCATTTCTAGCTCCAAATTTACTTTAATTATGGACAAGCTATCTATGGAATAGATACTATAGAAGGTGTACTGTGATGTTCCTACTTAACCGTCATTGAAGCATGCTAATTCAGCCTAAATCTCTGTTGTCTGAAATATGGATTTAGCTACTGGTTAATGAGAATGATAACAGCATTAATATATGCAATTAATGGAGCACTGTGACCTGAAAATATCAGGAAGTACTCTTCAGAGAATTGCCTCTGGCCAGGCACTGAAGCAGAAAAAGAATTTGAAGGACTGTGCAGAATTATCCTTGTCTTTTTGTTCTACGCATACCTGAATGAAGGCACACACATACAAAAATACACATAAATTCCAACTTCCAAATTATACTTCCAATTTGCAAAACTGCTTGTTTGCCATTGCTCAAACAGGGCAATTCCAACATTTCTTTATGACAAATGCCATGCTTGCCTCAAGCACATAATATAGGGAGACAGCAGAATCTGTACCTGGATTACAGTATAAGCACACTGCTTGTCTTTTTCAGAGCTAAGGCTCAGTCCCAAATACAGGATCTCCTAGTGAAAATGACTGGGACTTAACCATTTTTCTTCGTTCTTATGTACCTCTGAAAAAGTTACCTCTTTTCTACCGTCTAATGTTAACATGACAAGATAGCTTAGCATTCCCCTTCTTTCTTGACAAGATGCCCCAGAGATTGTTATGTCACGAAGAGTAATCCAACAGGCGCAACTTTCTCCAACAGCATCTGCAGTACGCCAAAAGCTGCTGCTGTTGAATTTCTAAATTCAAAATTAAAATCAGCCATCAATAGACACATAGAAATAAACCATATTTATGCACCATTCAAAAAAGGCAATAAGAAAGCTACGAAGGGAACAAGAAGACCAGAACACATCTTCTCCAGCAGCCAACACCCAGGGATTAACACCAGGCAAACAAACAAAATTAAGCAGGGATTAACACCAGGCAAACAAACAAACAAACAAAATACCCTAATCAAATAACTGCCAAGGAGAAAACCACCAACACTGGCCAGGCAAGCTACTGTATATAAACAGGGAGCAAGCCCCACACTCACCAGCACTGATGATGTTACCTAGTTGGGTAATGGAACGTCTGCAAGCAAACGACCAAGCTCAGAGAACACCCAAGAGTCCACAGTTCAACCCTGAGCCACATATATTCTCTACTGGAATTTCTGCTTGTCACCAAATGTTAACAGTGCACAAGTATTGTATGGCTAAGAAACTGGTGGGAATCATATTGGGAATATTCACTGTCTTTCCCTAGTTTATATGATCTTGACAGAAGCTATGTGCCTTGAACAGATTATCAAGCAGAAATTTAACAGGTATCACTTCCTCAGGACCTAGAGAGGAATACCCAGTTCTTTCTTTGTTAATGTTTTACACTGAAAAAGTATATAGCTTTAAAAATAGAGGCACAAGTCCTCTTTCAGAGGTGCCACCTACTGTTGAATTTTTTACTATGGACAGTAGACACTGTGTACTTATTAGGTCTATCTTTTAATCTGACCTACTCCAATGTTATCTTATTTCAAACTACAGTAAATTATTTGTTTCCAAAAATCAAGGACATGATAAAAACTGCTTTAGAAGACCAGTAGGAACACTAGAATGGATGGGATTCTCTCACTCAAATTTCATTTTTCAATCTTTCTTAATAGGTCAGGAAAGGTGCATTAATATATTTATAAAATCTTATTCAGAGCATACATATTTCAATCAGAAACATCCTGAATCATTTTCTTTACTCATAACCTTAAACCCAGTTCATCCCTCTTTACAAGGAGTAAAGATGTCTATTTCTGCCTTTGAAAACAAGATAATATTTGTTCAAGTGGGAAAAATAACATATTCCATATTGCTTTAATTCTTATGATTGGCAAATACAATTATAAGTACACAAAGTGTGCTCTGAGGCTGAAATGATAAATATTGTTCCTTGTTGATAGAAATCGACCCGACTTCACTTGCATAAAATAAATTCGCTCTGCTCTCCAATCCTATGCATGCATACTCGGAAATGAATCAGACGAATTTGAATTACACTGTCGATTAACTGTGCAGAACTGCTTCTTAAAACCAGTAGCTTCTTTGCACTGCGCTAAGTGATTTTCTTTCGTTCTGTTAATTCACCTGCACAGCCCAAAGCGGCGCCGAACGGGAGAATGCGATACATGGTACAGGCCGATCCCACTTATAGTTTCCGAGGCTTAGGGGTGGCCCACCCTTCCAGTTTGTCCTAGCGCCACTACGGCCACTGGCCATTTTGGGAGGGCGGGAACGCCAGACGCCGTCCTCAACCCACCGCCAGCCCACCGGGAAGGCAAACCCGGTCAGTATTTGCAAGCTCCACATCAAAACAAATCTTACCCCCTCCAAAAGACAACTTTAAAGCTCACCGTCGAGGAAACAACTAATATTCTGGATCCTGCGTCCGCACAGCCCATAAACACAACGAAACCAGCACTTGGTTACACTAATAAGAACTCCCGCTTACCTTTCAAGCAGCGCAGAAGCAGGCTGGCGCGCGCGTTTGGCGGTCTTTTGAGTGGGAGACACCGCTCCACCCCTCCTTCTCTGCTACCCTCGCCTCAGTCACGAAGCCCTGACCCCCCTGCTCGCTTCGCCGCTGCGTTGGTAATCCGTCATGTTCGGAGAAGCAGCCCTAGGAAAGTTGGGCGGAGGATAGGGAAGGATCAGGTGCAAGCGGCGGCGCGCCTCCCAACTTGCAGAGTTGGGAAAAGGCGGCGAGGGGAGGGGGGGAATGGCTGTGGCGAGAAAAGGCAAGACCGAACGAGCGCGCGCGTTCCCTCTCCGGCTGGCTGGGCGCTGCGCTCCCGTGCACACGCTGCAAGTGAATGCAATGTGACAACAGGCGACCGGTGCCTGGCTGCTGCTTCTGACTGGCGTGGGGGGGAGGGGGAGAGAATCGCTCTCTTCACGGTTCACTTCCAGCGACTCATCCCGGTGAAGGGAAGCAAGGAGCTCTCTGAGGGAGACTCTGCAACCTCACCGAGCTGTGTGGCTGCGAGGGGCCAAATTTTCTGAGCTGAAAGAAAAAGCCAGCCTTGATTAGTATATGCATAAGCAGCTCGCAGCGCTGATTTTTCCGGAATGCCGATCTGAGTAAAGAGACAGGGCCTTCTCGTTTTCCATTTCTCCCCCCAACTAGGAACAAAGATGGGGAAGTTGATAAAGAACAGCTGGCCTCCTCTGTTTCTTACCAAGACAGTCCTTGAGTTCAGTCCTTGGCTTACCCACGCTGTGAAGTAACCCATTATTCCCAAATAATATATACAAGTAGAAGATACAGGTGTCTAGTACATTCATTTCTGTTCTTTATACTATATTTGTTTCCTAACATATCCCATCTCCAATACTACTTATTTTAAAAAATAGTTTTAAAATAATAGGGGAAAATTGGAAGTGGGAATAATTAGGCAACATTTACATTTGCCTGGAAAGAAGTGAGTTACCAATAGAAGAGAATATGTGTAGCTCAGGGTTGAACTGTGGAGTCCTTGGGGTTCTCTGAGCTTGGTTGTTTTCTTGATGTTACCTAGCCGGGTAATGAAACGTTTGCAAGAAAACAACCAAGCTCAGAGAACCCCAAGGACTCCAGAGAAGTGAGTTAGGGCAAAATTTGCATTTCACTCCACCCCAATTTCAGCACATCTCTTTTCAGTCTCCACTGACAAATTTCAGATTGTAAATTTCCTGAGATGAAAACCTGATTTGGGTTTTATTTTGCTTATGCAAAAGCAGACATTGCAACACCCAAGCATTGATTACAGAAAAAAGTAATTATTATTACAATAATACATTTCAAGATGCAGGGTGACTTTGAGCCAATCACTGTGTCTCAGCCCAACCTATTTCACAGGGCTCCTGTGGGGGGAAAGGAAAAAAAGGAGCCCTGCCTCGACCTGCTGATTGAAAGGCAGGATATAAATCCAATAAATAAATAAATCAAAGGGAGTAGTTAAATAATAAGTTCCCCATGCACTAGTTACAATCCATTTGGTTTGTAACAAACCACAGCATTTCTCTTCCTAGTCTTGGGTGCCTCTTTTTGTTGCCTGAGGGAAGTGGAAAAAGAAATTGAACACCAATCCAATCACACACAGAAATTAAAAACTATTTTTCAGTGGAAGATCTTCCATCTCCATTGGTTAGTCAAGATATTTAATTTTTAAAGGACCTGACAGGTTTCCTTCCTCCTCCCCCTTGTCGCTGACAAGAAGAAGCTGACTGACTAAACTCTGTCTCATAATTCTAGGGATGCTACTGAAAATAGGACAGCTTGGTTTATGTGTTGTAATTCAACTTTGAATTCACCTGCTTTCTGCACCTATTCACCTACTGACCACTAGGGGCAATAGATGTAGAGACAACAGAAGAACCTGAATTTTATTTCCTTTCCTTCTCTTAAAGACTTTATCTGCATAAGAATCCTCCTATTCATTAGATCAGTGTTTCTCAACCTTGGCAACTTTAAGATGTGTGGACTTCAACTCCCAGAATTCCCCAGCCAGCATGGGGAATTCAGGGAGTTGAAGTTCACACATCTTAAAGTTGCCAAGGTTGAGAAACACTGCATTAGATTGACATTCTCAGAGCATTCATCCCTTCCTTCATCTCTCAAGTTAGTTTTCTTTTTCTTCTGACTCTGACTTGTGCAGTTCAAGTACTTACCTGGCTCTCTTTCTCCATAATGCAGAACACCTACAGGCTCTTAACTGTAGATAGGCATAAATAATTCAGGCTTTTCTATCATCATGTTGTTTCCCCAAAAAAGCTTGTCTTTATTTTTTTCTCATGCGAGCAACAGCCTCAGGAATTCTTTCTTAGAAAAAGTTACACCTTTGATTTTACTGTTTCTCTCTCCATATTTTCCATTGTATAATTTATTGATTATGCACAATCAAGTTGGTGCTGACTTTTAATAACCAAATAGATTTTCTCCATGACAATCTGTCCCTAACCTGGTCCTTCAGGCCTTCCAACAGTGTTCCATCATATAAAGCTCTGTGCTGTCCAAAATTATGAAGAAGAGTGCCTTGTTCTCCATTTTCAACAAATGCATTTAAAGCTGTCAGGAAAAGACAAATGAAAAATGAATCTGCATATGGTTTTTTTTTCTTTCTTTTTTTGTGGAATTTGCAGTGCATTGTGAAAAGAAAAAGAAGCAAACAAAATAAGCACATTTAGAAACCATATAAAGCATCATAACAAAAAAATGATACATGTCCAGCTTTGCTACTGATGGATTCCTTACATCACCAGAACCACAAAGGATAAGCAAATAAATAAATAAACTGAGGGGGCAAGTTCCTTTCCTCTTGTAGCCTCCAGATGCCCTCTATGTCTGTTCCAGAGGAATGGAGGAGTTTTCAGAGCAGATTTTTGGGACATGTATGGTAATTGCAGGAGGGAAAACGTGCTGTACATGTCAACTTTGGATGATATTAGATTGCACCTACTGGCAAATGCCGGCACACTTACTCTATACAGTGGTACCTCTAGTTACGAACTTAATCCGTTCCGTGACTCTGGTTGCAACTCGAGTTGGTCTCAAGTCGAGGTAAAGTTTCCCATAAGGTTCAGTGTAAATATGGTTAATCCGTTCCGGCCTCCAAATTTGGTCGCACCACGAGGCAAATTTCCCCATAAGGTTCAATGTAAATACGGCTAAACAGTTCTGAAACATATGCATTTTATTTTTAAACCTCAAAAACCTTCCAAACGCCACAAAAACCTTCCAAACGCCACAAAACACACCACCAGCCTCACCGAACGTCTCTTTGCTACCGCGATCTTGCCCACAGGAAGCCGCGACCGCGTGGCAGCAGGGAAAATGGCCGCGGATCCGGTTCGTAAGTAGAGGCAGAGTTCGCAAGTAGAGGCAAATTTTTGGGGCTGGAGCTGGTCGTATCTTGAAAAATTCGTAAGGAGGGGCGTTCGTAACTAGAGGTACCACTGTATTGCTCAAACTCCCTGAATGAATGAAGAAAAAACTATGTTCAGATTCAAAATACCTTTGCTTTATGGTTTGAAGAGGATCAATCAGTGATTTACTATTAAAATTATTCTCACCATTGATTATATATTAACACTTTTCTCACGTTCAATGCATTTTCACAGTTTCCTTTTCCAACAAATAATTTCTAATAATGCTCTTAGCATCTAGATGATTCGATAAATCGTATTTTGTTTCCTTATAATTTTTTTTACATTCTTTCAACCTTAATTTTCAAGCAGCGTATAGATAAATTAAATTTTAAAAAACAGATATTTTGATAAACTCATCTTAATATGCATGAAGTGGAGTACAAAATCATGCCTAGTCATGCCCAGTGATCATGTTTTGGGCCAATAGCATTCAAGATAATGTATGGAAAAGTCTAAATGGTATGAAATGTGGAGCTTCAGGAACACCGTCTGCTCAAATGACTTCAATTGTTCATACTGTAGATATTATCAGGCATTACACTGAAGGCATATGATAGGCACAACTTGTGAATACAATCCCACTGCCTCCTTTCCCTAACTTTAGACAACAGGCTAAAGCCTTGTTTAGATACAAACCTGTTTTGTTTTTTTCAGGACTGGCACCAGGAAGTGCCATAATCAGACATCCACTAAGGTCCACACTCCAGCAGAGGCCATTGCTGATATCTAGTCACCTGGCTATACTGCTGCTCTTGTTACATATGCATTTGTCTTCTCAGAGGGTACAAACATTGACAAAATAGTTTGATTTCCAAAGATACTTTATTATTTATTTAGAAATAATCGGAGATTATGTGAAGAAAATAAGGTAAAGGTGTAAGAAACAGAAGGTTATATTCAGGGGTAGGTAATGAAGGCTTTCTTGCCAAAGGGCCTCACAACACATGTAAATGCTGAATCATACAATGACTTGTTTGAAAAATATTATTTAAACTTCTTTAAGACCCAGTTTTCTTCACCTTGCACAGAATACATTGCTTTCTAACTGTTTTCCTGAAAATACAGCTCCATAAGATTAGTTCTTCAATAGCAATGTGCTAGTTTCCCTTCTTTTTAACAGGAATGTTTGAGACCTGTTGCTTTCTAGCTGTTCTGTTCTCATGAGAAATATATATGTTTCCAATTGTTATACCACTCTAGAGTGTCTAACAATCTAAAATAAGCTTCCTATATATCATAACAAGGACAAGCTGAGGGTGGTTGATTTAAGTATGGTAAAAGAGCAAATGAAAATCCTTTCAGCTCAAAACAAATGCTGCTTGCTGAGAATAACAAAGAATGATAAAATTGTAGGTAGATGGTAGGAAATGGCAAGGTTAAAAAAAAATTATTTTCAGCTGATCTAAGAGGCTGCTAATATCTTGTGATCACACCTAATGGAGGATTCCCTGAACATCTAGTTCCTGTGAGGAACTCTGAGATCACTCTGGATCCAGTTGCACCTAGGCTTGACTAAGCAGCGGAGCGTTTCAGCATTTAAGTGGCTGTGAAGGGGATGTTGCAGCTGTTAACATCTATAGTGCAATTGAGGCTAGGCATGGTAGAAGAAATTGAAAAGGCTGGAATTACATATGCAGGATAACACAAAGCACTTGGGACAGAATACTCACATACACCCTGTTTCTTTATTATCTGTTATATGAGTGATAATTCTTTCACATTATGGACAGATCTGCACTTTTTGCTTGGCCCATCACTGATACAGGCCACTCACCATTTTCTGAGTGCAGGAACAGATGATGTCATCCTCGTCCCAGCCCACTGCAAATGCACCCTGTGCCTGTGTTTTCCAGTTTCAATTAAAAACTATTGTTCTCTGACCTGACCTATCTTAACCCTTCCGAGTGAATGGTCTCTGGTGCTTTATTCCATTCTAACAGCAGCCTCTGCTCTGATTGGCTGCAGTACCTCATAGGCCCCTCCCTCCAGGAGCTGGTCATTGTCCTTGCAGCCATTTTGTCATGTGGTGCCAGACTGCTAAATTCTCTGCTTGTTGGCACTTTTGTTGTTGTTGTTTTTAATAATCTTGTCATTAATTCAAACTTTTTTAGGCCACAGAATCTGTTAGTAAAAAAAAAAAAACAGAACCCCTGACAAAATACTAATGATAGCAAATTGATAATAAAACAAAAAGGAAACTGTTTGTTGTAGGTGCAACATTAGCATTTCCAATTTGCAAAAAACAAAACGTGGATGTCACAACTATTTGGAAGGTTAATCTTTTAACCAAACAAAGCAGCGTTCAATGACTAGGATGTGATTGTTTTCCTTCAATAAAAGTTCAGTTTTGGAGCAATTGGTGTTACTTGTCAGCAGAGATCATCTTCTATATTTAGCCTATTTCTATACTTGTTTTTTGTTGCTACATATGAAGACGAGGTTCTCTCAAAAAGGTGTGCTGTTCCAAACAGCATGAGATATTTCGGTGCCTGACTGGCAATTTCAGGATATTCTTTTAAAAGCTCTATCCAGAAATTCATAAGTTTTACATGAGGAAATGTGAAATCACTTGAACTTAATTTTAATTTCTGAAGACTAAGCAGTATTACCAGCAGCACTGGAGTTTGTTTTGCTTTTTCTATACTCTCTGCAGTTCTACCAGTTTGCAGCCCATAATCCATATCTGGAAAAATGGTCACATTACATAAATATTTATTAGGCTAATGAAAAGATAACAGTAATATGCATATACCGAGGCATATGTTTCTGCGATGGGTGTTGATGGCATGGACTTTCCCGCTGTGAATGTCTGGCTGAAACCACTTACGTACCCATTTTCCTCCTGCCTGCTTGCTTTTGCGCATGCAATTCTCATGTATGTCTCACTTCAAAGGGACTTGAATCACACGTGCACTGCAGTCAAGTAGTTACTATCCTAAAGTTCCTTTATTCATTCCCACCCAGCTCAGTGGGGCTTACTCTTAAGCGTGCTTAGAACGCCACTTTGATCATGAAGCAGACCTCTTGGGACATGCACATGCCTACACACAAAAACTATCTGCAACATAGAAAGTGGAAAGGGAGGAAGGGAGGGACTAACCATGATTGTTTTTGCAGAGTTAGAAACATTAGCCTGAGTTTTGGGGGTAGGCATGGAGTTAGGTTTTTGTGCATGTGCATAGTGAGGAAAAAGCAGCTAGTGCCTCCTGCCAGGAGCACTTGCAGATGCTGGAGATGTAGCATGTGAGAAGAGCAGCACTGAGGTGGAGGTGGGTGGCTGAGACTTTTATGGGGGTTCACTTCCATAAGTGAACCACCCCCGCAGGGATGGAAAAAGCAAGGGGAACAACCAATCAGGTCTTACGTTGGCCATAGTCCAGACTGAGTACCAGCCCAGTCTCACTACCAACCCACTGCAATCCACAGTCCTAGTCCCACAGAAGCCATTTTTAAAAATACACTTTCATGTCCCAAAGAGCATTCTTTCCATTTCTGCCCAGTTAGATAAAGTATGCTCCCCTTGCTTTCCCTCCCCCTGGCCACAGAACTGCAAAGTTTCCCTTCCCTTCCCTTCCCTTCCCTTCCCTTCCCTTCCCTTCCCTTCCCTTCCCTTCCTTTTTCTTTCTTTCTTCATTTTTTTACATCATAAAGTTGCAACCTAGGAACTTTACTAGTTTATTTCTGTGAAGCTGACCAATTCTTCCTTGCTACAAGTTTCCATAAACCTACACAGGGCAATAGACACAAAAGAGCAACCTGTTTCTGTTGTATTATTGATTATTGATCAATAAACAATCGATTACAGTAGCATCAGAGTTATGATGGTACCATGATGGAAAAAATTAAAATCAGAAAGGGTCTGTGTTAGTGTCAAAAGAGATAATGTGGAAAGTGAGGGCTAAAGGTATCTCTGTGTGCAAACATCTGGTAAAACAAGGGAAAGGCACGGGGACTCAGGAGGGAACAAATCCAGATTGGAATTTCTGAAGTTCATTTTAAGAAACAGCCAGGAACAGTTTGGAATTTCCATAAGTGGATATTTCACTGCAACAAAATATAGTGATTCTCATTTGTCTAAGAAATTCTCATTCTGACTGTGTTTTTATATTACTTATATCCAAAATTAAATAAATAGTTTGGCTTTATATCTGTTACAGACCTCTCCTCAAAAGCCTTCTCACTTATCTTCATTTCTAATTTGTTTATTACAGTTGTATATACAACCCAGTCCCAGCTATGCTTGGGAAATAGTTGCCACAAAGAGAATTACTACCTTCCTTATGATGTGCAGTTACGTCCTTAACCCCCAGCAATTTCTGACCTTCCTCTGTGCCTCTGCCCTGCCCTTCTGGTTTACTTGAAAACCCACCTGGTAAGGTTCTCAAGAGTCTGCCAAACACTTGTTTCCCTTTCCTAGAGAGGTGAAGCCTGTAATGAAATGGTAAATTGATGCTTCAGTGGAACATGGTTTATTAGTCACTGACTTCTGTGGAAGTTGAGGCAGAAACCTAAGAGAATGGGGAGAGAGAGAGACAAGAGAAGATGAGAGAAGTTGACAGTAAAAACAAGGAAAGGAAAGGGAAAAGGGACACCCAGTAAAGGACAAGGCACTGGTGGCCCTTGCAAATAAGTAAACTATCATTTTGTAAATAAGGAGAGTTTTACTGATATTGTATACCTCTATAGAAAGAACATATTCGACACAAATTTGTATTGTAAAATAATGTTTTAATTGCTTAGACTCAGCTGGATCTCTTCCCCACACCTAAGATAGTATGTTACCAGAAAACAGCTTATAAGAGAGGAGATAACAGCAGTGGAACTCTAAGTTTATTATTTTGTAGTAGTGGCAGCAAGATAGTAGTAAATTATTTGGTAGAATTTTGTTACTTCTGATCAAATAAACCTGGTTTGGCCACACAATCCACCTCTGCCGAAGAGTCCTTTACATTAACATTGTAAACAGTGGTTTAGAAATCCAAATCTTTCTTGATGACACCATTTTCTTTGCCATTTGTTCATTTCCACAATCCAGTTTTCCCTTGTCCCTTAACTATTCACAAGGAACACAGATGAAAACTTTACTTGCATCCCCAGCTCCTTTGCCTTCCTACCCAGGGCTTTCAAGTCATTTGTAAGCCACTGAAGTGCTTTTCCTCTTCTAATAATGTTGTTTGTCCTGCCATGGATAAGCCAGAATAGGTAGCAATCAGTCAGTTTCATGAGCTTGGTAATCTTTCCACTATATTTTAGAGATATGCATTAGGAAGACAACATACACCTTGTTATAACTTGTCAGGTTTCTTTCTTTCCTCATAATGCTGAGTCCTCCCTCCCACCATCACCATTCTTCACTTCTTTCTCAAGGACAGTTTTGTTTTTGCTGATCTCTGGGTCACTGAGAGTATTTTCCATTGTTCTGGTGAGGTTCGGGTAATAAAAATAAATCTGGTGATTGGAGCTCACCTTCCATGTCCAGAACTTCAAATCAGTTGATTAACTCCAGTAGTGTTGGGTGTTCTCCTGGTTCAGCTTTTTGTTTTGTTTCTGTTTGTTTTGCCGCAAGCTTCCAAATACTCACTACACCCACTGGAGTGCCTTCTTCTTCCTTGAGGTCCTACTCATGTCTCCTCTGTTCCTGGGCAACTTTGTTCTTAGGTCCTGTCCTCTCCCAAAAGTTCTCATTCATTACATTTGAAATATCATGTGAAATAGTTCCTCACATGAAAAGACTTCAGTAAGAAGTTGCTGATTTGATTAGTATTTGTGCATGTTTATATTTAGAATATTTCAGTATTACTTTGGATTAATCAAACACCAATTCAGTTTTTATTTTTGTAGAGCTGCTTTTTTTTTCTTCTTTTTTTGGCAAAAAATGGAAAAAAGATGAGCTATTTAGGCTATCCCTGTTAGAATAAGTTTAACTTTTCATTCTCAGCCCCAAAAATAATAGGAAATAAATATAATTATTCTTCAATTGTACTTCACAGTAGACACCATGAAAACAATTTAACTTCAACTTCCACAGACTGTTGACAAAGTCCCAGTCTTCTAGGTATCTCAGTTATTCTTCCTGGTATCAATATTTCCAGCCCACAGAAATTAGAGGAATATCCATTAAAGTAGCAACCAAGTTTATTTTAATTCTTTTAATATAAGTACCTCACTTTTTAAAAATCTGAAATTTTAAGTAAAAAATATAATTGCTGTGTGCAACTTCTATATTTCAAAGTTTTCTCCATAAAATGTGTGATGTGGAAGTAAAATCTTATTTTTTAAATACTTGAACATACATATATATGTAGAAAGCACACTGGTATAATAGTAATGTTTTCCAGATTAATCAACACTGTACGTCATCTTCCTTAGTTCATTAGTAATACATAATATGTCATCAGGATTAATGCACTAATTTTCTCCCAATTGATTTGTTCCATGTATCTCTGATACAATTCTGTTTAGAAATTCTAGCCAAGAAAGCCAGGAAATTGATTGGTAAAAACTACATTATTCATATTACCTACATAATTTCTAGTCAGAAAGCAGTATATTCACTGCAGGTAACCAGCCTTTGAACTATCTAGTTCAAAAGCAGATGCTTTGGCTATAGGAGGCATTATGGTGGAAGATATTACAATTATGGATAAAAAATAAAAAAATATTGCTGGACAAACCACAACATAGGATTTGTTAGTAATTTTAATCTCATTGCTTTTGTAGTTATTAAGAGTGTGCAGTGATCCAGGTCTGAAGGGGAAAAGATGATTTGGAGTTTGCAAGGGTACTCATTAGCATCTATCATAAATTTCTTGGCTCATGAGGAAGCAGGTCCTAGTAATTATTAAAATATGTGCATTTAGCAGAAGGCATAAATGTTTTTATTTTCAATTATCATTAAGTAATGGCACCTTCAACTTTTAGGACTTAAGGATGTAGACATGCTGGTAAGTGGCAGAAACTTGAAACATAAAAGTTTCTTGTGAAGAAGGAGAGATGGAGGTACATTGGTTGCAAACCAAGATGGTTCTATCAGCATTGTCTATTGAAGGTTTGTTGCTCTTTCAAGGAGAAGCCAAGACAAACTCAAATGATCATGAGTGGCAAGGGTTCCAAAGAACCTCTGAAGGACAAAGAGGACCATTCTGGGACAAAAATCTATATTCCACAGGCAGCTGAAGGAAATAAGAATAATGCCACCTAGAAGCAGCCATTCCCAGCCCAAGAGAAAGAATGCAAACTAATGTGATTTCCTTTTACTTATCTCTAAGTAGGAAGTGGGGCTGGAGCATAGATGTAACAATACTTATATTTAGCCAATGCCCTAGACTACAAACATAATTGCTTGTTTATTGGTTTGTTTAGGTTTCTAAGACTGCCCAAGTCAACAGAAACTCTGGGCAGCATACAAATTAAAGACAAGAGCCACAATACATTAAACCAAAAGCATCAGTGCTGATAATAACAAGGGGAACAGACATGCACCATAAACAAACTCAGCACAGATCACTCCAGCTTGACACATACCCCAACCTATCCAAGGGCCTGGGGAAAATGTCAGGTTCTCAAAGCCCATCAAACCTCTGGGAGGATGTTATTCCAGAGGGCAGGCATTGTGATGAACAGCGTCCTAGGTCCATCAGATGGCATTGCCTGAAAAATGGGACCTGAAGCAAGTTCACTGCCGCATCTTACAGAGATTTTTATGGGAAGAAACAATGGAAAAAAGGCAGTGTCTCAGACAACCAAATCCTATGCCAGGAAAGGCTTTATAGGTGACAATCACCTACCACTTTGATTTGTATTCAGAAGCTCACTGGTAACCAGTTCAGCTTGTGTATCAGAGGTGTTACATGGGCACACAAAGCCATGCCCATAACTGCTCATGCCACTCTATTCTGGACCAGTTGTCTTCTGCATGGTCTTCAAGAGTAGCCCGTGTAGAACATATTTCAGTAGTCCACACACAAGATGACTAAGGGATAAATAACTGTGAGAAGAAACTCACAGTCCAGGAAAGGATCCAGCTGGTGTTTCAGCTATGCAAAATCCTTCCTGGCTACAGCTGCCACCACCTTTTGAGCAGTAGCTGTGAATTCAGGAAGACCTCCAAATTATACATCACTTCGGCTTGGGGAAGTGCAATCCTGTTCAGAAATAATGATAGAAAATCCCCAGCACCAGCAGAACCCTGAACCCATAGCCACTCAGTCTTGTCAAGGCTGAGCTTAAGCCTGTTCTTCCCACTCCAGATCCTAACAGCCTCCATGCCCGGGAACAAACTGATAACATCAGTTGGTCAACCAGGGGTCAAGATATAACAACTGACCATCATTGTCATATTGTTGATACCTGGCCCTGTGTTGACAGAAGACCTCACCCAATAGCTTCATGTAGAATGTTTGAGCCCTATGGCACCCTGCAAATCAGAGGCCTAAGGTTTGGTTTCTCCTCCCTGTCCACACTGACTGGAACCAGCCATGGAGTAAGGAGGAGAACCACCACAACACCATGCTTTCCAATCTCAGTCCCGCTAGTCAGTCCCAAAGGATACCATGATTGATGGTATCAAAAACCATTGAAAGACCAAGGAGAACCAGGACAGTCGCACCACCCCATCCTGGCTCCACTAGGGGTCATCAACAAATGTGATCAATGCTGCCTCATACTATGACCTGGCATGAAACATCACTGAAACAGGTTCAGATAATCTGTTTCTTCCAGAGCCTTCTGAAGCTACAACCTGACTACCTTACCAAGAGCATTTCCCGGAAAGGGAAGAGTGGAAATTGATGAAAACTTATCCAGATCTGGTAGACTTCATTAGATTCAGGAAGTCTTATTTGTGCAAGTACAAAAAGAACTCACTTTAAAATGCCTGGGCATCTGCTTCTAATTCAGGCTACTGATAATTGCTTTGTTACTACTGTTAAATATGCTGGGAAGCGGGAAAAAGAAATACTCCCTAGAATCCAAACTAAGCTTGTTTTCATTTGTTTGCTGAATAAAGAAAGAAAGGGGGAAAAAAATCACAAGCAGAATCTGATGTTTTATGTTTTAGATCAAAATCCTGAGAACGTACAAAACCCATAACAAGGGAAATCCCTAAAACCGTCTAATTAGGACTGAATATACCCAGTATGTATGATTAATAAGAGTAACTGGAAAAAGAGGATTGAAAGAGTCTCTTTTTAAATATTTCCAGGAACTATCTTAATGGTATAATGCTATAAACCCTAGGTTTACAGTGAGCAAAGTGATGATACTCTCCTTTGATTGGTTATCAACCTCTGCCAAGAGAAATAAATACAAATAATACAACTAAGTAGTTGAAATAACTACAGTAGTGAGATAAGGGCTATTCTTATTCATTCTTAGGTTCCTCTTGATTCAGGCCACAATAATAACAGGTCTGGGACTACAAGCTTGTTAATGTTCATTTGGTGGATAATGTTTAGTTTTTTAATTAAATAGTCATCAGGACATTTCATAACACAATTTTTGGATGTTCAAATTTATCCAAGTGCTATACAAATAAAAGAACCATTAGAATGTACAAACTGTAAGCATATGTTCTTTAGAATACACAGCTGTGGGCTTTCCTTCTCCAGGTAGCAAATGTTCTTCTTTCATGCCAGTGGGAAAACTGGTCAGATGTTTTTTCTGCTATATGTTCACATGCCCAGAGATTTTTAGAGATTTAACAATTGCTTGCTAATCCTTTACTACAACAGGCAAAGATCCACTCTTCCAAATAAAAAAAGCACCAAATGAGACTAATCTGGAGCCCCGCTATATTAAAAAAATTAACATACATTTCAAACATAAAAATTACAGTATGAAATTCCTGGTGTAGCTATGATGACAATTAAAGTGGAAAATATAGTATAATATATAGCTATTGCTGATAAGGGAGTACTCACTGTATCAGTAAAACTTGCTCTTCTCCAATTTCTTGATAGTCGAGTGTCCAATAAAAGTTCATACAGGCTTTTAAGTCTCCTATTCTATGCCATATCAGTATGGAGATTGTGGGACCATTTTTTCTAGAACTGACTGCCCGCTAATTGTCAGGGACATTGGTTGAAAGTTTTGTAACAGAATCTTGCTGCTTTCTGAAAATGCAAATTTCCCTGCTTGAATGAAATGTGACCTACAGTAGACAGAACGAAATTGGCAGCTTTGAAGATGGAGAATAAAATAGGTAACAGTGTGATTATTTATTTTTCACTGCAGTAAATCTACTCCTTTACAAACTGTTGTATATCTTCTGGAGCTGCAGCTGGTGATTGTTAGCAACTTGCTGTCAAAACATCAGACATACTTTTGTTGCTTGCTTCAGGAGTCTTTTTGTTTTCATTATGGTCTCTATGTATTAATAAATAAAACAAATATTACAAAAACACCATATTACAAAAATAAAATAGATCTCTACTGCTTTCAGATACAATGGAAATAAAAGCCTTCAACAATCGCACTTGAAAACTTCTCCTTAAGGTAGAGAGTGCCTATCTAATGCTACGCAGTGCATCACAAAAATGGAACAAATGGTGGAGCAAATTCTGTTTTCCTCCTGTAATCAGTATCCAGTTGCAGATCTGATCCAAAACAATTGATGATGTGGAGGAATAAAGCACTACTTACATATGTAATCTATGTAATAGCTTTAACCAGTTTTATGTATTTGTAGTTGCTTATTTATTTATTTATTTATTTATTCAATTTGTATAGCCACCCATCTCAAACAAGTGACTCTGGGTGGCGAGCAAACATAAAATCAATCAGATCACTTAAAAACACGATACAAAAATAAAAATTAAATACATATAGCAGCCGAGAAATATTATACTCCATAGGTGTTAGCATAACCAGGAAACGGGGCCCGCCACATACTTGGGACCCCAGGCACATAACGAGATCTTTAAGGCCTTCCAAAATATCAGCAGGGTTGGGGCCATCCTAATCTCAGGAGGGAGGGTGTTCCAGAGGGCAGGTGCTACAGCAGAGAAGGCACATCTCCTGGTCCCCGCCAGCTGACATCCCTTGGCTGACAGGACCTGGAACATGCCCATCCTGCTGGACTGGATTGGACAGGTACAAACAACTGGGAGAAGACCTGGTCCCAAGCCATGAAGGGCTTTAAAGGTGACAACCAGCACCTTGAATTGCACTCAGAAACACACTGGTATGTAATAAATGCACAATAAAACAAGTCTAGAGTGTTGTCTCAATTCACATCTTTCATGGGTGTCTCCAGGAAGGAAAGGTGTTGGGGGCAAGTGACAGAATGTGCATGACAGCATCATCATGCAAATGCATCACCTACATAATTGTACCAATTGTTGGGATGCCACTATGTTATGGTGGCATTTGTATGATGATGCCATTGTGTGCATATCATTATGGTTGGATGCCAATGTTTCTGACTCTTCTGTCTGCATAGCACACTTAGCATGATTTTAACACTGTGTAAAAAGCTAACCAAAAGTTACACGTTTAGAATTAAACTCCATTTCCAAAGCAGCTGCAATGTACTAAATTCTTATTCAGACTCTGAAAAAGATATTATCTCTGAATGCAATGATATTTTAATTGTGGCCCATGATTGACTATGCACTGTAGTTAGCCATCTTGATAATGTTATGATAGAAATAGCACAGAACGTATTATTTCCAATTTAGTCTCTATTTGAAACTGTATAAAAATACTATTTATATTGTCATAGTAGTCATAGAAATATTGTTCATGATCTGCTGAGTGACAGTCTTCTCTTCTTACAAGCATTTCTAGAGATATATGACTAATAAGCATACACACATACATGGATGAGTATTTTGCATGTGGCTATATATTCAAAAGAGCTTTGGTTTCTCATCTACATGTAACCAGGCATTGTCTGTTAATACCCAATAATTGGTATGGTTAGAATCAACCTAATTAATAAAGCATTAATATCCCTCCTCTTTTTCATGCTTAATTATGGAATAGAGTAATCTTCATGTCCCCTTCATGGATCACTGCCTTGTCGTGGCGAAGGGGCTTGCGTAACTCAGTGAAGCCATGAGCTATACCGTGCAGGGCCACCCAAGACGGACAGGTCATGACAGAGAGTTCTGACAAAATGTGGTCCACTGGAGAAGGAAATGGCAACCCACTCCAGTATCCTTGCCAAGAAAACCCCATGGACAATGTTAAAAGGCTAAAAGATATGACGCCGGAAGATGAGCCCCTCAGGTCGGAAGGTGTCCAATATGCTACTGGGGAAGAGCGGAGGGCAATTCCAAGTAGCTCCAGAAAGAGTGAAGCGGCTGGGCCAAAGCCGAAAGGACGTTCAGCTGTGGATGTATCTGGAAGCGAAAAGAAGGTCCGATGGTGTAAAGAACAATATTGTATAGGTACCTGGAATGTAAGATCTATGAACCAAGGCAAGCTGGATGTGGTCAAACATGAGATGACAAGACTGAACATCGACATCTTGGGAATCAGCGAACTGAAATGGACGGGAATGGGTGAATTTAATTCGGGTGACCATTATATCTACTACTGTGGGCAAGAAACCCTTAGAAGAAATGGAGTTGCACTCATAGTCAATAAGAGAGTGGGAAAGGCAGTAATGGGGTACAACCTCAAAAACGACAGAATGATCTCAGTGCGTATCCAAGGCAAACCATTCAATATCACAGTCATCCAAGTCTATGCCCCAACCACTGATGCTGAAGAAGCTGAGGTTGACCGCTTCTATGAAGACCTACAACATCTTCTAGAACTAGCACCAAAAAAAGATGTCCTTTTCATCATAGGGGATTGGAATGCTAAAGTAGGAAGTCAAGGAGTAATCGGAATAACAGGCAAGTTTGGCCTTGGAATACAAAATGAAGCAGGGAAAAGGCTAATAGAGTTCTGTCAAGAGAACAAGCTAGTCATAGCAAACACTCTTTTCCAACAACACAAGAGACGACTCTACACATGGACATCACCAGATGGTCAATACCAAAACCAGATTGATTATATACTTTGCAGCCAAAGATGGAGAAGCTCTATACAGACAGCAAAAACAAGACCAGGAGCTGACTGTGGCTCAGATCATGAGCTTCTTACTGCAAAATTTAGGCTTAAATTGAAGAATGTAGGGAAAACCACTAGACCACTCAGGTATGACTTAGATCATATTCCTTGTGAGTACACAGTGAAGGTGATGAATAGATTTAGAGGATTAGATTTGGTAGACAGAGTGCCTGAAGAACTACGGACGGAGGTCCGTAACATTGTACAGGAGGCAGCAACTAAAACCATCCCAAAGAAAAAGAAATGCAAGAAAGCAAAATGGCTGTCTGATGAGGCTTTACAAATAGCTGTGGAAAGAAGGAATGCGAAAAGCAAGGGTGAAAGGGAAAGATATAAGCAACTGAATGCAGATTTCCAGAGAATAGCAAGGAGAGATAAGAAGGCCTTCTTAAATGAACAATGCAAAGAAATTGAGGAAAACAATAGAATGGGGAAGACTAGAGATCTCTACAAGAAAATTGGAGATATGAAAGGAACGTTTAGTGCAAAGATGGGCATGATAAAGGACAAAAAGGCAGGGACCTAACAGAAGCAGAAGAGATTAAGAAGAGGTGGCAAGAATACACAGAAGAACTATACAAGAAAGATCTTAGTGTCCCCGATGTCCATACTGGTGTGGTCACTGACCTTGAGCCAGACATTCTAGAGAGTGAAGTCAAGTGGGCCTTAGGAAGCATTGCTAACAACAAAGCTAGTGGAGATGACAGTATTCCAGCTGAGTTATTTAAAATACTAAAAGATGATGGTGTTAAAGTGCTGCACTCAATATGCCAGCAAGTTTGGAAAACGCAACAGTGGCCACGGGATTGGAAAAGGTCAGTTTATGTTCCAATTCCAAAGAAGGGCAATGCCAAAGAATGCTCAAACTATCGCACAATTGCACTCATTTCACATGCTAGCAAGGTTATGCTCAAAATCCTACAAGCTAGGCTTCAGCAATACATGAACCGAGAACTACCGGATGTACAAGCTGGGTTTCGAAGAGGCAGAGGAACTAGAGATCAAATCGCCAACATTCGCTGGATCATGGAGAAAGCACGAGAGTTCCAGAAAAATATCTACTTCTGCTTCATTGACTATGCAAAAGCCTTTGATTGTGTGGATCACAACAAACTGTGGCAAATTCTTAAAGAGATGGGAGTACCAGACCACCTTACCTGTCTCCTGAGAAATCTGTATGCGGGACAAGAAGCAACAGTTAGAACCGGTCATGGAACAACCAATTGGTTCAAAATAGGGAAAGGTGTACGACAAGGCTGTATACTGTCACCCTGCTTATTTAACCTATATGCAGAGTACATCATGAGAAATGCCAGGCTGGAAGAATCACAAGCCGGAATTAAGATTGCAGGGAGAATCATCAACAACCTCAGATATGCGGACAATACCACCCTAATGGCAGAAAGTGAAGAAGAACTAAAGAGGCTCTTGATGAGGGTGAAAGAGGAGAGTGCAAAAGCTGGCTTGAAACTCAACATTAAAACAACTAAGATCATGGCATCTGGACCCATCAATTCCTGGCAAATAGAAGGGGTAGAAATGGAAGCAGTAACAGACTTCATTTATTTGGGCTCCAAGATCACCGCAGACGGAGACTGCAGCCATGAAATTAAAAGACGCTCGCTCCTTGGGAGGAAAGCTATGGCAAGCCTAGATAGCATATTAAAAAGCAGAGACGTCACCTTGCCGACAAAGATCCGCATAGTCAAAGCTATGGTTTTTCCAGTAGTAATGTATGGCTGTGAGAGCTGGACCATAAAGAAGGCTGAGCGCCGAAGAATTGATGCCTTTGAACTGTGGTGCTGGAGAAGACTCTTGAGAGTCCCCTGGACTGCTAGGAGGTCAAACCAGTCAATCTTAAAGGAAATCAACCCTGATTGCTCATTGGAAGGATCGATCATGAAGCTCAAGCTCAGGTACTTTGGTCACCTAATGCAAGAGAGATCTCTTTGGAGAAGACCCTGATGCTGGGAAAGATTGAAGGCAAAAGGAGAAGAGGACGGCAGAGGATGAGATGGTTAGATAGCATCACTGAAGCAATGAGCATGAAACTCAGCAAACTCAGGGAGGCAGTGAAGGACAGGAAGGCCTGGCGGAATATGGTTCATGGGGTCACGAAGAGTCGGACACGACTTAACGACTAAACAACAACAAATCTTCATGTGATTAAACTTTTTTCTTTATTGATTTAATTAAAAACATCATAAAAATTAGAAAAGTATAACAAAAATTAGTTAAAAATGCAGTAACATAAACTGTATATATGTGAAGGTTTCTCATCCATATACTGTACATATAGATGTATAGATATGAAATTTTATATACCATTTTCAATAAAAGCTTACCATATTTAATTGTAATTGTTACTATATAATCTATGTCTATAGACAACTCATTCATAAGTCACCAGTAATATCAAGTCTTAATCCCAAGGAATTGGGGCCATACATTTTTTTTTCCATGTTGAAGAACTAATATCTTGGCAAGATTAAAGGCATGGAGAATCCATTTCCATTATCCAGTTGTCAATTTCCAGATATGTAGTTCAAAAGAATGTATGCATCTGAAAAGGTTAAACTTTGTCTCAGAGTCAAATTAATATATGCACTTACTTTAGAACATTGCAAAAACATGTACTTTAATCAAGCGTTATTCTGGTTACATCAACAATATGATAATTTACTGATTCCTTTTCTGTACAAATGCAATGGCTTCCAATAAGCCATCTGGGATTGGCAACTGGAAAAACAACTGCCCTCCAAATTATTGGGGAACTCCCCAAGTGCTCTTTGGCAGCAATCTGGATCCATTAGGCTCTTACAACAGACTGTTTTAATACATCCATGACCCTAGTGCAGGTCCAGGTCATTCATGATCTGCAGTTTTACAAGGAAGTGACTGTGGCAAAGGACAGATGTTAATGTCCCCCATATTCCCATCATGCCTTATCTGCTCTGAAGTAAAGACCAGATCTAGGATAAGTTCTCCTGGGTGGGTTGAAGCCATGATTACTTATGACAAATCCATTGCCACCATGGAAGTTATCCAAAATTTAAAACCTCAAGAACCCCCAACTCCAGTCCTGAGACAAGATCCAGGACCTTGTGAAGGACCACTGCTGGACAGGTAGGTGATTGCTACTGTATACCAAAGTAGCTCTAGCTTATCAGGACAGCCCAATTCAATAAACATGCAGTCACCTCTAGTGCGATATTTCCCATGGCTGCAGGAATCTTATATACCATCATGGCAACCACTCCTCCCTGACCTTGGCATTGCAGTTATAGGACCTGAAACCTAGCTAGGTAGATTTTTGACAGGAAACATCTCTATCACTAGCCAGTCAGGTCTCAGTAATAAACACTTAGGTCTATGTTTGTCCACCACCATGTCATAAATGGACAGAGTTATACTGCACACATACCTGATGTTTACCAGTAACAGCTATAATGTATAATTATATATTTTTTAAAGGGTAGAACACCAACAGACAACAAGAATTACAGGACATGATTTCATTTCTGATCCATTTGTCTTCACTTTTGTTTCTCTAGTGATACCAGCAATTGAAAGGCTTTTCTTTCTTTCTGTTCTTTTTTTAGGCTCTTAAGATAGGCAAATACATCCTGTCAACTAAAATCCAACATCATCTTTAAACTCCATTGACAAACTTCTGTGATTCCTCTGTATTTACTTAACAAATTCACTCCTTGAATAATGGCTCCTTATATTCCTTCTACATTCTCTGCAACAGCCTCTGCTTACTCAACAAGAAATAATAACTCCATTACCCATACACCCCTTACAATCAGCTGCTATTCAGACATTTCAAGAGATTACCTTATTAGTCCACATAGCTGAAAATACAGTCCTTCAAAAAATAAAGCTTCTCTGTTCATTCTTCTGTCATCTTTGTCTCTTCTTCCTACTAAACTCTCTTGCCAAATTCCTGCTATTAGCAATCCCTGTTCACTGGCTCAGGGAAAGTAAATTAAAAGATCACAAAGTCTCAAAAGCAGCTAAATTCTCAGTAAGACTAAAACTATATCTAAATGCTTGGGGAAAATATCTATTTGCCCAGTACTGAAAAGAAAGTAAGACTGCAATTATGCAAACATTTATCTAAGAATAGGCTCCACTGAACAAAGTGAAAAATTCTTTTTGAATAAACAGAATAGATCCTGCTATAGTTTTTTTTTTTCAAATTTTATCAATTTATGAAAGCTGATCCAAACTGCATACTTTAATTTTCAAAATAACTTGGACATATTCTAGATTTTTAAAAATCTGGAACTTTCTGGTTGCAAGATCTATTTTGCTGTCTAAACAATCCTTTCATGTAGAACTAATTAACTGTTAACTCATCAATGTTTCTTACAGAAAAGCTAAAAACTGGAACTTAGTAGGAGAGCAATATTTTGAAGTAATCCTTATGATTCCATTACTGTCCTTAACAGGACTGATGCAGTACAGCACCAGTCAGATTAAATGTCAGTTTTTAAGGGTCATGTATAACATATGCTGATCAGAGGAGGCTTATTTGCTACTTTCTGTGAATTCTGCTTTGGGAGAATGTTGTCCCAATTTTATTCTGCATTCTGGGACAGGTAACATAGGCCAATTAATCACTTTTTAGTTTCCTCAAATATTTTCACCTTCTTTGTCTTTGAACTGAGTGGCAAGCAAAACTAGGTCATAATCACATTGGCAGAAGTCTGACCCTCCTTAATTATTAAACATTTTCTCTGTTCAAGAAGAGTGTTTCCCCAATCCAGATGGTGTTCTGATATAAATTTCATACTACAGAGATAAGCTCAGTCACCTGAGCAGAAGACATCTTTAGGGTTACGGTCCTCATCCAAAAGCTTGATAACAATGGTACATTTCCGTTTTGGAAGTCTGTGTCTTCCTGAACAAAGAAAGAATGCAAACCACTAAAATTTATTGGCATAATTTTCTGCTTTACCTCCCATAGCTCCTTCTGCATATGAAAAAGCAGCTTGAGAAGATTAAGGGACTTTTCAAAACAGCCTGCAAAATGGCACTGGACTGGTAGATTTTTTTCATTAGGTTACAACTGACCTCAGTTTAACAATTGGAATGTTCAAGATTTATTTTTGGTTTTCATCTTGCGTATTTATGCATGAAAATGGGTTCAAAAAGTAAGCAGGAGATGATGTAACTATAGTGTTTTTGGTAAAATATTACTACAGTCTTCTGTCTAATTTCAGACTCAGAATGTATTTACTGAATACATATAAACTACCAGGCATACCAAATTCTTCCTTCAGTGACCTAAAGGGCAAAATTCACAGGAAAAGAAGTATAAAGATCTAAAACTATGTTTAAAATTCATAAACTCATTTTTCTCAGAAAGAAATAAAAGTTGTTTATAAATCAGTAGTCATCTTTCTAAGAGTAGTTTGCATTCATTAAAATAACTCAATAACCATAATATTCTTTAAACATACTCAGTTACTCTAGCACTAAAACTCCAGCCTAATGATATCAGTGAATTAGCTGGAACCCAACCATGACAAGCAAAATCTCATTCCTAGACTAGGATTTTCCTGTCTGCTTTTCCTGTAGTCCCTGTCCATCAGAGCCTGGACAGTCCACGCAGTGTGTCAGTGCTCTCATCAGCCAAAATTAGGGACTCCTTGTATAATAGTATAAATGGCTTCCACACATACATAAATATTAGAAGACAAAAACTTAATAGGGCAATAAATTAGCTTAAGTGGGATTTGTGTCCATTAATGAAGATGAAGAATACCAGATAAATGCTTAATAATATTATATTTGAAGAGAAACAAAGGTACGTTGCTTAAAAAGCAAACAAGCAAGGTAAGGAAAGAATGTAGACTAGCTTCTGGAATTCTTTCCAATCTTTTACCACTCTTTTTAACTCTTTATCACTACCACAGGAGGTATCTGCATTTTCTTCTCTTAAATGAAATTGTATACGTTATGTGTATGTATATGGGCATGTTTTTCCAGGAGATTAATCAGGGACTTAGAATGGAGAAGTCGGCAACATTCCAATTCACTGTCTATACTAGTGTTGTCCAAACTTGACCACTTTAAGATGAGTGGACTTCAACTCATGCTGGCTGGGGAATTCTGGGAGTTGACGTTCACTCATCTTAAAGTGGCCAAGTTTGGACAACACTGGTCTATACGGATGCACTGAGGGGATTTCTTTCTAAAATTTTTTTCTTCATAGTCCCCAAACTTGTTGCTCTTCTTTCTTCTTTCTTCTTTCTTCTTTCTTCTTTCTCCTTCTTCTCCTTCTTTGCCAGCTTTTCCTCTCATATAAAGTTTGGCCTCGTTCTGATCAGGATCAGTCTATCCTGCAGGTAGACAGCCACACAGTCCAAACTCCATTATATAATTTCTTTCCAATGTTCTGTTGGAATGGGAAGAATAAAAAGAAACCAATACTTTTATTGCAGATCTGGATGTGCTGATAAATGATGATGCAACACATCATTTTCCAGATACTACTGTATATATTTGCGGATAAGCCAAGAATTTCAGGTGCCAAAATAACGCCTAAAACATTGGGTTCAGCTTATCCGTGGATCAGCTTATCCATGAGTATATACAGTAATACTTTTTTAAAGTACCTGTATATACTTGCATATAAGCGCATCTATGTATAAGGAGACCCTCAAATTTTTAACCAAAATACCATGAAAATTGCATCACCCATGGATAAGCCAATTGTGAAAATTAAAACATATGAAAATTTCGAGGATCAGCTTATCCACAGCTTATATGTGAGTATCTACAGCAGTTCAAAATCTGATGAAATCCTCTGAAACAAAAAGCAATAATTCTGCCTACCACAAACCTTTGAAGCATGAAATTGGTCCAGTGTAGTTACTTCCTTTGCAAAGGTGGATCCAATAGACCACTGATTAATGGACCCTCCTCTTATCAGTTGCTGAACCAGGGCAGCTGCTGATGGTCAAATCCAGTGGAGAAATAACAATGCAAATGGGAATCATGCTTGCATCACTGGTATTGTCTTCTCCAACTCTCTTTCCAAGCAGCAGTTAAGCACAATGGAAACCCACAACCATAACCCTCTCCTAAGCCAATGCTATACAGGATTATTTATGATTGCAATTTGGGAAGCTGGTCTTCTGCCGTACTATGGTCTCAATGAAGCTAGCAGCCCAGAAGTAGAACACTGACTTCAAGCAAGGTCTGCACTTTCAACATTGTTAATGGGTCACATAAACTTCAGAAGTATTTTTTTAAAAAATAAAATGGGAGGCAGAATGCTGCAAAATAGGGCTTTGATGGAAGTATGTTCATCTGCCCAGAAAAGCAAAAACATTAAAAGGTAAGCTGGTATTGTAGACATCCTCCTGGTAAATGAGTTTCATAATTGGCCATTCCCTCCATGGCAGCCATTTTTTGAGAATGCCCATAAAATGTTCTCAAAATTCCAAATGTCCCCACCAGAAAAAGTTGGGGTTCCCTGCAATATTTAATATATAGAGTGTTTCACAATTAGTCAGCAGCAGCAACAGTTTCTGATAAATGTTGAAAGCATGCAAACATGCAAGTAAATGGCATCCTACACCCTAATCTTTCATTAGTACTCTAAATGTACTTCTTCTGTTCTGTTAACTGCAAAACATACAGAGAATGCCATGATCTAAACTGTTCTCCCTCTAGTTGATGGACAGGAAAATGCAACAAATGTCATTCAACCAATGCCCATCCTGAGTTACCAAGAGTTCTAGATAAACTAAAATTTCCTCTCTCTACTAAGGCTACCTGATCTAGCTGTAAATATACACGTGACCCTCCCCCCTTTTTTTTTTTTTTTGGTGCCTTTGAGTCAGTTTTTGACTCCTGGGGACTGCCTGGACAAGTCCCTGCAGTTTTCCTGGCAAGATTTTCAGAAGTGGTTTGCCCTTGCCTCCTTCCTAGGGCTGAGAAAGAAAGATTGGCCCAAGGTCACCCAGCTGGGACTAAAACTTATGGCACAAATGAACAGGCTCAAACTATCCTACTTCAGACACATTATGTGAAGGCCAAGCTCTCTGGAAAAGGCTGCAGTGCTGGGAAAGGTGAAAGGAAAGAGAAGAAGAGGACAACCAGCAGCCAGGTGGATGGACTCACAGTGGCAATGAGAGCAATGTTAGAAGACCTGAAAGACCAGTTTAAGGATATATTGTCATGGAGGAAATCTATCTATGTGGTTGCTAGGAGTCAAAAATTATTTGATGGCACATAACCAGTCAATCAACCAAAGCTGCAGAAGAGATCCTCGCAGACTCCATGTACCCTTTAGGCCATACTTTTTGCACCCTTGTGCAAGGAATTATGAAGCTTACACAACTCCCTCCATTCAAAAAACAGGTCTGACCCAGCTCTCTTTGGAGTGTATCTAGGAGGCAAGACACCCAATTCCTACCAATGGGAAAATGCAGCTTTGCTCTGGTTTTAAGTAAGACAGTCCAGAGCTAGCGGTAAATCAGCAGACATCACATCGTCATGGTGCAAAGCCTGAATTGCTGCACAGCTCTTGTGAAAAAAGACTTTAAACCCACTGAGTTTAATTTGGTTTATTCTCAGCAAGGACACGCAGCACTGCAGCCACGCTCATCCCCTGAAGAAAGGGATTTTGTGCCATCTCATACAGCTGAGAATTAAAAAGAATGTTTGGAATTGGAGACGAAAGAGTAAAGAAGATACATTTTACTAGAGAAATTTGAATGTTAGAATATTTGTGGAGCTTTAATGGAGTAAACTAACTGTAAAAAATTATCACACAAAAGGATGCACTTAATGCTTGAAAGGCTGAGTTAACAGCTGAGGGTCTACTTGGCAGACATTTCTTTTGCTATTAAAAGGCAGACTTTAATACTTTTAATACTTAATATTTTCCCTTCCTGCAAATAATATGTTCTACAACAGAGAGGAATTACTAACATATACCACTGTTTTTGTTGTTGTTGTTGTTTTCTGGAGCCTCTTCCTTGTGTGAGAAATAAATATTCTGACCTCTTATTCTCCTTTCCATACATTTGGTTCCCTCTGCTAATAGAAGCAGCTAAACCCATCAGGAAATATCCCATTCAGGTTTGTTTAGCATTAGAACTGAACCAGGATTTTTACCTTGCTGCTTTCCTAACAGCCTGGAATTTGAAACATTGTGTGTTCTTGGCCAGGTCTGCCTATAAGACATTTTCTTATTGTGGATCTGAAGGCACCCGTAGGCTCAGTCCTAGTGAGATGGACTGGCTGTAGGTCTGGAAGCCAAGTAATCCCAGGAATGTTTCATATGGAGTTAGCTCCTAGGGGCTGCTTGGATTTATGGCTCCTGCTTAGGAGATAGCAGTGACCAGGAGTGCCTTTGCACAATTCCAGTTGGTGCACTAGTTATAGCTATGTCTGGATTGGGAGGCTGTGCTCACTGTCACTCATGATCTGGTCACCACTTGACTGGACTGCTGCAATATCAAAAGTGCACTGGTTGCCTGTTGTCTTCCAGATGCAATTCCAGGTATTGGTTGTCGTCTTTAAAGCCCCACGTGGCTCAGGCCCTGGGTATCTCAGGGACAGCCTCCTCACACAGTAAGTTCTGGAAGGGAGGTCTCACTGAATATGGATCCCTCAAGGACTCTGGGGCCAAACCTTCTCTGACAGTGCTCCCCACCTGTGGAATACCATTGCTCAAAGGGCAGAACAACCCCAACCCTGCTGGGTTTTTGGAAGACCATCATGACCAGGCTCTTACAGAGGGCCTTTCGGGGATAATATGAGTCAGTTCCTCCTAAAGAGGAATGTTGTTGGCTTCCCTTGAGGCTATATATTTTATTGCATGTTGTTGTATGTTTTATTCTGTATGCTGGGTCTTGGAGTTGTTACACTCTCAAGTGAGCACAGCAGCAATTTTCCTCCAGTTGGGGGCTGCACATTATTATTGCTATTGTTATTTTGCCTCCAAGTGTTTCATGTGCTTGGCAATGACACAATGACATCCCTATTTAGCTTAGGGCTGAAATAGTTGTAGTTACTGGTTTTATATAAAAACTTTAATGCTCTTCATTTAATTCATTTTTTACAAATTGCATTGCTAGATTTTGGCAGCATGATCTGAGGGGAATCAGGAGAGCAAAAGTGAGTCTGGGGATTGTGTCAGATGTTGAACTAAAGGAACTGAACTGAGGCACAAACCAAAAACAACCATCCACAAATTGGAAGCAGCAGGATTTTTTGATAGCTACAACAGTGTCTAATCAAGGCAATTTTTCTTCTGATTCTAGAGGAAAAACATGCAAGTCTGTTCTATATGGGGGAGCATAAGGAATTAGACACAACAAAATATTATTATTGGTCTCCTTATCAGGGCTTTTTTTAAAAAAAATCCAGGGCCTACGTGCATTTTGCTACACCAAACTATGTGAAGTTGGCTTCCCCCAATTTTGTCCCCTATTTCCTCTCTTTGAAGGATCTGAAAATTTTCAGAAAATTCTTGCTTCCTTACTAAGAATTTTCACCCAACTGTAAATAACTTTCAAAACAATTCTGCTTGTAAAGCTATCATGAACAAATGGTCAGATTTAGAAAGATTGTAAAGAAAATTAAGTGCATGTCCTAACCATTTAATAATGATTCATGAAAATCAATAGTTCTTGTAAAATACATCAGTTCTCAGTAAGCATCATTTATTGAAGTCCTCTTACAAAAAATGCCACGGGCTAAATCAGCCTCACTGTTCTTCCCTATTGCAGCATTCTGCCTATCCATGCTTCTTTTTAATGTTTTTAAATCAACTTTAATTTTATAATTAATATTCATATGCCATCCTTCAAAATCAAGTTTTAATTAAGGAAAGAAACCCCAGTCAAATTAGTCATGCAATAAAGAATGTGTTATATAGAAAAATGTTTATTTAAAGACCAAAAGAAAGAATTGGTAATTTTCTACAGGTCTATACAAGTCTGACACCTGCTGGTAAAAGGCAGAACTAAAATTTCTTGAGGAAATCAGTAACCAAGCCTATACTGGTGAATTATATTTGGAGTCATAAATCTTCCTTCCTTCCTTCCTTCCTTCCTTCCTTCCTTCCTTCCTTCCTTCCTTCCTTCCTTCCTTCCTTCCTTCCTTCCTTCCTTCCTTCCTTCCTTCCTTTTTGATACCACTGGCTAAAGGAATGAAAGAACATAAGAACATTCACATCAAAACACAATGCCTAAAAATGTAACATTGTCATTGGTCGTAGCATTCCCATATATCTTTTATGTAGACAAAAAATGCTTAATTTATATCACTATATAGGTGTGTATTGTCCTGTTCTCATGCGAATGTATTAACTGGCATTTTAACTTAGTACCATCCCAGTGCTTCTCACAGTCCAAAATAAGTATATTGTTTCCCATCAAGAACAAATTGGAGGGAGTTGGGTTAGGGTTAGGGTTAGGGTTAGGGTAGTGCCAGCAGGGACTGGTGAGAAATGGTCAGAAGATAAGGTAAAAAGAGTTGTGGTTTTCAGCTGCTCTCATAGGCTGTTGATGCTTAGAAGTCACATTGGTGCCTTTTCCAATGGTGCTTTCTTGGGATGGCTAGTCCATGCAGGGAACTCTGGGAACTCCTGAGATTAGGTGCTCCCAGGCTTGGCTAAGTGTCAGAGATGTTTAGACAACTATGATATAAATGGTTACAGCCATTAAAATGAGTGTGACAATCAGTGATACACATGGCACGACAAGAAAGTGTGGCATATGCAGAATGACACAGGACTCTTGAAGCAAAGCATGTATGCTTACTAAATTAATATTTCTTACTAGAAATGTGACTTGAGGAGTGAGATGGAACGTACAGGGGTGATTGGGTTGCTTTACTGTGCATTTATTGCAGATTCACCATTGTTCATTCATCAGGGGTCCTTAAAATGTTGTATTTCATATAATCTTCCCATATCTTCCCAATGTTGCTTTAATTTTTCTTTCTGATAGTAAAAAACTCCACTGCTTTTTATACTGTTTTGCCTACTACCTAGATTATATGACACTATCTTATGACAGCGGGAGACATTACAGCCGAAAGATAGCTGGATGCTATACAAGGAAGGAATCAGGAATCTGAGCTGAGTTTAGATTTTTCATTTCTAACTTCCTCAGATTTGGAAGTAGAAAAGAAGATCTTATCCAAAGTGCTAATGTACAAGTTAAAGCAAAGAAAGGAGTTCTCAAACTAAACTCCATCATATGAGATGCATATTTGGACATCATGATTGTACAAAGTTTGATTCTAAAACCCCTCATCTAAAAATACTGGAATTGATTTCTAATCATTCTTCCCATAGCACTTGATATTATCTTGGTTTCCTATTATCAATTTTGCAATAACTACACTGCTGCCAGGTATTATTAGTAGATACCAATATTATCTGCCCCTTCATGGATCACTGCCTTGTCGTGGCGAAGGGGCTTGCGTAACTCAGTGAAGCCATGAGCTATACCGTGCAGGGCCACCCAAGACGGACAGGTCATGACAGAGAGTTCTGACAAAATGTGGTCCACTGGAGAAGGAAACGGCAACCCACTCCAGTATCCTTGCCAAGAAAACCCCATGGACAATGTTAAAAGGCTAAAAGATATGACGCCGGAAGATGAGCCCCTCAGGTCGGAAGGTGTCCAATATGCTACTGGGGAAGAGCGGAGGGCAATTCCAAGTAGCTCCAGAAAGAGTGAAGCGGCTGGGCCAAAGCCGAAAGGACGTTCAGCTGTGGATGTATCTGGAAGCGAAAAGAAGGTCCGATGCTGCAAAGAACAATATTGTATAGGTACCTGGAATGTAAGATCTATGAACCAAGGCAAGCTGGATGTGGTCAAACATGAGATGACAAGATTGAACGTCGACATCTTGGGAATCAGCGAACTGAAATGGACGGGAATGGGTGAATTTAATTCGGGTGACCATTATATCTACTACTGTGGGCAAGAAACCCTTAGAAGAAATGGAGTTGCACTCATAGTCAATAAGAGAGTGGGAAAGGCAGTAATGGGGTACAACCTCAAAAACGACAGAATGATCTCAGTGCGTATCCAAGGCAAACCATTCAATATCACAGTCATCCAAGTCTATGCCCCAACCACTGATGCTGAAGAAGCTGAAGTTGACCGCTTCTATGAAGACCTACAACACCTTCTAGAACTAGCACCAAAAAAAGATGTCCTTTTCATCATAGGGGATTGGAATGCTAAAGTAGGAAGTCAAGGAGTAATCGGAATAACAGGCAAGTTTGGCCTTGGAGTACAAAATGAAGCAGGGCAAAGGCTAATAGAGTTCTGTCAAGAGAACAAGCTAGTCATAGCAAACACTCTTTTCCAACAACACAAGAGACGACTCTACACATGGACATCACCAGATGGTCAATACCAAAACCAGATTGATTATATACTTTGCAGCCAAAGATGGAGAAGCTCTATACAGACAGCAAAAACAAGACCAGGAGCTGACTGTGGCTCAGATCATGAGCTTCTTACTGCAAAATTTAGGCTTAAATTGAAGAATGTAGGGAAAACCACTAGACCACTCAGGTATGACTTAGATCATATTCCTTGTGAGTACACAGTGAAGGTGATGAATAGATTTAGAGGATTAGATTTGGTAGACAGAGTGCCTGAAGAACTATGGACGGAGGTCCATAACATTGTACAGGAGGCAGCAACTAAAACCATCCCAAAGAAAAAGAAATGCAAGAAAGCAAAATGGCTGTCTGATGAGGCTTTACAAATAGCTGTGGAAAGAAGGAATGTGAAAAGCAAAGGTGAAAGGGAAAGATATAAGCAACTTAATGCAGATTTCCAGAGAATAGCAAGGAGAGATAAGAAGGCCTTCTTAAATGAACAATGCAAAGAAATCGAGGAAAACAATAGAATGGGGAAGACTAGAGATTTCTACAAGAAAATTGGAGATATGAAAGGAACGTTTAGTGCAAAGTTGGGCATGATAAAGGACAAAAAAGGCAGGGACCTAACAGAAGCAGAAGAGATTAAGAAGAGGTGGCAAGAATACACAGAAGAACTATACAAGAAAGATCTTAATGTCCCTGATGTCCACGCTGGTGTGATCACTGACCTTGAGCCAGACATCCTAGAGAGTGAAGTCAAGTGGGCCTTAGGAAGCATTGCTAACAACAAAGCTAGTGGAGATGACAGTATTCCAGCTGAGTTATTTAAAATACTAAAAGATGATGGTGTTAAAGTGCTGCACTCAATATGCCAGCAAGTTTGGAAAACGCAACAGTGGACACGGAATTGGAAAAGGTCAGTTTACGTTCCAATTCCAAAGAAGGGCAATGCCAAAGAATGCTCAAACTATCGCACTATTGCACTCATTTCACATGCTAGCAAAGTTATGCTCAAAATCCTACAAGCTAGGCTTCAGCAATACATGAACCGAGAACTACCGGATGTACAAGCTGGGTTTCGAAGAGGCAGAGGAACTAGGGATCAAATTGCCAACATTCGCTGGATCATGGAGAAAGCATGAGAGTTCCAGAAAAATATCTACTTCTGCTTCATTGACTATGCAAAAGCCTTTGATTGTGTGGATCACAACAAACTGTGGCAAATTCTTAAAGAGATGGGAGTACCAGACCACCTTACCTGTCTCCTGAGAAATCTGTATGCGGGCCAAGAAGCAACAGTTAGAACCAGTCATGGAACAACCGATTGGTTCAAAATAGGGAAAGGTGTACGACAAGGCTGTATACTGTCACCCTGCTTATTTAACCTATATGCAGAGTACATCATGAGAAATGCCAGGCTGGAAGAATCACAAGCCGGAATTAAGATTGCAGGGAGAATCATCAACAACCTCAGATATGCAGACGATACCACCCTAATGGCAGAAAGTGAAGAAGAACTAAAGAGGCTCTTGATGAGGGTGAAAGAGGAGAGTGCAAAAGCTGGCTTGAAACTCAACATTAAAACAACTAAGATCATGGCATCTGGACCCATCAATTCCTGGCAAATAGAAGGGGTAGAAATGGAAGCAGTAACAGACTTCATTTATTTGGGCTCCAAGATCACCGCAGTCGGAGACTGCAGCCATGAAATTAAAAGACGCTTGCTCCTTGGGAGGAAAGCTATGGTAAGCCTAGATAGCATATTAAAAAGCAGAGACGTCACCTTGCCGACAAAGATCCGCATAGTCAAAGCTATGGTTTTTCCAGTAGTAATGTATGGCTGTGAGAGCTGGACCATAAAGAAGGCTGAGCGCCGAAGAATTGATGCCTTTGAACTGTGATGCTGGAGAAGACTCTTGAGAGTCCCCTGGACTGCTAGGAGGTCAAACCAGTCAATCTTAAAGGAAATCAACCCTGATTGCTCATTGGAAGGATCGATAATGAAGCTCAAGCTCAGATAGTTTGGTCACCTAATGAGAAGAGAGGACTCTTTGGAAAAGACCCTGATGCTGGGAAAGATTGAAGGCAAAAGGAGAAGAGGACGGCAGAGGATGAGATGGTTAGATAACATCACTGAAGCAATGAGCATGAAACTGAGCAAACTCAGGGAGGCAGTGAAGGACAGGAAGGCCTGGCGGAATATGGTTCATGGGGTCACGAAGAGTCAGACACGACTTAACGACTAAACAACAACAACAATATTATCTGAAGTAATGTCTGCCTTTTTTTTTCACAGTTGCTTCCGGTGAGGAATGGTGAACTGACATTCTGAGGACAGCAGGTGACATTACAGCCGGAAGATAGCTGGATGCTGGATCTGGACTGCCGAAAATTCTCTCCAGATCAAGGAAAGATCTTCAGACTACCCATATGCAGGGTAATCTGGACAGCTGTGTTTTTTTGTGAGTAGATGGCAGAAACTGACAAGGGAGTCATGGGATTCCATCGAGTTCAGAGCTGTTAACATAGCCTTCTACCAAACCTCATCTTTTTATTCACTTTGGAGTTTACTTTTTTTTTTTTTACTGCTTGTTAAAGACTGAAAATCTTCCAAACCGCAAGTCTGGTTGTATTCACTGGGTGAGTTCTCCTTCAATCTGTAAGAAAGAAAATTACAAGTTTAAAATTTTGTAAAGATTTTCTTTTTGGAATATACAGCAAATGGGTGATTACAGATAATTACTGGTGGCTTTAGAAAGTTTTAAATGGTCTAAAGGCTCAGATGGACTTGATTTAACACTTTGAAGTTAATTGAAAGGATCCTTGGGAAAATTCCTTTGTTTATATTTGGAAACTGGTAAGGCAGCTTTGAAGGGTGGAACAAGAGGGAACTAGATGGCTACCTTAAAAGAAATTTTTACTGAATGGGTCCAGGATGTTTTTGAGTTATTTAACTATATAGTGGAATCAGAAGGTGTTAGTGAAGAGGAACAAGCCCCATTGAATAAAACTGAATTTGACTTACAGGTGGATTTAAAAATTATAGCCTACAAGAAAGAGATGGAAATAATGGATTTATAAATGAAACTGGATGAAAATTTAAAAATTAAAAAAGATATACAAATAATAAATCAGAACAGTGATGTGGATAGTTTTCTCAAACTGGATTTACAAAAGGGATTTGCTGGAGTTGCCTCACTGAAATTTCAAAAGGGGCTTGACAAAGATGACAAGGACTTTGAGAGAAAAGGCAGGGTATGAGAAAGCAGAAGTTAGAACTTTCTTTGAGGAATTTAAAGATCGTTGGGAGAAAGAAGAAAGATTACAAAATCAGTTTATTTGATCAAAGTTAAAATAACAGGTTGCTATTTCTGATGATGTTTAATGGTTTTTTGACTGGGACTGGAATTTGACTATTTGAAGAGAGAAAATAGGGGGGATCTGTTTAAATAGAAATGGAGATATAAATATAAAAGGAAAGATTCAAATTGGGTGTAATAGATAAAGTTTGTAATATTTATGTTGTTATTTCTGATAACCCTTGCTGGACTTTTGCTGGTTAATATGGAGAGATGAGGCTTTAGAGATGGGTTTAAAGAGAATGAGGTGAGGTATCAAATGAAGAGGTATTTGGTCTACTACCATCTGGTTTTTGCCTGCTCAGGAAAATATCACAGGAAAGCATCAGTGGTGATGCAATTCATCTTAAGCAAAATAATGCATTCTCAGGTGAAATGCCATGGAGTAAATTATACCGGCTGATGGCTTCATGGGCCTGCCAGTTTGGGTTTCATTGAGGAGAGGAATCCATTGCCATCACATGTCTCTATGGAAGTGGCTGATGAGTGAGCATGGAGTGCAACTTCAAGAGAACGTAACGTATTTCTGATCCTGACATATCATCAATTGGGGCCTTGAGCATGGGAGAATATGAGTGGGAAAGACGGCTGTTTAGTCCAATTGCTGGCTCAAAACCCGGGATGGAGAACCCGTGGTTTGCAAAATGCATGCCACTCCCCAAAAGACTTTTCTTGGAACTCTTCCCCCAAACTCTAAACTAAGTAATGAAGCATGATTTATGATGTTTTAAAACAAGCAAACAAATTTCTTAAAAGTTAAAAGTAAAATAGCTGGGTAAAGCCTTCATTAGTTCTGATGCACTGATTATATTTTTAAAAATCCACAAACCCTCAAAAAATGGGAGAAGTTAAAAAAAAAAAACCTGATTGCATCATCATTATGCCTCCTGTGATACTCAGCTAGTACTCCCAAGTAGCTTAAGCTGCAACATTGTTTTAGCTCAGGAGCTCTGGAGAAATAGCCAAAGTATGGCCTTTCACAAAATACATTAGCTGTCCTCACAGACATATGCAGAACTTGATCGATGCAAATATGCAAATTTAGCTTACAGAAGCTGTAGCAATGTCAACACCTACAGTATTATCCCTTAAACAAGAAGTAGAGAAAGATTACATCACCACTCTTGAGCATTAAACAACATCAACCCTGATTAATGTTACAGTAACAATTCAGTGTTCAGATCTTTGATGTACAGAAGAGATGGATTTTAGACTTTACTTCAAGTGATCATCTGTGGCACCGAAGAATCTAATGACCACATGGATGATGACTGGTCCTTACAGATAATCTCCCGTGTCCAAGTAGAGAAGGCATGAGAAAGGTAGACATTGGAAGAGGCCATTCACAAACTTTGTCCAAGGCTCTCTTCGTTTCAATAGGAATGCTCTATAATTGCTTGGAGGAGCAGGAAATGTCTGTAAAGGTGCTTTCAGAACTACATGGCTTTCTATTTTCCCTCTTTACTACAGGCATTTCCAATGTTCTGCAAAGTGCATCTCTTTTTATTTGTATTTCAGGGGTGCATTTTAAAAGAAGATTGTCTGAACCAATTTCCTGCAGAAGAAAAACTTGCTCTTGAGTCTGCTTGCTGCATTGGTGGTTGTCCTGGAAACACAGCTCGTGTTCCTTCCTGCATGAGAATGCGGATAATGAAAGAAATCCCTTTGCATCTCTGGGTCATGTCATGTTAATTCAGTGCTCCCTCTGAATGTGAGCCAGACTATGGTTTAGCATATGATATGCAGTTAAGTAGTCTTGTCACAAGAGGGCTGAGGGAAACAAAAAACAAAAAAAGAGAACCAGTGTACAACGAGTGCCTGGCAGAGATACAATACGTGGGCAATCTGTGTGCACAAATTATTACACAGCCAGGTGCTTCAAATCTGCAAGGTAACCCAGCCCTTGATTTGACTGGACTGTTGCGTTCTCCAATAGTGCTATGCAAATTGTCTGAGGGTTGCCACTGAATTGCTCAGTACGGGAAAGCAACAGTGATACCATGATCCAGGGACTGTTCTTGAGAGGATTCATAGTCAAACAGTAAAGACACACAAACCAGAGATGTGCTTCCCCTTTTTTACATGCGTGGGACTTCCATCAAGCCCACCATCACTTATTTATGGAAGAAGTTAAAATGGAGTTTAAAGACTGGTGAATCTCAGACATTTTGGCAAAGTCAATGGGGAAGCTGGCAGGAAGTCAGAAGTCACAATCATGTGAGGTCCTCCCTTAATGACCTGTGCGGTCCTTGCTTAACAGCAGCAACTGGGACTACTGGAGTTGTCACGCTAAGCAACATGGTCATGTGACATCACACTTTATGACCGCATCACTTAGCAATGGAAATTCTAGTCAGAATTGCCATCGTAACCTGAGGACTACGTGCAGTTATTCATAACTATGCTGGTAGATAGATGAAGACTGAAAAGCAAATATGAAACCATCTAAACTGGGTGCCAAATGAAAGAAATGGAGAACAGAATAACTGCTCAGGGGTACTGCCTACTTAATTACTCACACCACCATCAACAAAGATGAAGATGGAGAAAAATTGTTTTCAAATTGGCTTGGCATGCCAAAACAGCCAATTAAAAGTTTAGATTAGCCCAGTGATGGTGAACCTATGTCACGTGTGTCAACGGTGACACAGCACAATATTTTGGGTGACACACCAGTGTTCACCAATACCCGACAACAACTATTCTCCCTGTTTGAGTTACCAAAGAAACAAAGTTTGTTTTATTCATATTTCATATTTGTAATTATTTGATGTTTCCTTATATAATACATAGCACCACACATGATTGGACTGTATTTTTAAAAAATAAATGAATATGTAAAGAATTGTTTCTCTTTTGCGTGGGAGGGGGATGACATACCAGCAGAGTCAAGTTAGGCATTTTATGAATTTTTGACACGCCAAGCCCAAAAGGTTCGCCATCACTGGATTAGCCCATCACTTATCTGCACTGTGAAAGAGACCTTGAAATGATAAGATAGGTGTCAGAACTGCTAAATAAAGAAGCAGAAATCACAAGACTGCTACAGCAGGGCAATTACGTTACTGGGCCTGTAAGCAAGGAGCGTGTTACAGTAGTGGAAAAAGAGGACTATTATAGATGGTATCCAACAATTTCCAGCAACTGTACAAACGTCGTCTTATTTCAGACCTAGGGATTAAATTTTTCAGTTTATGATAAATTCAAGCCTACAGCTTTTCCTGTAATCTGATGTTGATAAATATATAGAACACTGTGATATGCTGAGTCCTTGGATGTGAGTCATGTTGCTACGGTATTTTGGATTCTGCTTCACTATTTTCTCCTCTGAAATGTTGGACAATTTTTGGCAAAAACTTTGTTGCCCTTCCCGCTCCACTTTTGCCATTCTAAATTCACTTTTTTAAATGCTAACTTTTACCATTGCAATCACTGAACAGAGAAACCCTTATAAATCTTTTTCTGTGGACTTAAAACCCCAAAATTGCATAATAGACTCCAAAAAGTGCAAGCTTTCACTTACCTTTTTTAGCAGGCACATTTTTCAGAGCACACTGCTATTTATTTACCAAAGCACAAGTCTATAGGTGTAACAGGGTACTTGCAGAATGCAAGATTATTTTAACAAGGTATTAACAAAGCCTCAGTTTTTTGCTAAAATTATGAAGGCTTGCAGGTCAGGGAGCCTGATGTACAAATCAGAAACATCACAACAGTTAATATGGGGGAAACAAAGGACAAGTCAAATTGGAAAGAAGTGTTGAAAAAGAGATTTGTCAGATCAGAGCCCTCTGATTTCTTTCTTCATTTCTTTTGCCCTGCTCTCAGCATATACTTAATTTGTGTTTCAAAATATATCAGGTTGTTAATTTTCAATAGCATTCTGCATGTTGATTTATTTAGGAGTATATTCACAGCATAATCAAGTGCCTTCCACAGAGAACATGAAATCAGCTGCAAGATGTAGATTCATATTCCAAGCATTCAAACCTTAGCTCCAGCTGGTCTGATGAATATAGCTACCAAACAAGGATGTCTGAATACAAAAAAGTTGCTTTGCTGGAGAGAGAGCCAGAATGGGGGAGACTTTCAGATAGGCACATACTCATATTTATGGATGCTGCTCTTGAAGAATATCTTTATGTGTATGTGTGTGCATGTGTGTCCTTTATTTGCTTCTTGGAAATTTCCTTTATTTGCTTCTTGGAAACCTGCATGCCTATCTTAAATTTGTTCTGATCTAGTGTCTCGGAAAAAAAGGCTCATTTTTCCTCATGCTACTATGTAGTATACCTATACCTATATACAGCTACCTTAAGGAGTCTACTGTGGTGCACCATTGAAGAGTATGGTCTTCTCTCCTGTTCTGTCTGAAATCCCACATAGACCAGGAAAATATTTACTGAGCAGTGGCTGCACATTTCTCCAAATTTCTGGATCTTCACATACCTGTGGAACCTCACTAGATGATAATGGACTCTACCTTTCCCGGAGGAAAGGCAGGATATAAATCTAATAAGTGCATCATTAAATAGTATTCTGGTAGATATTTTACTGAGATAAAACTCCAACCTGTAGCAAGGACCATTGGAATACTGCCAAGGGTAGAGTCTGATTGGCACTGCTATGTGTGTTCCAAGAACACCCAATTAACCAAATGATCCCCAAGTTCTGATCCACCCCTGTGTAACACCTCCTGGAATGTACACAAGACTTTCTTTTTTAAGTGTGGCCCCTGCTTATAAATTCAAGAAAATTTCCCATCCTAATAAAATTAAATCCTGTATAGTGACTTTGCATGGTAAATAAAATGGAGATGTCTGTAACTTACTACCACCTGCTCTCCTCTGCCTTCACCTGAAAAACCACTTCACCATCCTCTTCTACTAGAGCATGAATGGTGAACAATTCCATTACATTTATGCAACAAATGAGAGTCAACTGCTAATAAAATCTGAATTGAGGAACATTATTGAAATAACCCACAACCTCATGGACAGAAATCAATTGCAACATTCTTTCCGGCGGGAATTTGGATCACACCAAGAAAAGGGCCGACACTTGTGATCATCTGCCTCCTACACTGTTGGTTCATTGAAATGTTCTCCTAAACCATGTGGAAGCTGACCACAGATAAACAGTCTTGTGAGACAAGAGGGATAGTGTCCTTCTGCCTGATAACTAATAGTTAAGCTTAGCAGCAGCAGGCAAGTACTGTATAACATGAAGATCCCAAAAGTAAATTGGGTCATCTTTTCAGCTTTACTAATAATTCCTGAAGAGAGCCAATTTGGCGTACCAGGCTAGAAACCAGGAGACCATGAGTTCTAGTCCCACCTTGGCCACAAAGCCAGCTGGGTGACCTTGGGCCAGTCACTCTCTCAGCTGTAGGAAGCAGGCAAGGACAAACCACTTCTGAAAATCTTGCCAAGAAAACTGCAGGGACTTGCCAGGCAGTCACCAGGAGTTAACACTGACTTGAAGGGACAAAAAAATAAAAAAAATAAAAAAATCATTCCTGAAGGTTTTGGGGAAAGGACAACATATGGCACCAATGGATTAATTTATCTATTTCAGCTCATTGGGAAAAAGAAGGCCTGGAGGCCTAGTTAATACTTCATCAAGCTAAAGGAATACTTTGTTTTCTCAAACCTGGAAGCCTAGGTAATACTTTGTTTTCTCAAAGTTTGTGAAAAGTTTACATTTATTTCAAAATCTGTTAGTAAACAAGTGGTTTTGTTGTTTTTAAGTGCATTTTCTTTTTTCTGCAAGTTACATATCAAACGATAGTAACTTGGATTCTGGATAATTTAGTGATTCCTCCTTTAGAAAGAAGCAAATATTTTAAAATTAAGAAGGAAAATACTCTACTTATTGAATCAAATCTGTTTCAAAAATAAACTTTTGTATATAACTTTATTAAGAATTTTGATTATAATAATAAAATGTAATACAAACTAAACTTAAAGAGAAGAGAAAGTAGGAATAAAAAGTGCAAGGAAAAAGAATAAAAGAAAGAGAAAAGTAAGAATATAATAAAGAAAAAGAAAAAAATATATAAAGTGATTTCCAACCTTTATTACAAGTATAAACAAATTTAGTGACTGTTCACCCCCTCTAAGATTGCAAACAATTATCTCTTCATCCCATATCCCATCTCTTATCTATAAACAAATCCATAAAACATCCTCTTTCTAGTCCTGGTGACAGCAGAAAGTCCATAAAGGGTTGCCATAAGTAACAACATATCTTGTTTTAATCTTGATCAAATAAACCAACTTTATATTCCTTCCTTTTACTTCTAAACAGCCTTAATCTTTAGTTCATTCAAATATTGTTGTAGAATTTGATTTCTCTTCATTTCTTCTTTGTTCCATTGCACAAAGTTCTTCAAGGCTTTAACAAGCTTCTTTTGTAAGTCCAATAGAAAAAATTGTCCATGTCACTCTCATGGTTTGTCATTTGTATTTCCCTTTTAAATTTTAAACCATCAGCCACTTTCTTTTGTAGATCCAGTGAAACATCCTTTTCTAAGTCATTCTTTTGGCCTGTCAGTCATAAATCCACTTTCAATGCCATCTCTATCTTGTCAAATAAAATTTGTTCTACATCTGTCATTTCTTCAATAGAATCTTTTGGACATAGTCTATCCATAGAAACAGACATCATTACTGACATTGTTGATGTTGTGACTACTGTTTTCTGACTCCATTCTTTAAACGTCTCCTTCAGTATTTTCATTGTTATAACATTTTACATCATATTGTAGATTTGTATTTTTTGATCCTCTACCTAAGTCCCCTCTAGTGTCCAGTTTTTAAAATCATGAAATTACTTATTTATGTTATATCTTGCAAAAACCAAAACAGGATCTGTTTCCCACAAGAAACTGTTTGTTCTTTATAACTAATTCAAAAATCTTATTGTAAAAGTTTCAATATTCCAAATTTATCCAGACTCTTAGTTCATTTATAACTTTCTAAGATCAAAAACCTATTTAGCCTTTTGCTGTTTATTTCAGATTCTTTAATTTTTTAAGCTTACAATTAAATTTTCTTTCATTCAGGATCGAAGGCAAACTCACCCAGCATTTTCAAACTTGCCATTCTGAAGGTCTCTAATAGCTTAAAAGTAATTAATGAGAATTTCCAAAAGTGATTAGGAAGTGACGTTAGCAAACTTAGCATCTTTTAAAAGGCCCTAACTGTGGTTGCAAGCAAGATGTCTATTCCTGTTGTCTCCCAGCGCTCAGACCCACAGGAGACTGCTGTCCTGTACTTTCCTCATGAGGAGCAGCCATCTGGAGCACATGTGGGCACTCTCCTGCCCTCTCTTTGTCCGGAGAGGTTCTGAAGAGCCGGTCTACTCACCAACTCTTCATTCTTTGCCACAGTTGTTGGCTTCACTTTCGCAGAGACGTCTTCAATCCACCATTCCTCCCCCGGAAGCCAGAAGTAAACTTTTGTGATTATATGATTAATGTAATTACTGGCAGTTTAAATTTATTAAAGCAATTGCATGATCCTGGGAAAAGATGCAGATGCTCTATGACATTGCAGACTGATACTATATTCATACTTCTGAGTGCTCCCAGACACCTGGAGATAAATCGAAAACACTGCACAGCCTTAATAAGCTGTTGGTTGGCCTGATATATAAAGTGGGCAGTGAAAGATAAAAGTATAGCAAAATAAGCTACTCTTGGGTTCTGTTGAGCCTTCTCGTGAGGATAATTCCCTTTGCTGCTCAATAACTCAAGTCCTGCCCATTTGAAGACTACCACTATGTGTATATTAATGTTATTGGTTTTTTAATTGATTCACAACTTTGAAGACCAGTCGCCTCTTTTTTCAACACCTTCATAACTTTGAATTGTCACTGAACGAGTGATTGGTACGCAAGGACTACTACCCCTCACATGTATTGAAGCAGAAATGATGGTAGTTCTAGTCCAAAATATTTCCGCCAGATTGTGGAAAGCTGTTGTAATTCACTGTGTATAAACTTTACAACAACAGCCATACTAATTTGAAAAGGGGGTTACAACCTGAGTTCTTTAGGTCAGAATGAAGATTACCATAAATTACACTTTAGCTGTAAACAAACAGGTGTTTCTTTCCCCTTGTGGGGTCAGGCTATTGAACCTTTCCCACTGCCTATGTGATGCATGTTGGATACATTATACATGCCCACCAAACTGTTTCCTTTAGGGTGCAGAATAGAGGAGCAATCACCTGGTGTCCCACTTTCCCTCTCTATTCTGCCGCCGTTATGTACATAAAAGGGTTAAGACTGGAACAACTAAAGATATTCTCTATGGGACTCTCCATGCTAATTACCGACATATTGTTTCCTGTAGCTCTGGAACCTTCTGTGTCTTTTGATATAGATAGATAATGTGGATTGGTGTTGTTAAAAACTTTGCCTTTTTTATTTCTTACATGTTCTTCATGCCTCTTCTCACTGCTTTTACCTGACTTTTGTCTGTATTTTCAGTTTTCATGTTCCCCAATATTTACTGAATAAACATCAAGCTTTTTTTTTTTTTCCTAGCTGAACTAAGCGGCATGTGTACTTGCTCTGATCTGGATCTCAGGTGTGACTGGGAGTTTGCTGGATGCAAGCTAAACTGGAAATTACCTGTAGTAATTTTCCAACAGTGAGAACTGAATCAGATAGGTACACCTTGGTGATAAAAAGTTACGGCTTGCAAGTTCATTTTTCTCATTCTCTCATTTCCCTTCACTTTGGTTTGCTACAAATTTCACCTCAAAATAGTTCTTCATTAGCATTCTTTGACTGTATCTAAATGATTTTCATAAACAGATTAAGTTAGACTATTCTGATTGCTTAATTATACCTATTTAATAATGCCGCCGTTATGTACATAAAAGGGTTAAGACTGGAACCTTAGCTTTGCAATTAATGCAAGTCACATTAGCATTACATAGCTAATTATATGCTCATTAAAGATAGCAATCATTATAATAAAATATTTTGAAATATTATTTTTATTTATAAGTTTTAATTTTTGCCTAACAAAAACAGCAGCAGAATTAAAACCCACAGAAACTGCAATCCCATATACCCTTGCATGGGAGTAAGTCCTCTTGAATTTAATAGGACTTAGATCTGAGCAGGTAGGTATGTGCTGGATTGCACTACAAGTTGCTCAAAGCACTAAGGGACTGGAAAGGGGAATAGAACATTCTGCATGAATGCATTCAACCCTGCATGAAGACCATATGACTAAAATTGGTTGTATGATTTAGCCCATTTTTTAAGGTTTCAGGATAACTTTAAAGGTTGAAATAATGGAACTAGTGTCTTCTGAGAGCCTCATTTCTAAAAGCCACCAAAATAGTCCCAAAGGGTCCCCCAATCAACTTCTCTCTAGGTTTCAAGATGGTTTTAAAAGTAAGAATGGAAACCATTATCCTCTAGAAGACTTTCATGTCTTATTCTCATCCAAAGACAAAAGAACAAAATTTAAAAGAAGGCTTAAAAAATTCAGCTATGTCCATTTTGGTGACTTCCCAGCATAATTTCTTGCAGTCCTCCAGTGATCAAGAGGTTGAGTTGCAATCTCCACCCTTCAATGCTCCGTGTGTTAGATGAATTTACCAGGTCCTTATGATGGCACCCCAAAGCAAAAATGTAAAGTTCCAAGATTCTAATATGCATCCCTGCAGAAAGGACACCAGAAACTGAACAGCTTTGTATCATATTGAAGGCCTGCATGATGCAGCGCCAGTGTGGGGAATGTGTTGCTCTCCAAATATTGCTGAAATATAGCTCTCAGAAGCATCATCCTATATGACCAATCTTGAAGTTGCTGGGATTTGTAATATCTGGGCAACATATGGGAATTCATGTTCCCATTCCTGCTGTACTAGTTATCATGCTAGTCTAGGACTAAAGAGAACCTCTGCCCAGCTGTAACATTTGACTTTCTTAGAAGAGTCCTATCCTAAGAATCTTCCTTCTTGGAGGAAGAGTAGTATAAAAGTTCAGTGCAAAAACATGTAACAAACTATCTTATTTGAAAAACGTATTTATTCTTACTGAATTCCTTGGGAGTTTGTGTTTTTTGGGGGGCTGACATTTCCTGAGCAGGAGCTCTAATTTGACTGTTCAGTTCAAAGAGATCAGAAGTGCAAGGAAAAAATAAATTACAGCTACTGATAATTTTAAGCATAAACACATCACTGATTGGGCTAGTCATAATTTAAGATATGACTGAGATGAAATACTGTCCTCCAAAATCATTCTCAATTTCTGTATCCATTGTGTCAAGACAGACATTCACATAAATAATAGAAATGCCAATTGCAATCATTAGACTGGAAACAAGAAGTCTAAAATTTGGTTGCTTCATTCATTTCCAAAATCACAAATCCCAAGAAGTATGTTCCTTCAGCCGGCAGGAGATAGGAAGATGGTGATACCAGAGCTATCTCTCTGTAGTGATTTCTCTAAGCAAGCAGTTTCAGTTTGATACAGAAGTCATTAATTATTGTTAATTTCCTGACATTTTTCTCCTCAATGGCCAGATGTTTGCAAGCATTCCATTATGTCATAGCAGCTTAACTATGATTGTCCCCACCCCAACCCCTGTTGCTCTTGGGCAAGTCATCTGATCTCAGCCCAGTTCATAGGCTTTTATGAATAATCACTGAAATTCTCTCTGAAAAGCTATATAGCTAAATTCTTCATGTATGAGCAAATGTTGGTGCACTTATTCTTCCCTTCTGTTACAAAGTATAAAATACTGAATTCGCTGTCCAAAAGTGGTGGGAAAATTCTGAATCCACATTATTTTCTTGGAAAAAGAGTTTGAAGAAATAGTTTTCCAATTGCCATTGTTCTCCTTTGCTTGTTACTGGAATGCAAAACCTGATGCATATTTTAGGCACCCAGGAAACAACATTTAATTAACTGACAAAATCATTTATTATATGTTTAGAAGAGTGGGAAAAACTTAAAATACGCCCTCTCTCCCTAAGAAACTCTATAGTGAGAAATCACAAGGGATCCCTTATAGTAAATCGTAAGCATACTCAAAAGCATTTGCGATGGACAATAGAAGGACCAGCTTCTTCATATTCATCTTTGCTGATCCACATTTGCTGGAAAGTTGACAGAGAAGCTAATATAGAGCCTCCAATCCAAACAGAATATTTACGTTCAGGAGGTGCAATCATCTAGAAGAAAGAAAAATAAAATAAGGGAATGAGTGCATAAATCTGTTGATGATATCGCTCATAATGATTAAAGAGACCTCTATTTCATTTATTCTTATTGTAGAAAATAGAGACAATACAGCATGGTTATAATGTCTACAATAATTACAAGGCTCTATGCAAATCAAGTCAATTGTTCAAAACAAACAATCGTTCATCTGCTTCATGACAAATTCCATGGTGGTTCTTTGCTTTATTTATCTTTATTTTTTAGTTCAGCTTAGACGGAGTGATTTATAGCCTGCTCAGGGAGGTCATATGATTGAAAAGCAGGCATATGCATACAAATCTGAGTCTAACATACCAATCATGCATGTGTTATTCAATAAGACTTTGGCCCTTTCTCCTGAGTGTTATGGCTTCTTCACAGTAACTCTTGAGATTACTGTATCATCCAGCCATTTCTATAAACAAACCATTCTAATGTTCTCTGGTTAAACTGCACCTGCACTCAGAAAATGACACAGAAAGCTCTGAACAATAGATAGCCATCTCCTGCCACTTCACTCAAGGAAGGAGCCAACAGGCTTGTAGTTTATCCTGTGATCCAAATATATTCCTATATGGCAAGAATGTAGGAAGGAAAGGAAGGAAATGGAAATCATATTTTAAGAGTCGAAAAGTCACTTTTTTTGAATTACTTCATTCTGCAGCAGAAAGTAGCCTTCCTTGAAAACAGTTTAAAACTAGGTAGAACATTTGCTAAATTCACGTATACCAGTGTCAAGAAAGGTAAGGTAAGAGATGAATAGCAAGTGAGGTGTGTAAATAAACTTTTCATTGTATCAAGAACATAATGTCTTATTGAGAATAAAATGACCTGTGGTTGGTAACAATCCATTGCTTATTTAAAAGATAAGTTATCACTGATATTTTAAAATGTGCTTTTCTGGGATAAGCACATTGCATCTGTCCAGCTGAGAAAGTGGCAATGAGAGAAAAAAGCAGGCCTTTTAATATCACACATCCTTTAATGCTATGTATCAGCAGTAATATTTTTGATTTGCTTAAGATGTTTTGGAGGGCTTTAGTTGGTTTGTGTGCTACGGAGGTGACATGTGGTTGTAATAGTTTGTTGGTAGTTTCTGAGACATTTCTGATGTATGGCAGTGTGATCCTTTTCATAGCTTGTGTTGGTTGTGTTGTAGTAGGTTGAGTGGTCAGGCACTTTTTGATAAAGTTACATGGATATCCATTTTGTTGGAAGATGTTGTATAGGTGGTCTGTTTCCTTTTTCTGCTGTTCTGGGTTGCTGCAATGCATTTGTGCTCATTTGAATAATGTTCTTACACAGCTCCTCTTGTGGGAGGTTGGGTTGTTACTTTGGTAATGGAGTACTGGATTAGTGTGAGTTGTCTTCTGATAGACTTGGGTTTCTAATTTGCTGTTGTTTCCTCTGCTGATGAGGATATCCACGAAGGGTAGCATGTTGTTGTTTTCTTCCTCTCTGGTGAATTTTATTCCTTTGAAGATGTTGTTGATGGTTTCATGTGTCTTCTCTAGTTGTTCCTTTTTTATTACAACAAAAATGTCATCTACATACCGGATCCATACTTTAGGTTGTATGTGTGGAAGTGCTATAGAGTCTAGGCGCTGCGTTACAATCTCTGCTATGAGTCCTGACAGTGGTGATCCCATGGGTGTGCCTCTGATTTGTTGGTATGTTTGTCCATCAAACTGAAAATCGGTAGTGAGGCAGAGGTTGATGAGGTCCATGATTCTGGGTATTTCGATCTGGGTGTATTTGGTTAGGTTGGGTGTGTTGTGTAGTACTGCTGACATGGATTCTTTCACTAGTTCTGGGTTTATGGATGTAAAGAGTGCTGTGACAGCAAATGAGGCCATAATTTCATCTTCATCTATGTGTACATCTTTGATTTTCTGAAGGTGCTGTAGTGAGGAGTTGATAGAATATTCACTCTTCTCTGTGAGATATACACATAATTTAAATTTATATGCCGCCCAACTCCCAACAACATATTAACATATTGGGAAGAAGTATATGGACAGCAGGCATACACATACTTCTTCCTAATGACATTTAACCTCTACATATGTTTTAGGTGATGCAGAAGGCAATATTCCATGTTTTAACAGTGATGCATCACTGAGTCTTCATAATGCAATTTTTTTTAATGTTGGGATCAATATAAATCTCTGTTACCTAGTTTAATAGATTTAAGGTGCCTTTGTTATATTCAGTCTATATCCACCTCTGTTAAATTCAGTTGAAATTGCTTAAGTCTAATGAGAAGGTTCTCTTAATTTCAAAAGGTAAAATTTGGTGGGGCAATCAGATCTGGGTGCAAACCTCCTGAAAATCACTAGATGGCAGCAAGAGTTGGCTTTTATGGATTGTGTTGCCGCCATCTAGTTGTCATCTGATTTTTTGCAGCCCAGATATGATAGCCCTAACAAGAGAATCTACTGTATGTCTTTGGTTCTGATTTCTATATCTTTGATATCTGCATCTTTCTTCATAAAACCTTTTACTTGAGCTGTATTTTGTTTCTTTGAACAGAAGCCAGATAATATCTGAAAATAGTACTCTTAAATCTTAAATTGCCTTTTTTTTTCTAGATAATACTTCAAGAATATATTATTAAGATATCTGTTAGATCAATATTAAACATAATATTTACTTTAATTTTCATAGTACTTGGAGCCAGTGCTGTAATTTCTTTTTGCATACGATCACCAATACCAGGATACATGGTAGTTCCTCCAGAAAGCACATTATTAGCATAAAGATCTTTACGGATATCAATATCACATTTCATTATGCTGTTATAAGTTGTTTCATGGACTCCAGCAGATTCCATTCCTGTAAAGAAATAAAATTAACTGATCAAGAATTTCAAGACAGACCACTTTCCTTTTTGTTTTTAAGTTGGTGGTAAATATAGATGAAGAATGTAACAGATGACTATATATCGTTTTATAATCTACTCCAGTTGTTCAGCCAAGTGTATGATTTTTAAGTGTAACACTTATCCAAACATCCAGGTTTTATTTATCAACCAGAACCTTATTCAAAAGTATCTGCTAACATGATTAACTGGCCACAGAATTTATATCCCAGCTGTCTACATGGATGTGTGCAAATAAACTTCTCCATCCCTTTTGTCCATCTGAGTAATCTACAAATACTCATGTCAACATAAGATCAGACCCAAAGGCATTTTTTATTTTTATTTTTTGAAAACTCTAGACCTTTAGCACACTTAAAACATACAGTAGTTGTGCACAACATAACTTCATCTTTGTTTAGGAGAGGCAGGCCACACAGATCAGAGGAACAAGTCCAGGCCTACCTATGAAGGATGGCTGGAAGAGAGTTTCAGGGCATCGAAACCTTTCATTGCCAATTGTGATGACTTGGCCATCTGGAAGTTCATAGCTCTTCTCCAAAGAAGATGAAGAAGCAGCAGTAGCCATTTCATTCTCAAAATCCAGAGCCACATAGCATAACTTTTCCTTAATATCTCGCACAATCTCACGCTCCGCTAAAAATAACCAAACAAACATAAAACAAGGAGGACAATTGAAAAAAGATTGAATAAGGGAATGAAGGGATTATTGTAATGTTAAAGAGGGAGAAGGGATAATGAGTTTGTTTGTAACTCTGTAAAGAAGAGCAGAAGTTCCTTCTTTAACTATGTTTTCTTTCTTTAACTGCATTCTCTTCTGAACTTTTTCTTTTCTCTTTTTCTCTTTTTCTTTCTTTTCCTTATATACTTCTGTATTTGTCTTTTACCTATGTAAAAACTTTTAATAAAAATTAATTTAAAAAAACATAAAACAAGGAGAGGTAAGATGACTCAGAAGGGCTCTTGATTAATTGTGATCAACTTTTCTTACTATGAGAAATCCCATATAGGATTCATTATATGATACTTATCCTTGACTGAACACAATTTGCTGTTGTACTGCATTGCTGGACTCTACTGGGTTCAATGAGACTTATCCCCACATACAGAGAAGATTGGAGCATTAATTTATGAAGTTATACGAAACATAATCAGACTATATTGTAATACTATTGTCATTAACATGAATAAAATATGAATAAAACCTATCAACCTATTTGTTGAAATTATTTAATAATCCCATGAAATTGTTATATAAAATAATATTTTTAAAATGAGTCTTTAAAGTAACATATGTAAATTAGCCTGAAATGATCAAATTGATTTTTAATTTTCAAATTATAGTTGACATTAATAGGTTTGCTAATATTACTATATACACACATTCTACCTGCCTTAAAAATTGATAAAAAGTGAATAAAGATTAATAATTTGTTTATTTATTTATTTATTTACTAAAAATAATTAACTGAGGTTCTCCAGGATTTTAAGCACTGTAATGATAACACATCTAGAGGATACGAGGTTGGAGAACTTTGACATAGTCAAACTTCACCATTAATCTAGAGTTTTTGTGCTTCTGTGACAAGAGTAAGCAGTTCTTAAGTACACTATAAAATAGCTTAAGCACCAAGTGCTAAAGTGTTTTGCCCTAATTCCTCAAGTATCAGCTTGGTGTTCTTTCAGAAACCATGAAAATGACTTGAGAGAGTAGGCTAATGTGATTACTTTAAAAACAGCAACGCTGAGCATTGAATTACTTGGAAACATTTCAATCACATAAAAGAATATCAGAAATCACTTTATAAGGTGGGTAAGCTTTAAAAATGAGATCCCACTTTTATTTTCTGTGGCTCATAATGGATAGCTGACAAATCTTGATCTGGGGCTGACCTATCATGCTATGTGTCAATAACACATGTTATTATTAGTGGTGGATCTCCTAAACGTCTAACATAATTTCAATTCCTTTCCTCATTTAACGTTTTTTTCTTCCAGGTTGAAGATGAGCGGCTCTTCAAGCCTTACCTCCCTCTGCGTGGACTAAGACAGGTTCCACTGGGTCAGCCTTGACATCTGATAACTGCATGGACATCTTGACCTGTCTCCCAGAATGGCCAAAGCACACTAGCTAGATCTTGTGGGGCTGAAGTTCAGGTTGTATGGATGAAGGTTAGACTAAATGGTGCTTTCAGAAAGCTGGTGCAGGGAAAGGGTGTTTGACAGGTTACCATTAGACATTTTTGCTTCAAGGTTTTGAGCTTGGATTTCACTTTACCAGACAATAGAAGGTACCTTGCTTTTTGGTTGTCAACCTCTTTTAAGTATTGAAATGAAAATGGTCATGAACAACTTTGGTTAATCTAAAACATAAACAGTGCTTAGGTTTTCCAGTGATATTGAGTTGATACAGATTAATGAAAACCTTATGATGAGAAAAGACAGGTAACACATTATGCTGTTTTTATGAGTGATACTATGACCAAACAAAGCAGGTTTAAGAAAAGTGCTGATTACCAGTAGTAACAAAAGAATATCCTCTCTCTGTAAGAATTTTCATGAGATAGTCAGTGAGATCTCTACCAGCCAGATCTAGTCTCATGATAGCATGTGGCAGGGCGTAGCCTTCATAGATAGGTACATTATGTGTCACACCATCTCCAGAGTCCAGAACTATTCCTAGGAAAGCAGGAACAAAGTGTCAATATTTTTCATTGTAGCCCTCACTCTTTACTTTTTAAAATCTTTCTCTCTGAAATGAAAGACTGCAGGCCTTTCCCCACTTGTGCCTAACCATGGCACAAACATAAGCTCAGAAAATCTGTTTTCTGCCATATTCCCATAACGTTGCTTTCATTTCATCCCCAGCCTACAAGGAAAACAGCTTTAAATCATCTTTAGGCATACTAGTATTAAAGTAATGTTACCCTCCACCCCAACCTGGTGTTATCCAAGAGCAACCTCAAGCTGTAAACATAAAATCTTTTATGCTTTGTCACCCATTTCCTTGGAGGTAAGTGAAGCAATTGGAAATGAGTAGGAAGAAAGACAACAGAGGCATACAGACATCAGCATATGGAGGAGCACATACCCCAAGATCTGGATGGTCCCAACCCTGCTCGCATTTCATACAACCTGATTCTTCCCTTGGGCTGGGTAAGCTCATCTTCAGGGACATGATTGTGTGGTTTATGAATAATTTTTAGTGGGATGTGTTGTTTTAATTATTCTTAAATATGTATGATTCTGTTTAATGGACTGTTAGCCACTCAGAGTTGCACAAGGAATGGTGGCCATATAAGTCAAATAAATAAACAACAGGACAATGCATTTCAAGTGGGTATGCTTTTCTGATTCAGGAATGGGTGAATGGCCCTTCAGTTCAGCACAGGGAAAAGGACCGGCAAGTAATCGTCTCCATTATCTCTATTCTAAGTGGATCTCTCCTTCTGCAGGAAAGGAAACTGCTGATCCGTAACAGCAGCAACTGCCTTCCCCAGAAACCTGAGTCAGAAATTGCATGGCATTATTCTCTTTAAACAGAGGCTGACAATAACAAACTTACATTTCAATAGCTTTACATTAAAAAAAAAACAATTTGGAAAGATTCCAAAACGTTGATGTATAAACATTTAGAGTGATCGTCAAACACAGACTTTTTTATGGAATAAAATAGCAACTTTTCCTAAGACCCTAATGTACAGAGAACCCAAGGGCATGGGATCAGAGAACAAATGAGGTCTGCTGCTGCAGTTACAAAGGACAGGATATGCCCTTCAAATATAGGCTATGCATCAAACCCTCAGGAACCACAGGCCCCAAAAATGTATTGATTTAGTTATTTAGGCCAAGTAGCAACTACTGACAGGTCTCTTTGCTGCTGCTAACAACCTTCGCCATTTCATAGAAGCCCCCTGGACTGGCAAGGTTTGCCAACAGCTGTCGCAGACCCAGTTGGTAGGGATGCTAGTTTGTCAGAAAATAAAACATCTTAAAAAGGGTTTCCCTGTTTCTATAGCTGCAAAACAGAGTATTCACGCCCTGGAGATAAGGAAACGATATTCCAAAGAATACGTGCAAATTAGTTGTCTCAGGAGAATATATTCAATATGTTGTTGTTGTTTAGTCATTAAGTCGTGTCCGACTCTTCGTGACCCCATGAACCATATTGCGCCAGGCCTTCCTGTCCTTCACTGAGTTTGCTCAGTTTCATGCTCATTGCTTCAGTGATGCTATCTAACCATCTCATCCTCTGCCGTCCTCTTCTCCTTTTGCCTTCAATCTTTCCCAGCATCAGGGTCTTCTCCAAAGAGATCTCTCTTCGCATTAGGTGACCAAAATATCTGAGCTTGAGCTTCATTATCGATCCTTCCAATGAGCAATCAGGGTTGATTTCCTTTAAGATTGACTGGTTTGACCTCCTAGCAGTCCAGGGGACTCTCAAGAGTCTTCTCCAGCACCACAGTTCAAAGGCATCAATTCTTCGGCGCTCAGCCTTTTTTATGGTCCAGCTCTCACAGCCATACATTACTACTGGAAAAACCATAGCTTTGACTATGCGGATCTTTGTCGGCAAGGTGACGTCTCTGCTTTTTAATATGCTATCTAGGTTTGCCATAGCTTTCCTCCCAAGGAGCAAGCGTCTTTTAATTTCATGGCTGCAGTCTCCATCTGCGGTGATCTTGGAGCCCAAATAAATGAAGTCTGTTACTGCTTCCATTTCTACCCCTTCTATTTGCCAGGAATTGATGGGTCCAGATGCCATGATCTTAGTTGTTTTAATGTTGAGTTTCAAGCCAGCTTTCGCACTCTCCTCTTTCACCCTCATCAAGAGGCTCTTTAGTTCTTCACTTTCTGCCATTAGGGTGGTATCATCTGCATATCTGAGGTTATTGATGATTCTCCCTGCAATCTTAATTCCGGCTTGTGATTCTTCCAGCCTGGCATTTCTCATGATGTACTCTGCATATAGGTTAAATAAGCAGGATGACAGTATGCAGCCTTGTCGTACTCCTTTCCCTATTTCGAACCAATTGGTTGTTCCATGACCGGTTCTAACTGTTGCTTCTTGGCCCGCATACAGATTTCTCAGGAGACAGGTAAGGTGGTCTGGTACTCCCATCTTTTTAAGAATTTGCCACAGTTTGTTGTGATCCACACAATCAAAGGCTTTTGCATAGTCAATGAAGCAGAAGTAGATATTTTTCTGGAACTCTCGTGCTTTCTCCATGATCCAGCGAATGTTGGCGATTTGATCCCTAGTTCCTCTGCCTCTTCGAAACCCAGCTTGTACATCCGGTAGTTCTCGGTTCATGTATTGCTGAAGCCTAGCTTGTAGGATTTTGAGCATAACTTTGCTAGCATGTGAAATGAGTGCAATAGTGCGATAGTTTGAGCATTCTTTGGCATTGCCCTTCTTTGGAATTGGAACGTAAACTGACCTTTTCCAATCCCATGGCCACTGTTGCGTTTTCCAAACTTGCTGGCATATTGAGTGCAGCACTTTAACACCATCATCTTTTAGTATTTTAAATAACTCAGCTGGAATACTGTCATCTCCACTAGCTTTGTTGTTAGCAATGCTTCCTAAGGCCCACTTGACTTCACTCTCTAGGATGTCTGGCTCAAGGTCAGTGATCACACCAGCGTGGACATCAGGGACATTAAGATCTTTCTTGTATAGTTCTTCTGTGTATTCTTGCCACCTCTTCTTAATCTCTTCTGCTTCTGTTAGGTCCCTGCCTTTTTTGTCCTTTATCATGCCCATCTTTGCACTAAACGTTCCTTTCATATCTCCAATTTTCTTGTAGAAATCTCTAGTCTTCCCCATTCTATTGTTTTCCTCGATTTCTTTGCATTGTTCATTTAAGAAGGCCTTCTTATCTCTCCTTGCTATTCTCTGGAAATCTGCATTCAGTTGCTTATATCTTTCCCTTTCACCCTTGCTTTTCGCATTCCTTCTTTCCACAGCTATTTGTAAAGCCTCATCAGACAGCCATTTTGCTTTCTTGCATTTCTTTTTCTTTGGGATGGTTTTAGTTGCTGCCTCCTGTACAATGTTACGGACCTCCATCCATAGTTCTTCAGGCACTCTGTCTACCAAATCTAATCCTCTAAATCTATTCATCACCTTCACTGTGTACTCACAAGGAATATGATCTAAGTCATACCTGAGTGGTCTAGTGGTTTTCCCTACATTCTTCAATTTAAGCCTAAATTTTGCAGTAAGAAGCTCATGATCTGAGCCACAGTCAGCTCCTGGTCTTGTTTTTGCTGTCTGTATAGAGCTTCTCCATCTTTGGCTGCAAAGTATATAATCAATCTGGTTTCGGTATTGACCATCTGGTGATGTCCATGTGTAGAGTCGTCTCTTGTGTTGTTGGAAAAGAGTGTTTGCTATGATTAGCTTGTTCTCTTGACAGAACTCTATTAGCCTTTGCCCTGCTTCATTTCGTACTCCAAGGCCAAACTTGCCTGTTATTCCGATTACTCCTTGACTTCCTACTTTAGCATTCCAATCCCCTATCATGAAAAGGACATCTTTTTTTGGTGCTAGTTCTAGAAGGTATTGTAGGTCTTCATAGAAGCGGTCAACTTCAGCTTCTTTGGCATCAGTGGTTGGGGCATAGACTTGGATGACTGTGATATTGAATGGTTTGCCTTGGATACGCACTGAGATCATTCTGTCGTTTTTGAGGTTGTACCCCATTACTGCCTTTCCCACTCTCTTATTGACTATGAGTGCAACTCCATTTCTTCTAAGGGTTTCTTGCCCACAGTAGTAGATATAATGGTCACCCGAATTAAATTCACCCATTCCCGTCCATTTCAATTCGCTGATTCCCAAGATGTCGATGTTCAGTCTTGTCATCTCATGTTTGACCACATCCAGCTTGCCTTGGTTCATAGATCTTACATTCCAGGTACCTATACAATATTGTTCTTTACACCATCGGACCTTCTTTTCGCTTCCAGATACATCCACAGCTGAACGTCCTTTCGGCTTTGGCCCAGCCGCTTCACTCTTTCTGGAGCTACTTGGAATTGCCCTCCGCTCTTCCCCAGTAGCATATTGGACACCTTCCGACCTGAGGGGCTCATCTTCCGGCGTCATATCTTTTAGCCTTTTAACATTGTCCATGGGGTTTTCTTGGCAAGGATACTGGAGTGGGTTGCCATTTCCTTCTCCAGTGGACCACATTTTGTCAGAACTCTCTGTCATGACCTGTCCGTCTTGGGTGGCCCTGCACGGTATAGCTCATGGCTTCACTGAGTTACGCAAGCCCCTTCGCCATGAGAAGGCAGTGATCCATGAAGGGGTATTCAATATACCGGAATATAAAAATATAACATGTATGTAAAATTCCTCATAAAACTATATATAAGGACAACATATTTCTGTTTATCTTCATACATTAAATGATCTAAAGTAATCTCAGGCATAAATGATAGCATGCAATACTTTCCTACAGTCAAGTTAGCTGAGACACTCTACTATGTTCAAATACTTGGCATTTTTTTCATCCATGCTTCAGATTACTTTTCATATTTCAGTGTATAGATGAGGGCTTCTTAGTTATATATCATTACATGCAAGAATAGAGAGATTGCAATCTGACTGTGTTTAGCAGACAGTCCTGAGTTATTTTCTCATAAAGTTTGGTAGGATAAAAATTTATCATTGTACTGTGTATCAATGCTCAGTCCAGGAGAAAATGGAAGGTGATGCATTTATTCACTAGACCAGTGTTTCCCAACCTTAGCAACTTGAAGATGTCTGGACATCTTAACTCCCAGAGTTAAAGTCCAGACATCTTAAAGTCGCCAAGGTTGAGAAACACTGCACTAGACATACCAATGAAAAAAAAAAAAGGAAATAGAAACTACAATCCAGATTTACCAGTAGTTCGTCCAGATGCATACAAGGAGAGAACAGCTTGAATGGCCACATACATTGCTGGTACGTTGAATGTTTCAAACATTATCTGTAGATGAAAAGATTATTAGGAGCTCCAAATATGGAGAGAGAACAGCCACAATCCTATGCTAAGAAACAGGACCAGAAACAAAGTCTCTATTGCCTCCGAGCACACAACTTGGAACAATGGAATTAAGTTAAAGGAATGTAAATTCCAGCTAAAAGTTAAGGGGAAACATTCTAGCATTATGAGCAATCTGACAGTAGCACTAATTTCAAAGTGAGATGGGGAGCAACCTTGCACCAGTTGTGTTCTAGCGGAGGCTGGAGAGCCATCTAGCGGGGCTGCTTGCATTTGGATATCTGTACTGAAAGGGGATTGAATCAAGGCGACATGGCCCCTTCTAGCATGATGGTTGCATGAAATGAGGAACAGCCTGCTTTCCGAAGCATACTTAGGCAGCCGTGTTTGTCTACACTTTAATGGTTAAGATATCTGACATATCCACCAGAACAGATCAGTTTGCTATATTATATATGTAGTGGCAGGAATCATATGTACAACTTAGCCATAGTGTGATGGGGGGGAGGGAGCTTTATAGGGTGTTCAGACCACCCTATAAATTCTTAGTTGCTAAATCTTTATGAACATTGGCTTATTCTAACAATTCTAACAAACTTATTTTTTATTTGTTCCTTGTTTCTATGTATTCTTCTTTTTTGGAGCCACAATTACTTTGCTCATCTGCAAGTGTGAGACTAGGCTGAAGCTGCCATAACTAAAAGATGAAGCAGACACATAAGCAGAGAGGACAAAAGGCCAGGACTCTTGTCTAAAAGATCCTTTTGAGGAAGTAGATAAGAAGGAAACAAGTCGTTAAGGAAACAAAAGGAAAAATGTCACCTGAACCAGACAAAAGAAGTTGGGCCTGAACACATGGAAACTCCCCACCCCCGCAACCCCATCAACAGCTACCAGACTTGTAAATTAACAAGGCAAGAGTAGCTGCCAGTCTTGTGAATCAGCAAAGGACTTTGGGGGATGAAAGGGGTTCCTGAAGCCCGCCCACTCCTTGAGTCATCTTTAGAACCAGACCTGGCGGCTTCCATCCCTCTAGCTAGTGCCTGGCAGCCTAGTTGAGAAGGATGTGGGTAAGTGTGGATGAGTGTGTGTGTGTGCGTGTGTGGAAGAGCAAATGTACTTTGTAACCAGTAAAGTTTTGCTGTTACTTTAAATTCACTGGGTCTCCATGTATTTCAAAGAACCTGGTGTGCCTCAGTGTTCGGCTGAAACTGATTTGTGCATGCCCCTAATTACTTCCCGCCTGCTGCCCAGAGCTGTATCCTGTCTGTTCCAGCCGCACCTATCTGGAAAACCCAGGTAGAAAGCAAGGGGGGCTTACAAGATCTGCATGCCTCAACGGGGTGTGAGTATGTGAGTGACCATAAGCCAAACCTGGGAACACCTGTAACACAAGACTGACTCTGGCTTGTTTCTTGCTCTGTGGTTAAAACAATCTTTGCTTACTGTCAAGGGTGGGCACAGTCAGTGCTATGTAATAATGCTCACATATCAAACTGTGAAGCAAAAAGCAGTTCAACTCAGACAAGTAGGACATTAAAAACTTGCCTCATGCTAGGATTTAAATTAAGGAGGTTATGGCACAAACATGCTAAGATAAGTAAGACTAATCAAGAAAATAGAGACCCCCAATACTCCATTGTGGGAGGAAAAATGCTGGCAGTACCTTGCAAAAAAAAGGAGTCGGGAGCAGTTGCCGGTAAGCGCGAAAAACCGCGTGCACCCGAAAAGGGCGCAAAGCAACGGAAACCCCGCCTCCTGCGCTCGCCAGCTGGGCTCTTCTCTAGGAAGGAGGCTCTGGCAAACCACTTCCAAAACACTTGCCTTGAAAACTGCAAAAAGGACTCGTCCAAGCAGTCACTGCAGAGTCGGTAACGACTGAGCGCAGATTAAAAAAAAAAAGAAATACTCCATTGATGGCATATGATGAAATTACATTTCTGTGATTGTTAAATGATAGTTTTCTTGCTCCTACTTTGAGAAGAAACAATATTCAAATAATTACCTGAGTCATTTTCTCTCGGTTAGCCTTAGGATTTAAAGGAGCTTCTGTCAGCAGCACAGGATGCTCTTCTGGGGCAACACGTAGTTCATTGTAGAAAGAATGATGCCAAATCTAAAGATGGCAAACAATGTTGGGAGATGAACATTGTGTATTGAGAATGACCCTTAGACCAAAGTAAAAATGCAAAAAGGACTGAAAATGGGATTTCTCATGCACTTTTTTATTTGCACGGAGGAGTTCTATGTTCCTCTCTTAGGCTGATTCAACTTTACAAGAATGGCGCAGAACGGCATTCCATACGATTACATTGTACCGTTGTGGAGTTGCATGCTTAACTTTGTCCCACACCTGGAACATCCAGGCATTCAGTATCCAGAGCCTTCATCACATGAGCACTACGGATACTCCCACCACTCTGCCACTTCTACAAAAGGAAACTCTTTATGCAGCACTTTTCCTGCAGGCAGAATCAATGCACAATTCCCTACCAGGAAGATGTCACTTGAGTGACACCAGTGGGTAGGACATAAAAAAAACCTCATGAATGTTCAAGTTAATATCCCTATTTTAGAGGCAAATCCCTAATTTACTGACTTTGTGGTTGCTGGGAATTTTAATATAGGCATGTTTTCACGTAAGCTCTGGCAGCAAATGCTTCAGCTGTGCTTGAAAGGACTGTTGCAGAGACGTGGATCTGAGATTTTAAAAAAAAATTTACTGCTGCAAAATTTTTCATTACAAAGCCTTTCAGAATTTCCATAGTGAAAAAAGTTGCCCACGGGACTCAAGTGTGATATATTATATACTAAATCAAAGGCTTGTCATTCTATTCATATATAATGATTAAGTTCCCCCTATTTTGGTTCTGATTTTTTGGATTTTATGAGTGCTAAAGGGAAATAATTCAGTTTTCTACCAGCAATGGCATTTTCAAATGCTTAAAATTAAATGTAAGAGCTAAGAATGATTTCCCTTCTACGTGCTATGGAAGAACAATGAAGAACCCCACTGAAGTTTAATGAAATCATCAGAAGTAATGCCACATTCTTGTCCTTTCCCTTTTGGGCATTAGATTTGCTGGAGCTGTGGATACACAGACACTTACATGCCACCCTAAGTGGATGATTATTGGAGAATGGAAGAACCTAGATCTAGAGTTCATGACTTTGCATTTTATTTCTCACCACTCATTTAGCATGCCCATGCACCATGTGACAAGTAATCTGTATCTACTATAAGAAGTCTGGCCCCAACACACAAATATGTGTGCAGTGTTTCAGAGTTGTTGCAAACAGTTGTTCTGTCCTCACTGCTTCTTTTCATTCTTCGCATGTTATTGTCCTTCTACTACATTCTATGGGTATTGACTGCCTGAGATCAAAGTCTGTGAGAAAATAGTATTACAGAGGGGAATAGTAGGGAAATAGTAGAGTAGGGAGATAGTAGAGTAGGGCAAAGAAAAAAGCAAGATGGTTCAATTTGGGGGTGATAATTGGAAGAGAAGCAGGAACCCAGTTGTACCCAAATATAACCAGCTGAGGCCTTACCCATTGACACACTCTTGGATGCAACCACTCATTTCTATATATTTTCTTTCACAGTACTATCCTACATAGGTCCACTCTGCAGTAGAGCCCACTGACTGTAATGTCATTTTCTCCTGATCAAAAGGTATAAGATTGCAGCCTTTCATTCTGGTCTCAATTACACCATCTTGGTTTCTGCCTGTCTCCTGTGGTCTAACTGTAGCTTCTGTTTGCTCTAATGCATACGTCAGAAGTAAAATGTTATTTTATATTGCAAGTGGGATTCAGCAACAAAAGCATTTGCAAGTTGGGTATGCAAGTAAATAATTCAATTGCTTAAATAGTCAAACTGGCTACCACGGTATGGCTTTGCCAGTTAACAATGGCCAAATCATTTTTCCAGCATAAAGGTGATTTCTCTGTATTTCTTGTGGAAGGAAAAATATCTTTGGGGAGAAGGGTTTCTCCTTGCCCCGTATTTTTTGTAGGTGATGGTTACACCCATCCCCACTCCAGTCTCTTGTAACTAAACTACAGGCTTAGTTTCTAAGGTGGAGTAAGTTGCAGCTGAGGCAGTTAAAGGAAAGGGTGGAGTTGGGATTTCTTTGGAGCTCTGAAGAAGTTGGGCAGTTAATCCAAACACCCAATGAGGGGTGCATTAATTCTGGGATTATTTCTCTTTATGCTGAACTACTACAGAAAACTAGTAATTAAGTAGCCCAAAGTCTTCAGTTACCTTTTTCCAAGGAAAGCACTTTCACTTTTGGAACCTTCATACAATTATGTTGGGATAGGGTGAGATTGATGAGATGAACTTGTCATGGGCTGCATGTGAAAATTTAGCTATGGTGCCAGGTTTTGACTGGTTTTGTTTTGTTTTGGGTTTTAATACTTGTAGCTTTAATATTTTTTATTATATATAGAAGTTGTTTTATCTTTTGGTTGTGAGCCACCCAGAGTTTGGTACAAGATGGGTGGCCATATAAATGTTTTAAATAAAATAAAATAAGTAAATAAATAAATAAACTTTCACAGATTTCTGAACTTGGATGGAGAGGACAAAACAAAACTCAACCCTTGCCAATGAAGGCAGAGAAGGGACTGCTGGAGGACCCATGGGGCAAGAGATGAAGTGATGCTAGCTACTCTCCCTGCTTCTGAGCTTTTAATGATTTAGCATATTTGGATGAGCACAGCTGGGAATTTGAGGAGACAAAGCATTAAGCAACCACAGCAAAGAATGTATCACAGATGCTGCCTTTTAAACTTTAGAACTACTTGACAACACAGGAAATAGAAATGAAAGGGACAAGGGTGAATTACAGAGATGTAGTGGGAATAATTAGGGCTGTGTTCTGAATAGGATCAAATGAAGTGCTGCATGTCATTTATGGAAAAACCATGCTACCATCTAGAGGATGCAGTATGTAATTCCACTCCCCCCCCCCCCATCCTCAAAGAAAGCAGAAGCACAGGAGGTCTCAGAATCTTTCGGCTAAAAAGGCAACGAAGAAAGGATGAGGCAGGTTCTGAAGGCAAGTGGGGAGAAAACTAAGAAATTCCCATCATAGCCCATCAGTGCTCTGGAGTGCTTAGATATGAACCTGCATGTGAAAACCAAGTCTCTAAGCCTCTTCTAAGCTTCTGCTAAAGCAGTGACATTGAAGCAAGCAAGCAAACAAACAAAAAACCTTATGCCAGAGCAGAGCACACATTCAGTCTGGAACTCTATAAAAGCTTCAGTATGGAAGCAACAACTGAGCTATGCTTATGGCTATTCCCTATCTTACATATGCGCTGCCTCTTCTACACAGGACCTTGCTTCTTCACAGAGCAAAAATATAAGCAAACATAATGTGTACTTCTGTACACTTAGCATCTCCAGCTTCTTCACACAGATGGGCCTGTGATGATCTTGTGACACAGATGAGTTATGTGTGAATAACATAACCACAAACAGCATGATCTCATGGGAAAAAGGCAAGGAGACCCATGGCTCCCAGTTGTTTTGGGGCAGAAAGGGAAACTGTTCCCAAGCTTATACTGTACATAAAGAAACTCTCTGGTTGGTCCCAGTGGAGGAGAATTAGCAATCTCATTGGTGAAGGTGTTATTACTTGACATTTTCAAAAGCAGCAAATCATAGGTAGTCACAAAAAGCACTCACCTTTTCCATGTCATCCCAGTTTGTGATAATACCATGCTCAATAGGATATTTCAGGGTCAGAATTCCTCGTTTACTTTGTGCTTCGTCCCCAACATAGCTGTCTTTCTGGCCCATCCCTACCATAACCCCCTGCAAAATTTAGTAATCAAAGGAAAACATTGCCATCAACAGTGTATCACAAACATTCACATAGATTAACTATCCTCTGCTATAGTTCATCATCAATATCATCATCAATAATAAGAGGGGTACATTCTTCTACTCTGGTTCAGCCTGTGTCTTTGGCAGTTCCACACAATCCCTTTCATTGTTTCCTTTGCATAGACAAGTCAGCCTCTCTCTTTCTAAAGCAGGCATCCATAACACCTAGACAATAATATTACAAAACCACTGATAATCACACATTACATAGGCTATATTCAGAGGTATGCTTATGACAGATGATCAGTCATTGTGAATCTACAGGTAGTCCTCATTTAATGTTCACTCATTCAGCGACCGTTCAAAGTTACGACAGTGCTGAATGAGGGGTGCTTACAATGGATCCTCATAATTGTGGCCATCGCAGCATCCCTGTGCTCACATGCTCACAATCCAGGCACTCGGAAGCCAGCTCACAATTACAACATCACAGTGCACCAGTCACATGATCACCATTTGTGACCTTCACTGCTGGTTCCAACAAGTAAAGTCAATGGGGAAGCTGGCAGGAGATTGCAAAGGGTGATCGCATGACCGCGGGATGCTGCAACTATGCAGGATTCACCTAGTAACAGCAACTGAGACTGCCAGAACTGCCATCATAAGCCAGTGTGGTCATGTGACATCGCACCTTACAGCTGTGATGCTTAGCAATGGACATTGCACCTTACAACTGTGTTGCTTAGCAACGGACATTGCACCTTACGACTGTGTTGCTTAGCAACGGAGTTCCTGGTCTCAATTATTGTTGGTAAGTGAGGACTACCTGTACTACATTGTGTCGCACCATATGAATACAAATTCCAAAGGATTTGGATTTGAAACTTTCAATTTTCAACATTTGGTTTACTTCAGTGGGAAAGGATGACCTGCTACATCATACATTTACTGGTACTTCTTTCCAAGCAAGGGGACTACAGCTGCTGCAATTATATACACACTTGTCTGGAAGAAGTTCCATGGAGGATTGTGCACTGCACTGCTAAATAAGCATGTAAGATTGTTCTGTAACTCTCCCATTAAAATCAACAAGACTTAATGTTTAATTATGCCCAAATTCTATGCCATACTTCAAACACTCCACAGCAGCTCTCATCAAAAAGTGATTTACTTTCCAATTATTCTATCTTTGCTTTTGATACACATTGTCTGGCACTTAGAATTGCTAAGTCTATTTTGCTCTCTTTAGCCTTCATTTTAAAATACTGATTTATTTGTTGTTGTGATCTATTTCTTATTCTTTTTATAAAACTAGATTGATTACATGGAAAATATTGAACTGCAAGACATAAGAAACAATTCTGTAATTATACCATATTTGTAAACTACATTATATAGTATAACAGAATTTAATAACTTTTTTTTAATGCACATTCTAAGGATTAACATGCAGGTGTGAAACCTTGCAGACCATGCATAGAGTGAATCTCACATTTGGAAAAGTGTATTTAATCTGTAAATTTTATTCTATTCCTTACAGGCTGCCCTAATCAGTTGATTGCAAGTGACTTACATTGCCCTTATTTATCTTAGATGGTCAGTAATGACTCTCCTATGTTTTATATAATCTGATAATTAATATGCAATATTGCAAACATCAAAAAATTAAACAGTATTTTATTCTAAAATATTTTATATAAAAACCTATACCTATCACTAGGCAGCACAGCCATTTGCCTCAAGCGGCAGAGGCTGAGTAGGATAACCAGGGGTGTACACAGGGAAGGTAAAACAAAGTCAAGATGGGTGATAAAAGCCCTGTGCTTTTTTATATGCATCACACATAACAACACATGTGAAAAAAGGGCAGGGCTTCAGTCTTGCAGTTATGGCCACCATCGTGATCCTCCTGTGGATGCCCCTTGTAATGGCAACTTCCTTGCTGTTCCTCTGAGTCTCCTGCCATTTTCTTCTATTCATGACAAGGTTTTGCTTGCCACTTTGTCTGTTCTAGTCCCCTAAATTGTCTGCTGTCCTCGGAAATAGTGGTGAAGCTATCCCATCATCTGGATTGAAGGGCAATTCAATTAAGAATCCACTAATTTCCTACATGGGAATGGGAGGTTTAAAAAAAAGCATTAGAACAATCCTATTTATACATTGCTGAAAAATCTTTAGTGGTTTTTGAGATGCACTCAAATCAAATACAATGACTTTTAAAACAGTAAGGACCAACTTACCACCAGTCTGCAGGGTTCTTACTTATATTATTAAAACTGACCTGGTGCCGAGGTCGCCCAACAATAGATGGAAAAACAGCCCGGGGAGCATCATCTCCTGCAAATCCAGCCTTACAAAGCCCAGAACCATTATCACAGACAAGGGCTGTGGTTTCCTCATCATCACCCATGACTCCTCACTCTCCTTTCAGCAAAAGCCAAGGGAAAAAATAGGTCTGGAGTTTTGGGAAATAATTTGAACTATCAAACAACATTTACACAAACAAGAAGTGAATCACATAATATAGCTTCTAATACATTCAGCCAATATATTCACAAATCAATTAATATAACAGCACTGATTATAATTGTGTTCAAGTGAAAATAACCTGAGAAGGAACAGGTGGTAAAATCTTTAGACTCACTGGTTTGCTTCTTAAGTGTTCCTCTTTCTGGCAATAGTTGAACTTAAACCTTTTCTTAAGATATTGATAATAAAAAACTCCATGAACAGAACTATTCACAGGATGTTTATGTGTGGGGTGAAAGAAATAACTTTTATTGTTCTTCCTGACCCCCTTTGTGCCCCTGAATATCTGTTCATGAGTTGGAGGCAGTGGTATGGAGATTGTAGGAGAAAGTGGACATCAATGAAAATGGATTCCACTCTTCTACCAGCAGAAGCTTTTATTAAATCAAAGATAGCCAGGAACTGATATTAAGAAGAACGAAGAGATAATTAAAAATGATGGTGAGAAAAAAATGTCTTGTGGTATGTATTATACAGGCAGCTGAATGGTTCAGGCAACACAGTTGGGTAAGATAAAGCAAAACATACAGAAGAATGATTAACAATGTAAATGACATCAAGAGCAAGCTTCAGGATGCAGGGAAAACAGAAGAAAAATAACTTCTCATAATTTTTCAAAGTTGCATGGATGTGCAGAGATAGAGTAACATTACAACAAGGGACTTATTTCTAGACTTCAAGCATGTCCAGTTTAAAGACTGTACATTTTCATGCATACAAATCTTTTCATAACATCCTCTGCATTACCAAAAATCTTGGAAGGTTTTCAGTCGTAGAAACATATCCATCTGAGGCACAACTGTACATTCTTAGATGCTATACATATATTTTGCTAATCTTAGGCTCTGCTTATTCGTGCATTCTGAGCACAAAGCTACAGATTTTTTACATTCTACTAGGTAAACAGCTGGGAATAGGCGAGATGGCAATGGATACACTCAAATCTAGTTGCCACTTCTAGGGGATTCACAATGTTAAAAGGATTCCCATACAACTCTACACTGTTGACTGTTGAGTAAAAAAAACATTGAGCAAAAAAGTCAGCTCCATTTCACATATTACAGCTTAAGAGCATGCGGTAACCCCATTGACATGTCTGTACAGCTGCCTAGCCAGACATCCCTTAGATGTGTATGTATTACTGTGTAATCTTTTCAAGGTGTAATCTTTTCAAACATGATGATATGCATCTATCAAATTCTCCCTTGAGAAATGTCAAATTGAGGGTCTTAACTCTAGTGCATCCCTCAGTAACAGTAGGAATTTGGGCAAGTTAACATACGGTGGGGGAATTCACTCCTGCTTCGAATGGAGCGATTCAGCAAGTCTTCTATGGGACACAGCAATATCTGTTAGAACAATAGGGGAGAAGTAATCTCTTTCCTAATCAAATTTACTCCCCACTATCTTTTATTCACAGATAGAAAGTGGGGGTGGGGAGAGGTAAGGAGAGATTTGCCTGGAGAAAATATTGAAATCTTCCTCTCTACTTTTCTGGTTAACTCTGCAGCCTTCAAACAAGGCTTGTGATTGAAAGTGTTGTCAGAGTCTTGCTACAGGACCTACTCATACTTGATACTAATATATTGAGCACATAGTAGCAGGAGAATCCTATATACACATCTTATATGGATGCCTAATATCTCCATCTACAACATCCTTCTTCAGTAACTAGATTCTGGGAGGTGGGTCTAGTGAGCAGTGCTATTTTTTCCCCCTCATATGGAGACATCCTTATGTAATTAACACATGAAAGGGACTTGTGTCTTACATTATGTTCGATTTGTGCATAAAGCAAGTACATTTCTTGAAACTAGTCTGCAACACCATGTTCCCCACCCACCCAAATTATCCCCATGATATAAACAATCTCAGCAGGAAAGATCTAAAAATAGATCCTCTCTGGAAAGCTTCAGAAAGCTTTGGTTAATTCTTTGAAATGGCAGCCGTTCCCGCTAAGTGCTCACTTACAAGAACTATTCTGTATCTGTGAACTGTGAACCCTTATCAAAAGAACTGTTCTAGGAAGTGGAGTGAGATAGGACCAGGTTTATTTACCATAAACAACCAGTACAATGGACTTCTCTTGAGATTCTGAAGTTCAACTGTAAGGCTAGGTACTCTTCCCTTCACTTATGCTGGTACTGTATTGATAATCAAGATGATGTAGGAAAAGGAGAAATATTCCTAAGTTTTCCTCTGGAAATAGAAATCCATGTCCACATGTACCTAAATCACTGCTGAAACCATTTTTTTTCCGTTCATCTTGCAATGGAGGCATTGTTCAATGAAACTTGGAGTACGTGTCAGAAGCCATTAGTCCAGCATATTCTATGGATTCTTACTGCATCTCTGAGAGTTAGACTTACTGAATTGCACAAGAGCAATATCACATTGCATAACACACTGGTCTTGTTGCAGGTATTTATTCCTAATAATCTTCCCCCCTTTTTTAAGAAGACAGCCATCCAATAAGGTTCAAGACCTCAAAGAAAGCCAGGCTTAGTCAGACCTAAAATTATGTCAGAAGAGGGATTCAAGTAAGTAGAAAGATCTCCCAGAGATTAAAAAAACATTAATTTTCCAAATCAATGTTCATCAGTGAAGGGCATATTACAGTTTATGCAGCTAGTCCCAGAGCAAAACTTTCTTTTGCAAAACCTTTTTTTCTAAAACCAGTGGAGGTAAATGTAGAAAATCCTACTCAAATGAAACTTTCTATCTGGAATAAATCAAAGGTGATTTAGTAAGACTGACAAAGTGTGAATCTTCCATTTTCTTTAAAGTGTGGGGCAATTAGCTATAGTGGAAAGAAAATAAAAACTTGATGCACTGAAATCTGTTTTTCTGAAATGTATTTATAGTTCAGAGGATGTTAATCAATCAAAAACAAATGGATTTCTTCAGATGCCATATTTCAAGGCAGAGTCTTCTCCAATGTTGTATTTCTAGGCACACACACGTGGAATATATTTCACTGAAATCAAATATCACTGTTCCCATTAAAGAACGTGAACACACAAATTTCTGCTATGAACACTGGGGCTTCTATGTCATGAATATACATAGAAAACCTTTCTTAAGGTGCTAGCAATTCAAATTTTAATCTAGAAAACATGCATGCCATTTAGTAAATGACACCTTAATTTAAACTTAAATTTTTATGTCAGAGATATCTTATTTCAGTAACACACAATCTCCTCCAAACCTCTAAAACAAAAAAGGTGTGATCTTACTGAATTCTTAACAGAATGTTTTAAGTAAATTGCTACTGAAAATCTAGATTGCATTTATTTTTATAGACAAATTGAAGAACAGTTTATTTAGAGAAAATCCCTGAGACTGATTTTCTTATTTTCCAGCCAATTAAGATTGCTCTTACATGCACAAATAATTTAAAGATCTGACTGATGTACTTACAGAAGAATTAGAGCAGTTTTAGCAGTTTTACATTAACACATGCAGCAATGTACAGATATACAAAAACTAATTGTGTGCATAGAATTCAACTATCCACAGAGTGATGAGTAAAGCTACATTTTGCACACAAAAATATTTGACAGAAAGTAGAAATGTCAATATATTTATGTAAGGGATTCTGCCCCATTTTCCTTTTCCTATGTAGAATCACCCTTGAGTTAGCATATCACACAAAAAGCAGAGTTCTTAATATACAATGCTCTCAAATGAATACAAATATTCAGCTCTGATTCTGGGTAATGATGTAAGACAGTGTGAAATTGTCCCTATTCCAACATATAAAGTACTAAAACCAAGAGAAACATTCTAGCTACACTATTATAATGAGTTAAAAAGAACATCAAGAATATCAGCATAGCTTGAGTGCATTCTCTAAAATGGTTCAGTTACAAAATTCATCCAGACTATAGAAATTTAATGAAAATGTAATATACCTTTAATATATTTAAAATATATTAAAATGTGCTTTGATAGATCAGAAACTTTAAAAAATGAAATCAAATTTTCTTCTGTCAAATGTGAAAAAGTTATCTACCCAATACTTACCAACAAACACAAGGAGACAACAAAAATGCAAGAGCTCTCTTGGAACAAATGAAACGCTCTTACCTTCTGCTACAGTTATATATCAGCTTGTGGAATGGAGTACATAGACTACATAGGTCTGCCACGCCATTTTTGGAAACATTTTTTTCAGTGTATGCTTATCACTTTGACAGCTTACAAGGCTGGATAAATTAGGGCACAATTTCTGGCACCATTGGATACTTTCCCACTCTAGGTTGTTCAACTGGCTTCCTCTTTGCTTCCCCAATCCCATTTTTTCTCCCTTATTTTCAGTTTATATTTCTATAACTAATTTGCTTCATTAAATATCTAGTTAACTGTTAGGAATTCTGTTCATACTCAAGTGGCAGAGGTTCCAAAAGAAAAAAGTAACCAGGTATAGTACTGTTGTACGAACCATACAAGTTGTTATCAGGTTCTGGAAAAAGGCAGACAGAAAATAACCACCTTATCTGGAGATGGGATGACTCCATGCCTGAAAATTGTGGCTGACTCATAATTGCAGGTCACTTACTTCTATCTCATCAACATTTGGTTTACATGACCTATAGCACATTTTTTTTACCCAGTATCTCAAACAGGCTTAGTTATTCTTGGAATAGGCTTACTGAAAATTCATTGGACCTATTCTATGCATGACTAATCCTAATCCAATCCATTATAAAGCATACTATGTGTCATTAAGCAGCGTGTTTGGCTGGGAGAACTGAGTTATCGCTGCAACTCTTTTAAAAACATATGACTTCTTGGCCATGGTGCCTATGTTTAGGTGGCACATCTTCAGTTCCTTATGCTAACCCTCCATAAAGCCTTTTCTGACTTAGAGCCCTCAAATAGTTTCAACTGCAAATTCCAGAAGTGGCTCAGTATTCTAGAGGGTACGAGGCTGGAAAAAGCAGCTGTCACACACTCTGCAAAATACCTGTGAATGACTTCTGCTTGTACCAGCAGCAGCATTTCTACTCAGTGTGAAGATGGGTAGCTTAGCAATCATAACCTGCAAGTTGCAGCTTTTTGCGTATCAATAAAAATGATAGTTAGGGATTGCACTACAGACTCCTGATTGTACTTCTGTTCCAGGGATTAATCTCTAAACTCAAGGCATAATAGCTATCTTCAAGTATTTCATACAGATGAGATGGAGCAGAGTTATTCACTGTCATCCAAGGACAGGGTGCTGCAATAGTTATCTCTTAAGATTCCTTCCAAATGAATCATTCATTTCAGTAATTCAGTTACCTTAAAAGTATGTAATAATTTGGCAGGTACGGTATTTAAAAAGAAATTACTACTCAGATGCCTCTTCCTCTTCCAAGGTTATTTTTTCTAGTCAAAGACAGAAAATACTTGCAGTTGAAGATTTCAAAATAAACACTAACCACAAGTTTTCTTTTTCATGTTTGTATCTGACAACCTACCTGTTCAATTAGTAGCAATTTTGTTCAAAATTCAGCAACAATTCATTTAGCTATAAGTGACATATGTTTTAGCAATCAACTGGCTAGTTGTCAGATGCTTTCAGACAACAGATTCTCATATTTCAGTAATGATACTGTGCATTCCCTTGGCTTTCCCCATTAGATTTTCAGGTAATAATTTGGCACACACAGACCTACCATACAGAGAATGAAATCTGTCTTTGCATGCTTGTCTTTTTTCAGTGCCAGCTTCTGATAATGTGATTAAGTATCTTTGAAAAGATACCCTACTTTTAAGTAGTGAGTTCCTTTAAAAATTATCTTTTTATAAAAATAAAGCATTTATGTATACCTAAAATGGTACTTAGAATTGCTTCTTATTGCGAACACTTTTTACTGTAATCTATGCATTTCAGTATGAAAGGTAATCTGAATTATTAGTCAGATCATAAACTTCTCAAATGGTACTATCAAGGACAGAACATTATTCTTCTTCTGAGATATCTCTATAGTTGATATTACTACTGATAATCAGATAGTAAAGCTTGAGGTGTTATCAACCACACATGTGTTATGCAATTAGATTAAATCTAAAATAATAAATTACTGTGCATGGAAAGACTTCATTCCATCCAACATAGAAATAGTCTCTTACGTTAGTAAAAGAAGGATGATTAATAGCAATAGTGAGGATGCTCTCTCCGCTTTTTAGTATGCATTGTAGTTTTAACTTTTTAGCTTAATTTTAACTTTTTGTAGTTTTTAACTTATATATATATATATATATATATATATATATATATATGATTTTATAGGGTTTTTTTATCTGTAATGCTGCCTAGAGTCACTTGTATAGTAAGATGGGTGGCATATATAAATTTGAAAAATATATAAATAAAAATAAATAAATAAATAAATAAATAAACTGACCATTACTCTCATCAATCAACAATAAATAAAATCAAGTTAGCTGTTGTCTTGGATCTGATCCCCAAAACTCAGAACAAGAAATTTAAACACTTTCAAAAACTGTCCCTCTTCTCTATTTTTGTCATTGGGGGAAAAAAAGGTTTAGTTACTGCCAATCTCCTTATACACAGACTATGGTAAGCATTCAATATAACACAGACAAGTTCAATTCTTAAGTTTTTATTTAAAGTTGAGAAACTCATAATGATTCCAGCTTCCCTTCCCTATATTGCACTCTGTGAGCTCCTTGTTATAATCAAGAAGCAAAGAAACCCAATAGTTGAGAATAGTTTTCCCCAAATGTATAGTTCAACTCTGTTAAAATAAATTTATATAGAAAAGATAGCATTTACAACTCATTCAACAGTGTTCAGCTATTACATATTCCCCAAGTATATTAAATGTCCCAACTGCAGCAGCTTCTAGTAGTGTGTTTTAATATAATGTTTTTTCTTAGCAAATATAATATTCCATTGTTACAGAACTACTCAAATCAACTTTGGAACAACTGTGATGTACAAAACTTCTCGTTAACGAAGAAGTTGAAACCCATACCTTATGCTGAAAATATATAGAACTGTATCCAGTGCATAGCTTAACAGTAGCTTTTGAGAGGTCCATTATTTCAAATTGGCACACGTTATTTAGAAGAAAATAATTCACACAGCAAATTCAGTGCACTTATAAGATGCCTGTCAGACATAAGACAACTAGAAGATGCAGCATCACCAAATAACCAAGAAAAAGATAGCGAGATTTTGCTCTTGAGGTCAGTAACTTGGAGCAGAAAAGACTTCGTCCCCGAATCCATCTCCTAAAAGAAAGGGCTCCTCCTTTTACCTGTGCAAAAACAAAGATTACAGCTTGCTTAAAAGTATGCACTGGGAACTCTTTATTGGATCATCAAAAATGAAGGTACAGACTTAGTTAACAGTTGAGACGCAAAAACTTTCATATGCAGGTAAATACTTTTGATACTGCAATAGTTGATCTGATTGTCAGGACAGCTTGCACAAAAATTTTCATCTGGTCAATGGGCAAAACCAATAAAACAAAACAATGCAAGAGTTCATTCAACTGTGAAGTGTCATATGTCATCTGAAGTGACTGAACCCTGGTTAGGATCTTAGAAGTGCTCTAAGAAGAACTACACTTGTTTTATTTTTATTATCATTATAGCTTTAGGAGGTAGAGATAATTACTGGCTCAAGAACACTCGCTGAACTTCATGGCTGACTGGGCCTTCCAGCCTTAGTCTAACTCCAAAGTTATTTGCATATTTACAGAGAGGATTGTACTTGAACACATACATCTTAGTCATTCAATGGCATTTCAAAGGACAGCATTTCTGTGATTATGTAATTTAAAAAAAATGTGGTTCAAGTAATGCAACAGCTGAAAGATGACTATTCACCCCTTTTAAGAGGTCAAGGGACATTTCAGAACACCTTATAACCAGAATTTTGCTGAAATACTGAAATTACTTCAGTCCTTGATGTAAAGCAGAGAACTATAGGAGGAATCTAGAGGCACAAAGTCTAATACGTAATTATTTTCATCATACAATCTCTGCCTTTTTTTGGATATGATGTGAGTTATTTTCACATGAAAGAGGGAGACCATCTTAGATTTAACTTTAAAGTATATGAGCTTACCTTTCGTACTACAACATGTTCATTTGGGTTGATGACCAGAGCCTCTCTTTCCTCATCAGAGTCCATCTGAACGGCATACTCCCTAGGTGATGATCTATAAGTAGTAACTTCAAGCCTTAAAAGAAAAGTCAACAGAGTTCAAGATCCCCTAAATTTCTAAGCAACAACCAGCTATTTATGTACATTTTTCTTTAAATCATGATTCTATCAATGTTTTTCAAATTACAGTGTCAGATTTTCTTACCCTTCAAGCAAGAAAAGATTTTTTAAAATTATAATCCTATTTATTTTCTTTCTTTATTAAATTTGTATGCCACCAAATCATTCCAACTTCTGGTGGCTTACAATAAAATAAAATAAAATAAAAACATCATACAAAAATGAAACAAAAAACAAATATAATAAAGCCTCTATGATAAAAAGGGGAACATTAATAAACAATAAAACATTTCTCTATAACCCTCCTAACACCAAAGCCCAAAATAACTAAAAAAAATAGCAAAAATACCAGGAAGAATAGAAAATAGGGGGAAAAAAGAACAAATGATGATAAGGGGCCACATCATATGTGACTTCTGAAAGAGTTCAACCTTCACTGGTTTCTATAAGACCATCACCAAAGGGATCAGTCTAATTTCTAGAGGGAAATTCTGTTCCAAAGAATAGGTACCACTGCAGGAAAACAAAACATGTTTTCTAGCTCAGCACTCCTCACCTCATGAAAATGGGGTGCAACAGCAGCATCCCCCAGGAGGACTTCCTCAGATGGGTTAATGGGTTGGAATAAAAGGTCCTGCAAGAACCTTGGTGCCAAGCCATACAAGGCTTCATAAGTCAAAATTAACACACTGAATTGCACAAAAGCTAATAATATGTATATATGTAATACGGATCATTAGTAAAGTACCTCATTTAACAGATGTAACTTTAATAAATAGCAACTTTAATTATAAAAAGAAGGCAGATTTATTTGTTAAAATAACTGAAACAAACTGAGATAAAGGAATAGTATATTAATTTGCTTATGAGCCAATGCTACTACCCCCATCAATCAGATAAGCGTATACAGGACTAGATAGATTAGTAATCAGAAAATACAGTATCAATCCCAGAGGTGATAACAATAAATATTATTATTTATCAGATGTAATCACATTTCAGGATTCATCACTTCAGTAGTAATGAAATAATATATTTGAATCAATGTTCTGAAGTTTACCCGGTGTTCTTCAACAAAAGGCAGAAAACCAATTTGGTCCATAGCTAGTAATCGCTTCCTGAAACATGACTCCCCAGGGCAATGTTGGATTTTACAAAGTCTTCTTAGCTTGCATAGTTGTAAGGCCATATTGTATTTGGAAGACTAAATTTTGTTTCCAAATGTTTGCAGTGTAATCCCATAGTCAACAAGGCATTTTTTAAATTCTTGATTCTACATCAAATCTAAAGCGATAGATGGCCACGTCCATCATGAAGTGCTATCTATGTCAATACATTCCAGGCCCTATAGCAACAAGTCTTGATATGTACATTCATCAATATGACATAAATGTTTGTCTACTGAAATCAAGGTCAAAAAGATCTCTCTCTATATTTCTACCTTTTAATCTGTTCCTCAGAGAGCCCCAAAGCCTCTTCTGCAACTTGTCGTCTATTCTTTTCTTCCAAGAGCCTTTCTGTCAGTCGTGTTACAGTCTGTTGCTCTGAATTATGTTGCCCTTCCAGCTCTACAAGTCTAGTGCAAACCCAGATATGAAGTTACACATAAGAAAAATTATTCTGACAACTTTTGCTTTTTATGTAATTTTGCTTTTATCTGCTATACTAAAATTACTCAATTTAAGAATTATTTTAAGTATTTCAAAATTAAACCAATGCTTTCCTTAAATTTTATACCATATCATACTGCGATTTACACCTTAGTCAACAAAATGTATTTTACTACAACAATGACTACTACTACAACATAAATAAATAACAACCTTTTCTTGAGTTGACTGAGTTCCATATTGTCTATTTCAACTGTAACTGCAGCCCTTTCCTGGGGAGCTCCTGGAGGAACTTCAGTATGAAGATCACTCTAAAACAGTAATATTGATATGCTATGTCAATATTGATGTTGATATTCAATACTGATATGCCATTTACGGGGAAACTGTTCATAAAAGTCAAACCTTCGCCATATTTATTAAAATATGTAACTTTCAGCCCTTTATATTAATTTCAAAATAAAGGAAATATGCAAAAGCTTATTTATATTTATCATAAAGCAAATGCATATAAGACAATTATTGCTGTAAAAGTGAGGATGACAAAAAGATGTCATAAGGTGTATAAAGAAAAAATACCGTTTCAAAGAATGTAGTCAAGGAGAGCAAGTGATGAATAAGATTTAAAAGAGGGAATGATTCTATTGAAAATAAAAACTGTTTTGGAAGTGGGTAAAGAAGGCTAAACAAAGAGCTTCCAGCAGAGTAAATGGAATTAAAAATATAAATGATGAAATGATTCGGGATAATATTAAACAATACAGATTTGTATAATAGTCATATGTCAAAGAATAGAATTGAAAAACCAGAGGAATTAGATGAATTTGTGTATTGTCTACTAAATATATGAAAATGGATGAAAAAAATTTAAGACATGCAAATACTGGTAGAAAGGCAGTGGGTAGTATGTAGTCTGCTGTGAGGAATGTTTCTCCAAAGAACTGAAAATCGCTATGTATGAGGCAGTGCTTCTGCTCACTTTATTATATGGAAGTGAGAGTTGGGAAGTCAAGAGAAGCATAAAAGCAAATTGAATGCAGTGGGCATGGAATAATTGAGCGTGCAGCAAAACAAGAATGAATGGGTGCTGTATATTTTAAGAGATGCGCCAATGTTAATTTCAAATAAGTATTTTATGCAGATCGACAGACTTCTAAGAAAATGTATAGGGCAAGACATCTCTTAAAGAAGGAAGTTTTAATTTATCAGAGTTTCAAAAATATAATTGGGCATTTATTTTATCATTTATATATCTGTGGAATGAGATTTAACTTAATATCCATCTCTGTGGACCTTATTGGAAAGTTATTAGCATCTCTGTTAAGATCCTGAGAATTACTTGGGTCAACACACAGTAAAAAAAAATTCATTTCTGGCTTACATGCAGCTAGATAAATTTGAGACACAGTTGGGGTTGGATGCTGAGTCTCATGAATATTTAACTTCATATGGAAAAAAATCTAAAAAACAAGTGGAAAGACTTCTATTGGAAAGTATGAACACAGGTCTTCAGAAATTAATTCAAACTTAACTCTGTGGATGAGGCTACTTCCTATGCAGACTATTCCTCAGTGTCTATTAATACAAAAGAGCCAATCTTTCTTACCTGAGTGGTACCTTGAACAGAAGCAACTTGTACCTGATAATCCCTTTCAAGCTGCAAGTAACGATTCTGGAGGTCATTATAACGGTGTTGATTATCTTGCAACGTTTGGGACATCATTTTTAGTTGAGCAGACAATACAGCATTTTCTTGCACTGACTGGATAAATGACTAAACTCATGAATGTGCACAGACATGCCAAAAGAATCTAAATATTAGTCATCAGACAACTAAGTTCTATATTAAATCAAAATTATGTAACTAATTGAAAGAAGCAATGAATACACATATGTGCGCACACATACATACACAAATGTATACGTACGTACAGGTAGTCCTCAACTTAAAATCATTCATTCAGCTAACACCTGACATTACAAACGCACTGAAAAAAGCACCGGTGCCCAAAGTTACAGCCGTTGTAGTGTCCCTGTGGCCACATGATCAAAATTCAGGCACGTGGCAGCCTGCCTGCATTTACGACCGCAGAGGCATTTCAACACCCCCCACCCACCTATCTCCCCGCATCTATGCCCTCTTGGCTCCCTACTGCCCTGCCACCCCAGCTGACCTTCACAGTCTTCTTGCTTGAAAAAGCCCTTTGCAAAAAGCTCCTGGGCAGGGCTAGGCTAGGCTAGGCTAGGCTGGGCTGGGCTGGGCTGGGCTGGGCTGGGCTGGGCTGGGCTGGGCTGGGCTGGCCTGGGCTTTTGCTTTGCGCTGCAAAAAAAGAAAAAAAACAGCAACCCCTTCTTCCCTCCTCTTCTTTTTTTTCCCTCCCCTAATGGGTAGACTGGCCTGCTCCCGGAATTTTGGTCCTCCAGCTGCAATGGGCAGGTAAACTGGGCCCTTGTGGCCCCCTTCGACCCCTTCTGTTCTATTTTCTGTGAGTATACCAGTCCTCCTTCGCGGGAAGGTGGGTAGACTGGTCCTCCCTTTTGCTGCTGGGTAGATTGGGCCAGCCGTAGCCCTCTGGAGCATAAGCTTTTTAGTGCATTGCCCCCCCCCCCCCCAAAAGCAGCATCTGAACAGCAGCATACCAAAACGCCCCTTTGCAAAAAGCTTCTGGGTGGGGCAGGGCTGGGCTTTTTGCTTTTTTTCCCCACAGTGCAAAACAAAAGTCCAGCCCAACACTGCCTAGTAGTTTTTTGCAAAGGGACTTTTTGGAGCAAGAAGACAGCAAAGGTCAGCTGGGGCGTGGAGCACAGGGTGGCAGGAGCCTTGGAGTGTGGGGTAGCAAGGGTGGCTGTGGCTTCCCGAGGTGTGGCAAGCAGCTCCAGAGCTATGTGGTTCTGGGCCTGCTTGCCACCCCACAAGGCAGAGTGCAGGGCGGCCAGAAGAGCAGAGATATGGGGGGAGATAGGTGGGTGGGGGGAGTTGGAGGCAGTCTCTTACCTCACTGATGCTCAGGGATAGGAGGGACCAAGCCTGGAATGGCTTGGATTGAGGTGGATACTCACTTAATGACCCACGATTCTCGGTTAACAATGGCAACCAGGAGTGCTGGGATTGCAGTCACTAAGTGATGCAATCACATGATGCCTCACTTTACAACCGCATTGCTTAGCAATGGAAATTCTGGTCCCAATTTCACATTACTTCTACACCAAGCTTCACACTGTTTACTAAATTCTGCATAGAGATGCTTGCAAGTACAGATTTGTGCTAAGACATAAACAGGAAGGAAATACAGGTAGTCCTAGCTTAATGACCACAATAGGGGCCAGAAAATTAGTTAAGCGGGGTGGTCGTTAAGTGAGGGATCATGTGACCGCACCTGATTTTATGACATTTTTGCAGTGGTCGTCAAGTGAATTACATGGTTCCCCATTGATTTTGCTTGCTGGAAGGTTGCAAATGGCAATCACATGACCCCAGGATGCTGCAACTGTCATACAGTGGGGCAAAAAAGTATTTAGTCAGCCACCAATTGTCCAAGTTCTCCCACTTAAAACGATGAGAGAGGCCTGTAATTTTCATCATAGGTATACCTCAACTATGAGAGACAAAATGGGGAAAAAAATCCAGAAAATCACATTGTCTGATTTTTAAAGAATTTATTTGCAAATCATGGTGGAAAATAAGTATTTGGTCAATATCAAAAGTTCATCTCAATACTTTGTTATATATCCTTTGTTGGCAATGACAGAGGTCAAACGTTTTCTGTAAGTCTTCACAAAGTTTTCACACACTGTTGCTGGTATTTTGGCCCATTCCTCCATGCAGATCTCCTCTAGAGCAGTGATGTTTTGGGGCTGTCGCTGGGCAACACGGACTTTCAACTCCCTCCAAAGGTTTTCTATGGGGTTGAGATCTGGAGACTGGCTAGGCCACTCCAGGACCTTGAAATGCTTCTTACGAAGCCACTCCTTCGTTGCCCGGGCGGTGTGTTTGGGATCATTGTCATGCTGAAACACCCAACCACGTTTCATCTTCAATGCCCTTGCTGATGGAAGGAGGTGTTCACTCAAATCTCACGATACATGGCCCCATTCATTCTTTCCTTTACACGGATCAGTTGTCCTGGTCCCTTTGCAGAAAAACAGCCCCAAAGCATGATGTTTCCACCCCCATGCTTCACAGTAGGTATGGTGTTCTTTGGATGCAACTCAGCATTCTCTCTCCTCCAAACACCACAAGTTGAGTTTAGACCAAAACGTTCTTCTTTGGTTTCATCTGACCATATGACATTCTCCCAATCCTCTTCTGGATCATCCAAATGCTCTCTAGCAAACTTCAGACGCGCCCAGACATGTACTGGCTTAAGCAGGGGGACACATCTGACACTGCAGGATTTGAGTCCCTGGCAGCGTAGTGTGTTACTGATGGTAGCCTTTGTTACTTTGGTCCCAGCTCTCTGCAGGTCATTCACTAGGTCCCCCCATGTGGTTCTGGGATTTTTGCTCACCATTCTTGTGATCATTTTGACCCCACAGGGTGAGATCTTGCGTGGAGCCCCAGATTGAGGGAGATTATCAGTGGTCTTGTATGTCTTCCATTTTCTAATTACTGCTCCCACAGTTGATTTCTTCACACCAAGCTGCTTGCCTATTGCAGATTCAGTCTTCCCAGCCTGGTGCAGGTCTACAATTTTGTTTCTGGTGTCCTTCGACAGCTCTTTGGTCTTGGCCATAGTGGAGTTTAGAGTGTGACTGTTTGAGGTTGTGGACAGGTGTCTTTTATACTGATAACAAGGTCAAACAGGTGCCATTACTACAGGTAACGAGTGGAGGACAGAGGAGCCTCTTAAAGAAGTAGTTACAGGTCTGTGAGAGCCAGACATCTTGCTTGTTTGTAGGTGACCAAATACTTATTTTCCACCATGATTTGCAAATAAATTCTTTAAAAATCAGACAATGTGATTTTCTGGATTTTTTTCCCCATTTTGTCTCTCATAGTTGAGGTATACCTATGATGAAAATTACAGGCCTCTCTCATCTTTTTAAGTGGGAGAACTTGCACAATTGGTGGCTGACTAAATACTTTTTTGCCCCACTGTAAGTGTGAGCTGGTTGCCAAGAGCCTACATCGCGATCATGTGACCGTGGGGGTGCTGCAATGGTCGTAAGTGTGAGAACCAGTTGTAAGTAGCTTTTTTCAGCACCATAACTTTGAACAGTTGCTAAACGAATGGTTGTTAAGCAAGGGCTGCCTGTAAAAACACTGAACACTTTTATTATTACATTTATATCCCACTGAAATCCAACTGATTCTTTTCAAACTTACTCTTAGTAGAATAAGTGGCAATATATTATTGGGACAACTTCCATGGACTTAGGTATGCAGATGCAAATTTATTGAGGACAAAAACCAAATGTAACAAGTATCAAGAACCATGTTTGTTGAACAATTTTGCTTTATCTTCTTACTTACCTTTGAGTTTATTTGTTGGAATTTCAATTCTCTCTGGTGCAGCTCCTGAAAGCAACGTTGGAGTTCATTCTGTAAATGATTCCTCTCAGCTAACAGATGCTTCACTTGATCAGAGACATCTGTGCTTCCAGCAAGAGCAACAGATTCTAATCCCTTGCACAATATAAAAAAAAAAGGAGTATGAAAACGTGACTTAGATTTTATATATATAGTCTGCAATGTGATTGTCTACAGTGTCAGTTCAGAATGCACACCGTACAATTTCTCCCACCATTCTTGCCACAATTCTATCACACTATTTCCAAGAAAGTGAATATGAAATGTTATCATTACTCTCTGTAATCTGTAATACTCTCTGTATTACTACTCTCTGTAGTAGACTCAGGGATAATATGATCCCTGAAGATAACTCATCGAGCTTCTTGACTAACCTAGGCTTGAATAAGGATTTCCCACATCTTTCAAGTCTAACACATTGTACTGTACTGTACTGTACTGTACTGTATTGTATTGTATTGTATTTATTGTATTGTATTTATTGTATTGTAAGCACTGTACCATGCTGCATTATTTATACGACTTTATATGTATTAATGTGTGGACAAATGTGAGAACTTGAACAGAAACTCATTTGGTTTTGCTATGTTAAAATCCTTTCAATTGGAGAAGCGAATCAAATCTCTTTTGGGAACTGGAAAGTGGGAATTACTGTAATAATAATATTGTCAGGCTATGAATGGAACAGGAAAACAATATACATAGAAACCACATGTATACAAATCTGTCCCACTGAGACTTTTAGGACTACTAAGCATCTGTAGTGGCATCATGGAAGAATTGGAAAGGTGTTAGTGGTGTGGTCTATTTTCTTTCCTCTGCATGCATAAGATAAAATTTCTCCAAACTTACCTTAGAGTTACTTAACAAGCTTTGCATACTTACCTTAGAGTTACTTAACAAGCTTTGCAGATTGCATCACGGTAAATATAATCACTGACTGTAAATTTCTTCATACAGGCAATCCCCAGGTTAAGAACAAGTTCCATTCCTAAGTCTGGGTTTAACTCGAATTTGTATGTAAGTCAGAACTTGTACTTATGAATGGGCTGCCTATTACTAAAAATGGTGGATGGTGTTCTTCCTCAAGCCGATGAATCGCTGAAACTACGCAATGTTTTCATGAACTGCTGGAAACAGGCTGTATATTAAAAACAGGTGGGTTCAGCAGTTCATGAAAACATTGTGCAGCTGCAGCGGTTTGGCTCGAGGAAGGAGAATGCCATCCACCATTTTTAGGAATCAGCAGCCCATTCGTATGAGTTGTCTGTAAGTTGGATGTTCTTAACCCAGGGACTGCCTATACTCCATACCCCATGCTTAGAAAAGATTACTTAACACGCTTTGTAAACTGAATATAATCACTCGTACACTTTGAGCCTTTTATCTGTACTGCTACTTGTAACAATTAAGATAAAGAAGACAATAGTGATATGATGTGCTACCAAGCCAGATTGAGGTATTATGTTGTTTATACTCTCTCTCCCTTGAAAAAGTATAAAAAAGTAGCAGAAACTCTCAGACACTTTGAACTTTGGCATATACTTAAATCCCCAGAAGGATTCTACACTACTAGCTGCTGGTTCCAGGGAGTCAATCCACTATCATTTCTGGGGTTCCTGACCAGCTGAAGGCATGTAAATTGGTCTATGGCTTCTTTTCTCTTAATATTTATTCAATGTGATCTTTTTTGGCATTTCATCCTGATTTGAACTTATTGCCTTCAAAACCTTAACCTACTGGCTACCAGCTGGCCAAATCAACATCTCCCCTCTCAGAGGAAGGAGTGAACCACATGGTGTTCAGTGTGAGGCAACATAGTGTGAACAAGTGCCCTCGGAATTTGGGTGTGGCAGTGGGATTAAGACAATTTTTTTTTTAAACACCTAGTTCTAAATCTTGTTTAGAAGCATGGTTTTTCCTTGTTGCAAATGGCATAAACAGAGGAAAATAGGGCTGAAGAGGGAAGCATTTAGCTCTATGTACTAAGGCTCTTTCCCCCTTGGGGAGAAAGAATGCAAAGTTATATTGAAATCTACAATACACATGACAGAAAATATCTCCTCTGGTTGAATGGGAATGTGTGTGATGGTAATATTACTGGCCACCAGTGCCACCTGCTGGTATAAGAATACACCTATTACATAATGGAAATATAGTGCTTTGGCTGAAAAGAGGGAGCTGGAGTCTGAAGTGGCATTTATGCAGCAGAAACAAATATGGGTTTTATGATATTGTTGGCTACAAGCAGCACACTTTACAATGGGGCTATTACCGTATTTTTCCACCTATAAGACGATACTTTTTTCTAAAATCCTTACCCTAAAAATTGAAGGGCGTCTTATTCAAGGAAGTCAGCCGAGAATCGCACGGTTGCAAAACTGCCCATACTTTGTTTCTGCAGAGAGGCTTCCTCCTATTGCTAGCCTCCAATCACGAGTGAAATAGCTTGTCTCCCAAACAGACTTCCTCCAATCACGAGCCTGATGTAACTGACGTCAGCTGATGCTGAACAAACCAATTAGAGGCTGTTTGCAGAGACAAGCTATCGGCAGTTTCACTCGTGCTTGAATGTAATCAGTTATGCAAAAGAGCCTGGAAATAGAGCTGCAGAGAGACGGTTTGGACCTCCTCCCACTGAGTGTATCAGGTAAATGTTAACTAATTACTAAATAAAAATGTGTTCTGCACTATCTTTAAAATATTGATTTCTTAATTTTGGGTTGGAAAAGTGGGGGTCGTCTTGTACATAGGGGTGTCTTATTGTCGTAAAAATACGGTAACTTCGTGACTGGAAATATCATATTCTTTTATCTGTGCTTTTTGCGGTCATTCCAAGTTTTATACGCTAATCACATGATATGGAGGAAACTGACGCAATGGCCAGACAATTCCAATATGCTTTGTTGTTTTCCTAGGCTATTTTTTGGGGCATACAACTGGAAACAGATCATAAAGCAGGAAAGAAAATACAATACTCTAATAAATAAGAACAGAATAACCAACCAGAACATAAAAGTAGAATAGACAATTTTAGAAGGAAAAATTTAAGAATTTTTTTTCCTCTAGAAAGAGAGAGAAATTGAACTTGCACATTTCTCAAGTAATCAGTATGAAGAACAGCTTCCTCTGACAGATAATAATAGAAAAAGACATGGTCTCACAAGCAGTTAGCTGTAATCTCTTCAATGGACTTATTCCCAGGAAATGCATTTAAGATTAATTCTTCAAGATTTTTATGACTTGGAAATTGATGTAGGCATACATTCAAAGTTTAATATAAAATGCAAACTCTATAATACATTTTGGCCGTTTTGTTTGATATGGTTTTTGGGTAGCTGTTTTACCTTCACTGGATAATCTCTACCAAGAGATACAGCTCTCTGAATCACCACTTCATGATGCACGTTCTTTAGTTCTGCAATCTGCTTTTCTTTTTCTACAAGTGATGCCTGGAATTGATTTTGAAGTGCTTGAGATTCCATCAGCAGACGATGGTTTTCTTTTCTAGAGCAATAATATTAAAATAATGATAGAGAGTTACATTACTGTATGAACCTAACCTTAACAGACTGTTCTTGTTTCAATTTCATGAGGCTGTTTGAAGCATATACAATAGAGTACAATTAATTAAAAATATGAATCCAATCCTAACCTGGCAAAGGGCAGCTGTCTGATGTGTAGATGGAAAAAACTTTCAATTAGAATATTTCTATCTGATCCCTCCCCTTTTAAGAAATTTAGGACAGCTTATATGAACCATATAGACAGTCAGTAATTGGCCTAATGTCACCAATAAGGTATCCTGGGACTTTTATCCAATGTGCTATCAACTATATCACATTTTCTCACACTACCATGAGATCTTCTGTCATGTTTAGACTGTTCTTTCTGATCTTTTCAGGATGGTATCTTAAGCTTTCTAGACTATAAAGTTTATAAAGATATATACACACACATACACCACTGATGCAATCCACTAGCCAATATAAATATAATGCACAAGAACTGATCCTTTTTGCACATTAAAGAAAAAAGAACTAATCATAGGGCTTTTATAAATAACATTTCATATTTATGTTACCGCAGTGCAACTACTTCATTCTGGTATGAGCCTCTTTCTTTCTCAGCTTCTTCTTGGAAAGCTTTTGTTTGGTTCAAGTCTCTCTCAAGTTCATCCACTTTGGCTTTCATTCTCAATATGTCAGTTGTTGCGGCATTAGTTCCTTCTTTAGCCTATGGAAGTGAAATGCATTAAGAAAACAGTTAATTAACCATGTTTTGCATATTTTGATATTCGACTATAATTCCATTTGTTTTTTTAGCCAGTAACATCAAATATATGAAAATTAAAAAAAAATACTACCGTATGCATCTTATACATATCTACTCAGAAGAAGTAAGTCCCACTGTGTTCAATGTTACCTACTCCTGGGTGAGTACAAGATTGCAGCCTTAGCCTTTATTTTGTATTAATATTGTAAGGCATCAACTTACCAGTCTGTCCCTATCCATCTGAAGACTCTTCAAATTATGTTTAAGCAAACTAATCTCACTGCTGCAGTCAGAGGGTATGGAAACTGAGTTTGTGCCCTGTTTAGCTTCGTGAGCTACTCTCAGTTTGGAAAGTTCCTGCAGAAGTCTATCTCGATCATCCTGAAGACTGGCCATAGCCTTAGAAAAGGCATTCATCTGTTGAACATAACTCTCACACTCTGATGAAAGTCTATTAATTTCAAGATTTTGGGTATTTAATATCTTGCACAGGTTTTCAAATTCATCAATCAGCTGATGAAGAGTGAACTTGCCTTCAGTTTTTAATAATGTCTGATTAAAAAAAGCATTTTTTTTTATCACACCAAGAATATTTGATTTGAAATCTTTGAGTTCAGCTTCAAAATTATCAGTTCGTTTTTTTTCAGATGCAAGTTCAGAAGATTTGCTTTGAAGAACCTTGAAGTCTTCCATTAATCTCTCTCTATCACACTGCAGAGCTGTCATAGCTTTTCCAAAAGATTCAAGTTCAGATCTTAGTTCTTTATTCTGCAATTGGACTTCTAACAATCTTTGTGGTAATCCAATAGCTTCAGTGTCCACAGCACCACTGTCTCTATTTATTTTCTCTTTGATAACCAGTTCCTGGAGTTCAGGTAATCTCTCTAACTTTTCTTCAGGCCGACAATCGACATGAGGTTCGTTTTTCTGATCAAGTCTATTTCCTTCCAACTGCATTTTATTTATGGAAGCAATCAGAATCTCTAAGTCACACACTTTTGATGTTAATTTTCCATTTTCCATTCTTAGAGATTCAATTATCTCCTCCTGTACTTTGATAGTCAGTTGGACTTCTTTCATTTCTTTCAGAAGTTCAAATTTTTCCTGTTGAAGACTCTTAATGCATTCCAATTTCTCTGTAAGTAATTCTTTCAACTGGTTATCTTTTAGTGACAACACTTGATTCAGATCTTCCCTGTACTTTAAGAGTTGTGCAGTGAGCATTGCATTTTCAGAATGAAGATCGTCTACTTGATTTAAGAGCTTCCTTATCTCTTGTTTCAATGTCCTAGTCTCATTAGCATTGTCAGTTATTAGTCTCTCTTTCTCAGATAAAGCAACTCTATGTTCACACTCTAGATATTTATGCTTAGAAAGAAGGGAATCTCTGTCATTCTGAAGCGATGACATTGCCTTTTTTAAAGTATCTATTTCAATGGCAATCTCAGCCCTGTCTTGAGATGCTTTGTCAGCTTTCATCTGCACATTTTTTAATTCATTTTGCATCTTCTGACAAGTTTCATCTGACTGTTCTTTGGCTATCTGTAGACACTTTATCTGCTGCTCATATTCTGAAACTTGCTGTGTATGGAGTGTTTGTAGCTGAGTAAGATAGCCAGAAGCATCTGTGTCTTTTGAGGAAATCAGAACTGAAATTTCTGTGTCTTTCTTATTCAGCATTATCTTCATTTGGTCAGAAACAGCCAATTGTTTTTCCAACTCAGCTTCGATTTCACTTTTTTCTAACAGAAGCTGTTGTGTTTCCTGTTCTTTTCTTATCAGATTTTTCTTCAGTGCTTCCATCCCTTTTTCAACAGTATTATTTTTTAAAAGATGGTTAAGAGATCTGTTTTCTTTAATCAATGTATACAAAGTATCTTCTTTTGATGCCAGAGCAGTTGTCAACATATGTAATTTATTCCACAGAGTGATATTCTCTGCCTTTATTTGAGAAAGCTCATTGAAACTGTGTGAATCCGCAGAAGCCTGCACTGCACTCTTGGCTTCTTCCAACACAGTACTTTTAGGTTCTAGTTCTTGAATATGAGACATTTTTACTTCTGCTTCTTCGTGTAAGGATGTTACTAATATATTACTGGTCTCTGTCTGTTGCTGTTTATTTTCAACAGTTTCTTTGATCTGTAATTCCCAGATTTTCATTTCATCCACGACTCTCTCTCTGTCTTTCTGAAGGGAGTTGCCAAAAGCTGCCAATCTAGCTAGGGCATCATTCAACTCATTCTGAAGGTTCTTATTCTGAGAGTCCCTAATGCCAATTTCTTTCTGCATATGATGTTGTTCACCAAGGATTTCCTTTTTCTCTTGCTGAAGAACACTGAATTTTTCTTCTAAATTTAGCCATTCCTTTTGGCAAGTTGCTTTTAGCTGCTGAAGGCTACATTCAAGTTGACTCTCATATTGTCTCTTCTGAATTAATATCTGGTTCTCTTTCTTTTGAAGTTCTTTTTTACTGTTTAGGTTCTCAATTGCTAGTTTCTCTATTTCAGCCTTAGCTTCATCTAACAACGTTTTCTGTAAAGAGAATTTTTCAGTTAGATTCTGCAACTCTTCATTTGATTTAGTAAGTTTTTCTTCTACGTTGCTTAAATCTTTCTCAGTTTTTTCATTTATTGTTTGTGACAATTTCACAGACTTTTCCAAGCCTAAAATTATTCCCTGGTATTTAATAGAATCTTTTTGCAATTGGTTGATTTCTTGTTGTTTTTCCTTTAACAGCTCTTGTAATTCCTTTGTTTTATTCTTTGTCCCATTATTGTTCCTCTGAGCAAATTTTATTTTTTCTTCGAATACTCTGATAACTTGTTGCTGCTCTTCTTCTTTTTCTCTAATTCTGCTAGATTTCTCAGATTCTATGTCTTCCAGTTGCTGTGTGAGTAAATTGATTTGTAGTTCCTTGGCATTCAATCTGTCTGTCATCTGATCTAATTTTTTAATGTGATTGAGCAACTCAGTCTCCAAAAATTCTTTTTCATTTTTTACTTGATAAGATATTTCTTGAACATTTTCTAATTCTTCTTGCAACAGAGATTTGTCATCTTCTAATATTTTAATTTTCTCATCCAGGCTTACTATTTCTTGATTAAAACTTTTAGAATAACTTTCTAACTTAAATAAATAGCCTTTATCTTCATCATCTTTTAAACTTTCAGATATAGTTTTGTTCTCTTGCTTTAAAATATGCACACTTTCCTTTTTTTCTGAGATCTCTTCAGTTAACCAATGAATATACTTTGCTAATGACTCTCTTTCACTAATCTTGGATGATACATCAAACTTGTTCAATCCCAATTGGATTTCGAGATCTTTCAGAGCAGATTTTGTTTGATTAAAATCCTCCCAAAGGGATTCATTTTCTTCCTGATTTTTTGCTAGGTCTTGTTTTAAAATCTCACAAATTTCTTCTAAACGTTTGTTTTCTTCTATTAGTTGCTTGTTTTGAACAGTAGATTCAGCAATCATTTTTTTATGTTCTTCCAAACATATTTTGTGCTTAGAAGCCTGCTCTTCTGCTTCAGTATGCAGTTCAGTGATCTCCTTCCTTTTTGATTCAACTAGCTGTTCTAGCTGATCTTTCACAATGGCATTTTCATCCCTTGCTTTTTGAAGCAACTTTTCAAGTTCTTGTTTATCAGATTCTTTCTCATTTATTTTATGAAGAGCTTCCTGTTTTTCTTTTCTAGTGACATCAATAACCTGCCTCATTTCTGCTATTTTACCACTAACATTTTCATAGGCCTGAAGTAATGACTCATACTCTTCCTTCAATTCATTATGTTTAGCTTTCCAACCTGTCAATTCAACTGTCTGAGAATCCTTTAAGGAATTCAATTGAAAAGAAAAGGCTTCCTTCTCCTGGGCTATAGTTTCCATTGTAGACTTCAGACTTTCACACGCAGCAGTTAAATTTTCATTTTCAATTAATAAACCAGCATTTTCTGTTGCAAGAGTCTCCTTTTTATACATAATTTCATTCAAATCTTGTTTTTCTCTGCTCAACTCAGACACTAGAAGTTCAAGGGCATCAGTTTTATTAACTAATTCTTTCTTTTCCAACATTAGCATCTCCATTTGATTTTTCAGAACTCTGTTTTCATTCCGAGTTTCCTTCCGTGATATTAAAGCAGCTTGCAGTTTTCTTTGGAGACATTCCCTGATTTTTTCTTGAGTATCACAATTCTGTTGTTGGAGTTGATAGTTCCCTACATTCACATTTTCTCCCACATGTCCCGTAGTTATTTCTAGTGGGGAATTATCTTGATTTTTTAGTCTTTCTGATGTTATTTCTGTTGTGCAAGTAAAATCTAGTGAATCTTTCTCTACATAAGAAGCATCCAGCAATGGATTAGAGATGTCTGGATCTTGAACTCTATTTTGCTGCACATTATCAAAATGTAGCCATACAGTTTCAGAATTCACTCTGCTTTTTTCATGTACTGTATTTTCATTTACATTAGAAACTGGTAAAACCTTTGCATGCAGTATGTTTAATTCTATCAATAGTTTCTTGTTTTCTTCACGGACATGTATTAACTCCTCTTTCATACTGAGTAATTGTTCATTTGATTTTTCTATGTTGCTTGTGAACTCCTTCATTTCTTGTCTCATATTTTCAAACACTAATTTAAAATGCTGTGCTTCTTTTTGACTTTCCAATAAATTTTGTTGTATTTGGGAAATTTCTTTCATTATTTCCTTTCCATGGTCAATTTTGCTTGTGAAATCTTTAAGAGAATCACTTAATTTTTTAATCTCTTCATCTTTCTCTGAAATTTGATTGTTCGCTTGTTGAACATCACGCTTTGAAAACAGGTTTTCAAAGTTTTGAATTTGTTCCAGATCATCCCCTTCACTTTTTTTATGGAAAACAGTCTTTTCATTATTTATAGTTTCAATAATAGCTCTAACATCTGTCAATTCATCTTTATAAGTTTCCAGCTGCTGCCGAAGATGATCTCTCTGAATCACCATAGCATCATTGTCTTGCTTATATTCCTGTTCCAATTGTTCAACATTAAACTTCAGTTTCATTATCTCATGTTCCTTTCTCTCAAGTTCATGTGACTTCTCTCTTAATTCTTTCTTAAATGTTGTTTCTTCTTTCATAAGGCTGAGACAATTCTCACCCTTTTTTACTGGCATCTTGCTCAACCCTTCTGGTTCTTCTACCATAACAGGACTTTTCTCCTTTATCTCTTCTGATTCTAGTGTTTTTTGCTTACCATTTTCACTGTGATGAAGAGTTGTAGCAGTTTCTAAATTTTCATGCAGAGACTGTAATAGCAACATATTAGATTCAAATTCTTCACACTTTCTTTCATGAATTACCTGAAGGACTTTATAGTCTTCCTTTATGTGCTCAAAGTTTTTTGTTAGTTCATCAAAATTTGCTAGTAACTTGGCATACTCCTCTTTTTGTTTCTGAATTGTTTTAGTGCTTTCTTTACGGGCTACAAGTAGCACCTGCATTTTCTTATGTAAAAGTTCCTTTTCTTTTTGCAGCTGATTAATTTCATTAAGGAAATGTGCATTATCATTGAAAGGTTCTTCAGTGTTTACTGCAGCTTCTGATCTGTTCATTTCCTTGCATGCTTCCTCTCTCTTTGACACTTCAATTTTAAGATTTTCTATGGTTAAGAAAAGCTGAGAATATTTCTCAGTGTAAGTTTTCTCTCTTTCAGAGAGTACAGATTGCATTTGTGCAAGCAAAGAATCTTTCTCCTTTAGACATATTAAATTTTGATCAGACATGGTTTTTTGTTCAGCGATAGTTTCTTTGAATTTTATAATTTTCTTCTGCAGTACCTCCAAAGAAGTTGTTTTAGAGGATAACATTTTGTTCATGTCATCTATCCTGGTATCTTTTTCTAATAATTGTTCTTTCAATTCATTAAGTTGAGATTCAAGATTTTTACTGTAAACTTCAGTTTTTTTAAACTGCTTTGTCAATTCATCAATTTGCTCCAATAAATGTTGTGTTTTATTACATTCTTTTTCTGAATATTCCTGATCATTCTTTTCAAATTTCTTAATTTTTTGAGTTAAGTCCTTCCTTATTATCAAAGCTGCCTGAAGCTTCTTTTTAAGATTTTCCTTTTCCTGACTTAATTTTTCAAAAGCAGCATTTATCTTTTCCTTCTCATTCAACAAATCTTTAATTGCAGCTTCTTTGTTGATCAACACAATTTGATTGAGTTCAAGTTTTTTCTTATATTCTTCTATCTGCTGCAATAATACACTTGCTTCTTCTGTCATACTATTCTGAATGCCTTGTAGTTGTTGCAATTTGAGAGATAGTTCATTTTTTTCTTCTGAAAATTTAACCATTTCATTAGACATAGATTCCATTATCTGAGTAACTGAACCATCTTTTTCTTTTAACTGATGGCTTAGAGTAGTAATTAAATCTTTCTGCTGAGTAGTTTGGGAAATTAAGTTTTCTATCATCACATTTTTGCATTCAAGCTCCTCTAAAAGTTTTGTTACTTTTTCACATTTGTTGTTTAGGGTTTTGCAACTGTTTTGAAGTTGTTCTTCTAATTTTTCTACCTTTTCCTGGAGAAAAATATCCTGCTTCTTCATTTCTGTTAATGCAAACTCATTTTCTTCAGAAACTGACAGTTGCTTACGTAAGGCTTCTTCAGCAGCACTCAATCTATTTGACAGAAGTTCAATCTTAAATTGCTGAGCATCTCTTACCTTCTGAAAGTCATTCTGCATAATCATTTTCTCTTCCCTCAAAGACTGCATATTTTTCAGCTGATTATTCAAGTGACTTATTTCTTCCTCCTTCTCTAAAAATGCCTGCTGAAATTCTACTGCTTCAGCTTCTTTACTAAGAATACTATTTATTTGAATAGAGATTTTTTCTAACACAACTTTAGTTTCAGTTAGTTGCTGACCAGCTTCATTATCACTGTCACTGATGAAGTACCTACTGCTTGATAATGCAGTTAGGTATTTGGATAACTCTTTGTTAATAATCTCATTTTCTTGCTGCAAGGACTGAATTTCAGCATCTTTTGATTTCATGTTATCTTTTAAACTGCTTATTTGCTCGAGATTAATTTTGTTTTGCTGGGTTGCCCTATCAATTTCTATCACCCGTCTGTTTTCTAACTCAAGAAGATTTTGTTCTAGCTTTTCAATCTTAAGTTTTAATTCAGAGATCTCTTGACTCTTTACACTAACCTGCATCAGTAACTGTTCTCTCTCATTTTCCAACTGCAAAGAGATGCCGTGTAAGTGTACTTGCGACTCATTCTCACTGGTTTCTAATTGTTTGCGAAGTTCCTCTAGTTCTCTTGATTTTTGCTGTAATTGGTTCTGGTACTTAACCAGCTCTTTATTTTCTTGACTCAGCTTACCAAAGTTCTCCTGTAAAAGAGCTTTATCATTTGTTAAAGAATCTACCTGTTGTTGCAGTTTTTCTATGGAAAGTATGTGGCTGTGACATTCTTGAGAGGTTTTAGAACTTATGACGTTTAAGTATTCAATATGCTTAACCTGCTCAGTGCATTTTCCCTGTACAACTTGTAGATCAATTTCTCTCTGTTCAAATTTTTGCTTCCACTGTTCACCCTGTTCCAATGCTGTCTGATGCTCTAATTTTGCAGATTCCAATTCAACTGACAAAGAATTAATTTTCTTGTGGCTAGTGGCAATGCTTTCATCTTTTTCTTGCAAAAGCTTCTTTAGTGCCACAGCACTTTTTTCTAGTTCTTCTCTAAGGAGTTCAACCTCATTAGTAAGAGCCCGAACATTACTCTCTGATAGTTGCACATTAACATCTTTCTCATCTAAAGAGTTATATAACCCATCAATAAGTTGTTCTTTTTCAATCAAAGTAGCACTGAGTTCATTTCTTTGCTCACACTGGGCAGCAAATTTGTCCTGCAAAGATAAGAAAGCATCATCTTTTTCTTGTGCTTTTTCTTGTAATCTTTGAATTTCTTGGGTTAGTCCATTAATTTGACCATGAAGTTGTGAAATTAACTGACTTTTTTCTTCATTTATTTTTAATTCTTCTCTTACTTGTTTCATAAGACTAGCATTATCCAAAGCAGAATGCTCTTTTTCTGACAGTGCCTGACTAATGTCGTTTATTAATTTCTCCTGAACAAACATTTCATTTTTGAGACTCAAGTTTAACTCTTCTACATTTGCAGCTTGCTTCCTCAGGGTGTCACATTCATTCTCTTTGTCCTGAAGTTCAGCATTCAAAGTATTGTTAAGTGAAGAAATATTATTCACCAACAGCTCCTTTTCAAAAAGAACTGCTTTTAACTGTGCTGCTTCACTCATCAATGATTCTATAGTTTTCTGTTGCATACAGGAAGTTTCAGAGTTATGTGCTTGTAAATTAACATGTTCTTCCTCCTTTTGTTTTAAAAGTGTATCCTTTTCTGTAATTGATTTATTTAATTCTTCTGTTGTTTCTATCATATTTCTAAGCTGACAATGAAGGTCAGAAATTATTTCCATATTCTCAGACAGTTGAACTCTAAGTAACTCAGATTCTTCAGATTTATCTTTAAACAATTTTAAGTCCTGAGCTTGCTTCTGCAAATTTTCATTCTTTTCTTCTATTTCCTGCTTAAGTTTGTCAGCTTCACAATCTAAAGTCTGTACTTGGTTTTGTAAATTTGAAATTGTCTGCAAATACTGTTTTTCCTCCAAATCTTTGTTTTCTTTAATCTGCTGAATCAAAGCTTCTCTCTGGGAAAGGAGAGATTGTTTATCATGAAAACTATTTTTTAATGTTTCTATTTCACTTAGTAAACTATCAAGATAATCCACAAAGGCTAAAATATTACAATCATTCTGATCATTTAAGGGAGCTATTCCTCCACATTTTTTAACTAATGCCGAATTAATTGTTTCAATATTTGTTTTGAATTTTTCATTTTCTAATTTCAATATATGAGTTTCATGCTTAATGGATACTATTTCACTCTGATGTTGTATTAGCTGATGCTGAAGAGTTTCACATTCACATGACTTAGTGCTGCATACAGCCAAAGCTTTGTCCTTTTCACATTTCAAAATATCTACTTCTTTGGCTAATAATGCTATTTTATCATTCAATGCTGCACATTCTTCAGTTTTCTTAACAATTTGCCCATGAAGCTCCTCAAGCTCTAGCCCCTGAGATAATAAAGCAGCATTTTTTTCTTCAACCTGATGTGATAATTGCAAACCAATACCTTGAAGCTTTTCTAATTCTCTCTCCAATGCTACCATATCAGCTTGCTTTTCTTCTACTTGTTTTAGTAAGCTTTCATACTGCCTATCTTTTTCTTCTAGAGATTTGGTTTTTCTTTTAAGATCCATTTCTAAGTCTTGAACTTGTTTTTGTAATGACAGTATTTTTTCTTCCTCCCAACTAAGCTGTTGGACCATTTTACTATTTTCTGACTCTTCCTTTCTTAACATTTCTTCTTTTGCCACTTCTCTGTCTTTAGCAACCTTCAGCTGAGTGTTCAATGACAGTATTTCTTGATGTAATTGTTTTGTCATCTCAGTTTTTTGGGAGAGCTGTTCATTCAACACTTCACATTTCTTTACTTTCTCTGTGATCAAATCTTCTTTTTCCTTCACAAGACTTGAGAGTTCTTTAACATTATATCTTAAAGTTTCTCTATCCTGATTAATCTCTGAAATCAATTTTTCATGTTCCTTGGCACTTCCAGATATTTTATTTTCCATTTCTTCTATACATTGAACACCCTTCAACAGTTCACACTCTTTAACATCCAATAATTTGGACAAACTCTCATTCTCACTGATTAGCTGTTGCTTTTCTTTCTCCATTACATGCATCTCATTTCTAAGATCGTCACTCACTTTAATCTGACTTGCTAAATCTTTTTCCTTCTGTTCAACAGTAGCTATTAACTGCTTACTAGTCAGGATGCTAGCTTGTTTTTCCATTTCCAATGTATTTATTATTTCATGTTTCTCTTGTAGCTCATCTTTTAATTTTTTCCACTCCATTTCTTTGTTACCCAAGTCATCAAGGAATTTGAGTTTTTCTTTCTCATTTTGCTGCCCTACAGCTTTAAGCTTGTTTTTTAATGAAATTATGACCTTTGTTTTTTCTTGTAAAGACTTTTTGGCAAGCTCTAGATGTTCAGTATGTTCAGCAAGCTGTCTGGATACATTTGACAACTCTTCATCTTTTTTAGCACTTTCCACTATTAGTTGATTATATAATTCTTTTACTGATTTCAATTCATTTACAAAACTTTGTTCTTTGTTTTCTCTCTCTCTCAACAAAGTGTTTAGTTTCTCCTTTGCAGAGATATGTTCATCAAGCTGGAATCTAAGTTGCTCTATTTCCTCTCTACATTTTATCTCTGTTTCTTGCAATTTTTCAGCTGATTTACTTATTTGTTCTTTAAGCAACTTAATTTGTGACTCACACTCCAAAAGCTGGTTACTGTGTGTAATATCATGGTTCTTCATTTCAGAATGAAGTTCTTTAATTGATTTGCTTGCCTCTTTTACTTGCTTAATGAGATCCTCATTTTCTTTAGTTTTAGCTTCATTTTCAATTTTTACTATTGCCAGCTCTGACTCTATTGTTCTTAACTTCTCATTAAGTCCTGAAAATTTTATGCTTGCATCTTTCATATCTGTTGTCTGTACATCTTTCAACAATTGGACTTCCTTTTCAGCTTTGGACAATGCTTTTTCCATCTCCCGTATTTCATCTTCTTTGCATCTGATCTGTTCAGAATACTCAGACATACTTGAAGAAAGATCAGAAATTTCTTTGTCCGTTTCAATCAACAATTCTTTGAGGTTGTCAATTTCTCTTTCCCGTCTCTGCAGATCTTGAATAAGTTGAGATCTTTCTTCTAAATGACTTGTGTTCAGCCTGTCAAGTTCTTCATTTGTCTGTTCCAGGTCCTGTCGCATTAATAGCATGTCTGCATCTTGTTTCACAGTCTGGAAATAAAAATGATAAACGTAAGCATTCACTCATCAATGGCCAAGTCATGCCTAGTGTCACCAACTAGTATAGTACTAGTCTAAGACCTTTTCCTTTTGCTCTCTAGTTCTCTTCTTTGATGGTTACCTATTTCTAAAATTATTTCAGACAACTTATAGCATGAGACAGGGAGAGGAAGCACTGCTGAGTAAGAAAAGCACTGTTAAAGTTTCCTGGATTTAAGGAACTAATCATGGTTCCTTCACCAACTGCATCTTTAGATAAGAAGGTAGTATGTAAATGTTACATATACAGCTAGTCATTATATTTGAATGCATGTATACAATTTTCACATAAAGAATAATACTTTGGTTTTTTACCTTTTCTTTAAAGACAGACATTTTCTCTGTTAGTTCATTGATAACAGTTTTCTGTTCTGAACATTCCACTCCGTAAGCATTACACTTCTTCAAAGCATCTTCAAGCTAGGTTCACAAAAACACACACATTTTTAATGCAATTATAATTAAACCAAATAAATGATTAGCTATGTGCAGTTAATTACAGCTGCATGCAATTTAATAGATAATAATAAATAGATAATAATTAATAGATAATAACCTGCAGTAATATGCTCCACAGTTACAAGGTGCATTATTTGTAATTCAGTTGTTTACCATCACATGGCCTGATGTAGATGTTATGCTCTGCAATTTAGAAGGATCTCCTTCTTATGTAATCCCACCCATGTTAATTCACCCTATCCTTCCTGTTTAAACATAATTATGGTTTACTGTAATGCATGCTAACTATGTGTTGTCAAACTAGGCACTAAAATCAGGATTTGAATTTAATTTCAGACTTCTAATTACAAGTTAGCTAGTGGGACCTAGTACCTGATGTAATTACTTAATGCTAACTGAAAAGATACAGCAAACTGATTGCTAAATTCTGATCAATATAGACTATCCAACTGACAAATCATGATTTAGCAATGACATTTGAACTCAGCCTTTACTTGCATGCTTTGGTTTCTAACAGATAAATCACAATTTACCACCACTTGGGCAGACTTTGTGTCAACAGGAAGACATACAGAGTATGTAAATATGCTAGGGTTACCTGCCCTCTCAGGTTTGAGAAAAAAACCTCAAGAAAGGCCTAGACTGACACAGTTGCATGGTTAACAAGAGGTTTTTCCAGAACAAATCTGACTCAATTTTGCAAGTACTTTTCTTTAAAAAATGCAACTGCAACTAAGATACCTGATATTAAAAATAAAAAAAATGATGACATTTTGCCAAGCTAATATATTTACAGCAAGCTGCTTATTATTAGAACGAAATTGTTATACAGAGTTAAAATAAATTATCTTCATTTGGTCTACAGGCAACTGAAAGTCTGTTTTAATAATCTGCTGTTCATACTTACTACACTCTGATGTATGGCAATGAAAGTACAGGTAGTCTTCGCTTACTGAGGGTAATTAGGACTGGGAACTCTGTCACTAAGTGACATGATCATAAAGCGCGACATTATGTGACTGCCAACTTACAATGGCAGTTATGGCAGTCCCAGTTGCTGTTAAGCGAATACCACACAGTTGCAGTGTCCCACGATCACGTGATTGCCATTTGCGACCTCCTACCAGCTTCCACATTGACTTTGCTTGTTGGAAACCGGCAGTGAAGGTCACAAATGGCAATCACGTGACTGCAGGATGCTGTGATGTTGTAACTGCAAGCAGGTTGCCAAGGGTCCAAATCGTGATCACGTGACTGCGGGGATGCTGCGATGGCCGCAACTACAGGGACTGGTTGTAAGTCCCCCTCATTCAGCATCGTCATAACTTCGAATGATCATTGAACAAGTAGTCAAATGAGGACTACTGCATTGGCTTGCAGGTGACTGTAAGGATTCTTTGGGGGCAGTGAATATAGCGCTGTATGATTGACTGAATGTTTAATGAAGATGCTTTCTCCTTGTCTGACTCAGCCCAACTTACCTTCTGTTCATTTTGCAAAAGCCTTTCACTTAATTCTTTGTTCAGAAGGTCTCTTTCCTGAAGTGACTTTCTCATATCTTCTATTTGTTCCAATCTTTCCACTGTACTTGAAAGCTTTTGCTCCTTCTCCGCAAGCAAAGTTTCAAATATACTATTTCTTTCATTTAATCTGCCACAAAATAATTTTAGATTTGGCTTTATCAAACATGCTACAGTAAGCATTATTTATGTTCACAGATATAAAATAGAGTATGCTACATCCAATATAATGGGAGCAAAAGTTCACATGTTCTTTTATTCTCTTTGCCTATGTCAGTTTTCAGCTCTGATCCCTAGTATCCCATAACCATATGGAGCAGATCTGGGGGAAGGGCAGAAGAATGTAGGAAGAAAGGACAATAAGCTACACATTAGAATTAATTCCATCATCAAATATATCGGTATTCATTTTCAAAGTATTCAAAGCCTTTGTATTCAAAGCCTTATTCAGGAAGCCAAAAAGGAAAGCCCAACAAACTAGCATTCCCACTAAGTTCTTCCTCTATTCAAATGATATCACCTTTCTCACAACACCATGCATGCTGTGCAAATGTCTTCAGACAGAAAACCTTTTATCTGTTGTTATAAATTAACTGGCTGCCATGTGAACAAGGACCTGCACTTCAGGGTGCTTGCTCAAGTGAAAGCTGACATTCAGACAATCACACACATAAAAGGTATAGATGCCCTTAGGGAGATGACATTAGTCAAGTGATGTAGTGGTAGGGGATAAGATTACCAGCTGTGCTTATGCTTTCTGACTATCTGCATAGAACTCAAACATTTCTAAATATCCAGAAATCAATCACTATAACAATAACCTCTGAGAGAAGAGGGGGTTTTTCTTAATTATTTTCTGCACATAGAAAAGCTTAAAAAGTCTAATAGGTAGACCCAAATCAAGTTGTGTAATGTTTTATTTTACCCTTTAAGTTGTTCATTCAAGTTAGAAAGAACAATTTGGTGTTTTTCTGCATCACGTGCTTGCTGGTTGCGAAGCTGTGCAAGTTGGGACCGCAAACGATCATTTTCATTCTGCAAAAAATTATCGACATAACTACCAATTGCACTGAATATAAGACCATGATTAACTTTAAACTACACAAGTTAAATTCTATAACTACAGCTAATTAATTATTTCCACAGAAATACTTATAATATTACTTTTAGTATACTCAAGATTCTTTTTGAAAGTGGAAGTGACCTATGAGATGATCAAAATGGAGAGATTCTGATGAATTCATATAAAACACACCATGCTCATGTATGCTGTATAGGAGCAGCTTGCTTCTAAAATCAGAGTCATGAAAAGCAAAATCTATTTTAAAAAGCTCAGGAATGTATATTATACCCAGATGGCTTTATTTTGAAACTTGTTAATTTAGAATACATTTCTTTTACTTGCACTGATTTTTATGTGCTTTTCAAAAATTAACCAGTGAAATAATTATGGAATTAAAACCAAGGCAACAAAGCAAGCTCCCCTGACATACAGAACTGAATATGCCATCCAACTGGTTAGTCTACTCAATTTCACAGCACTACTACACAAAGTTAAACTGCAAACAAACATCAGCAATAAACAGAAAAGGCTCATATAAATCCAAAATCCATTAAAAGCTGGATAGATCAGACAACATATAAAGTATCACTTCAAGATAAGAAAGATAAAACTTAAGAATGGGCATGACACACCTGTACAGCCCTCAATAGCTGCCCTTCTTCCTCTACACCAAATGTCACCTGTATTGAAATGCTCTGTTACAATCCAAATATATATTGACATGTTTATGTTTGAGAAATCTGTCTCGTATTACACATGTGCAACTTAGTATGTTAAGATAATTATTAGTAAACACTCAAATCAATATTTTCTCTGTTTACATGAAGCTTAGAAACACAGGTATGCTTCACAGATGTTACATGCAAATGTAACAGACAGTTAAATATTTCACATTCAGTTGTATGGATCCTATCAGCATGAAGTTTCTCTTTATTATAATAGTACTGATTCTTTGCTTCTCTGCATTTTTCCCAAAAAATATTATATGTACCAGATACCTCCATGACTTTGTGCAGGCAATTCATCAGTTGTCAGTAATAAGCATTATATGACAACATTATAGCTCAACCAGGGTCTAGGAAGACTCCATTTGAATGAAATGAAATCAGTGCACTTGTAAAGTGTAGCCAGTGAAGAGCAGAAAGAATAAAAGACAGAAAGTCTGGTATAACTGATAGAAATTATTTCTAATTTGCACTTGAAGATCCAAAAACAAATTCCAGTTTGCAATTCTTTTTTTCAGGTGCAATGCAGTTATTTTTATTGCAAATAAATCCAAGTCCATCTCTGTATATATTGTGTGATTTTATTTCCTTGTATATATTGTAATTTGTATTTGATTTCATTTAAAATATTTCATTAGTCTTTATTCAAAAGATTCTGAGGCAGTACAATAAAGTATAAATAAATATTCTACAATAAAAAGAACAGAATATGACAGTTGAAACTAAACACATTTTTTTCTCTAAAGATGCCAAAGAAAATAGGAAAGCCCTATCTTATTGCCAAAAAGATGAAGAATGTACTAATTAAGGATTCTAGAACTGAAGTCATTATAGGAAAAGGCCTCTCACTGAAGATAGAATATGCCTTTGCTAAAAAGAGTAGTTGGAGATGTTTCCATGGAAGATTTCAAGACTTACTAACTTCCACCCAATCCAGACCCAATGCACACTAAATGATATGCATGTCTAGGTTATAGGTAGTCCTCAGGCTATGATGGCAATTGGGACTGGAATTTCCATTGCTAAGCGATGCAATTGTAAAATGTGATGTCACATGACCACATTGCTTAGCTCCCTTTGCCATCATAACTCCAGGATCATGTGAGTCATTAAGTGTGGAGCTCATATGACTGTGATATGGGAAGAGGCAGGAGTCTCAGGCAAGTAGGCCAGCGGGCAAGTACCACGGACAGGTGCTACAGAGTGCAGGTGCCGCGAGTGGGCAGGTGCTGCGAGTGGGCAGGCGCTATGGTGCGCAGGTGGGTGTGCGGGTGCTACGAGAGGGAAGGCAAAAAAGCAGGAGTGGGAGTGACTTCTGACGCCCTGACAGCTTCCCCATTGACTTTGCTTGTGGGAAGCCGGTGGGGGAAGTCATGAATAGTGATCACGTGACTGCTGGATGCTGCAACAGCCGCAACTTCACAGACCAGTTGTAAGTCCCCCTCGTCCAGTGCTGTTGTAACTTTGAATGGTCGCTGAACAAGTGGTCGTAACCCGAGGGCTACCTGTACACTTTTTTCGAAGTTAGACAATATTGCTTCCATGTTGTGCAGCTGTCCCTAAAACAACCTTTGTTCAGAGTCTTTGAAAAGATTGTAATGTTCCATAATATAACTGTATATATTTGTCTTGTTAAAGAAATTAGCTTTAAAGTAGAGAACAAGTGACATCAAACAACTGAATGACTTGGATGGAGAAAGCTTTTAATTCAACAGAACAAGGCCTATAAAACAAAGGTCAGCCACAAATATTTTATCTGCTTCTACCTGACATACAAATTTATGGCGGCGAGGACGTGTATTCCTTACCTAAAAAGAAGCATGCAGGGAAGGGAATTAAATCATTATCCTGCTTCCATCTTACACTTTTGCATTGTGTTGCTGTAAGCAACTTTCAGTCCACTTCATTTTTAGCACAGAATTCAGGCTAGGACAAAACTGCTTAAAAAACAGAATGTGACAGTATGATGGGAACAGGGCACCTGGGTTCTAACACATACCTGCAGAGCTTCCATTCTGCCTTGGAGCTGCAACTTATCTTCCAAGTCTCCACATCTTTCCTCCAAAAAGAGAATCTGTTCTTGCAAATGATTTCTTTCCAATTCTAACTCTTCCACCACAGTCCGTAAACCTTTATAATTCAAACAATATTTTTTTACTAGCGTTGTCACCCCATATAAACAAACTATCCAAGAAAAGTATCATGCATATTTAATGTAATAGAATGGGAGAATAATGCCTTTTTGTAAGTACTTGTATTAAAATCATTTTTAAAGATCTACTATATGATTAACCTGTGGAGCCTTCTTAATAAATTAGAAAAGTTTCAGTCAATTAATATAACTGATGAAGTGCTGAACCTTCAGTTTTATTGTTCAACATTTCACACAAATATTTCTAATAAAGAAACTATTCTAAGCTTTGCTTACTGTTATGCCTATCAAACCATAAAATATTTTAAAAGTATTTCAGATGTTTAGTTGAAGAGTAAAACACTTACACTATCTTCAGAATTTGTAGTTCTGTAGTTCAACCTAAATCACAATTTATAAAATAAATAAATGTCTCTGGCATACAACTGCAGCCTTTTCTATCTAAAATGGGACATCTATCCCATTTTAACAGAACTGAAAACAAATTGGAAAACAATAACTGGCTGTGAAGGCACTACACAACTAGAATTAAAAGAAACCCTTCTTACCATGAATGACAATAATCTTTACTCACAAGGGGGCATCCATGTTTGAACCACAACTGAATTCTAGTTCTGAACCAAAACTAGACAGTTCATCCAGCACGCACATGCTTCAAAATGAAACAAAAAGGCAAACCAAAAGAAAATTCAACATAGATAAAAACACAACATAATATGGTTTGCTGGTTGAATTTGAAAAAGAAAAATAAGACAGACAGACACTGTGCATGCTTTAATAAACTGCCTAGTGTTTGCCACACCTGTACTAGGAGAAGTGTACTCTGGCCACCAACCTCCCATGTTCTCTCCTTCAGCTGAATCAGTGCTATCCAAAGTGATGTTCAACTCTTCATAGCACTGTTTTCCATCATAGCTATAATCTTCCTAAGTGCAAGAGGAAAAAAAATTAAAATTAACATCCATAAAACCCCAGATCTTATTGTATAATATCCACTTCCACTGAAACTTTCCCTAAATTAATAGACAACACTGTATTTCAAAAGCACTGAAACCAAATTAACTATATTTATCTTCAGCGTCTCACTTCACACATTAAGGCAACCCATATCCCCCAGAATGCAGCAGGAAAAATCTAGTACCCATTAAGATACCAATATATTGTCAACTTACCTGGTGCTTTCTGCTGGACTGAGCAGTCTTCTTTCTCTCCAAGGGCATCCTGCCAATCCCCTGGCCTGTGGCCAATTCCTCCTCCAGCTCCTGCTGCCCTGAGACTATGGCTGGATCAGAGCAGCCAGGAAAGAACCAGTCATCCTCAATCAGTTTTGTGCCACAGGAAAGCAATCACATATCAGACAAAAAAATTGTATACATTCAAAAGGAATCAGCGACACAGAGAGAAGTTTATGAAGGTATAGATGCACTCTAGAACATCATTTTCCTTGTGATTTCCGCCACTACAGAACACAAGAAATAATCAGCTTTTCATTATTTCCAAAGAAGCCACAGAGGGTGCTGATCTCGTAGGCATCATTTTTAGATTTTAAAAAATTGTATATGAATACTGACAAAAAGGGCAGCCACTTTCATAATCAAGTTAAGTTTAAATTCAGTCTGCCATACACATTATGTGTGTGACAAATGCATAACCACAGATTATTCATTTGTGCATATAGTCTTATAAAATTAAACAAGCTCTGCTTAGTTTTTTACTACCAAAAAGAGCTCTTGTTTCAGGTAATATGAGGAAGTCACAAGCCTGAATCACACACTGCAAACTGGCATCAAGCCATAACATTGGGTGTTAATAGACTCATTTGTCAATAACACACAATAATTTCAAAATACAGCAACTTAAACAAGTGCATTCCTTGTGAGAGATTAATTCTTTATTTTAAGCACATTCCCATCTGTTTTGTGTGATTAACAAAGAACGTACATTTGAAAGAAGTTTAATATAAAGCAGACAAAAGTCAGCAAGAAGAAATTAAGACAAAGTTGGCTCCATACTTTGCTCATTCTTTAAAGCACTGACTCAGTTTTTCTAAAGATAAACAACTGCAGTCATTTTTAAACCATAAAAACATGTAACAGAGGTAAAAATTCAATGTGTACAAGTTTAGACTTCATAAAGTTCATGAAGCTTGGAAACTGAAGAGCCAGTGAATCTTCTATAATGTAACAAAAGATTTTGCATTTCTTCACAGATTATTTTCTGGGTAAAATCCAAGATTACAAAAGTGGAAGTCTTATGTATGGCAGCATTTTCTTATCCTCTCCTCACCTCTGCAGTTCCAAAGGCTTTCCTAATCTACTGAAGAGAAATCTCTTGTTCTTCAAAAAATATTTTAAAAGGGCAGTGGTGGCTGGAAGAAAGAAAGGAAGGAAACTATACTTTCTCTATTTTGTTGACAGAAGCAACACCAAGTACCAATCTGGAGGAACTCCTAAAAAATCCAAGGTATGGAAATGAACCTGTTATTTTCCATTTCTACAAACTGAGCACACAAGAGCTCGCCTATACACACAACCTGCCCACTAAATTAAACAGCAAAGTCAAGTCTATTCCTTGTTATCTGTTTTTGAATAATTTTCTAAAAGAATCAATAGTTTCATCCATCATGTTTAATTTACAATTGCTGAAACATCTATACACTTTTGATCATTTACATCCATCACTGATGATGCATACTTACTTACTTAAGATGCTTATATACTGTATTTTCAAAATTCAAGATGACATAGATACAAATAGTGTAACAGACCAGACATATCAAAGGAAGTATGTTGTCTCCCATATGCCAAGATCCAGGACATGAGGGAGAGGCTGACTCAATTAATAGAAATTACTGACCGCTGTTTCATGTTGGAACAAAAGACACTAACAGAAAGAGATGGGAAAGAATATAGAGAGACTATGAGAAACTAGGGAGGAAGGCAAAAGAATTCAGAGAACAGGTGGTGTTTTCATCCATACAGCCAACTGAAGGTCATGGCCCAAGAACAGAACAAGGAATTTAGAGATGACCGACCAGCTCAAGTGCCATTGAGAAAGCCTTAGATTCCTGGGCCATGGTCTATGTTACCTACAAGAAGGATGTGTAGCAAAAAATGGGCTACACCACACAAAGACAGGGAAGAACAGGTTTGGAATATGTGTAGTTCAGGCCATCTGTTCGATGTTTAGTTCAGTTTAACTGGAGGGGGTGGGAGACCAGTATCCACAACCAAACTCAAACCATAAGCCTAAAGGCAGTAACCCTTACAACAAGGAAGGTAAAAAGGAAGGGATGCTCAGGAATACAACAGGACACACAGCAGGCAAACCTAAGAAGTACAGTGCTAAAGGGCTCAAATACTTAAAAACCAATTTGCAGAGAATGGGAACAAACAAGGAGAGTCCTAGTACAGAAGGGAGAAATATGACATTGTTGATATGACTGGAGTACAGGTAGTCCTCATTTAGCAACTGCCTCATTAAGCAATCATTCGCAAATATGATAGTAATAAACAGTAGTAAATGGTAGTTAAAAAAAAAACTTTCTGACCAATGCATGCACTTGCACCCAAATTTCTGTGCCTGACAACAATGCACACCAGAGTGAGAGGATTCCAACTTTATTAACTCAGGCTTCCTTTCTGTTGTGCATAAAGTACAATGAAGCCAGTTACTGGCTTTATGTAGGGTCAATTTCTAATAAATTAAAATGGCAAATTTATAATGGATTTTAATTCATTAGAAATGAATATGCTTTCTGTTAAAAACATAGAAAAACTGAGAGGCAATTTCCACATTTCTGTATTATCTGCTGAGTTTATCTTCGTTAAAGCCAAGAGTATATACTGATTATTGACTGTTCTCCAATTACTACAGTACCTGATCAGATTATTAGTCTTTCCATGTTATAAATTGTAGCCATATCTAAGTTTAAACATGCTGTCTCATGGCAATAATCTAAGGAGGTGGGGATAATGTTGAGTCTAATTCCAGGTACCATGGTTCACAAGAATTCAGACGAACTAGAACAGCTGCAAAAACAAACACACAAACAAACAAAGACAATGAGGATGAAGATGATCAAAGAACTGGAAACTAAATACTAAGAGGAGAAGTTGAGGGAATTCGATACATTGTATTCTGAAAAAAGAGAGTTGGTTTGGTGTAGTGCTTACGGGAGCAGGCTAGAAACTGGGAGTTTGTGAGTTCTAGTCCTGCCTTGGGCACAAAGCCAGCTGGGTGACCTTGGGCCAGTCACTCTCTCAGCCCTAGGAAGGAGGAGGCAAGGGAAAACCTTGCCAAGAAAACTGCAGGGACCTATGCAAGCAATCACCAGGATTCAGCTCAAAGGCACAAATAAATAAATAAAATCCTGAAAAAGATGGTAAAGGAATCTGAAGGAATATTATTAGGAAATATAATTACAATATTTCTAATTCTAATAGAAATATTATTAGGCCTAGCTTATTCTGTATTGTCCTGAAGTGTAGGACACATGTCATAAGCTGTAAGAAACATTATGGTTCAATGTTAGGAAATATTTTCTAATAGTAAGAGCTAGTTGACAGTGAAACCAATTACCTAGAGAAGTGGTAGGCTCCATTTCACTGGATGATTTCAAGCAGAGCCTAGATGAAAATTCATCCTGGATGCTTTGATTCCTCTTTTTTCTGCTAATGTATATACCCTTCTGCACTATGTTTCTATCGGCAAATAAACTCAAAGGAGGACAGGAGAACTAGGTTTGTCAGCCCAAAGAAGAGAAGACTGACAAAAAATATGATAGCAGTCCCCCAATATTTGAAGGGATGTCACAGGATGATTTATTTATTCTCAATAGTGCCTGAAGGTAGGACAAGAATCAATGAGTGGTAGTTTTAGAGAGGGAGATCCCAACTCAAAATAAGGAGGAATTTCCTGACCACGAGCGCTGTGAAGCAGTAGAACACCTTAATGTGGGTGTTCCACTGCTGGAGGTTTTCAAGGGAGATTGGACAGCCATTTTTCTGGGATGGTATAAAGATTCTTGCCCTGGGCAGGGCGTTGGACCAAGACCTTTAAGGTCCCTGCCAACCCTATGATTCTATAATTCTATGATAAGATCAGGCACACCATAAAACAAAAACAAATAATAAATCTATTAGAATTTAATATTTAATAAGCTCTGTATCCACAGAAATTTAAAGATAACTCAGTTCACATAGTGCTATTTTCTCTTCCCTCCTTTTCACTGTAGCCCTTGCTCTCCCAGGGCACAACCATTTGATTGAAATTTTGTCCCTTTTTTACATATCACAATGCATGTAAAACAAAGTGCATGGTTGTGGCCAATATCTTGATTCTTTTTTACACCCTCCCCCAGCTGAAATGGTGCAGTATATGGAGTAGGCACAACATATACAACTTCATAGAACTGGAAGTATTTTTTGTCTTCTGCAAGTGTAAGTGAAATCTTATGATCATTGATATGTCACTATAATATGTATTAGGATCAAATCAACAGCATGCTGGTGCATCATGTTATGACTGCATCCACTGATATGTATTACTCTGGTTGCATCTGCAGGTTCTTTCCACAAGCAGCCACAGCTAACAAATAATGGATGCTGTGGTATTATTATCTCTCCCCACTGGTGGACTGGACTGAGTTACACAGACACTTCTGGGAGGTTTTCCCATATCCAAAGAAAAGTTTTGGAAGTATAGATGGTAAGAAGAATTAGCTAAAATAACCTTACATCTGTTTATAGAATCATCCAGTTTACAGATATTTTCACTGTATGCAACTTTGGATCTAATCTTATAACAACACAATATGATGTAATATTTTGTTTACTTCGGTAATTTCACACCAACACTTGTCCTAGGCACTCATGACATATCTAATATGATAATTAGAATAATTTGCTAATATTGATGTTTCAGCATAACTGTAAATCAAATACCACATAAACTACAGAAAAATTAAGTTAATTTGGCATTATTACCCAAACTGTAGACCTCAGAAACAATGTGCGTTCCCAATTTATGAATATCTTCATTTTCCAAATTTTCAGATGGAAAATGTATTTATTTAATAAAAGGTTAATGAGCCTCATCAAGCATAAGATATATCATGAACAAGTTATTGGTAGATACAGGTAAAACTATATGAGTGATAGATAAGCTGAATATCATAATTTATATTTAATGGTGCCATGCTGTAACAAACTTTGGGTATGATCCAATAAAAATTGAGCACTACAGCACTACAGTACAAAATCAAAATTAATCTGGAGATTCAAAATAGTTTAAAAACTGGAATGTGGTTTAAGTGAAGTTTCAGTTCCTTCTTCTCAAAATGGCAATTGATTCAGTAACCCATTTTGAAGTAAAAAAAAAAATCTGTAAAGAAAGCTTGATGGCATTCTTTGATATTAAACTGTGATTTATTATAAATTGTGGTTTCTCAGATAAATATGGAGCCAGCTATTAGTACAAAAAATGAGGATGATTCTGTTAACATAAATGAGACATAGGTATTGCAAAGAGGAAGAAAGCATGTTAAAAAAACCAGCATTTGTAACTTATGCTAATAATTTTTTTTTTTAAATAGCACCACAAACAGCTGGTATAGCACACTACTGACAATTTTCCGCAAAATACACTACAGAGGAAAACTCTCAACAGTATGTCATAGGCTGTTGTGGCTGCAGAATCCTGCATGCACAAAACTGATGGGAAACTATGTTCTCAGTGGCTGACCAAATCGCAGTGTAGGTTAGGAGTGGAGGGGGAAGGGACACCAAGCGCTCATCAGGTTTAACCACATTGGGATGAGGGTGGGGAACAAAACAGAAAAGTCATGCTTAACCCAATAGAAAATGCAAAATTAACTACAAGCCAAACATATAAGAAGATAAATAATTGATCACATTAATGCATACCAATATAAATACAACATTAAAATGTTGTTTTTCATCTCCCTTTAAACTGTTATGGCCAAAGATCCAATATACACAGCACACTGGTGAAGTCTAGCACATTGAATATATGGCATGTAATTTGCCACCCTATAAAATATGGTATACATTTGGGGATTTATTTTTATCTATTTCCTTGTCCAACTGGCAGAATGCAAAGACTTCACTTCTATTTAGTGGGAAAGAAAGCAAATACCCAACTAATGGGATTTAGGCTATGCAACACTTCAGATTTGATTCTAAAGAGATTTTTGCAGCAGGCAGTCATGCAAACATAGTACTTGTCTGTTACTCTTTATAGTAGCTGTGTCTTTACCTGGTTTTGCATGGTTGCCGTTCACAGACTTCAAAGAGATGCAGACAAGTGCTATATTTGCACCTTCATGCAACCTGAAGCACCTTTTTGGAATTGAAACTGAAGTATTGCACAGCTCTGTTAGTTAATGGTAAGAAAAGGTGTTCAGACATGTGGATAACTGTTTTTGTTTATGTTAGTCTTGTGGAGTCACTTTAAATATTAATTAACATTTTAAAAACTAATCTAGATCAAAGCAACATGCCATATTGATCAAATCATATAAAACTCTTATGAGTTAATTTGTTAACATATGCATTTAATGAGAGATTTTAGAAAAAAATACAAATGTTGGACATCTCTATTACAATACCAATGTTTGTTCAGTACAGTCTCCCTTCAAAATAATTTTAATAAATATATGCAAACAAAGCAATACTCCAACATATTTAAATTCTGAGCACCTGCATCATTGATAAATCAGCTGCCTACATAAAACCTTCAATAATATCTTAAATAATTTTCCTAATACTTAATCAATGTATGCAACAATTAGAAATCACATAAAAAAAAGGAAATTCAAAGAAAATTCCTCTCTGTGTTCCTAGCACCACAAGAGCAAATCAAACAAGGTGTTAGAATAAAAATATACTCATTTTAGTGTTTATTATCCTTTATCTGCATAACACAACAGTGAGATGCAAAGGACCTCTTACGAGCTCAGCTGCCCCAAAAAGACCCTACAAAAATTCTTTGCACTTGAATCTTTTCAATTTGCATAACTTTTAGGATTTTTTTTATGTTAGTCCTGATAGACCAAATAGTATTGTTTCATGTACTCACTTATTATTTTAGCTACAATATATGCAGTAATTGCAGGCAATTCTAACTTTTTAAATCAGACTGCACAGTAAACCAGCAAAAGCAGACAGATGGTGCTAAAATGTCTGGCTGAATGATTTTCACTAGACTGTGACAGTAAATCAAAGATATGCATAAATATACATATACAGTACATTGAATAAAGCTGACAATTAGCTTTCAGTATTTGCCGATCCAGCCAAGTGATGTAATGACATCTCAAACAAAATAACTCACCTTCTCTTTCCTCCTCAATCTGTGCCATTCTTAGAGCCATAACAGATTTTTCCTCTCTGATTTCACTGTGCATATCCTCAGATTCAGATACAGCTTCTTGCCATTCCAAAAGTGGACTCTGTAATTCATCCACACTGCCCGATTCACTAGCCTGAATCAAGTTAAGTTAGGACATGAGAGTAATTAATCAGTTCAATAAAATTGATAAGCTGAATAACCTAGCAAACAGTAACTTCTAGGAAGCATTGCACTGGATCAGATCAAAACTCAAAAGTATTTTGTTCTTACACTGACCAATTAGAAGCCAATGGAAAGTATACAGGCAGAATCTAAGTGCAGCAAGTACCTTCCCAGCTTTGTTCCCAAGTAAGTGGCACTGAGAAACATACTGCCTCAGACATCAGAATAATATACAGTTGAACTAATCAGTAGCCATTATTATCCATATCCTATATAAATTTATCTACTGTCTTTTTAAAGATAATGTCATGGTAGATGATTTTATTGAACAAATATGGAGCTCAGTTCTTTTTAAACTACTCTGAATCTCCTATTGTTCAGTTTCATTCAATACCTCTGAGTTCTAGTTTGTGACACAGGAAATTTTTTACTACCAATCCACTTTCTCCATACCATGCATAATTGTATACAGCTTTATAATGCTTTCTTGTTTCATCTATTTTCTCTAAATTATAAAATCCCCAAAATGTAAGCTTTCCTTATAGGGGAGCTGATCCTGCCCCTTGATCCCTATGGATATATTTTTTTGCAGTTCTATAAAATCCGTAGGAAGTTGCAAAATATTCCACATACAATAACATAATACATGTCTTGCTTATATTCAGAGTACCAGCAAAAGAAAAGCGTATCCAATTTAGAAAGAAGAGAACATTTGATCCTGAAACATTATATCATGAATTTGTCTTCCCCATCCTTGGATAAGGAGGGCCTTTTTGCATTCAGCATGATTAGGAGCAGGAACACAAAAGAGTGCCAGTAATGCATCTTTAAACGTTTGGTTCCCTGTTGCTCAAGCTTTGCTGTTTCATTACAAAATATCTTCTTTTAGGCAACTGGCGGATCCTAGAAACAAGCCTGTTCAGCACAGAGGAAAAACCAAAAGAAAAGCAGATAAAAATTCAAGAAAGATTTTTTTCTTTAAAAAAGGTTTTTGAAAAGAAGTGTCACATGACCACTGTAGCACCCTTTTTGAGAACAATGCTTCAAATATTTGCAGAATGGTATAAATTAGAATGTTATGTCTACAGGCAGCATAGTGATTCACAATTCACAAGATTTTCATTATGGGAAGTTTAAAACGCTTTCGGTTTATTTGTTGTTATTGAACTACTTAATGAGAAGTCAAACAAATTCAATTAATCCCAACAGAGCAGACCTGTGAAGCTGCCCTCTTTGTAACTTGTTCAAGATCTGCCTGAAGTTTTCGCTGCTGTTCTTCGTAAACTTCCAGCTTAGCCAGCAGTTCTTCTGTAATGGAAATTGTCTCCATTATTAGGTATCATCCACAGATTATTGTAATACACTTAGGCAAGAAAATGTAAGTTCAAATTATTGGTGTACAAAACATTTACATTCAAAACTTGAGCTTAAAATGTCTCCTTTTGAGTCAAAAACTACTATTCCAATATCATTGGGAATGCTTGATGCTGTTCCAACCATTCTGGAAGTGTTATGAAATCAAAGCAGCCCCATTTCACGCTCATATCATTTCCAGAATGATTGGTACAGCTTCAGAACACTACCAGTAAGGACAGTACAACTTGAAGTAGCTGAAATTGAACTAGCTGTATTCAAGCTCAATCCTTTTCAAATCTGAGACATTTTGCACAGCTCTTAGCTCAAATGTTAAGTATAGAAATGTACATGAAGCATGACATAATGTACCATCCATATCTCTCTGCTCTGAGAGCTCCGAGGAAGGTGGACAGTATATACCATTTTTATAGATTCTATATATCCCTTCCTGCAACTACTGAGCACCGGGACCAGGATAGCTGCTAAAGCTAATGCAAGAATGAGAAAGAATCAGTTAAGCATACAATTGGTGGTTAACTGCCCTGGATATTTAAAAAAAAGTCTGCTGCCTTCTTTTTAATTAAGTTTACTACTGTTTTTAAATTATTTGCTAATGGGAAAGTTAGAGTTTGTAATACAACGTTGTTCTGCCTCAGGTAGGTTTGCCAGATGCCTAGTGTGAACTGTATATGTCCATGTTATTTATTAATTTTGCATCCCAGTCAAGCCACTCACTAAAGCAAATAGCATGCAAAAACTCAAATGCTTTGTTGAGCTTCTAGGCAGGGCCAAATGTAGAAATGTAGGACTGAGAAAAAGGCTATTTTTGCTGTTGCTATATTGTTCATGGGCTGTTGTTGAAATGAATCTATCCCTGTTGTTCAGTTATTGAACTCAGTTCTGTGTATATTTTGTTTATAGGCACAACTTATTATATTTTGTAATTTATCAAATGGCAAAATGAGCAATTAAACTGAGACTGTAAACATTCTTATCTTACATCATTTTAAGATAGACATCTTTCAAAATGATAGTAAAAGTTTATCATTATTTACCATTTTGAGTTTTAAGTTCCAAATATGTTTGCAGTGTTGACTGTAGATCTTCTTTTTCCTTCTTTAATTCAGAAACCTGGTCTTGTAAGGTAGCTATACAGCTATTCACTGGTGTAACCTGGAAAAAAATGTCAACTTTTACCAATAAAGACATCAAAAAACAAACTGAAGCCAAATCTGGTAACATCTCTGACACATTTATGTAATTCTGGAAATCCCATATTAGTTCCCTTAAGTTGCAGCAGAATTATATCAGTTCTATAGTTAAATTATTAATTCTACTACACTATAATCAACTTTTCAACTGTAATATTTTCTGAAGAAGAAACTTTTAACTAAGAAATACACTACTTTGTACCTTACCATTTTAAACAAGCCATTGGCAACTACATCATTAAACTGGGCACATAACATTAAATTACAGAAAAATTTAACATACAGTTTTAAGCTCATCTTCAAGTTGTCTGATTCTGGATTTGGACCATGCTTTCATCTTAAGGAATTTAGCTTCTGATTTGCTGGCCTCTTCTGTTTTCAGTTTTACTTGCACTTAAACAAACAGGCAACTCAATCATTATTCTGAATTACAGCAAACTATTAACATAACATATACTGTTTGGACTGTTTTCATATCAGTAACACACACTTAGTAGAGAATTTTCTAAGACTTGCCCAATGTGACATATTACAATTATTAAGGGCTGTTTGATGCTTTATCCTACTATATTATATGGAATTATATAGAAGGCCATATTTCTCATACTGAATATATTCAGACACTCAACATGCAACCATAGGCTACATGCACTGCCACAATTCCTCTTTGGTGGCCCCAAGAGGTCTCTCCCAAGATCAAACTATTAAATTTGGCAGTAAACTGTTGAATTATGGCAAAATAATGTTTGCTTTATAAAATAAACAAACAGTAAAATATTAATTCTCTATTAGATTTAACACAACTATTAATCATTAAAGGAATCCCAGCTTCCCCCAAATGTAATAGTGATGTCACCTTCTGACAACATCATTGCTCCACCATCATGCTCTCCATGAAATTAAAAGATTGTTTAAAAAGGTATAACTACCCTGATACATAGGCTGGAGAGGAGATAAATACAACCATCTGCTCTGATGCCTAGATCTACAGGGCTGGAGAGGAAATAACACTTTATCCTTGGTGCTACTGCATTGATAACCTGTGTAAAAACTGTCCACAAAGGTGGCTCTCAGCACAGTTTCTCTTTATTAAAAGGTAACTGTAATGCTAATAAACACTGAATCAACAATTCAATGTAGTAAGCAAGCAGTTTTAAGGGTTGTTTTATGTTATGATGTTACCTTCTAAATGTTCCAACTTTTGTTTAATAATGGCATCCATATCAACAGCTTGCTCCAAATTACTTTCAGGTCTGGAAATTAATTCACCAAATTCTTTCTGTAGCTGAAGCAGTGTTTGATCTTTTTCCTGAAGCTCTGTTTCATGTGTTTCTTGTATCTCCTGAAGGTCAGCATTATACTTCTCTCTGGCTTTCCTCATTTCATTCTCATGTTTCTCCATCATGTCTCTCAGCTGGGCTCGCATTACGTGCTTTTCTGCTTCCAGTTTGGACTGGAGATTATCTTTCTCTGACTCAAGGCGGTTCAGTTGTTCATTCATTTCCTGGATTACAAAAAAATTAAACAACAAAATCGCAAGCTTTTTTAATTATATGCAAAATGGTTCCCTTACCATGGGCAAGCACACACAGAGAGATGTATCCTGCCTCACCCTCTGTGAAAAAAAGAGTCCCCCAAACCCATAGAAGATCCTTCATTCAGTTGAGGGTTCCCACTGGTAGAAGGTGAGAAATGATTTTTTTTATTACTTTCTTGTGAAGCCCTACCCCTAGGCAATACTTCCCATATTATTTTGGAGAGGTTCCCAATAATCTACAACAAATTTTTAGAAGGAGCAAGGAGCTGCAGGGAGATATCTACAAAAATTCCTCTATTAATAGGGATATTGTGGCATCAAGGCAAAGGTAATCTTACTTAACTTTCAAATTTCACTAGTATCAAACTGTTGTCCTATGAAAGTATCTGAGACCTCTATTTCTCTGACAGAGGTTGCATCTAGAGATACAACCTGATTCTATGTTCCTGATTCCATCCCCGCAAGCATTCAGGACAAAACCTTAAGCGTAGCATAATATGCAATAATTTTGAAGGTCTTGGTCCTGCTGCAGTAGGCCCCATGATAAATTCACTTTTTCCCCACCACATACCCCCATTCAGATAATATGATGTCTCAAGGCCTGAGAAAATCTTTAGTCTTTCTAATATGGAAAGGAGACACCAAACAACCATTGTTGTATCACACATCTGAAAATATGTTCCAGAATCCCTGGCTCTTTGTAAATAGAGTTATGCAGATCCTTCAATAAGTTGAGCAAAGAATTCATCTGTGGCATGAAGAACTTGCTTGAAGACTTGACATGACTTCTTTTAGGGCATCCTGAAGACTTCTCTGCAGGCATGTGCATGCACAGAAAATATCTCTGTGAGATAGATAAGTTTTTTACCTTTACACCACAGATCCAGAAAAACCCTTTGCTTGTGAGTGAAGTATCCTACTGTACCCAATTTAATTTTCATAAATAAAGGATGGGGCACTGACAGTCTAAGGAAGGGATTAAAGAAATAGCAGAAGGCAAATATCTATAATTAGACTGGTATCCTACTGCCCGGCACCATAAGGAAGCATACTAGGACTTTCTCTTCCAATTTCCTTCCATAATAGTTACAGATGTCCACAGAGGGCAGCAAGTAATGAATGTGCATCATGCCATTGTGATGCAAATACTATTACTTATATATGCAAGTATAAAAGGACAGAATTTCTACATCACTGCACATGTTTATTATTATTTTGACATAACCTCATTTGCTGCCAATACCCACGCCAACAAGAATCCCATGATGTAGGCTGGCTGAAGGAAAATGAATGGCTCAAAGTCATAAGCTAAGCTACAGTTTGCAGCATCCCCATCAAGAATCAAGCTAGCTGAGCTGCTAAGAAAGACACATATTTTTCATTTGTATTTTAAAAAGTCGTACAGCACAGAGCTCATTTAACCTTGAAAGATAAGTGGCTATCACAAATCTGAATAAATAAAAATAAAATACTTTTCTACAATATGCCTGGGGAAGGTGAAAGACAATCAACAGATTTGCAAAACAGCATATAAGATACTCAAAATTATAACTGGGAGAAAAACGATTTTCAAGCAGCAAAATGTCGTTCTGCACTGGGTGAAATATATTACATTATTTGGGGGAAGAATGTTTAGAACGTGGCAATAACTAAGAACTACATATTTGCTGTAATTATCTGCATGGGGAGGCAAAAATTAATTTTTAAGCAAACATTAAAAGGAAAAAAAATACCAAGTATACAATCTCTATATGTCCAGGCATTTTAAATTGCTTTTAGTAATTCTGCTTCATATCTTTTATAGTCTTACTGCTTCTTATTGTACAAAATGAAGAATTATCAGGATGAAGGGCATGTCAGATAGTTTAACAATAAATAAATATATTATGGTCAGATTCCCTCCTCACCAAAGTAACCCCCATGACATTATTGAAACTGAAAGCTTTTTCAAAAGCAGCTTGGTATATGGCAAGAGATAATTTCTGTAGTGTTAAAGTGTCAATATCACATGCCCCCAATCTAATTTAGAGCTGCCATATTTTATAACAATTTATTCAAGAGCAACAACTGTTTGTCAGTGCACTCTGGTTCTTACTTTCAGCTGTTGGTCCTTGCAATCCAATTCTTGCTGCAACATGACTATCACTTGTGTCCTTCCAAGCAAGACTTCCTCCTTTTCATGTAGTTTCTGCTTTAAGGCTTTCAGTAACTGTTACAGAAAAAAATACGTTCATTGTAAGTAATGGAAGAATAGCCACTTCACTCTGGAATGAAAATACTCAACATCCTGTAATGTCTTCTTGTATTGCCACCTATTGTATAGGAAGAAAATTTAATATTTAAGGGACATCAGAGCAATCAGATATCTACTCAATATCTACTTAATCTAATCTAGAACGATTAACTATAAAAGGAGGCAGAAATCATAAAATATAATTACTTATTTCCATTAAGCTGTCTTTTAAATACTGATCTAATAAAAGATGCACTTTAGTTTTCCAGTGCTTTCCATTAACAAACCTAGCAACTAATAATAAGATAAGTTTCATATCTTGCATTAACTTACTTGCATTAAGAAATAAAAAGAGTAACTCAACTGCAGATTTTCCCAATTCTTTAAAAACTTTTGACTAAGAGCAGAAAAAGAATACAAAAGAAAAAGAAAAAAAGAAAAAGTAACTTCCGACTTTCTTTCGTACAAGCATAAATATAAAATTTCTATTTTCTTCTCTTTTCTATTTTTCTATAGTTTATTCTTTGCTGAAATTTTACAAAGTTCATTTAAAAAAAAACTTTTGACTAAAAGCTCTGGCTAACTGGGCACTGCAACAAAAAATGATAAGTAAACCTTTGATTTAATGGACCTTGGTTTAGAGGACTTCACATTTAACAAATAAATCCAATGGATCCAAGGTTTCCCAAATCTCAGGCAATAATGTCCGTTATTTGGTTGATCAATCCAAACATTATTCAGTTTCCCTTCAACTCGGTATTCAATGTTATTAATACGTTAGGTTTCCTCATATAACAGAAAACCCCCATAAAACTGAGAATATATGCTATTTATTTACATTTAAGTCAACACAAACTAGAAAGGTTGCAATTTTGGTACTTTAGTGTTAGCAGTTGTACCATCTAGTTCACCTTCGCTTATGTTGGAATTTAAGTAGGATTGGCCCTGGCTAATATTTGAATGAGGAACTACATAGGAATTCCAAAGCTACAGCCTAGACTGGAAAACTGAAAAAACATCTCAGAAGAAAGTACAAGCAAACCACTTTTCAACACTGAAAAAAACCTTCATGGATATAGTCACAAGGTGAGCTCAATTTAAGGACATTTTTACCTTTAAACAAATGTTGTTTTTTTTAGATATAAAAAAACATCTGTAAAATTAAAGCAGCAACATGACCACAAAAAACAAACAAAGAGTTCTAATTAGGGATGCCAGCAATCAACTTGGGATTCCAACCACAATACTACTAAATAAAACAATTTTTCTCTACCTGTTCTAGATCAGCACTAGCATCAGATTTGGCAGCCACTTTAAAGAGTTCTTGTTCATGTTTCTGGGCCAATCTCATCAACTCTTTTTCCTTTTCCTGGATAATATTTTGAAACATACGGATCTAAAAAACAACCACACGAAATATTTTATAAAGCTGATTCGCACAGAATCATATAATTTTCATTCAGTTCTTACTGATTCATAAAACTCCAGTGGAAATTAAGTATGGATGAAAAGAGAGTTTAATAATTCTTGAATAACACCCATCTAATTTAATAACAACATCCACCTCACACCTGATAACCTCTAAGAAAAGCTAAGAAAAAGGGATAAATTCATCATATTCCTGTCCCCACTGGCAGCCAAATCCAAATACTGTACTAGTAATTATTTTTTACTGAAGACCTACTTACATTTTGGGTATACATGGCTTCTCTTTCCTGAAAATGCTCTTTCTCCTTATTTTGAAGGCTTTTAAGACTTCCAATTTGTTCTTGGAGGAGGCTACATCTTTCTTCACTGTCCCCAACTTTCCTGGTAAGGTTCTGAACTAGAATTTGCATACTCTGCAATGAAGCCTCCTTTGTGGAAATCTGATTCTTTGAAGTTCATGAAAAAGATAATTAGAAAACAAGCATGAGATTGGCATGCTCATCTATTTCTCAGGTTTATTGGGAAAGCAACAACACAATGAATTCAGAATGTTAATGAAATTGTCAAACTTGATGAGAGATAAAACAGCACATATAAGTTCCCAGCTTAGTTATACCTTTAATTCACTGTTATGTATTAGCATTTCTTTGGCATCACTAGTTGGCCCACAGGCTAGCTGCAAATCAATTATGTAGGCTTCTTTTTCAGTTAGTTTTTTTTGCTTCTCGGCAAGCATGGCATCTAGTTCGGCACCCCGTTGGTGTGCAGCATCCAATTCAGCAATCTGGAAGGCAAAGCCATTATTCCATCAGAACTTTTTTATTAGCATTGACAACCACTTTTTGTGTTGTTCCGTTATTAAAAAACAAGCCTTTTCCATAGTAATCCACACATATGAAAGGGACCGGCAACCTGGGATCCAACAGCCTCCAGATCTGCTATCTTTTAAGAACGTCCAACAGATCTACTTATTCCTGTAAGTGTGCCCTGGTTTTCAGCTCTACCTATGCCTGGTTTTTACACTAATGCAAGATGTTTTAACTGCTGGTGTTTCAAAATTTTGCTATTATTCAAATTATTATTATTATTATTATTATTATTATTATTATTATTATTATTCAACTATACATATTTGAGGGTTTTATTCATGTTCATTATTATATTCTGGTGTAATGATATGATTACTGTAAACCATCCTGGGAGATTTTGTTTTGCCCTAAAAACATGGTCTAGGATATTTAATTAATTAGATATCTATCATACTAAAATTACATTCTTACTATTATTTTCTGTCTCCAAACCATTTGTTTTAACCTCCAGTAAGCTAAAATGACAGATTTCTTTTCACCCAAAAACTGGGTTGACCAAGATGGGTATACACAAAAATTGCCATTTCTATAAGGTATCTGAATTTTACTAACAAAAAATCATTCATTTGTATTACAGGTAGACTTTGCTTACCGACTGCTTCATTCAGCGACCGTTCAAAGTTACGACAGCACCAAAAAAACTTTATAAGCAATGCCCACATTTATGACCTTCACAGGATCCCTCAGTCACATGATCACCATTACAGTCAGTAGGCATTTTCCTGTGCCTGGCCTGTTGCTTTTCTCCCCCCTCCCTTGCAGAGCAGAGATATTGGAGGGGAAGGGATTATAAAAGAATAAGCAGGCAGACAATAGGGAACACACACAGAAAGGAACGTAGTCGTGCTGGCAGCTTCAATCACCCCTCCTTGCAGAGCAGAGAGATTACTTAAACAAGTGGGGGGGGGGAGAAAAAAGAAAAAAAACAAGCAGTCTCTGTAAGCAATCACTCCTGTGCCTGACCCGCTTTTTTTCTCCCCCCCTCCACAAAGTGGAGAGATTGGAGAGGAAGGGATTCCAAGACAATAAGCAGGCACACAATGGGGAGCACTCCGGGCTATTCGTGTAATGTGTTTGCAGCTCCAGCCCCGAGCACACTCAGGCTGCCAGCACCACCATGTTCCTTTTGATGTGTATTCCCCATTGTGTGCCTGCTTACTCTCTTGTAATCCCTTCCTCTCCAATGAATGTAAATACAAACATTAATTCCCTTTTTGTTAACTACCCCAGTGCCAGGGTGAGCATTTCAAAGGGTGAGGGAGTGGGGAAAAGGAAAGCACAGATGCAGTCACATGATTTCCCACTTAGCAACTGCTTCACTTAATGAAAGAGTTGCTAGTCCCAATTGTGGTCATTAAACAAGGACTACCTGTACTTCATTTTCAATATTAATCCCTGGAAGAGTGTATCTGTTATTCTTGAATGTTTGTTATATTAGCATGTCATTTCTATCAATTATGCAAATGATGTAAATTGATACAAATGGCATAATTTGCATCATATGGGTAATGACATTATGCAAATGACACAAATTGCTGTGGATGTCCTAAAACTAAGATAAATTTAACTGCCTTGTATGGATTGCTTTGAATGTAATAGACTTGTCCATTATTTCAGGAAACAATCAGATGGAAATGTTGTCTGCTGTATCCAAAACCTGCAAAATGGCAGTGAAATCAAGGTTTTACAGTACAGGTGAAACTCGAAAAATTAGAATATCGTGCAAATGTTCATTTATGTCAGTAAGGCAACTCAAAAGGTGAAACCAATATATGAGATAGACGTATTACATGCAAAGCGAGATATGTCAAGCCTTACTTTGGTATAATTGTGATGATTATGACGTACAGCTTATGAAAATCCCAAATTCACAATCTCAGAAAATTAGAATAGTGTGAAAAGGTTCAATATTCTAGGCTCAAAGTGTCCCACTCTAATCAGCTAATGAATCCATAACACCTGCAAAGGGTTCCTGAGCCTTTAAATAGTCTCTCAGGCTGGTTCAGTAGGAATCACAAGCATGGGAAAGACTGCTGACCTGACAGTTGTGCAGAAAACCATCATTGACCCCCTCCATAAGGAGAGAAAGCCCCAAAAGGTAATTGCAAAAGAAGTTGGATGTTCCCAAAGTGCTGTATCAAAGTACATCAATAGAAGGTTATGTGGAAGGGAAAAGTGTGGTAGAAAAAGGTGCACAAGCAGCAGGGATGACCGCAGCCTGGAGAGGATTGTCAGGAAAAGGCAATTCAAAAGTGTTGGGGACTTTCACAAGGAGTGGACTAAGGCTGGAGTTAGTGCATCAAGAGCCACCACACACAGACGTATCCTGGACATGGGCTTCAAATGTCGTATTCCTCTTGTCAAGACGCTCCTGAACAACAAACAATGTCAGAAGCGTCTTACCTGGGCTACAGAAAAAAAGAACTGGTCTGTTGCCCAGTGGTCCAAAGTCCTCTTTTCTGATGAGAGCAACCTTTGCATCTCATTTGGGAACCAAGGACCCAGAGTCTGGAGGAAGAATGGAGAGGCACACAATGCACGATGCTTGAAGTCCAGTGTGAAGTTTCCACAGTCTGTGTTGATTTGGGGAGCCATGTCATCTGCTGATGTTGGTCCACTGTGCTTCATTAAGTCCAGGGTCAACGCAGCTGTCTACCAGGAGATTTTGGAGCACTTCATGCTTCCTTCCGCAGATGGGCTTTATGGGGAAGCTGACTTCATTCTCCAGCAGGACTTGGCACCTGCCCACACTGCCAAAAGTACCAAAACCTGGTTCAATGACCATGGGATTATTCTGCTTGATTGGCCAGCAAACTCGCCTGACCTGAACCCCAGAATCTATGGGGCACTGCCAAGAGAAAGATGAGGGACATGAAACCGAACAATGCAGCAGAGCTAAAGGCCGCTATTGAAGCATCCTGGTCTTCCATAACACCTCAGCAGTGCCACAGGCTGATAGCATCCATGCCATGCCGCATTGCGGCAGTCATTGCTGCAAAAGGGGCCCAAACCAAGTACTGAGTACATATGCATGCTTATACTTTGCAGAGGTCCAATATTGTTCTATTTCCAATCCTTGTGTTATTGATGTCATGTAATATTCTAATTTTCTGAGATTGTGAGTTTGGGGTTTTCATAAGCTGTACGCCATAATCATCACAATTATACCAAAGTAAGGCTTGACATATCTCGCTTTGCATGTAATGCGTCTATCTCATATATTGGTTTCACCTTTTGAGTTGCTTACTGACATAAATGAACATTTGCACAATATTCTAATTTTTCGAGTTTCACCTGTACAGCAGCATTTTAGGCAACAGAGTAGAGAAGCATATTCTATAACCAGTTACAATGTTCAAAAATACAACTTTGCTTCACAGTAAAAACCTAACATTTTAATGTTGCCATCTTATACATTATTTTGATGGGAATGGGATTTACTTGAAATATATAATGTAGATCATACATTTTCCGCTCTACAGGCTGCAACAGAGCAAATAACTTCAGGTCAAAATCTAGAGAAATTACAATAATATCTTACTCTTTTTTAATACTGTAAACGGAAAACATGAATGTCTCAGCTCTTCCCTAATACCATTTATGACCAGCCATCTTAATAACATCTAGACAAACTTCAGAAAATACAACTTTAAGTAGTAATGTCAAAGGTCAAGATAAAGAAATAATCAAACTCTTCTATAAATTTACCTTTTGCCGGAGCTCTTCATTTTTTTGGGCATTCAGTGTTTCTAGTTCTTCAACTTTCTTTCTGAGCATCAATATTTTTCCACGACTTGCAGCAGCATTATCTTGATCACTCTAAAAATATACATTTAAAAATTTAGCTTCAAATAAAACAAAAAGTAAAATATTTAGACTAATCACATTCTTAGCAGGCAGTACTACAGCAGAATTTTTTTTCAGTTAAAAAAGTAATAAAACATGCTTCAGAGTTCTTTTCTAAATTGTAACTTGGCTAGGACAATTTTTAAAAATGCAGTGCAGAATTTGAATTAAGTATGAATAAAAAGTATGAATAAAAAGTACTCAGAATAGAATATTACTGCTTGTGCCCTAAAATGTTAATCACAGATCAGCTTGTTTGTTGGCTTAGGTTGGCGCCATTTTTTTCTGACTGGCAGCTTTCCATCCGAGGTCTCCCACCTGATTCACTATATGAGGTCCATAAATAGCAATTCCTAATTCATATGTAGAATGTTTTATTCCTCCTAATATTTTGAGGGAGAAAGAAACAGAAGATTTATTTAAAATTTTCTTGAATTTTAAAGATTCGGACAGAGTAGGTACACTCCAGATCCTTTAAATGCTGCCAGGACCTCCAGATCCCTTAAATGCTTAGAAAACCTAGGAAGCACACCTTTACCATTGCAGCCCCTGCCTTATGAACACCCTTCCCTTTGAGATCTTCCCTTTTAACTTTCCAAAAAGTGCTTAAAACCTGGCTTTTCTCTCAAGCACTGGGATACAGTGAAATTAGCATGGGAGGAATGTGCTGTGGGCTGCATCAGAAAGTTTAGCTGTGGCACCAGGTCATTCTGTTTTTGGTTTTACTGCCTTTGTTTTATTGTTTGTATACATATTGTTTTATCCTTGGGTTGCAAGCTGCCCAGAGTTTGGTTTAAGACGGGTGGCTGTATAAATGTTTCAAATAAATAAATAAAATTGGAATGAGAAATATAAAGAAAATATTTTTAGAATACTACTCATACGCTCTGAAAGATTTAATCACCATCAATTTATTAATAATACAAGGAAGTTTAAAAATAATATTTCAACTTGATAATACACTTGCTGCTTAATGGGTTGCAACACCAAGGTCTCTAATAAACCTAACAACTGTAAGGGCTGAAGCTGGCAAGTGAGTAAATCAGCAATGCTCAATCCAGACAAAACTGTTATATAAACATGGAACAGATGTTTCCAACTTTCAAGGATGAAAAAAAGATAGTCAAAAGTTTGGAATGGTGGATAGAAAAGCCTGAGATTTAAACCTTGAGGCTCACATACACATGCTCTTTTTTTAATTTTCTAGAGTGTCAATATTTATTGCCATGCATTTTGAAGGCAACAGAATGAAAGGGCAGGAGAAGAAACATCTTTCATGCCTTTCTTTTCCATTATTTTTTTTATATATCAGTTCCAAGGCTAGCTTAAATTTTTCCCTGAATTTGAGTCATGGTAGATAAAACAGTTTGGTTCCTGCAAATCCATATCTTTTCCTAATCAATCCATGTTTCAGATTTCTTTGCTGAAGCCCTTCAGAAGGGCTCTAGATTCACTCAGGTAGGGTGAATCTGATATTGTATTTCCCTTCCAAAATTGCAACAGAAAAGGTTAAAACAAAAAATTATAATCTCTATCGCATCCTCCCAGAGACCCTAAAACAGCAGACTTGAGTCTGTAAATCTGAATGCATCAAGATAAAACACTGACAAACATGACAGGAATGAGATGAAGGTAGCTTCTTATGTATGCATTGTTCCATACTCCTATGTCATTAGGAGCAGGAATCTGGTTCAATTTAGCAATTATTTATTGTGTCACCAGGATTAGCAAAAAATCTGTTAACATTAGTTCTAACTAGCTCTAACAAGCTAATTCCAAAACATAGCTACTGAAGTAGGTCTGAAACTAGCACCAGTTAAAAGTAATTACAATTACTGGTATAGATAATATTGCAAGCTGATGCTACTTCCAGACCCACTTCAGTAGCTATATTTTGGAATGCATCCAAAATATAGAAGAGTGAAGGGTGGGTGCACAAAAATGTTATACTGCTATGTCAAACAAAGCTTAGTATGATTTGTAAACAGCTCATTTAAAGGAGAATATGTGAACACATTGGCACTTATTTTTAAAAGACATTTTTAGGACTCTGCTGTACTGATCCAAATGAAATATACACCTAGAGTAGAAAATCAGATATAGAATCATAACTTTGTTTGCAGTTTTCATCACAAAGTTTCCACTGTGCAGTTCAACAAGCAATCTGTCTTTTCAGTAGCAGTAACTACTAAAAGCAACAAGCAAAATATTAATGATGCATGTGATATACTACCCACCCAAATAAATATAGAATGTGTATAGATATCAAACCATAGAACATGAGAGAACTCTTGAGTCTATGATCACATAGTTTAATAATAACATCCCCCGTGATACTTATATATTTTTGATTATCAGTTTAATCACATCTAATGACCATGCTGGGCAAGATTAATACAAATGGCAGAAGATCTTTTTGGGGAAAGCTGCCTTATAATTTGTACTATTTTTTTAAGGATATAACTCACTCTCTTTTGTCCAGATTTTCCATCTTGTACTCCAGTTCCTGATACTTGCTTCTTAAGTTCTTCTAATTGTGAAGTTAATGATGCTACTTTGGCTTTGTTTTGGAGTTTTAATTTGGAAATCTTGGTATCAGAAGCTTCTTTTTCTTCCTGTAGATTATTTATACATTATTTTAAAACAAAATATAATTTGCAGATATAATTTTAATTACAGCCATGTATATCAAAATCTAAATAGATGAAATATAAAAGTAATTTTTCCTCTGAAAGAACTTTCAGGACAGGTGGAATTATACACTATAGTTACCAATTTAGAGAGGATAATTTTAACCATATAACAGCATCTGTTCATACATAGGAAATTTCTGCATTTTGAGTGACAACCAAATCTGGCAACTTATGCAAACCTAAAATAGACTAGAGGGAAGCTGCATGTAATTATGATCACAGCTTCAAATCCCAATCTGAAATAATATTTAAGACAATACTTTAGAAAAGCAGTTTGCTTCAAAAACATCTGGGAAGCTCCCTCCATACAAATACAATACCTTTAATTGTTTATCTTTGTTTTGTAAGTCATTATCCTTTTCTTTGACAAGTTCCTTGAGTTGTGCTACCAGTTGTTTAGTTTGAGCCAGCTGTTCAGTCAAATCAGCCACAGACATGCTTACTGCTTGAGAAGGCCCATGAACCTAGTGACAGAAATTATTTTTGCAATATCAAAATAGCATGTATTACCATAATACCTTACTTATATCATTTCTATCCTGCTTTGTCATCATTAAAAACAAACCCAAAGCAGGATTTAAACACAAAAATGTAAGAATTCAGTGAATTCTTAAAGGTAAGTGATATAATTACTGAACAAGAAGTATTCTAATGTAAAAACTGAAATTTCTTATCCATAATAATGAGTAAAATAATCTAAAACTAAAAACACAGTATTATCACTGTTCTATCTTTGTTATATTTCACTCATGAATAAAAAGCAGCACTAAGGACCCTGAAATCTCCCACACACCAAGAGTGTTTCATTTCTCCAATACAAAAATATGCTTGATGTGCACATTTCTTCCTTCAGAGCTACCCATCTAAATATTTAAAAAGTGTTATGATTTAATTCAACAGCGCTAAAATATAGCATTCAGCAAACTGCATCAAGTACTATTTAGTGTCTAACTGTGATGTATCAAAGCAGATACAAGAATAGGCATTCAATTCAATTCAAATCCAAATCTGAACTGACCAAAATTCTGTGTAAACCGTCAAACAATAAACATGTAATAAACTAAAATATGAAAACAAAATAATATAGTTAATTGCCTTCTGACATGGAACAATATTTCAGAACTTAATTGTACCCAAACTTTTCTTACAGGGATTGTGATTGAACAGTATCTTGCTGCTTTTTTTAGATTTCCAAGAATTTCTTGACTAACAGAAAAAATGAATTCTCTCTCTCATGGTACAGTTGTATATATTTATAAAAGGGGAAATATTAACTCAGAGCACCATATATAGTACCATGGTCAGCTTAGCATAACATGTGATATTCATGTAACTCTCCACACATGGACAGATTCAGTCCTAAACAGAAGGTTCCACCTTAGGATCTAGATAGCAAGACATTAAGTCTGGCAAGAATAAAAACTTTTTCATGCGGGACTTAAAAAATATTGTATAAATACTTAGGTACAGATAAAAACCAATGTTACAGTAATGAGAAAGTCTGCTGCTGTCCTTCTGTAAATGTAGATCCAGGACTGCTTAATCTCTTGTAAGGCCCTCTCAAACCCAAGTATTATCAATGACTGAACTAAGAATCCACAAGTCTAAAGCTAGTCCCCCATCCATGAACAGTCAAGCCTGCCAACAAGAATTAACCCGCACAGAACACTCCCAAAATTAATTTTAGACAGTATTTAATTCAGCAAATCCTCCTAACAAGCCTCTGTTGATATACAAGCTAGCTCCAACCTCAAGCTTGCATTTAAAATGTAGCAAGGGTCACAAAGCTCTTAAAAACTTTGACTGAACTACCTCTATTTTTTACATATAATTACTTGGCCTGAATTACCTCCAATTTTTTTTACAGCTTTATGGGCACAAATTTGAATGCCATAAAATACTAGCCTCAGTGGCCCTGAAAAATGTATTTGCAGTTGGAACATAATTATTTCCTGACTACTGTACTGCACTGGAAGATTTTTTGTACACAAGATGAAATCCAGTTTTTTCTTCCTCTTCCCAAATATTAAAGTAGTGAAACACAATTCCTAAATATTTAAATTTGCTAAATCTGATTGCTGTTGATTTCCCACTTGTGAAAGACAACAGCACATTGTTTGGTGAATATGACCACTTTGTTTTATTATAATTAATTTCTACTTTTGAGAACAACCATATTTTCCTATGCTTACCATTAAGAATACTGAAACAACATATTGTTCAAATGCAATCCCACCCACAAACTGAGTTCATACATAGTATGTAACTGAAGAAATATGCCTGAAGCCTATTTTCACATATACATATATCCCAAGAGCAAGTCACTTAACTACAAACAAGGACAGTGCAATGCAAACAATAAATATATACAAAATAAACACAATGTATTTTTCACTTGATGCAAAGAATATTACTTATATTGTGTGCAGCAAATTACTGAAAACATTTGAGATATAGAAATTGCTAGAATAATTAGCAATAATATGCATTCTAATAATATACTTCAATGGTATCACAGTCATTTGAATTAAAATTCAAATAGAAATTGTGAGAATTTTAAATGAATACTTACTCCAGATTTAGGTACTGAATCATCTCCACTGCCCCATTTCCACATAATTTTAAGATGGCTACAAAAAACAGTAGTATTAGTTTAAGCAATATTTTCTTCCAAAGTAAATTCTAAATACCATATAATACAAAAGTGTAATTTAATAATCAAGAAAATCAAAAATCCCTAAAAACATTATTACATAAAAATAATGCCTGAAGCCAAACAAGAAAAATTATACTGTGGAACAAGCCAAAAAACACCTTTTAGGAGGACCCTGAACTAACTGCTAAAATGACATCAAGGGAAGAACAAGATTTACCAAGAAAGTATATTCCACAATTAATTATCATCAATGAGGCAGCCCTAAGCAAATTCAATTTGCTCTTCACAATGACCATGCAATATTCACTGATGAAAAAAATTAATCCTTGCAACCACCACAGCTTGAAAATCAAGTAATGAGGCAAGTTTAAAAGACTGTAAACCTGTTTTTAAGGGGAATAATAAGGTACAGGTACATAAAAATATACACATTGCAGTACAAAATTAAACTTCAACTGTTTCTGCCATAACTCAATGTAATAAATTAATATGCATATCAATCTAGAAATGAATAATTTTTAAAAAGTTGGTAGTACATTTGATAACCAATTTCATAACAAACTCAGTATCAAACAAGCCATCAGGCCCTAAAAACATTTAGGATCATAGTTAGAAAAAATGCTTTGTTTCTCATAACATATTTTAATATTGCAGACATAAGGAAATTAGATGCCTAGCTATTATATATAAAAGGTTAAAAGCAACGACTTATACTATATGGATAAGGCTAAAGGACTCTAAGTGAAACCACAGGCTTATGTACATCTACCCCTTCCCCCCACTGCAAAATCAGACGATGGACTGCAGGAGAGTTTACTTTCAATGAAAGCTGGTTTATTACTGCCTAACCAGAAATCATAGCTTAATAAACTGTTTCTAAACAAACAGCTTCACACTATTGGAAGCTTAGCTGGCTTATTTAAATAATCAGTTTATCTGAACAGGTCTTCTCTGGACTATGTTCTAAATGTGTTGGGCTACAGCATCCATCATTACCAAGCAACATACACTGCCCGCAGTGGCTGTGAATGAAATGAGCTGTATAGGTAGTCCTTGACTTACAACCATTCGTTTAGCAACCATTCAAAGTTACAACAGTGCTGAAAAAGTGATTTACAACCAGTCCTCGCACTTAGAACCACCACAGAGTCCCCGCGGTCATGTGACTGTGATTCGGGCACTTGACAACTGTCATGCATTTACAATAGTTGCAGCATCCTGCAGTCAAGTGATTGCCATTTACAACCTTCCCAGTTGGTTTCCGACAAGCAAAGTCAATGGGGAAGCCAGCAGGGAAGGTTGCAAGGCGTGGTCACATGATATCTCACTTAACAGCTGTGGCAAAAAAAGGTTGTAAAATCAGGTGCAGTCACGTGATGCCTCACTTAATGACTGCACCACTTAATGACCTTTCCAATCCCTCTTGTGGTCATAAGTCAAGGACTACCTGTGGCTCAACATATCTGCAGAATGCTAGGCTGAAGAAGGTTGTTTTATATCATGAATGTGTTGTGTATAACAAGACAGGTTTGGAGGAAAGTAAAACTAACCTCTGCTAGAGTCCTTCACCTTGCTGAATGGAAAGAAGAGGCAGAGTGCATAATGTCCACATTTCTTTCATGCTCATTTTTCATAGCACAAAACTATGGTGTCATGCAACAGTCAATACTGAAACTTTACAAATTAAAACACTGTTTTAAACCCTAAGGACTCAGATTTGAATAGCAGAGAATGCATTACTTTTATTTCATGAGTCTTGACTGTTTTCCTTTCATGCCAGAAATCCATATATAATTTTCAAAGCCAATATCAAAGAAAATAATGCCTGATTAAATACACAGAATGTAGCCAAGCCACCTTACCATTAAAAATTATCTCCTTTTTGCTTAGCTAAACAAAATAATTCATGTCTAAAATTTCAGGTATAGTCATTGCCATCTCATGAAAAGAATAACCAAGGGCTTATTTTTTCACTCAGCTTGAACAGATCTTGGAAACATGTCAGTCAGGCTAGAACTAAGCATTAAAGAGAAAAGCAGGTTTGGAAAACCAATACCTGTGTTGAATAGCTTTAACACAGAAGAACACCATCTTCTACCCGCTACTTTCCCATCATGAATTTATTCCTTGCCATCAATTTATTAAGTTGCAAGAAAAACCACTTGCTACTGGGACAACAAGTAGAAGATGGTCAGGGGATGAGTTACATATCTTCTACTTGTTTCCTACTTCAATACTGACAATAGCAAATTAAATTATCATTAGTTTCATTTGGCAGAAATCACCTCTATCATGTAATCAAAACTTTCTCAGTACTGCTGTGAATACATAGTAAGTAAACAGATTAAGGGCAATCAAGTAATACCCATCTGGCTCAAAACACAATCTCGCCAGCAGGACTGCACTCAAATGAATATTTTCCAGGAGACGCTACCTGTGGGATTATTCCCAAAAAAATCAAGAACAAAGAGACTGATTTTTCTCAACTATCTCTCCCGCACCCCAAACAGTTGGAAGCATCATAGAAGCACTAGAGAATTTTGTTGAATGGGAAGGACTATGGCACAGGAGCCAAGAGTGAAGAAATCTTAACCTTGGCTATTTTTTTCTGGATCCAATACCATATACATGATCAAGTGGCTGTCAGATGATAATGGATTAAATAGAACATCAAACAAAGAGCATAAAAGTGCTTCAAACCTAGTTTTTTTTAGATGAAAACTGCAGTGAAATAGCACAGGGGCCAAGAATGAAGACAATTTTCACCTCAGCAATTGGTTATAGCAAATGAATACAGTGAACATCTTAAAACAAAAGGAAAAAGCACACACTGGCTTCTGTTTCCATATGTATATACACATCTACAAACCTAAATGTAACCACCTGGAATTAAATGTAATATTTCAGTGAAGTTTTCCCCACACACACACACAAATACGCTAAGATATTCCTTTTACTTGTAAACAGCAACTGTTCCACATTTCATGGAATGCTGCTTTCAGTGTTTTCAAAAGTATTTTATTCTACAGTTGAGGAAGCTACGATTTAAAGTTAAAGCTCCACTGCAGGTACAGTGCTCACTAAGCTTTCCATACTAAAAAGTTCAAATACCTGTAAATATCAAGAATCATAAGATCATAATCGCAAGAATACCACAGTGATGTGTTAAGTGTTACCAAACAAGCAAAATGTCTCAAAAGAAATACCTGACCCACCCAGCATTACTGACATTTTCAAAATAAACTGCTTTACTTATAACCATAAAAAATACTTATTCATTAACTAGCCAAAAATTTCCAGGTAAGCAATTCCTTTTTTCAAAGTTAGGATTGAATCAGTTACAGTCAATCATTCACGGGTGCCCATAGAAGAGGGCAAACAGGATGGGTGGAATGAATGTGACATCATTGTGACTAGCTAAGGACATCTATACAATTATTACTTGTTTTATATTATACTGAAATTCTAATACTTTGCTGTAAAAAAGAACAGTACAATAGCCCAAACGTGTTATAGTGTTGTTTGAAACAATGATACACATATTCTTGAACCATTCATGGTGCTGAATTGTAAGAACATCCTTCTTCCAGTTTAACAACATTTTAAACTGCAAGCCCCAGTGAGTTCTCTAGAGGCTCACAGAATAAAAACAAATTAGATAAAACACTACAATGCATGGTCAGATTTCAGATATTGGTGCAAAAACAGTTCTGACAAAGAAGAAACAAAATTTTTCAATCCAGCTGTTTCACTATAACAATGCACATTTAAACCATTTTCAGGGAATGTTCTGTTTGCTCAGAAATAGCCCAACAAAATGTACTTAAACTTTATTTCCTTAAATATGGGTTTACCTGCAATGTTAATAAATAATAAAGAGATTATTGGGGGGGGGGGGCAGTAACAGCAGCAATCTTCCAGAATGTGCATTTTGCCTATTCAGCTACACCTGTCTATTAGATAGCATAATCTAATAAAATGTACAAGTTTACCACTTTCTGGTTTGTTTCTAGCTCTCTTCCAATAAAGATAACAAAGAATCTGTACAATCTTGAAAGCTAATCAATTTATTATTAAACAAGCTTTTCTGGATCACAGCCTACTTCTGTAATCCAGAAGTAGACTACTTTCCCCATAAAAGCTTAAGTGTAATGGGGAAAGAGAGAAAATATCTTTGTTGCTTTTGTTGCAGAAGACTATCATGGCTACCTCTCTGGAAACTTTCCCAATAAAAGATGCCATCTGTGCACACACCAAGCCAAATCACACCATCCTTCTCCATTCTTCCTGAAAGAATGCCTAACAGCTGGCAACCCTAAATATGACAGATGACCAGATTTGTCTTGGAGGCCCTCTTGAAGACCCTTGCTAAGCAGTAGGTTCTACCTAGTTCAGTGGCTTGGGTAAATATATCTATGATCAAATTGCAAGTGAACTTCATTTGTTTAATTCATTTATCCTATGGTTAGAGGAGGTGGAGTACGACGCTGCTTTCCACGGGGTTTTGAGTAACAATGGGCTTACAAATGAGTTCCGCCCAATTCAACAGAACCTCTCCATGGGGCTAGCTTTCGGAAATCAGCGTCTCTCCCACTGGAGAGGTGTGGGGTGGAGAAACAAACCTATTCCGATGTCTCGAGGAAAATCTGTTACGGCACCTCCGAAAGTTCCACAATGGAGCCCTTTCCGACCAGGTGCCAATTAGGGGCAGGGATAGAGCAGAGAAGAGATGCGTCCTTTAAGGGGCGGGGCTTGACGCTGGAAAAACACTTCCGGTTGGGACGTTACCGACCCCTTTTCTCTAGGGGGAGGAACGGTAGCGGAAGAAGGTTGACCGACTTACCTGACAGGAGGGAACGACCCCGGGCACGGTCCCCCGCCTCCTCAGGAAAGGAAAAACAGAGCGGCCCTAATGCAGAGGCCGCTCCTCAGAGGCCGCGGCGCCAGCCACACCTCGGCCCAGTCCAGGCAGACCTCAAGTCGGCTAGGACCATCGTGCCGAGAGTCGCGCGCGACGCGAACACCGAAGCACAAGTTTCGAGGCGGCGACGGCAAGCAGCGCACGACGTGAGAACCTTGCTCGCGTCAGTACGTAAACCAAGATCTCAGCCAATCGGCAAACAGGCAGCGAGCTGGGGCCCAACCCTCTCCCCCGTCTGCTGCGCTCAGCCAAACATGTCCGCCACCTACCTGATGTGCGATTGCCCTCTGGCGGCGGTCGAGGCTCGCAGAAATAGTCGGTTCTGATGGGGCGGGTAAATATAGTGTTGACTTAATCGCTTTAAATGTTTATAGCTTTAAAAAGAAGGCGTGGTCACTGTAAAACAGATGTGCCAAGGCACGAGAGCGCGTTAATCTAGTTTAAGGTCTTGAAGTGCGATCAATATACATAATAGTGTTTCATTTCTTTTCCAAAATTAGTTCATCGCCAACGGGGATCCGCTCTTAGAAGAGCGACCTACAACAACAATAATAATAATAGCGAAAAATAAATGCAAAACCCTAATGATGCAATAATTTGTTAAAACATTTTTAAGCACTACTAAAACTGTACAGTGAAGAATAGTCTTTGACTTAGAGGCCAAAGCCCACTCATTAGCTTTAAATCGTGCCTCCTTGTAGACTTCAAAAACAGCAAAAGGGGATGTAAGAAAATACAAACTTCCGGATTAATGTTAAATCCCTAATTATTATCGGATCTTTGGGGAGAAGGGAATATTAATCTGGTTAGCGTGATTTGGCAGTTTTTAACATGGTTAGCTACTTTGAACTTTTTCAGGAAAGGAGGAAACTGTATTTTTTTAATAGGTAATCATGGTGCAAGGGAACAAAGGAGCTTCTACAGCCACGATGCTGTATTTTAGACGGCAAAACCGCTACAAGCATGTTGAGATTTTATTGGCTGCTACTTTTTTTTTAATTTTCTCATTTTTTCTTGGTTTTCTAAAATCCTCACTCCAGCCCATACTTTCTAAGATGAGGTGGCACAATCCTGTTTTTACTCAAATGTAAATCTTACTAAGTGTGTGTAGGACTGCAATCTAAATCGTCCAGTTCACTGATAGAAACTTTGATTCTATTGAAATTACTGTTGCTATACATTCACAGTCTTTCAAAAAGAAATCAAGATACAGCCATATATTAGTCACCTAGGGTTACCAGATATCTGAACAGCCAAAGAAGAACAGACAGTTGAAAAGGATGACAAGTGAGGGGAAAGGAAGGCTCACTAATTGTTTAACTTTCTTGGCATCTGTGACAAAAATTAGTGAAAAACTGCAAAAAAATGTACTTAAGCCTACGTGTATATGAAATGACTTTTTCCAGCATCAGAAAGACTGGTTTCTCAGTCGCAATATTTTTCCAACAAATCTTTATTTTCAAGAGCATATATTAGAGATGATATAGAATCCACAATGTGCTTTCCAGATTTCACCATAGAAATGCATGATGAGTTAGGTTGGATCCGTGAGTATCCCAGTCATATATGGTTGAAATGGGCAATAAATGGCCCTCCAGGTGTGGGATTCCGATTCCTAGTAATCCAAGCCATCATGGTTAATAGAAAATATGGGAGTTGCATACCAGCAACAAACTAGCATTTATTAACTTAGCTATTTTTTATTAATCCAGTTTTCTGGGATGCATGGCACTGAAGCATAAACTAACCACAAGGTTTATGCCAGGTTTGCAGAATGCTGTAAACTAAAATGAAGTTAGCTGCTTTATAGTTGATTGTGTAATTGAAATACAGCAAATGCTATCCTTTTTGGATTATATGTTAGCTACTTGGTTCTTATTCCATCCATTAATGCTGTCAGATAGCTAACTTTCATTCCCATTACCACATCTGAATTAGATAAAAGAAGAGAAAGCTATGGATCATTCTCATGTTTTCTTATCCAATAGTTCATGTTGACGTCTTGAGGTTTCTGAATGAGAATCTGTAATTATTTTTCTCATACATCTATATACTAGGTTTTTATTTTTATATGCAGTAGCTGCCACTAGAGATCCTCTCCTATTTTTTTTTTTTTACTTTGAAGAAGCAGATCATTCAAACTTCTGAGTTTCTGTTTTCAAAAAATTGTGTTAAACAGCACAGTCCAAAAAGGCTAATACAAACATTGTTCATTTCTTTCCTCTTGCCCCACATAATTTTCCAATGATGTGCAATCACCAGTTCTTTCTGTGTTTCCCTTCTTTACCATATGAAATTAAGGACTTGACAAAGTAGAAAATTATTCCAGAAAATTATTTTATTTTTGGCATTAGATTAAGACTTTCAGACTAAGACTTCATTTGAAATCACAGCTTTAAGTGCCCCCTTTCTTACTACCTTCATGTGTATACTAGTCACCAGAGAAATTCAGCCATCTCAGTCCTAAAATGCTGTAAATACTTAAGACATTTCAGATTAATCTATTAATGTATTTATAATATAGTCTGTGATAGCAAAAACACATGTTGGATTCATACATTAAGTCATTATTTTATTTTATTTTAAATTTTATTGAAGTTTTTAATAAACATAGTAAAAACTAATACAAACTAAACTACAAGAAAAAAGAAAAAGAAAAGTTCAGAAAATGCAGAAAAAAGAAGAAGAAAAGGAAAAGAAAAGAAAAGAAAAAAGTAGAAAAGAAAAAGAAAGAGGCAACAAAGACAATAATAAAGAAGTGGCTTCCAACCTTCACACCAAACATAAGCTAATAACTTCTCACCCTCTTTTAAAATTACAAATAAAGACTCTTCTTCCGATAACCTAACTTTTATCTATATGCATTTTGGAAATTGTCATCTTTTCAATTCTTATTCAGCAAAAAATCCATTAGGAGTTACCAGAAGTATCAAACAAATAATTTATCCCTGATCAAATACTCCAACTTTATATTCCCTCTTTTTGCTCTTCACAATCTTAATCTTTAAATAATTCCAATGGCATCGCAGGATTTGATCTTTCATCAATCTTTGGTATTCAAGAGGAGTTTTCAAAGCTTTCACCAACCTATTTTGTAAATCCCATAAAGAGGCATCATCCAGGATTTCTTGTCACAGCTGTTCCATGTCCAGATCTTTTTCTTGATTTGTCTCTTGTATTCCCATTTTGGTGATCTCAATTTTGTTGTCTTCCATGCCTTCAAACTCTATAATGTCTATATCAGGTAAAAGTTTTTTACATTTTTTCTCATCATCATCTAAAAATTTATCCATTGAAATCTGTATCCTTTCTGAGATGTTAGTTATTAATATCTCAGTCCAGTTATCAAAAAAAAAAACTCTTTAAGATAAGAAAAGGTTATAGCTGGCTTAGCCAATTTAAGTCTTTTCTACCTGGTCCTTTAGTTCCCTTTAGTGTCCATTTGCAACCTTCATCAAGCCTCAGTTCCTAATATGGGTTTAGTTCCATTTCAGTCATTTCCTATGAGTATATTATTTAATTACATATTTCTTTTTCAGATCTTACAGCAAAAATAAATAATATTCCAAATCTCTCTGGTCTCCCAAATACTTTCTTAAATCAAAATCCTTTTTTTTTTTTTGCTTTTTGACAATTATATATTATTTTAAATTTAGTTATTTATTTATCAATAGCCGCCCATCTCACAGAAAAGTGACTCTGGGCAGGGTATAACACTTAATTAAAAAAACTAATAAATATGTAAAAACATTATTAAAAACTATAAAAAACACAAAAACAGGAGAGGATGATGTTAGCCACAGTAAGGGAGCTATCGCAAGATCTTCCTGGTACTCTGGGACCCCCAGGCCTGAAGGCATAGCCAGGTTTTGAGAAACCTGTAGAATGTTAACTTCCGGGGGGAGAAAATTCCATAAGCTGGGTGCCACGGCTGAGAAGGCCCGCCTCCTGGGACCCGCAAAGTATAGTTCCCTGATAGACGGGACCTGCAATATGCCTTCTCTGCCAGAATTTTTAAGTGTGTGTTTAAAATTTCTTAAATCCAAAGAAAGCAAAACTCACCAGGTATCAAATTAAGCTGGCTGCTTTGAAGGTCTCTAATATCCATAGTGGTTAAACTGAACATTTTCAAATGTGATTAGAAAGTGAGTTTGGCTGGTTTAGTGTCCTTATTAAAGTCTCCGCTGCTGCTGAGAGCAAAGATGTCATCCCTCTTGGCTCCTGGCGCTCAAACCCCTGGGAGACCACTGTTTTATGGTCTCCTCGTGAGGAGCTGCCATTCAGAGTATGCATGGGCAATCTCCCATTCTCTCCTTCTCCAGAAAGCTTCAAAGGACTGGTCTCCTCACCGGTCTTTCATTCTACACAGCAGTCGTCTCCGCTCAATCGCAGAGATGTCTTCTGTCAGCCATGACTCACAGTGGAAGCCAACATTAATTCATTATTGTGACTAGATTAAGAATATTATTTCTGGAACTATAATATCATATCTACCATATCAGATGCAAATGTCTTAAATAAATCAGGAATTAGTCTGTTGCAAAATTTCAGAATGTTGTACAGATCTGTGTTTATTGCACTCAGTATTAGGAAAATAGAACAAATCCATTTTATTAGTGTTATCCAAGAAAATATATAAGTCACAATTTGTTGCCCTTTCATGACACTCCAAATGAACTGCCTGAGACAGCCGTTTCATGTTGCTAAATGATAGGATATTACTCTATAAATTACATAATGACTCTGGGCAGCAAACAGAGGATTACAACCAAAACGAACAAAGAGCACAAATAGTAAAATAATTAAATAAACAACCAAAAACCATGCCCGAGGTCTAAAAAGTCACTCCATTTTATTATCAATAAAAGATGACAACCAGACAACTAATCAACAGGGCTCATAGCATTATTTCAGTAAACTAAGAAAAGGGTATTAAGTGCATTCTTTGTTTGGGTCTCACCATCTAAAACTATATCAAAGTATTGATAGGTTTTACTTACTGGTACCTGAATATGTTGCGTGCATGTGTGTATGCGATGGCTCATAAAATAAATTATTTTATTTATTTATTTATATATCAAATTTGTCACCACCCATCTTATTGAAACAACTCTGGGCAGTTTACAAAACAGTTAAAATCAATTAAAATTACAATATACAATAATCTTAAATAAATAGAAAATAAATAGATCCAAGGATAGATATAAAATTGGCAGTCACTCAGCGAGCATCATCAAGGCACCAACCACCCCCAGGTTTATGAGCCAGAGACACCCAAATATGAGCTGGGAATACCATTTTAGGTGATGTCTTGCATAAGCATTATTAACTGAAGGCACACTGTATGAAGTAGAACTATCAGGAAAGTTAGTTCTTATCTGTGTGACTGACTGACTGACTGACTGACCGACCGACTGACCGAAACCACTATAAAAACCTTTGCGGACCTAATACAGCTCAGATTAGCATAGAACTACAAACCACATGGTATAAATATCCAGCCAGGGTTTTGGGGGGATAGTACCTGACTATCATAAGACAAAATACTGAATGATACATAGACTTTGGCAAAAACCTAACACCACCTATGTTTGAGCAGAAAGTGTCTTTTGTAAATATATTGCATGGCTGTTGCCTAATGGTCAGTTGAATGAAAAAGCCCATGCATTTGCAAACATAACTAATGAAAAATGTCATGCCGGACTAGTTAGGAAGACTTTCCATTCCTGACTAGCACTTTTGGACAAAGAATGGCTGGGAGGACATGAAAAAATGAGCCCTGCAATCAATAACTAAACTCATTCTGGTGGATGAAACTATTGTGGAACTCCAGTATCTGAAGATAATGTTTCTAAGACCAGAAGAAAATAATTTGTCCCAATGTCTCCCAACAAGGAAAAAAATTGTAATCATGTCCACATTTGGATTGATTGGAAATTAATGGTCAGAGTCCAGCACATTGTTCTGCCAAATAGAATAAGGAGGAAGATTAGATCGCTCGGCTCTTTCTTTATTCTTCATTCAATTTTCTCTCCAATAATGTTCCTTAGTGCCTAACATATTCCCATCAGCTTTCATTTCAACAGATGGGGAGCTACGTGTAACAGCTTTTCTTACGCCAGCACCTGCAGCTAGGGCAAATGACCTTAGACTCACTGCTACTTCAGTCATTCTTGAGTAGGAACAATTAGGCAGAATTATAAAATCAGGATTATAAATATGGTTCTTCCTTATATGTGTAAGCTGAAGTTGAACTATCGTTAGGTATATGAAAGTATGTCGTACAAGTTGTGCTTTGCTTGTGTATGTGATACGTGAATGAAAGCAAAGGAGGGGAAACCACAATCCTTGCTTTTTATTTATTTATTTACAGAACTTATATTACAGTCTCATATAACGATCCTAGGCAGCTCACAAAAACCAATAAAAACAGAGATAAAACCACTCTTCCTCCAGGCATCAGACCAAATAGCCTCCCAGCTCAACCCCCATGCTAGTCCAATGCTTAGGGCAGGCCTGCACAACATATGGCCTGTGGGCCACTTGCAGCCTGCCAAAGGATTTCATGTGGCCCGCATCGCTCGTGAGCACGAGGTCTGAAAATGCAGTATGTGTTTTTTTTTTAAATAAAGTTTCCGCGCTGAACTGTCACAGGGGTGATTTCAGGGAAATAACCAATCAGCGCTCAGCCTGTGAGTGCTGACACGTTATGACGGCGACGAGGGTGGCAAAATTACTCACCAAAGCAGTGAAACTCTAACCGATTAACATTTGGAAGATATTTTGAAAACATCGATTTCAAACATGATTCCGGAGTATGATAAACTGATCGCTGACAAGAAGTGTAATACGTCCCATTAACGAAATGTAAATGGTAGGAAAACCTTAAAAATATATTCAAACTTACCAAAGTAATATTTTTTTTGTATTGTCAAAGGCTTTCACGGCCGGCATACGATGGCTGGTGTGGTTCTTCCGGGCTGTGTGGCCGTGTTCTTAAAGTTTTGTTTTCTAACGTTTCGCCAGCACCTGTGACCGGCATCTTCAGAGTGCAGGAGCACAGACAGGAGCAGTTCTCTCTGTGCCCAGGGTGATGTGACCCTTCTGTGGATATTTATAGAGATCTGAGGGGGGGGGAAGGGGGGATTGGGGGTGTGTGTGGGAGGGTTGAGTTACTGAGTGGCTGCTTGTTTTGGTGTCAGCATCTGTGTGTATCTTCCTGGGGATTAGGCAGGGTTTTTTCTTCTATTGAATTGTTAACGAGGGGCTGCTGGGGGTGATTAGCAAGTTCATTGTGTGAACTGTTCACATGTCCTGGTGGTTGAGCTGAGTTCGTTGACCTTTTGCAGGCTGTATTTTTCAGGATTGGTAGCCAGGTTTTATTGATTTTTAGACTCTCCTCTTTTTTGAAACTGTGCTGGTGTTTGTGAATCTCAATGGCTTCCCGGTATAGCCTGGTATAGTGGCTGTTGGTGTTGTCCAGTATCTCTGTGTTTTCAAACAGGATTTTGTGTCCAGTGTGCCTGAGAGCATGTTCAGCTACTGCAGATTTTTCTGGTTGCTGTAGTCTGCAGTGCCTTTCGTGTTCTTTTATCCTGGTATGGATGCTGCATTTTGTGGTCCCGATATATACTTGCCCGCAACTGCATGGTATGCGGTATACTCCTGCGGCGGTGAGGGGATCCCTTTTGTCTTTTGCTGATTTTAGCACTTCTTGTACTTTTCTGGTGGGTCTGAAGATTGTTTGGAAATTGTGTTTTTCCATCAGTTTTCCCATGCGGTCTGTGACCCCTTTGATATAGGGCAGAAATACCTATTTAATTTCAGCCCTTACCTACTGCCAAGTTGTACAGGTCTGGCTTAGGGGAACAGCAAGGTCTTCATGGCCTTCCAGAAGGCTAAAAGGGTAGGGATCCCTCAGATCTCAGGTGGGAGGCTGTTTCAAAGGGCTGGGGCAGCTACAGAGAAGGTGTGCCTCCAAAGTCCCATCAGGTGACAAGGCTGCCAGATGACCTCTCTGTCGCAGGTTCTTTTTTTGAACTGCCAATACAGGTAAGCCTCGGCTAATTGGGACTAAAATTTCCATTACTAAGCCATGCGGTTGTAAAGCAAGATGTCACATGACCACATCACTTAGCAACTGTAGTCCCGGCACTCCCAGTTGCCGTCATTAATCGCAGGTCATTAAGTGACTACCCACCCCAATCCAAGCCATTCCAGGCTTGGTCCTCCCCTCCTGAGCCTCAGGTAAGGGACTGCCTCCAACTCCCCCCACCAGCCTATCTCCTCCCCCATCTCTGTCTTTTTGGTCACCCTGCACCCTGCCTTGCAGGGTGGCAAGCAGCCCCAAAAACACCAGCTCTGGGGCTGCTTGCCATGCACTGGGAAGCCGCTGCTGCCCCAGCCTAGTCCCAGCCTTAGTCACCCTTGCCACCCTGCACTCCAAGACCCCTGCCACCCTGTACTCTGCTGCCTAGCTGACTTTCACTGTCTTCTTGCTCCCGCTGCTGACAAGGTGTGCCTGGCCAGGCTGAGGGTGGGCTTTGTGCTAGGGGAAAAAAAAAAACAGCAGCCCCAGAGCCACAGCAGGCCAAAAAGCTCCTTTGCACTGCACTCCTGGGCGGCATTCCTCAGTGGGAGCAGCAGCGCTGGGGCTGATGTAGAGGCCTGGGGAGTGGTGGCAGCTGGCTGAGACTGCTGAAGGTCCCTTGGCACTGCCACGGACAAGTACCACTGTGCAGGGCATCCAAAAGGGCATAGATGGCAGGGAGATAGGCAGGTGGGGGGGGGGTTGAAGAGCCTCTGCAGTTGTAAGTGCGGGTGAGCTGCCAAGTGTCCAAATTTTGATCATGTGACCATGGGGGTGCTGCAATGGCCATAACTTTGGGCACGGGTCTTAAGTCCCTTCATTCAGTGCCACCATAATCTGTAACCAGATTTGTTTAGCACCACCAATCTGTAACGAGATTGACCCAGACTCAATAGTCACAAAGCACTGGAAATGTGGGCAATTGATTGGTTTTTTGTATCTTTCTTCAGGGACTGCGGGGGGGGACGGACTTTTATCTTAAAAAAAAGTTTACAAATAAAAGAAAAATTGTAAATACAACTATTGTAGAAATGAATCTTAATAATAAAACTATTTTCTATTTTAACTATATTCACTCTTTTTTAGTTTCTGCTTTCTACTTCTGTTTTGTCCAAGTCTTTACTTTTTTTTCATGTTTTCTCCTTGTTTGTTCCTGGTTGGGCTTCTCCCATTCTGCTGAATCTTCACTCGTCTGAGGGAAACGGCTTGAAGAACTTTTACACTACGCCAGTTCTGGGGAAGGAAATCAATGCTTCTCTCTCCCCAATTTTCTCAGTTGCTGCCTCTTCTCTTCAGGTCAGTCTATCTTTTAGTTTGCCTCTTTATTTGACATTCAAACTGCAAAAAAAGCAAAAGTGTTTGCCAAAGAGGATACAGTATAATGAAAAGTAATGCCTGCAATGTTATACATCGCCAACAGATGACAGTACTGATGTGCTAGAAGTTCAAACGTTTTAGCATCTATTCTTTCACTTCAGTTGATAGAAAGTTACTGTGAGTTAAGGCGGTGTTGCTGTTTTTCATTAAATGTAACCCTACAGTGAATATTCATCAGTATACTTTAAACAATTTGCCATGATTGTGTTTTTTGACTGCTAAAGGAATCCCTCCAATTGAAATTCTTCACTGAATGCAAATTGTTTATGGTGAGGATTTTGTTGACATGAGTTTTCTGCACTCTGAACCCAAAAATATAAAGATGTTGAACCAGGAAGTGCTGATATGTGGGATCAAGAAAGAAGTAGACCTATGAGAGCAATTGACAAGTTTCACATTAGAAAGGTTGATGAATGATTAGGAATAATCAGATCATTCAAAGGAAAATTGTTATCAAGCTTGGCATTTTACATAAACATGTAGGTTACATTATTGATATTCTTCAATATTAGAAGGTTGTGTGAGATGGGTTTTTTCCATGCTAATGATAGAGATGCCAGCAATTGTTGTTATGTTACAAGAATGAAAGCAAGGAATTTTTCACAGTATCATGATGGCCAACAAAACATGAGCTCATCATTTATGACCAAGAAACAAAGCATCAGTACAGGGAATATCATCACAAAGCTTCACCTACCCCCCCCCCCAATAAATAAATAAATAAATAAAAATCCAGACTTTGGCAGGAAAACTAGTTAGTTTTTTGGGAGGCAGGTGGTGTTTTTAATGTGGATTTCCTTGAATCTGACACACTATCACCTCAGAACACTGTACTACAACTCTCAAAACTTTGAAAAAAACAATTAAGCAGAGTTTGGAAGCACAAGAAGGAAATTTTGCTGCAGCATGACAACCCTGGTCTTCACACCTCATGAGCCACCCAAGATGCAATTGTAAAGTTGGATCTCATGTTCTTACCCCAACTGGCATAGCTTCAGTTTTGACAGCACATGACTTTCACCTTTTCTCAAAATTGAAGGAATACCTTCATGGGCATCTGTTCGACACAAGTCAAGAGATGGAAAGGACTGTCAGGATCTGGTTGAACAAAGTGAGTTCTTTCATGATGGCTTTAACAAGGCCAACTTTGGTAGAAGCATGTAGCAAATGGTAGTGATTATGTGGAGAAGTAAATATAGGGTAACAAAGGAACTCCTTTCAACAATTATTTTCCTGTTTCCTTTATTAAAATATCCCTATTTAAACTAAAAGTATGGTGGTAGAGGCATTACTTTTCATTCAACTCTTGTATTACAAAATGCTTAGAGGGAAGCCAATGTAAACATTTATCCTAGTGCTTCTGAAATAAAGTATAATTACAATACATCATAAATCAAGTACAATCAATTTACAATAGCATGCTAAACAAACATCCTTATCAGCTGTACTGATGTTTTATTGTTGAGTCATGAAGTAACTATCACTAATAATACACTATGGTACTTTTAAAATAAAACCGCCAAAAAAGAAAATCTAAATGCCATTTCCCAAACAGAATCCTTGGTAGAAAATAAACTGCAGTAACTGAAAAGTATTGCTAAAAACGTTGTGGTCAACTTAAGCTATCACTGTATTAGGCAAGTGTGGGGGCAGGAAGAAGGAATATCTCTGCAAAGATTCATCCAGTGAGAAGTTCTGGCTCCATTTGAAAACTTCGTGGAGCATGCCACCTGTATTCCCTCTCCAAGGACTCCTGCTGCTGCCAGGACCTCCAGTGCTACTTTTCTTTAATGCAGAAACTCAGAAACTTAGAAACAAATGCTGGTTTACAATTATTATTTTCTGAACTAAAAATTCCATTGACCTATTTGTGCACCCATGCCTATCCTCCAAGTTCAAAGTCCAACTGGTCAGGCTAGGGATAAAGTTCCACAAGAATCAAGGAGGGACATCCTCTCTGCACAATACCTCATTCTATGTGTGATGGGTCAAAAGTATTACAATCCCCATTTTATTTTATTTTTAATTACAAAAAAAGGAAAAAAATACATAAAAGTGCTTTAACACAAAAGTGAAAAAGTACAACAAAAAAATTAATACATCATTATAATAGTACATAGTTCCAATTCTATATATGCTTGTCTAATGTAAATATTATTCAAGTACATATATATATTTCTAATATATGACTATCCTGGTTTTTTTATCTAGTGTATTTTGTATAAATGAGTCCCATATTTCATTATACTTGTCCATACAAAATCTATGTCTATAGGCAATCCGCTCATAAGTAGCAAGTAGCAATTCCCATTTTATAACTTCCTGTTAGGCTTGGCTGGTCCCAGCCAGATAATGTTCTCATGACTCCTAGTACTTTTCCACTTGAGTGTCATTGCCTGGTATATTTCATATAGGAATTCTCTCTTCTTTTGAGAGCCACCTCTTGTTTTGTCTTCTTATCTTCATTCTAGTGTTTTTCCATAAGCTGAAAACTTCCAGAAGAAACCCTTTGTCTTTTCTAGTTTGCTTTGACTGGGTCTCATGTACTCAATCTGTCATACATGTCCATTCCTACATCCATATAAATATAGGAGATAAGATGGATATAGGAACCAAACAGATACAAATCAATACATATGGTACTGTAGGCATCCAGTAAAAACCATTATGTCAAAATAATATTATATGCATCATGATGCTTTAACACAAACCCTGTAACACAAAACCCATAAATTATGTACTTCCATCGTTTTGCCTTATTGTCCAAATAACACAAATATATACTTCACATCATTTGCATCATGACAAATATAATGTCAGTTCCCCCCAAATGCTCATTTATGATAACTATATAATAACACTGGCAATAATATGGTGATATGCACAACACTTAAGGAAATTTTATACAATGAGATATCATGATTACAATATAGCCATTTTCTAATGCATCAAACAGCGCATGTTGTATTTTTCGGCAAAGCTGGGAAGTTAGTGGGTTTGTTCATGTATCAAGTCTCTCTCAATAGTAGAGCCAGAATTTAAAAATTAGGAGATAGAGAATATATTACATAAGGGCTCCTTTACTTGTTACTGTAACAGACGTTTTGTGCCTTGTTGCACCGTTTCAGGAATGTTCAAAGGACCTTATTATGAACTTTCTCTGGTCACAATAGTCAACACTACTGCCATTGAATAGGACTCAGCAAAATCTAATATTTGCCTATTTCAATGTTCTGTGAAATGTCACAATGGTTTCTATTGACTGAAAAGGTTCATAATCTCTGCTGTAGAATGTCAGTTTTCTATCAACATAATATATGAAAGCCCTCCAATAAAATATTGAGCAGATGAATTATGCAATACTATTGTTTCACAACAGCTAATTATTTAGGGTTTAGGAAAGTTTTTAAATTTCAGTGCAGTTGCTCCCAAAAATGCGGAGGGGAAAAAAAATATCCCAGCAGGAGTGTCTTTGTATAGAGGCTCTGTATTGCTCCCATGACTGCTCTTAGGCATTCAGTCCAATTCAACAGCATAAGAACAATCTGGAATCTCTTCCTCTGCAGTGGAAGTCATTCTAGGGCTACCAGATCTGAAATACAAACTCTGGACAATCAGAGATGGAAGCAAAAGTTACAAATGTTCTGTACCTCTTTACTACCATCTAGTGGTCATCCTGATGTTTGCAGCTCAGATCTAGTAATCTTACAGCTAACCAATATGGTCCATCCAGAGTTTGAACATTCCATGTGCTTTCAGCACTCAGTGGCTGTGCTTGGGCAATACATTTACCTGTGGTTAACTCAATTCGATTTTCTCACTTTGCATAACAATCATAAGTTAACCAAGCCAACTGGGTTTGTAGATTGTACTATGCCAGCTCAATCCATGTAGTTATTGTTCAGAGGGGGGTAGGTAAAACATTGGGGTGAGTAAACTATGGCAACATTCATAATGGGTAGGCATATCATCCCCCCCAAGTCCTGCCATGCTGCTTCATCATGGTGGGGTTGTTCCTGGGAGGGACAAGTGAAGAACATTGTTTCTTAAAGCAATGTGTTTGAAAATGTGTTTAATAATTTTGTGCATGTGGGTGTTGGTGATTTAGAATGAAAGCATAGTTGTCAGACGTTTGTCAACTTGATGAAAGGGCTGTAAGGAGAAAGTAGTAGAGTGATGCTAAGCAATGGCCAGAACTGGCAGTTTCCAAGTAGGTTTGTGTTTTGAAGGCTTTGTTAGAACAGAAAAATAGGCTTTCGAAAGTGTGGGTCGGTGTTTTGGGCCTCAGGCCTCATCTTTTGCTTTATATTCTGCTCTTCGAGTAAGTATCCTCACCGGTCTCCCATCCTGTGAAATGGATGTGACTTTGCAACCATGCTGCAAAGGCGCATCTGCATCCAGGACAATTTCCCAAATACCAAATGCTTCCCCAAAAGATTGGAGACCACTTTTCCTTCCAACACTAAAAAAAACAGCCGTGTTGTAACAAGACACATGCTGAGGTTTTTTTCTGAAGCAAAAACACCAATAGCATCAATTTCAAAATAAATGTCTGCATTAAAATTAAAGCATACTTTTTAACAGGTTGGATGAATGCTTATACTCATTCGTGACTTACTAATGGAATTGTTCTGTCCTCCAAGCAGTTGTGTCACTGAGATTTCACAGGGTGATTCTTTGGAGCTCTACTGCCTGTTTTTTAATTACTCGTAGTCAATTTTTTGATCTAGCCAATACAAGAACTTCCATGAATGAAGCAACCAGGAAAACATTTTGATAATCAGTATTGTGTATTATATAATACATAGATCTTAGCTTTGCACTGTGGACATATTTCAAACAACACATTCATCCACTTTATATTAATTTCAATGTAGCAGCGGTGGTTAAAAGAATCCACATGAAAATCTACTGTATATTCTGGGTAGGTACCTACCAAAAGATCTAGGTAAGAATATCTGTTTCCCAACTGCCTAATTATAATACCAAAGACCGTTGTGTGTGTTCATATATTGTATTATGTTAAACTAATCAACAAAAGGAAAAATACATTACAATAATATTTTTATAGTATTTTATTGAAATTTTAAAGATAAATATTTAAAAGTTAGAAATAAAAAATTTGAAATACAAAATATAAAGAAAAGGAAAAGAAAAAGTAAAGTAAAAGAAAAGGTATGAAAAATAGATAACTTCCAATCTATCTCTGGTCGTAGAAATAATAAGGCTATCATAAGTGCTAGTTTTTAATACATTAAATAATAATTCTTTGTCTAATATATCCCATTACATTTATAATCTAATCTTTAAATCCCAATGTAAGCTTCACCCCACCTGCATTTTGCAAATAGTCCATCAATGGTTTCCATTCTTTAAGGTAGTAATTGAGTTTTCTTTTAATAAGCAAGTCAGTTTGTCATTTTCTGCCATGTCCATCAGTTTTAACAACCATTCTTGTATTGTATTGTATCTGGGTTTTCCAAAATTGTGCATAAAGAAGTCTTGCTGTGGTAATCATATATTGAGTAATTCTAATAAGATGTTTTCCTATTTGAAAGTCCATTATCCCCAACAGGAATAATTCTGGTTTAAATGGAATCTGTATTTGCATTACAATAGTATTAATGATTTTAGAATTAATTTAACTGAACTGAATTCACAATCAATCCCTAAAGTTTCTGAAAAAAGCACATCTTGGGGAACAAGAAGAATGATTGTTCATTTGAAAGTGTATGTGACCTTGGGAAGAGAACTCGTGCTTAAACTGGGAACTACCTGTATATTCAATCCATTTCTTCTTTTAAAAATGTTTTTGTCTTTTAGCTTATTTAAGTTGGGCTCCCAATTTCTTTTAAAGAACATGACAGGGTAATACAGCATTCATGTAGTACATTTGTATTCCTTTTTAAAAGAAAAATCTAACATACCAAACATACAAAAATCACACACAGAAAGCAAAGAAGCCAGATATGGCCCATGAAACGGATGAAGAATGGGGGGGAAGGAGGTTGGCCAAAACAGATGTTTGATACCATCTTCACCTCTTCTTGTTGTACATTTGTACCAATATCAAATCCAACTACATGGATAAAAACTGTTCCCGTGGTCATGTGTCAAGCACTCTTTCTCTAATCCTCCTTCCAAACTAGGTTATGTAGAAGCATTGTCTTGGATCCTATGAGAGGCTAACTTAAATGTTATAGAATGTTTCTCCTCCTAGGGCTACAAAATCTGGATGACCAGTAAAAAGCAGCAGAGAGATACAGAAAATGCTAAGGTTACCAGCGATAATTAGTAAGGCTGCTCACATAATGCCTTCTTGCCCATTCTATATGTGGGAGTCTTCAACAAAACCTAATTGCTATACAGCAGTTAGGAAGGAGCAAGAATGCATTTGACAATAATCACCAAAAGAGGCTTATATTGGTCTTTCACTGTAATAAAGATTTGATTCAAGAGAGACTGGCTAATTAACACATTTTCACACTGCCTCCTTACTGCTGTTACACCCAACTTTTTAGTCTCAAGCTGTGGCTTTTCTAAGGAAAAGCACATTGTCCAAACAAAGAATATCATTTCCTGCTAGCAGTGGCAGTATTCACAATAAATAGGCTTCAAAGTGCTACTTTGAAACAGTGGCCACTCTGTATTTGGACACTTCATTTAATCACAGAAAAGCCACTAAACATTGATAAGGAACCACACACAAAAGTGGCAAGGAGATGGTGTGTTCATTCACTGTTACCTAGAGTGGTTTAGCATACTAGACAAGCTTCAGCTGTGGCTTCGAAGAGCCTGAAGATCAAAAAATCGATCCAGACCTAAGTATACAATAGCACTTTTATTGCAACAGTTGCTTACAAGTTAAAATGTGGTTCGCAATTTTATGAGATTCAAAAATAGCTCCCCAGCACAAGTAGGTCTTTATATAAGTCAAATATTTGGCTATATGAATGTTAATCTTACAGATTAGATGTAAATTTCCAAATAGAATTGAGTAACATAAAGGAAAGTATGAAAAGTGCAGCATAGCAAACAAATTGCATGTAATGAATACTGTATCTTAATAATTTAATCTTCTCCAGCAGCAATGCTTTCTCGTGAAATACCAATGTTCAGTATCTTTTTAAACTGAAAACAATGCCCCACTTAAGATCCAGACTAAAAATGTAACATCTGGACAACAGCCAGCAAGAAAGCCACACTGAGGACTACCTTGCTACCTACTATAATTGGACTATCATTACACAAATTCCATGTGCAGCACTTGAATCTGAAGTCTTTGTCTGGGAAACGGTTCTCAATAAAGTCTGTATTACAATCGGAATACCTCCAGCAGTCAGATACATTTCTTGCAGCTTAAAAGAAAAAAAAAAACAAGATTATATAGTTAGGTCCCATCCTGTTTAATTAAGAGTTTTCTGTGTGTATCTGGAGAAAAGGATGTCTGTTCAACAATTTCACACCCTTTTTATAGGTTAAGTTAAAAACAACCCCTTAAATGATATTGTAGAATTCTATATAAAATTACAAAATAGAAGTTAACCAAAAAAGCTGCTTTAAAGATTTTGCATTGGCCCAAATCCTTAACCTGTACATCGGAGACATCCTATTTCATTGAAAGGTTTTACCATCTCTATTCTATCACTCCTCTATTCTACCATTTGATAACAGCCACAGGCCAAACAAGACAGAACAACTAAGAAATACTATTTTTTTTCCACCAAAAAAGGGAGAAAGATAAGCAACAATTTCTTAAGCTTCTCAGTAACAAGCTTTAAGTCATAGTTTGTATAATTAAGCACTTGTTTTAGTAAAACAAGCATTTACTAGTATAAACATAAAGTAGCATAATTCTAACCGTTCTTAGAATTAAAAAACAAAAATGTTGAAAACAAAAAATACCAGAGGAAGAGTAGCTGTTATCAGTTCAACTCAATTCACAAAAGGACATAATCCCCAAATTGGCAGCGGGGGGGTGGGGACTGCATTCCGATAAAGTGACTAAGAGCCTCTGAGTTGTCATTTGACAATGAAAATGTGCATTATTAGAAACACAGGTCAGTTTTATCACTTTTGAAAGTTCAATCTGAAATTCAAGCCCCTGGGATTTTGGATAAGCCTACCTGCTTGACTCTTCTAGGGGTCTGCAGAGCTGTCATCTCCTACTAGAGAACTGCTTTTCTGAGGAAGGCACATGGGGGTACAACTCTGCTTACTTTGCTATTAATCTTGCAAAACCATTACCTGTTCTTCCAAGACACAAGGCTTCTCACCATCAGTTCTCCCCCACTTCTCTACTTTCCAAGGTATTTATTTGGCCCTTGAGAGTCCTTTTTTAAAATCACATTTTCATTCCAACTTTTGCTCTAGTGTAAAGTTTATTTTATGTATGCATGTGTATCCCTTTCCCTTTTTCATCTTTTATTGCTTATTTTACCTAATTAAAAAACAACACACACACCCCCAAAAGGGTCTCATCTCTTTCTTTCAACGCAAGGCTTCTTTTTCTTCATTTGCTTTTTTATAAGCCAGCAGCCGGGAGATCAGCTGATGGGTTCTATCCAAACTTGTTCTCCAGCAAGGACAGGAGAGCTGGAGCCCCTTCACCACAACCCACCCTCATCATCAAAAAGCACTCTGCTTCAACACCGCACAGATAGCATGCCAGGTTATCCTATGGCATTATATAAAACATATGGAGGGAAGCCAATACAAAAGCCAAGTCTAGTGTGTCTGAAGTAAATCAATAGACTTTTTCTTTTTCCATCTTAGTTTTCACAGCTCAAGGTGGGGCCTGCTGGGCAGATTGATCTTTAACTGTATGAGATAAAAGGGGGAGGTGTATGAGGAAGAATTGGATTATGGGAAGTATATTGGTGTGTTGAGTGTATAATTATCACTGCAACCTTAACTGACCAAGCTGGGCACCTTTGGCAGAATCAGCTGGGGGAGAACCTGTGTAATAGAACAGTGTTTGTCTGTGGAAGAACAGTACCTGTGGCCTAAGGGGCTGGAGGTAGGATGGTGGGGAACAGAACTGAGGGCCCAACCCATGCTGGAAGTCACACTCTTGATCTCGGTTTTGTCTCAGGGTAGGATGATACCATCTGTTCTTTGTCACGGTCAAATTACTCCGATTGCTTTTTGGCCTGCTGATGCCACCAACAAGCCTGTGAATCCTGACAAAATGGGCAGAATCGGTACTGTTAGCCTAACCATCTAGGCATTGATCCCAGTACCTCCTGCTTGGGCTCCACATCCCACTGATTAAGAAATGCTATCTTCCAGGATCCAGGAAGAATTCTCTGTGGCACCTGCCCTCTGGAGATTTGTATGGCCTGCCATTTTACCAGCCTTTCAAAGAGTATTAAAAACATAGCTCTTCCCCAGACCTTGGGTAATGTGGTAGGGTGTGCCTTTGTTTTTCTCTCTGCTAGTGGGGGGGAGAGCCAGTTTGGGTAGTGGTTAAGGCACTAGGCTAGAAACCAGGAGGCTGTGAGTTCTAGTCCCACCTTAGGCACAAAGCCAGCTGGTGGCCTTGGGCCAATCACTCTCTCTCAGCCCCAGGAAGGAAGCAATGGCAAACCACTTCTGAAAAACACTGCAAAGAAAACAGCAGGGACCTGTCCAGGCAGTCATCAGGAGTCAAAAACTGACAGAGTTTGTGGGGAGAGTTTGGTTGTTGTTCCTTCCAGGTGATGCTATATATTGGAGTTTTATTGATTTTATTGTCTATGTACATATTAATGCCCAGGATCATTGGAATCAGGCAGCCTAAAAATCTCATTAATACATTTGTATATTTCTTCACAAACTAAGTATAAATAAGGTAAAATAATATACTTACCAAAACGTATTAATATGCAAGCATCCTGGTTGCCTACGCAGGTCACATTCGTGTTACAGTTCAAACCATCACACTTGTAACACACTAAAGCACTTCCTAAACAAACAGGGGGGGGAAAAAGCAGCAGCTAAGCACAATTTTCTCTCCTGAAACTGAATCCCTATTAGAAAACAGGCAACAAGTAAGCCTCGCTACTGACTGCCTTGTTTAGCAACTATTTGAAACTGGCTCTTGACAAGCAGAGTTAATGGAGAACGTGGAAGTGAAATCACAAGTTTTAGTCATGTGATGTTCCACTGAACAACTGCGGTGATCTATTTAATGACCAAGGCAGAAGTGAGGTCATAAGCCCATTGCAGTCACATGATGTTTTGCTTAGCGACCACAGCACTTGGCGAAGGAGTTGCCAGTCCCAACTATGGTTGCTAAGCAAGGACTACCTACACTGTTAGTCTAACAATAATAAAAAGAATACATTATTCCATCAAATGTATTATTACCATCAGGTGTCATATTTCATATAAACAAACAATAATCATGCAGTCATGTGAAAGACGCACCATGCCATTCAGTTGAACAGAATCAAATGAGTAGAATTAGGACTGGTGCCATTTCTTAACCCAGTGAGGAGTTCTAACTTAATCTGAAAACTTAAGCCCAACTACCAGTGTTAGGAAAGAGAAAATAGTGAACCTAGTCATTGGCTATACCTCCAAAAGAGAAATAAGATGTTATGTCAAATCCTTGAGGCATCTGTGGTTGTACAACTGTGACTGAGAGATCTGTTGCATTCTTCTGCATTGCTGTCAGGTTAGTGAGTGTCTGCATATATTGAACTTTCTCAGTATTAGAGCAAAAGTTAAAAACCGAGAATGTATTGCACAAATTAACATAACAAGAATTCTGTGCCCTTACATTCTACTACAGAAATGTTCAAGACCCAGAACCTCATTACAATGAACCTGCACTGCTGACAATAGCAAGCACTGTTGCTATAGAAGAGGAGACAGCCATTTCTAATTTTTACCTGCTGGCTTCAACACTGTGTGAAATCACAGTGGTGGCTGTCCATTGAAAAAGCTGTGAATCTCTGATGTAGAATGACATATGTCATAACACTAATATATGAACCCCCTCCCCCCGTATTTAAATAAGCAGATGAATTAAGCAGCAGTAGTTTTACAGCTACTTATTTGGCTTTATACAGACTGTTCCCCAGCTGAAAACTACATCTAGAGTGGGCCAAAGAACAAATTCCAGCCAATACTGAATTAGATGATCTGGATGGATTCCTGAAATCACTTGGGAAGCTTCAACCTAGCATTCCAACATGCTCTCTTTCTCTGGCAAGAGCTCCTTCAGCTCCTTAATTAACCAGCAAACTGAAAGCAATGAAGCAGGATAAACAACTGGTAGAATGCAAGTGGATCACCAACAAAAAAAAAGAGAGCCAATTTGCTCTAGTGGTGAAGGCACCAGGCTAGAAACCAGGAGGCTGTGCGTTCTAGTCCTCCCTTAGACATGAAAGCCAGCTGGGTGACTTTGGGCCAGTCACTGTCTCTTAGCCCTAAGAAGGCGGCAATGGCAAACAACTTTCAAAAATCTTGCCAAGGAAACTACACGGAGTTGTTCACGTAATTGCCAGGAGTCAAGAATGCTTCAAACACACACACACACAAATAAAAAATCCTTTGAAGATGTAAATGCTGTGAACTTTAAGCCTGGACAAGTACCTTATAAATAAGAATCTCACATTCACAATACACTGTCTACATTGTTGTCTGTAATTGAATTTATGAGCATGTCTAGGCCACTAACTAATCCTAGATTAAGTCCCTCCTTATGCAAGAATGTCAACACCCAGTCTTGAAAACATAGAGCATCATAGCTGCCTTTTCCTATAATAAAAATGAGTCAAAGGATTAGCTGGTAAAATGAAGGAAGTGATAAATACTTCCTTGCAAAAACATTTTGCTCGTATCACCTTAAAAAAAGGAGTTCCCTTGAAGGTGGATCTCTAGGATTGCTTCAGCAATTTGTGATTATAAAAGACTTTCATACAATTCCAATCAAGAATCTGTCATTCACAGGGTATTTTTTTCCTATCATTTTATTCAGAACACCACCAACATAATTCTAAGCCATCAAACTCAAGCTAAAATTGATCTGCTTAGTCATCCCTTTGCATGACGAGCCACCTTCACCTCTCCATTCTTCTGGTCACTGCATTGCTTGCATTCTGTTGTCGTTTACAGGTAGTCCTCACTTAACAACCACAATTGGGATAAGGATTTCCATTGCTCAGTGATGCAACTGTAAAGTGAGATATCACATGACTGCTTCATTTAGTGACCTCAATCCCAGCACTCCTGGCTGCCATCTTTAACCAAGAATCATGGTCATTAAGTGGACAGAGTCCCAGGTAAGGAGTGTGGGGGTGCCTCAGCGCAGGCCACACACAAGTTGGGGGGGTGCTGCAATGTGACACAAAGCCTCAGCCACCCCAGCCCAGCAGCACTTACAACTGCAGGGTCACTGCAACTCCCCTCACCTGCCTATCTTCCCCCCCCCATCTATGCCCTTTTGGCCACCCTGCACAGTGGCAGTCAGCAGCAGTACCAGGGCTGAAGTAGGGGCCCAGGGCCTTCAGTAGTCTCAGCCAGCTGCCACCACCAAGAAGTGCCACCTCAAGCCCCACACCATGGCCAGCCACCCCAGCACCATTGCGCAAAGCCCCAGTTGCCCCTGCCACCCTGCACTTCATAGGCTCTGCTGCGCCCAACTGACCTTTGCCATTTTCCTCCTGCTGCTGATGAGGCACACCTGGCCTGACCCTACTATATGTGAGGCAGCTGCTGGCTGTGCCAGGCCTTCTTCTTGAGGCTGCTTGTGTTGTTCTCCAAGTCACTTGTGCCGTTCCTTCTCCAAAACATGTGCCCTATTCTCGCAATCCGTCAGAAACTTTCTGTTCTTCCCCAGGTCTCGTGAGAATGGGTGTGCTATTTAGAAAAGGAATGGGGTGCACTATTTGGAGAATTAGGTCTTCTGAATCACCGCAAGAAGGGGGTTCCTGCCATTCTCCAAACAGCAGGCCCATTGGCTGAGATTGCTGAAGGCCCTGGGCCTCTACTTCAGCCCTGGCGCTGCCACTGTGCAGGGCAACCAAAAGGGCATAGATGGGGGGAGATAGGTGGGCAGGGAAAGATGCAGCACCCCTCTGGTCTTAAGTGCAGGCAGGCTGCCAAGTGCCGGAATTTTGATCACATGACCACAGGGCCGCTGCAAGAGCTATTACTTCATGCACAGGTCATAAGTCCATTTTTTCAGTACCATCATAATTTTGAACAGTCGCTGAACAAATGGTCCTTAAGCAAGGACTACCTGTGCTGTTGTGTTCGCTTACTTACCTGAATGGAGGAACAAAGCCAGAACAAAGGTAACAGTGACAGCAGTGACCAAAAGGGATTTCATCTCGTTTATGTCTCCTATTCAACCTACGGAACAAGAAAATATTTTGAGTCATATCAGATGTTCAGAAGTAAATACAATAATCTAAACTTAGCAGAGGTATTTGTATCCCAAGCCTCAACTTCATTAAAAGACCAATTTCTATGGTCCCTGTCATTACACCAGCCTTACATAAAGCTTTTATGAGCGCTGAATAGGAATATAATCTTTTTTGGGCTTGTGACACAGAATATTCATGGAAGGCAACGATACTAAGGGAAAGATCTGTTAAATTACGGACCTCTAAACTGAAGCTATTACAATGAAATGTTATTTCTACTGAACTTGAATGTATTTTAAACTGTATGCCAAAATTTTGGAATTTATCACAATATGAAGAAAGATGTTATCTTTACCTACTTCATTCACCACTCCATCCCACTGTTTCCCAAAGACGCCCTTGCTGGAGATCTCTCTCACCATTACATAAAGCTGTATCATTTAAACTGATTTTACAGTATAATCACGTGGGACTTTTGTCACTCTATAATACATCAGAATCCCAGATAATTACAGGTGCTTTATGATAAGCCGAACAGTACAAACGGCAATTAAACTGCACACATAGTCACATCATTCCTTTTGGGGGTAAACAATACAATGTAGAGTGCAGAAAAGGAGTAAGAAAAAGCAAAGAAATGAGAATAAAAGCAAACAGCAACAAAAACTAGTCAGCATTGCTCTAGCAACTCTCTCTCTCTCCATATATTTCCTTCCTGTTTGCTACCATACCCATATACTGCTTCATATATTGCTTTTTCTTGAAATTTTTCACCTCTTTTGGGGGGATGTATTAACTCCTTCTAGCGACCACATTCTCAATCCTTTCTATACACATTCTTAACACATTAACAGTAAATGCTGCATGTGGCATAGGTATGACTGAAGCTGGTAACCTAGGTGCCAGCTGTTGTACTTTATTAAAAGTGGCAGGTGAAAGCAGCTAGAAGTATAGTATGTACACAGGATTTAGGCATAAGCTAAACAAACTACAGCTTAGGGACTCATAATTTTTTTAATTTTATGTGGCTTTTCATGTGTACCGTAGTTTTTAAAATCTCCTGTAGCAAATGTTTGTGTAGTTTTAAAATGACAAGCTGCATAGCATATCATTTGAACACATAATTCATGTTTTTGCTTTTGAGAAATCAAGAAAAAATGTTTTAAGTTGCATGTGGTATCAGTTTTGATTCTGAAAACAAGTTCATTCAATTTGTATTTTTCCCTTTAAATACCTTGCTATTAAATAATTAAAAGGCGCACGCGTGTGTATGTTTTCAAATTTTTGTGGATACCCAAAATCCTGTTTTGGTACACACCTTCATGAGATTTTCTGCTGCAACTTAGGGGCCTCCAAGCTTTGCATAGCTTAGAGCCTCACCAAGTCTAATTTGGCACAACTGTGCTATCATCATTTTATTTCTTTTTTGAGGTGTGTGTGTGTGTGCATGCATGCCTTTGAGTTTTTGACTCCTGGTGACTGCCTGGACAAGTCCCTGCAGTTTTCTTGGCAAGATCTTTGGAAGTGACGTACTGCCTCCTTCCTAGGGCTGAAACCGCGGGACTAGCCCAAGGCTCCCCAGCTGGCTTCGTGCCTAAGGCGGGACTGGAACTCAGTGTCTCCTGGGTTCTAGCCAGATGCCTTAACCACTACACCAAACCGGCTCTTGTTTTGTCTAGTGTTCATAAATTCTGTTGTACACCATCCTATTTTTTTTTTAGGTTACTGGTGCTGCTCTTCCAGTCTGAATTAACGAAGACATGCAGAGAGCTCCGTCAACACCGTGTTCAGCTGAGAACCATTAGTGGCGCAATACCGGCTCCAACCGCATCGCGCGTCAAAAGTGAACTTGGAAAGGGTTTAAACAGAGGTCTAGGGCAGAAAACTGCCCTTCCGAAGGCTCTTCTAGTTACCAGGGCCTCCGACACCTACGCATCTGCAACACATAAAGCCCTGACTACACCCACGATTGAATCGCGGACCTCACGGGGCAACGCAGTGCTCTGGAACCCTCGGGGCGATAAGGCGTCATCCCAAAGAAGACAGCGCTGCTAGGAAGAGTTGAATACAGCTGTTAATACCTTCTTTGGCCCCAAGTCCAAAATGCTGCACGCGTCTCCCCTGCAGCGCCATTTCCCCTAACTGGAAGGAAAAGACGCTTATCCCGAGGAGAAAGCAGGAGGTTAAATTCGGATTTCTAAGGAAAATAAAGCAAACTAGACAAGGCCAACCAAACGCAGACCACTATTGTTTCTGCCTCCTTCTCCCTCGTGCGCCATTTCCTTTATGCCTCCTTTTACCCAATCCCGCCCTAAATCGCGAACTCAACTAAAGCCAGAGAACGGCCGGGCCCGCACTCCACGCCATGCCACCGACAAGGTAAGTGCACGCCGCTGAGCGTCAAGCTAGCTAAATTTTTAAGTAGAGCTAGCGGATTTGAAAAGAAAACGCTTTAAGAAGCCAAATAAAAAGCAAACGCCGTGCTAGAGGTCTCATTTTCAAACGAGAGAAAACAGCGAATACCGACAAGGGAAGGCTTATACAACACGGAGCCTAACAGCCAAAAGAAGAAAGCTCACCACCGTCTCGCCGAGAAAAAGCAAGTCCGCCACACCCGGAGGTCTCGGGTCGGAAAACAACTATTATATGGAATCTGGAGAGGCGGGGCCAACCCTGTTAATTTTCATTGGCCAATTACAGCTTTACCATCCCTGATTGGCTGCAGGTCATCGAGGCCGATGACTGACTAGAATGAGAAGTGACTCCTTTGCTTTTAATAAACGTGTGAGTCATGGGGGGGATATTTGGGAGATCAATTACAAAGACCGAGGCGACTACGTAATCATAGGAATATCGGCTGGGGGGAGGCATCTTTCAATACATTTTAACTGCTTTATTCCATGCGGTGCATGCACGACAGTTAGAGTTACAGCAATAGGAATTGGAGCCCAAGATCCTTGCTCGTTTGTGCAGCGCTCTCGTAAGGCACCTGGCAATCGCCAATTATTACCTGAAATGCTCTAGCGCCGCTCCGGCTACTCAAGTGCACGAGAAATTTAAAAGGCGCTCCGAATATATAGCAGACTCGGGCCGCGTCCCGAAGGAGGTTTGTCGATAGACTTCAGAGTCTCTTCAGATGCAGATCTAAACAGAGATGAGCCAATACACCACCATTTTTTCCCAAGATACTTTATTCTGCTTACAATGAATGTGAATTAGACAATGGAAAATGTGAATTTCCAATACTGCTTTAAGTAGGAACATTTTTACCTCAAATATCACAGCATATGCTGCATAAAACTAAAAATGTATAAAAACACTGTTAAAGGAGAGTTTTTAAGTAGCAAAAAGTATGTGTAGCATAGTGTATTTCCATTTTCTATCTTGGATCCGCCTCATGCCAGAAATCACCAACATCATTTAAAGGACCATACAAACTGGGGGAAAGAAGCAGTGTAAAATTGTTAATTAACCTTGACAAATAACATGTTGTGGTATGAGAGCACCATTATGCAAAACAGCAAGTATTGAGAACTATGTTCTTTTTTATTTGGCAATTTGATAATTATTAGCTTTGTATCTCCAATAAATGAACTGCATTTTAATTCTCTTGGAGAGATGAATGCCTGTGTTTACATGGCACAATCCATGATTTAACCATAGTTTATTGAATTAATCCAATGGCAGTGTTGGCCTAGCCCAACACTGGGTTCTTCACCTGAGTAGCCAATGAAACACAAGTAATGGAAGCCAGAATCCCTTCTTTTCTTCTGTACAGAAGTAAAGAGGTATGCTTGGGGCAGGTGACACAAATTAAGTACACAGATTTGCAATTTTACAGCATATTTATAGTTTCAGGCAAGGAAGTGAAGGGCATTATTTTGATACACAATTTTATATTCTATATATATATATATGCTTCACATAATGTATAACCATACCTGTAACAGTGCACTCTATTTTATTTCTAAAGGGTTAACTTGCTTTTGTTTTGTAAAGAGCACTGGTTTCTTCCCCCCCCCCCCTTATCTCTTTGCTGAATGTCCGATTGTCTTCGAATAAGCAATTAGCCGAGTACAAGCTCAATGTTGTACCAAGCTTTTTGCAACAGTTGTGAGGCCCTACATTCCAGAAAAAGATAAGAAGAATCTGGTATGCCATTCCCTTGGTAACCAGAAGGAAAAGTTACATTTAAGTTTACTTTCCTAAGAATCACCTTTCACTTGCTCAGACCATCCCAAAAATCCCTTGTATGGGTATGAGGGGATGTACTATCTGATTACAGATTTAAATGTCTATAAAGCCTCTGATGTTTGTTTTGTGAGGTGTGATTCCATCAACATTTCTTGTTAATGTGTTGATTGGGGTCCCCCAGCTGTGTCTTGATCAAAATACATCTGCTATTCATCAGAAGTCTCATCTCAAGTCTTCTTATTGGCTTTTTATTGAAACTTGGGAAATAAAAGTGCCATACAGAAGTTATACAACTTATTGTTGGTTAATGCAAATAAGCAAGTCTCTGTGTAACATCACTAGGGTGATTTTGAGTATCTTTTCATGGGGGGAGTGCACTTCATTATCTGTGCTTTCCACCTCTGGGCTTGATTTTTATTATGCTAATGATGAGCTTTCATGACCCCAGTACTTTCCAGCTCTTCTGCCTACATGATTCAACTACTTAGTTTTAGCTCTTTGTATTCTGATGGAGTGGTAAATGTTCTCAAAGCTACTCCATCAGTAGTGTTTACTCAATGCACACTGAACCATATAGTAGCCAAACACATTGTACCCTATCAAGCTTTGGAAACTCAGCCAACATATATACCCTTTGGTATTTCATAGTTAAAGGTATCATTTTGTAGATTCATACCTTATGCTAACTTGGGTCTATTTTAAACTTTTGTCTTTTTATAATCAATTTGTAACCAAATGCATTAATAATCTTGTATTTCCTTGTTGCTTGATTATAAATATACCCTGTTTCCTGTGTATCGGGGTCTTGCGCATGGAATCTTACTGAACACGTCCATATGTTCTTGACCTGGCTTTGCAAACCATGAAGTGTTTAGAGACTGAAAGGTCCTGCTTTAATAGACAAAATGAACCTCATCGTGAAAAGGCTGAGAGAAAACTTGTAAGTCATAAATGGTATGGAACAGAAGTTTCCTCTTACAGATTTTTCTCCAAGAGTTTCAATATCCCTTTTTCATGGATTTTTCCCCCAACATTTAGTGATCACTAAAATTCAGTCCTTGCTGGAATCTCCTTTCTAATTAACTTTTCTTCTTAACAGCATTTTGGCAGTTCCCGTGACAATCCTGAATTCCCACTCATGTTTCTAGCTCCATACCTTCAGTACCATTACAAAGAACAATCTTATATTATACATTTACCTACAATCAAGTCCCACTGAATTCAGTTAAACTTATTTGCCTCCTCCCATATGGCCACTAGGCTCTGTGCCTCTGGTGATTTCTCCAAGTTGCTGGAGAAAGCAGAACCTCATCCAGAAAGTATTTTTTTACTTTAGGTTTGTTTTGATTTGTTTGATCAGGAGAATACTGACCTGATGAAAGACTGTAGGTCTTCCATGAGGTTGATATTCCCATTGGTGAGTAGAACCAGATAAATAAGTATGTATGCATTATCAGAAACAACAGATGGCACCTTTGTGTTAAGTTCATTTTTGTCTCCTTGAAGGACTATTTCAAATATAAAACTACAAGAAGCCAGGGTGGAGCATGATGCTCTTTGGGCCAAAGGAAACTCTCTTGTGCCACCCCTGGAGCTCCTCTCCTCTACAAAAATGGAATGCAGGTGACTGTACGTGGTGAAATAGATGGAGGGACTTCAGGGAACTGGAAAGAAGGGAGTACGATTAACAGTATATGTATATGTATGGAATTATAATTGTCATATGGACTTACTTAGCAATTCTGTTCAGGACATAAGCATTTTTAATATAAGGAATTACTAATTTGGAAGGAACAGTATTCCAGTTATGGAAATATTAAGACGGAATAGTTATATGATGGAATTATATAAATGTTATATATCGCTGACTAAGCTAGCTTGGAATTAATGACCTGGGAATGGAGAAATGATAGTTTCAACATCAATGAACAATATTAGTTTCTTTTTGCCCACAAATTCATTTAGATGGATGCTACTAAGATTGCTTGGTATCTGTATCCCATTTTCCCTTTTGTGCAATAAAACACAGAGTATGACCAGGTATCTACTACAAATCCTAACTATATGACAGTTTTAAGGATCTTAAGTCCTTAAAGCTGTACTGTAATTAGGATTCGTGGCAGATACTTGATGATTTCAGGTTAAAATGAGCTAAATTTTAAATTTAAATTTAAATTTAAATGAGTTAAAATGAATTAAAATGTCAGGAACAGAATGGAATTAAGGCTGCAATCCTATATTCAATGGGGATTTTCTTCCAAATATGTAGGAACCGTATTTCAATATACCATGTGGCTACAGCCAGTCTCCACTCTAAAGTGATTTCTCATTTTCATAAAGTCAACATGATAAAACTAATTTTATTTGTAATAATTGGGAAAACTTAAATTTATACTGAAAAGACTAAAGAATTTGCAATTATGTGTTAACATGTTTTTGTGACTTCAAATCAGGCCATAAATGAGGATGAAAAAACAATCCTATGTGACTAGGAAATAAATAATTTCAAAATGAGTTTTAGTGGATAATTTCCACAACATCCAGTTTCCAGATATAAAATTAAACAGTTTTTAAAGTTATACTATTTGCCTGAATTAGCTCCCATAATTGATTGGGACACTGATAGAGATCACATCCATTTCCAGTTAATCTCAGTTTTTTCTTAAGGGAAAGGACACTGATATTTCAGGTGTGGCACCAGCTCTTCTTAATCAGAAATCTTTCTGCCATTGTTACATTGCTGACTTTTTAAAGACATTTCCACTTTTACATGCTTAACATCATAAAATGTGCATGACTTTTGTACTAATATAACAATACAGGATATAAATCAAGGTGCCTTGGAAATTGTAGCATAACAAGGTACTGTTCATCCTGGTACCTCCAGTTGGGTTGGACCAATTCGTGTCATTGTCAACCAGCATAAGAATTACAGGAGTGGAAGCCCAAGATATCTGAAAGGCACTAGGTTGGGGAAGGCTGTATTAAAATTCCTAGATCTGTTTCACTGAACTACATTCTCCATAGTTCACCTGAATCAGTATATTGATATGCCAAGGATCGAGTGGGATCAAAAAGAGCTAAGCAAAGGAGAGAAGAATTGCCTAGTTGCATTATTGGGAATTGAGAGAATATGTGGAGATCTAGGGACCATAACTATATGAAGCATATAATTTAAATTATTTATGAATATAAAAACATTTCAAGGATATTTTAGCATAATATAGTGACTAGATTCACACAACGACCTGTGAAATTTACCTACTATATTTTTAGCCTTGTGAATCTGGCAAATTCTGCCCATGCAGTTAGTTTATGGCTCAGTGAATCATGCCAACTATGATTAAGTTAACCAATTTTTTTTTAATCAGAGTTCATAGTTACTGACAAACAGCATGAAAAATACCGTAATTCTATAGGGTTATCATAGTTGGCTGCACACATCCAGATTACCAGTTAATGGCAACACAGTGTCAGTTTTCTATATCTCTTCGCTACCATCACATGATCATCCAGTTTTTTCAGCTCAGATATAGTAGCCCTAAATTGTATGGATCTATAATCAGAAGAAAGTCTGCTAGAGTTCAAGAAAGTTTACTTTAAAGTGCTAGGTAAATAGATTATACCTGTCCATGTTCTTTTGTATTGTCAGTATTATGGGACATTCACTTTCAGCTGATTACCCCTCTTTTATTTAAATTCCCCAGGCATTCCGATAATTTTTACTTGCATTATTTGTTAAATAATCAAGACAGATCTATTTCTTTAAAAGTTGCAAAATTTTGCCACATAATGTGTAAGCTTCGCCCACAAATGGTTGCTAGTAGTTATTGATGAAAGGGGTAATATTATTATCTGTCTTATTGTATCTATTTTTATTGGTCAATGACCAAAATAAAGATGATGATGATGATAGATTATACCTCTGTATAGTGTTCACTGTGATCAAATAGCCCTATTAAATGTGTAACTAAATTACAATTTATATAAACAGGTGATAATATTTTTCTTGTTGAATGAAAACTTCCACCTGTTAAGTTCTACCTTAAGGACTAAAGAAACAATGGCTGGTTTGCACACTACAGCAGGGTAAAATGTGATTGCTTACTTTGTGGCTTAGGTCATGGTATGAACTCAGCCAGGATAGTTGTACGTGTTCAATGTGTCGTGTAAATCTAAGCAACTGGGTTAAATCAGTACAGACACAAGGACAGTGCTTTTCTTTTTGATTTTTCAGCAAGTTTCCCTATTGTTTTCCAAGATTCAGGGTCACTGTGTTCATATATGGTGCTAGTTTGTTTAACAAGCCCCAATAGTTGGGTTCCTTCAATAGTGTAAGTCATAAAATTTGTTGCAGAAAATCAGATTTCTGTCTCCTTTGGGGTTTCTCTCTCAGTTCTAACTGAATCTGTATACAGACTATATCAATCCCTTCATTTAATTAGTGGGGGAAAGTGAATAATCTTTGTCCATCAGCTTTGCCTTCTTGGGCCATGTTACTTCTCACTAAAATAAGTTACAATAATGTTATAGGCTATTAATCTTAAGATACAAAGCCACAGGATTTATACATATCAAAGCAAAGCCAGGGCTCTCTCAAGAGCGTTTATACATATAGTGTAAGTACAACGCATTGCATACAGTTGTTCCAATACTTTTAATATACCAACAGTTCTAAACATGTGGGGAAATCTGCAAAAGAATGTTAACAATTGGCTGTATACAGTATACTTTTACAATGGCATGCTGTGGCCTATCATAGGAAGGACACTGTTAAGTAATGTTTTTCAGAATTTCTCTATTGGATACAGTGCTCACAGAAAACAATGCAATGAAAAAGGGGAAGGCAAACATTTCTTAGGTTATACTTTTAAATTAAGCTCCACTGATATAAGGATCTGTGAGTAAATGTGCTAAGGATTGGGAAATAAGTGTTGAAACAGCAACGCTGTGTAGTTACTCAGTGTACTGCATATATATGAGTTCTCTGCAGATCAGTTAGCTTAACACCTGGATAACTGGTGGAGATTCTATAACGTTATAAAACAAATAGAAAGACAAATGTGGGAATGGAGGACTATAGACAGTGGGATCATGCAACCATTTATCTTGGTAACCTCTAAAACTTGTTTATAATGAGCTTGAGTTAAAAGTGATTTGTGAAATACAATAGCCATATTTGCTGATAACATGTAAGTGTTGAAGGTGATAAAAAAAAAAATGAGAATCAGCTTTTGTACAAAAGAGTTTAAACAATTTCCTTCCCATGGATACAGATTAACCAAATATTAAATATTAAGGAGTAGGCTCAATTGTCAAAGACCATCAACATGCACTGAGTGAGAATCCTTTTTACAAAACTGGTTTTCCACATTTAAGGATATATTTTCTCTTTTTTTTCTGGCTTAGCTTTAACTCTCTTCTGATCGAAAACAAATGGCTTCTTCAAATAGCTTTAGTTGTTGCAGTAAAAGCGCTCATAGGTCTGGGGAGGATTGGGATATGCAGAGAATATAGTACTTTGAATCTCCATATTACAGCGACATCATCCAAACCACAATCACTGCAGAAATACCAAGGGGAGCTGTATTGATGAGGCTTGGACTCTTATTGCAGAAATCTCTTTGGCAGCAAAGGTGTCTAAAACTGTCCACACTAAACTCCTGGGCTACAACTTCTTTGCTGCATTTTGACATTTTCCAGCACTTGTAAGTTCTCAAATGTACTGTAAACAAAATCAAAATATAAATCAAAATTCTTATAACTGAGATCTATTTTGCTTCTGATGAAATTCAAGCAAGAGATGCATTTTAAATGACCACACTAAGCAAAATCAGCTATTTTGCCACTTATAAATATAACATGGAACATTGATTAAAATGACAGTTTAAAAAACAAATCATTTTCCCTTGCTTTGCATTATCTTCCCTTTGCAATATTTGCCTTACCATATGTAGATTCAGAGAATATCACACTTCTCCTCAGAGAAGTCCATAAATGTTTCTCAAAAGTGCTGCAATCCAGTAGGGGCTGCTGTAGGAAGAAGAGGTCAGAGGCAATTTTCATTGCCAGTTATACCACTTTCCTGACTGTTCTGGAAGGTTTCAAAGTGCTCTGGGCAGATCTTTAGGAAAAAAGAGGAATCAGTAATACAGTAGTAATTTTTTTCTTTCCCCCAACCTTTCTCCAGTAACATCACAAAGATGTCCTGTGTCTTGGTCTGGATCTAAGAAGACTATGATGATCTATGCATTATGATACAAAATCCATAACTGGATAATGCCTCTACTTACTGGAACCACCCAAAATTACTTAATGGTTTACATAATATCTTTTGGTTTTAAAGCAAAAATGTAAAAGTTACTATCTCTGCTGCTCAAGATCAGGAACTCTGCACAAAGTAGATGCCTCTGACTTTAGTGCTTGGCTATATACCTTGACTAATTGCAAGAATGGCATTTTTTACTTCATTATTCATAGATTGAGAGATCCATGAAGAAAATGCTATATGGAGCACTGGCATTATAGGGCTGAGCATGCTTCAGAAAGGATTCAGAAAGACCTCAGACCTCAAATGGCCATAATGCTTCTCTGATATTCATTAAAGCAGCCCGTCTTCTATGTAAGCTTGAAAAAAGTTGCAGCTCTTTTAAGAATTACATTATGAGTCAACTACAACTTCTTCCAAATCAAAATACTCTTACAAATCATTTTGAAGACAAGCACAACCAAAAGGTTTTTTTTTTTTTTTTTTTTTGCATTTTCTGTAATTTATAGTTTAAAACTATTTGTTCCTTTTAGACCACAAATCTATGCTTATAGGTTCTTCTCTTCATAGCTGCTTCAATGAAATTTGACCTCTTGAAAAGCTCGGCAGAAGATTGCTAATTTCACTCACTGTGGAATACTGCAATTCACTTACAGAATTGGACCAATATATCAGGTCAAATGACTGTAACAGGAAGGAAGGAAGGAAGGAAGGAAGGAAGGAAGGAAGGAAGGAAGGAAGGAAGGAAGGAAGGAAGGAAGGATCCCAGAAAAGGAAAGAATGAGGATCCTTGAATGTCATGATTGAAGCTTTCTTTGAAAGAGGCTAGGCTGGCAAATCTTAAAGGAGAAATAGAAGTGACAAAGGCTAAGAAAGAGCTGATAGAGCAAATCCAAGTTCTATAGTTGGTGCTTTTCCCAATTCCCAATAAAAAAGACCAGAAGTAATTTTGAGTAAGCTTCCAGAAAGTTTTTCTAGCCAAGAACTCTAGGAAGCAGTTCTCAATGAAACTGCTATAGCTAATCCTAGAGAAAAGGTAGCTAGCTGATTCTAAAAAACTACAGTCATGTAGAAAGAGCTATCTTTGTGTGCATGTGACAAACTCCAAAGCTGCCAATCAGGACAGAAGGTACATGAGAAAGGCCTCTAGAGACTGAGCTAAGCTCGGATTGCTGTGATTATGACCCAGCTAAAAGAAAGCTATGTATTGTTTTCAGATGCCTCTCCCCATGGAAGGGAGAGACCATGACACCTATGTCATAGTGACCATGACATTGTGCCTTGCACAAAGATTTTACATAATTTGTTCTTTTTGATTTCCCATGGATTTTTGCAGGTGCTCTTTCTACAGATCTTCACTCTGTTACTGTGTTCATGGGTACTTTTCTATTAGTAACAATTGTTGGCACCACATTTCTGGAGAGACTCAAGCTGTCATTCAGCTCTCAGCAGTTCCCAGAGATAGAAGCAGAGTTGGGGCCTAAGGAATGATACTGAGAAAAGGGTCAGTTGTAGTACTTAGAATCCAAAGCTTTATACAATCCTCTTCAATCCCTGTGCCCACCCTAGTTGAAAAGGTCAAGGAGTGAGGTTCAGCTTTGGGAGATGGGATGACTTGGGGAATGGAAAATTCATACAAAGACAAAATAAGACACTGTAATTTTCAGGAAACCAAGGCGGAGGTCCAAGAATCTGAGCTTCATTGTTGAAACAGGCTAGGTTTCCAAATGCTTCTTTACCACCTTTCTGTAAGGAGATGACTGATTTAGCTAACAATAATTTTGTTAACATTGTAGGAAGACAAACATATTAATTTATGGTAGCAAAAAATCAGGAGTCTAGTAGCACCTTTTCCAACTAGCACATTTTACTGAAAGGCATAAGCTTTCATGAGCTGCAGCTTATGAAAGATTACTGTATGCCTTTTAGTAAAAACGTGTTAGTCGGAAAAAGTGCTACCAGACTCCTACTGTAGTAATTTTGTTAAAAATGAGACAAGGAGCCTGATGGGGCACCAAGGGAAGTGTTTGGGTGCACACAGAAGTTGATTAAGCAATTAAGCAATTTACAAGAGCACTTTTGTCCATTCTTTAGGATAGTTTCCAGCTACTGCAAATTACTCATTTTACTGCCAATGTTCAACAATCATGAGCGTTACAATTTATGATCATTCCTGAAAAAGCATTGTATTATAATCCTTTCGTTTTAGAATTTTCCCATTGGCAGCTGCTCCAAACAAGCCTCCAAGTAGCATTCTGCATTTTCTCAATGTGACAGGACAGCCTGACTTACCAGGATTTGATCACGAACATGTGCTTTTTTCTTAATTGGTCAAAATATCATTTAACAACCTAACTTTTTTTTTTTAAGTTTAAAGGCTTAAAACTAATATGTTAGAATCTGACAGAAAAACATTTACTATACAGTGACAACCTCATACTCACTAATGTGGGAACAAATCACAGCTAACTCAGTAGAGCTTAACTTCTCAGGAGATATGTACAGGAATGCACTACAGAACATACTTGTACCAACTGAGCCCAAAGGTCAGTTTATTCTTGCAGAGCATACATACTCATCCTAATTTGCAAGCAAGCATCTTCTTCATCAGAACAGGTAAGGTTGGTTCTACAGAGAATAGGACTTTGTTCACAGATATAACATCGAAGTGCATAGCCTGAAACATAAAACAGTATTTTATATGCCAGATTTATGTAGCACAACCATTTTACTATTTCACATGTATTATTTCAGTAACTTAACAACAGCCTTGTTTGGTAGACTAAGACTATTATCTGATCAATATTCTTTGTTTAAGTGCATGTGTGCATGGGAGGACTGGCAGAATATTTGCTTCTTAAAGCTGCTTAATATTTGTATCTAAACTGAGATTTGTCCTGAAGAAATTTGCAGCTCAGTTTCCTGGTCACAATTATCCCAACATTCAGTTACAAAGTTTTAGCGAGAGGCAAATTCTGCATCTTACATACAGTACATTATTTACAAGATGTGGTAGTGTCATATTTTTGTATAGCACTTAAATAACAAATAAAATCTCTGCAGGCTTTTATCCAAAAAGCATATTAATGGACTGCAAGAGTGGTAAGTGCTCTTAGAAATGTTATATACTGTTTGCAGTGGGTATCGTCGTCTACTGCTTTTCTACATCCCAATGTGGCTTGGTCCATCCTCTTTACTATAAATGCAGAAACATCACAGCACTTACTAGAATTGCAGGATATGGTTAGAATAATGAACGCTGCTAGGAGAACGCAGTTCATTTTGTCCATGTCTAGAAGTGGAAACCTACGTGAGACCATGAATAGAGAAGGTGGCTTAGATTAAAGGGTAAAAGAAAATCTGATCTGTCAATCCAAGTAAATGAAGCCCATAAAAATCAAAGCCTGAAAAGCCAGTAAGAAGAGAGATTTCTCCCCCACCCCCGATGGGTTTTTAAAAAGGGGGAGCAGACAACTCCTTTTCCCGAGCTGGTAGAAAACCAAGATAGAAGCCTAGCTCATAAAATCTGGGTTGGAGATCAGAGAAATAATGCAACAATCTAGATGCAAGATAGATTTGGTTGTATTTAATACACAGTGACCTAAGCGGATGGGATTTTTCTTTTGCCTGTGTGCACTTGTGTTGTTGGAATGGCTGACCTAATTCAGCCCCTTCAAAACAAACTGTTCACTTCTTTCTTTCTCCTTCTGTTTCTTTCAGCTCCCTTCTAGTTCTTTGACCATGTTTTACATAATAAAACCTGGAATTCTTAATGAATTAGCAATGCTCGTTCTGAGAAAGAGGCTAGACTTTTGCACACGTTTTTCCTGCCCAGTTAACTTACTGATAGAAGAAAGACTGCAACTTGCCTGGAGAGGAATTTCTCTGGAATAAAGTGGGCGGTGGCGGCATTCATGATTAGTCATTCCCCAAGAATACAGCAGGATTGTGCCTGGAGGGTTTAGAGAGCCTTCGTGGGAGCCCGAGGACCCAAACCATGGCATCCCATGCATTATATAGCAAGGCAATATGCTTTGTGGAAGGGATTCCTCCATGCACTGTTTTTGCCCATTAAAATCTATCACCAGAAACCAGACAACCAGAGTTGCCTTTCCCAGTCTGGTGTTTTCCCACAGTTCTCAGTCAGCATAGCCAACAAGCATCCTTTAGTTTGCATGAAGTTACCTATTAATAATTGGTTTTGTCTGTTAGCATAAACATTAAGGCTGCAATGCTACTTAGCTGGGTATAAGACCCATTCAGTTCAATGGGATCTACTTTGGATTAGAACTGCATTGGATTGCACTCTAAGTGGTTTTGACTTCACTGTAGGGTTAGGGAGCACCAGCATGCTCAACAGAACTCAATATGCACAAAGACAAGAATGAATTAAGACACACACACACATCACAATTAAAAATGAATGGAAAAAACAGCCTAACAAGTACTCTGAAGTGTTGGAATTTAATGTAGCTTGGGGAAAAACTACGAAAAAGGGAGGGTAAAGAAGTTGCCATAGCTCCCACTTCTGTGTTTCAGAGCCAATACCAGCAATTGCAATAACCTAGCATCCTGACTGTATGGAAGGTGGGATGTAAACAACTATATATTGGCTTGCAAGGTAATGCTAGAGTAGAGATCCTACCTTGCATAGAATAGCATAAGCATGCCAAAACTGACTGGTAATCTCCTTATCATTAGCAGAAAATGCTACATGTGGCATGGGTATGAGTAAGCTGCTGACCTAATCAACATCTGCTCTATCTTACTGAACTGCTTGCACAATGATTACATACAGGGAAAATTTCTTGTACCTTGCAACAGAATGTGCTTGTACATGAGATCCAAATATTTATTTGCTGAAAATTTCAGTATGCCTCCGCATTCTATTAACAGAGTAGAGGAATTAACAATGGTATTATATTTAGGGTACAATTTAAAGTAGCTAGAACCAGCTAAAGGGCCCCTGAATGCAGGATAAGTGCCCCTCTGCTACTAGAAAGAAGGATCTGCTGCTGGGACACCATTTACATCATCACAGGTGACCCAGTTCATCTGTGGAAACTCTACAAATGGAGATTTCCCCCTAGCAATGTTCTGTGAGCTGTGAGTAGGAAAAAGGAATGTGTTGGGGGCTGCTGAGGATTTTTGTGGTCTTAAGCCTACCTGTTTCCTCTCATTAATTGTAAGGGGAGGGGGTGGATAGAAAGGAAGTTGTCTTGTACTTGCCGTATTCAGTACATCAAGTCAGAATGGCATAATATGGCTCCCCTACAGAATTTTCTTCCAGTCTCTGGAGGAACCATTCATGAATTGCCAGAAAAGTAGAAGTGTCTCTATTTAAAAAGAGGGCACTTATTTACCTCAAAAATTCTGCCCACTAATTTAGGGGCATAGGTACAAATTTAAAAATAATGGTTATAAACTAAGTGGACAATCAGTGGTATAGATCTTACTCTAGTGAAAAAACTAAGGAGACACTGACCTCATTTGGTCACAGTCTGATATCCAGATGTTCAGGGAGTCCTTTTATAGGACTGTAGTACTATACTCTTATTTATAAGCGGGATTCCTTCCTCCACCTTTTCACCAGTCAAATAGCAGATAACTTTGATAGTAGGGCTGTACAGACATGCGTATAATAAGATAAACTGAAGTCCTTTTCATTATTACTTTTAACTGGCCGTGTTCCAGCTTGTCAATAGCCTTCCAAAGTCACCAAATAGTAGATAACTTTGATAGTAGGGCTGTACAGGCATGCACATAATAACATAAGATAAACTGAAGTCCTTTTCATTATTACTTTTAACTGGCTGTGTTCCAGTTTGTCAATAGCCTTCCAAAAGAGCTGTATACATAATTGGACAGAAGTGTTTCATATGGCCTATAATTCTATTAGGAATGGTGGTGGTGGTGGTAGAGATGGTGTCGTGGTGGAGACTTCATTACTCTGCTGACAAGGAAGGGAAAAAACAGGAAGAGTAAGAATATGTTTTTTTAAAGGTATGTTGAGAAGTTAAGTAACCGACTACAAGATGGAACCTCCTCCATTTAGCAATAAGCCTCTGAAGAGAGAACAAACATATTAATTTCTGCATTCCTGCTAGATGTAATTTCAAACCATAACATAAAGAATTATCAAGCCATATTCAGCACCATTTAGGAAGGCAGAAAAATGTAAAGAGGCAAGACCTCCTTCAGAAGAGGACGTTCTGTAGGCCTACTGTCTCTCAGTAGTACACATAGGGCAAAAAGTCAACGCTTCTCTTGGCCAAGACAACAGGAGAGTCCCTAGTTACTTTATATAGGCAGAAAGCAAAAAAAGACTTTAGATGTTAAAGAGTGGATTCAAGAGATCTCTGCCAGTCCTTGAAATGTCCTTATGCTGTAGAAATGGGAAGGTGGAACACCGGCCCAGATTTAATAACGTACTAAAGGACTGGGCTTGCTCTGTATTAATATTCCTCACTGGGTCTTGCAATATGGGTCTTATTTTTTCTCCTTCTTCTTCTTATGATGATGATGATGATGATGATTTAATTGTATGATCATTGCATTCTTGTCTCTTAATTTAACTCATAAAATCATGAACATTTTATATGTGTTTGTGTGTGTAAAACTAAAAGAAGGGTCCCCAAATGCAGCAAGGCTGCAAATTACCTTTGAAGCCTGCTCTCCCAAACCAATCCCAACTAAAGAGCCTCCGGGCAGAAAGAAGGCTAAAGCGTCCCGCTCATCAGAAAACCGGCTAAAATATAACCGTATCCTTCAGCTTCTCCTTCCAGGAGGAGACCAATACCGAAGACAAATAAAGAGGCATTCTTACCCAAACGCGGCAGATGCATTTCTAAAGCAGCTAAAGGCACAAGAGACCCGTTTTTACCGACATAAAATTGGCCTCCGGACCGGGCCTCTGCCCGTTAGCTTTGAGCCCGGCAAATGCAGCTCGGAAGCGTCACACCTAGCCCGGCGCCTATAAAATCGGCCGGCTTCTCCCTCGGAGCGATCCCCTTCCACCTCCACCCGCAGCAGCAAGTGCGCCCTTCAAAACTGCTCTGCGGATGCACCTTCCTACTTGCAACCGGGCTTCGAAAGAGGTTGGCGGCAAGCTCCTTTCGCGACCGAACGAATCGGCCCCGAGGGCCACGCCACCCTGGACCCCACCGGCCCGCTCTCACCCGGACTGCCGCTTCGAAGCCCCGCCGCGCCGCGCCGCTTAGCCGCAATCCTCCCCCTGCGGCAGCTGCTAAATCCTTAACCTGAGCGGCTCCCTTACCTTCTAGGGCGCTGGCAGGCTCCGCCTTCGGCTCCCTCCTGCCGGTCTGCGGCAAAGCAACTGTCAGCCTCGTTTCAGCGGCCAAAAAGCGAAGGGAAGGGGAGGGAAGGGAAGGGGAGGGAAGGGAACTGGCCATCGGTAGAGAATCAGGGAAATCCCCTGTCAGTCTCAGCACTATTTTGGGGCAATCCTCTCAATAAGAAGCTGGAAAGAAGAGAGTCCAACTAACTTTATCAGTCGTTGGACTATTTCTACAACCAGCAAAACGATATTCCACGTGCTTTTAATGTATTCCGGAAATTAGAACAGTGTCATAGTTGGTAACTGGTAACATCAACACCCAACCCTACCTGAAAATTATGTTGATAGATGTATACACTTCTGAATTCAGTGAGATCTTGCATCTGGCTCCTTTGAGAGATTTTTCTTACCTACTTACCCTACAGTACTTAGAAGCTATCCCACCCAACTAGGACAAGGCGGCAAATGACAAACTCAGTATGCACACGTAGAGCCATAATATAAAATTCAAACAAAAGGAAACATGAAATATGCAAGTGGCACCAGGACAAACTAGGGTCTGAACACAAGGAGAGAAGGGGCTATCCTCACTTCCCAGAGTGAGGTCTGGAGGGACCAGGGACTTGTCTTCCTTTTATGACCCTTCTGTCTTTTGCTATCACTTCTTTCATTGTGTTGCTTTCCAGGGATGAAAAGACACAATTGATAGCATGAGAAATCTCCCATCTTCCAGCATTTTAGTTGTGTTTAGGATTACAGCCTTAAAATCCTCTAGTGGCCTGGCAGCTCTGTTTACAGCAAAGGTTAGCCATATGCCTCTGGGAGGGTCTTAAAAGGGAGAGACTCTCTCAAGTCAAACTCAGTTCCTGGTGACCTGGCACTTCCAAGTAACTTACTTGGCAACAATATGCAAGTGATTTGCCCTTTCTGCCTTCTGGGATATTTTTTTCAACTTTCCTGTCTTGGCTACAGCCCTACAGGGGATTTTGTAGTGATATTCTGTCCAAATATTAACCAGTCTGAACCTAGTTTACCTTTTTGGAATCAGCCAGAGCTAGCTAGGTGGGGCCAACTGCAGGGCCTGAGAAGGTCTAGCTGTGAATAATGTCACTATAGCATCATCCCATAGGTAGTTAATCAGAAATAAACTCCACTTTCTTCAATAGGTCCAAGGAAATGTATTTACAATCCTGCAGAGCAAATTAATTACCATATGTCAGGACATGCCAAGGTTCTTCTGCTGTCTGAGGTGAAGGACAATATGGCACTCTTACTCCTATTTCCATGCCTAGCAGTTAACTGCATTATACTCCATCTAAAGGGAGCAGGCTAGTTTGGAGAGCAAACTATAGCATGCACAGCAACACCTTGTTGCCACATCACATCCTCTAGTCATATGTTCTGTTTGTGGCAGCTGTTTTAGACTGCTGAGGGAAGCTTGGCATGCATACATGAATGAGGTATCACACTGTGTGTGCACGCGCACCTTTGAATCAGTGTTGACTCCTGGCAACTACATGCAGTTTCCTTGGTAAGGTTTTTTGGAAGTGGTTGGCCCTTGTCCTCTTCCTAGAGAAAGGAAGAGTAGTTACAGTATGCTCTTGCCTTCTTCCTCGAGAGAGTGACTAACCCAAGGTCACCCAGCTGGCTTTGTGCCCAAGGCAGGACTAGAACTCAGTCTCCCGGTTTCTACCCTGATGCATTAACCACTACACCAATACAACCTAGTTATTCCCCAAATCTGCAGAAGTACAGAAAAGTCTTGTGAAAGTAAAGAAGACATTTGCTTATTTCACTGCTGTTACTGCATCAATAGACCTGTTTCCTTTTCTAGGGAAAAGCAAGAATGAATATGCTCCTGCTGGCTGCTGTGTCATACTTACAAGGATTTTTTGCAGATTAAAATCACTTGTGAAGGGGGCAAATTCCCCATGATCCAATTTACGAGTGGAGACCACACGATCTGCCAAGTTTTTCTGAACAGTGCTGGGGACAGACTACAAGGTGCTGCCCACTGGAGGGTACAAACCACCTTTATATAGCTGAATAATAAACACAGACCAATAATGATGTCAAATGCCAATCATCTTATTTTTGATAACACAGGTTAGATTTTCTGCTTATAGTGAGAAGAGTTAATAAAACAGAAGTTGGCACGAGTCAGCTTTTGTGATAAGTTACTTCCTAGTTTCCATTTAAAAATACAAGTGCTGATTTAAGATAACTTATGAACCAGCATCTACAAATGCCCAAGCAAGCTATTAAGGAGGCTTACTTGTGTTCAGGGGCAGTTGGGTCTAATGGTTGAAGCTCCAGGCTAGAAACCAGGCTAGAAACTGAGTTCTAGTCCCACCTTAGGCATGAAAGCCAGCTGGGTGACTTTGGGCCAGTCACTCGCTCTCAGTCTCCAACATCAGGCTCAGGCAACAAGCTGGTCGCTCAATTCCTGTTGCAGTCAATGGATCAACATTTAGTTGATCTGGAAAAAAAAAGAAAAGAAAAAAAGAAAGCGGACCCTGCACACGTGGGAAAAATGCTGGGATGAAAAAAAAAAAGCTTGAGTTCAGGGGCCTTGGAAGTTTGGAGGTCTTGGCTCAGGAATTTGTTTTACTCCTTCACTTGCATTTGCTCAGAACTGGACTCCACTTGGGCAAGGTCTGGTAGTGACTTGGGCCACATTTTGCAAAGTTACTTAGGATTCTTTTGCCCTTACAGGGCCCTCTGTGGCATCAAATCTGTCACCTACAAGCTGGACCAAAGCAGTGGTACATCCCTTTTAAAGAGGAAATTTCTCAAACCAGTCATTTACAGAGCATGATGTCGTGAAGGTAAAGTGTGATATAAATCTGACCAACAAATAAGCAAACTAACCGCCATCTCCAAATTCTTGGGTAAGGTTTTGGAAAAGGTTGCAGGGCTTCAGTTGCAAAGGAACAGAAGGAAATGAACTCTGGCAGGTTTCAGGCCTCCTTCAAGGGAAGGAAACAGCATTGGTTACTGTGGTGGATCATCTTTCTCACATTCTGGATGAAATGTATCCTGCATGGTCATATTAGATCTTTAGTGGCTTCAGTACCATTAATCATGGTACCCTTCTGGAGCACCTATGAGAATTGGGGGCGGGGAGACACGGTTCTGCAGCAGTCTTCCTTAGCAGGTGGCTTCAGCTGAGGAAAGTATGTGAAGGAAGAATGGTTGAGTTTGTGAATGATCCAGAGGGAGGCAGTGGAGGCCCTCACCCTTATGCTATCCAACATTTACATGAAGCTACCAGGAAAGATCATTTGTTTGGATTCAGGTATCATCCATACAGTATGCTGATGATGCTCAACTATGCTGTGTCAGCCCAGGCTGAGCCAGGGATGTAATCAAAATCCTGACATGGCGCCTGGAGGCTGCAGAGTTTGGATGTATTCAAATAAGCTCAGATTAAATTCTTGCAAGATCGAGTGATGATTTATCAGTGATAGATCTGTCTCTAACCTAATTCCAGCTTTAACTACTGGAATAGCAGGTGGAAGCTATAGCTGGGGGCTTTGCCTAGCTTTGACTGCTGTGTGATAGGATCAGGAAGCCCAAACTATAGAGATTCACACGTCACCTCAATTAAGCTACTGCAGCATACTCTATGTGGGGGTGCCTTAGAAGATAATCTGGAAGTATAGCAGTCCATCTGCTAACAGAAGGTGGCAGTTACAGTACAGCCAGAGAACAGCTATACTATAGTCATGGCAATGGTTGCTGATTTATTTCTGGGTCTAATTCACAGTTCTGGTTGTCACCCTTAAAACCCTATATAGCTTGGCTTCCAGATATCTTGTAACTGTCTCTCCCATCAAGATCTGGCCTATCTTGTGCATTCCTGCAGGACAGAGTAAGAGTCTCCATCCCACGGGAGGTTAAGTAAGACAACATGCCTTCTCTGTAGTTGTCTCCATGCTGCAGAACACCTTGCCCCCGAAATATGGAATGCCCCAAATCTCATTTTTCACTTAAGATCTAGCGGTTCTGTTGAGGATTTGGGGCCTAATCGTATCCAGGCTGCCTTTTAGATAGTTTGCTCCTGCTTTTATTATATAGATTTCCTCATTTTTGTAAAATACCTTGAGTTGCATAGAAATGGACAGTGAAAAAAACCATGTAATAAATTAATCAAGCCATGTCAAGCATATAGCTCCAATGTAAGAACCATATCATCAAATAAAAGCAAGGTAGTATGTTTAATAACATTATTTTGCACCAGAACAGAATATTGAGCTGGATGTGATATAATGGCATCTTGTAAGGCAACATACTTGGAGGAAAGTGTATGACTTCAAGTATTCCTAACCCATATTCTTAATATTTTTTTACATATACTAGCAATAATAGTACAAGCCCATTAAGTCTAAAAGTGTCTTGTACACAAATGAAGCATTAGGCCTCAAGTTATGCGAGAGCATCATAGAAAATACCCTGCTGTAATAATCAATCTTAAACCCTAGGGGTGCTTGTACATACAAACCAATACAGTATTTTGGTACTCTCTCATATTGCCTTTTTGAGTGTGAAAAGAAACTCTAGTATAAGTCTTACATAAGGCTTAACAAAGTCTTTAAAAACCTTAAAGTATAAAATTTTTATACTTTTAAATTTTAAGGGAAAAAAAGTGGCTCTATCACTATGCATGACATAGCCCCATTCATTTTACATGATCACCACTGCCTTCATCTGTACAAAAACATTAAGTGTGTCTTTGGCCATTAAAGGTTTGCTCCTGAAAAAATGGGCCAGAAGCCTAGGGCACAAACAGTTTCCTCCCTCAATTTCCTCAATACATTTTACATTAAGCTTTTAAGTTGTCTTAAGGTTTCATTTTGGCTTCAGCAAATAGAAGAATGACTAACAACTAATTCAGCTGATACAAAAAAATGTTACGAAGAAATTTCTAATTATTTTGATCCTACACATTTTCGTCTCATTACTCTTTTGAAGTAATTGATAACTCTGGTCCCTTTATACTATATTTCTTTTCCAATTTCTTAGGGAAGCCAACATTTTCCTATCCCCAAATAAAAATAGGCTTTCTTGTAATTCTATGGCACGGCAATGTACTACTTCCATCTACATCAAATATGAAACTGAGGTCTGTACAGATTCCCGAGTATTAAGGGTTTAACATTCAGTCCTATTATGTGTCTATGCAAAAGCTTTACTGAAGTCAATGGGATTAACTTCCAGGTAAATATAAATAATTGCAGCTTAAAAGTATGTTTCCACTATTTCACTTTTCTAGTACCTTTTCCGTATTTTTAAATGGCACGATGCATTTCAACTACCCAATAACTATGCACACAATTCTTGATGCAGATTCTCAGCTATGACTATTTCTCAAATGGTTTGCTTTTCGAAATTATAAAATCCATATATCATTCAGGAAAGACAATAGGTTTATCTTTAAATCAAAATTCGAATCACTTATCACAATAAATGGCATTTGAAGGGTGGAAAACAAGCTATTTACATATTTATATTGTATAATAAATGAGGAAATGCAATAAGCGAGATGGCGCATCCCACATTTCAGGAGGCAAACATTTCATAATCTGGTGCAGCTCAACTAAAGTGAAGAAAGGCTGCAGAAGACCTATATATTATCAGGGAATGAATGCAGGATTAAAAACATGACCAGCTTCTTTCTAATCATTTTAGTTTCTTGCTATATATCTTAATTTAAACACATACAAGAATACCCAATTTAACCTAAAGGTTAGAGATATAAATTCCAAATATTTCATTCACTTATGACAGAGGTAACAATACAAAACTGTTGCAAAAATGGCATGCCTATTATTACTATTTTATTTGCCATTAGAGTTTTATATAAAAAAGAAAACCAAGCACCATTCTACATTTAAATAACTTTTATATTACTAAATGTAAAGCACTCCCAAATGTAAAGTTTTTTGAAATAAAGCTTCCCATGCTACTGCATTTCCATCTTTACCTCACAAATTCATCTTCAAAAACAAATGAAAGATAAAGGAAAATCCTGTTTGTATACCTGATTAGGTACAAGCCAGAACCAGTACCAGCATTCATATTAGTTGCTCCACTGTCAAATATTTTATTTATATATCTATATATCTATATATCTATACACACACACACACACACACACACAGATGTGTGTGTATATTTATATATGCATATGTGTGTGTATACATACACATACACATGTACACTCATCTATACGCAGAACTCCTATTTCAAAAATCTGATCAGGTCTGACGTGGACAACGCCCAGAAGGAATGGGAATGCCTAGAATTCTATGCCTATCTTCATATTCGTCAGTATCTGTTGAATCTTCATCCTCATCCATAGCACAATCATTATGGTTGGTTTCCTAAACACAAGAGAAACAGCAACACAATTCAGATTTTCAGTTTCTTTGCAAAACCAGCCTTAGATAGATAGATAGATAGATAGATAGACAGACAGACAGACAGACAGACAGACAGACAGACAGACAGACATGTATGTATGTATGTATGTATGTATGTATGTATGTATGTATGTATGACTGGCTCAAAGTCACCCAGATGGCTTTGTGCCTAAGGTGAGACAGTCTCCCAGTTTATAGGCTGGTGCCTTCAACCATTACCCCAAACTGACTCTCTAATGTTTATGTTACCATCTCAATAAAAATGCAAAAACAGAATCATAAAGAAGTTAATACATTAACATCTCATTTTTGCTTTCTGTGTTATCCATATACTTTCAACTTGTTTTCACAACTGGCTGGCTAAATATTTGACTAAATTCTCACTACTGCCATATTCTACTTATCAATTAATAAATCTAAATAGAACATTTGTTTTTAACAGATACCCTAAACAAACTGAAATTTACAAAAATGTTGAAGGATGTACTAGAAATCACTATTCAGTTATGTACAATGTTTCACAGTCAATTATATAAAATGCCTAAATCATTGGGCACTGTAACATTGTTAAGTAGAAACAAAACATGGATTCTTGACAGAATAGGATATGAAACTGAATCTAAATCTAGTATTTTTTTTAATCAGCTAATTCAATTTTTGTAGAAGGTCCCATGAGTGTAATATTCACATCATTGTTTTTATTAAAACACTATCTTTTATTGTTTTCCTGGAATTTTCTAAATGCTTTATGAACCCTACCCTGAATAATTTGCGGAGAATGATGTTAGGCAATTTTTTAAACAAAGCACATCAAGATAAGATCTGCTTTTTTTCCATTTACACCATTACAGAGTACCTAAATTAACAGAATATAAACAATAACTGTCACTAGAAATATAGTCCAAAATAATCCTTCTGTCAAAAAAATTTCTTTCTCAGTTACTAATCATATAAATAGCACTGTAATTATATATTAATCCTTTATCTAAAGTTCATCTTGCTGAATTCTAAATATTTTTAAAAGAAATTACATAGCACTTAAAGATTTTCACAGTAATTGTAACAGATCCTCCACTCTGCATGTTTAATACAGATTTAATATCAGAAAGCAAGTTAGATTGTTGAACACCCAATGCAAAGTATACAAGATTATGACTCATTGCTTCTGAAAGTTATGAATTGTATCAAACTATGACCATCCTCTGACACAACGGGGAGGCTGGAGGTAAGTTTGATTAGAGCAATGAAGTCTGTTCATATAGGACATAGCCTTCTTTGATAATTTTTATGCAAAAGGAATACTATTTTAAAAATACAAGTCTACTAGGTTTTTAGGAACCGGATATAAAAATTATTGCCTAAACCCAGTTGCTTCAACTTACCATACGTGCTATGGATACTTTGAATGTTGGGCAAACCATGTGAAATCTAGGAATAGTAACATTAAAAAATCTATCTTTGTAGTATAGACAATGGAATGTATAGTATCCTTCCATGTATCCTGATGTAGTAGCAAATGTAGTACAACTAGTATACTCATAGACTCGACCAGGACTAATTATTGGAAATTCTCCTGCAGAAATAAAAAGATCAGAGAACTTTAGAATTAAGTACACTTAAATTAAAGCCAAATTATATGTTAGGAGTAAATAAGATTTAAAAATGTGATTCAATAGCTCATATTTATTTTGGAAAAGAAAAAGATGTAATGGACCTCTTATGGATCTCCTGGTAGCTATACAACAATCAGAATACTGAAATTTAAATTTAATCTGAATATGGATGTACATGAGTTGATCTAGTGTGAAATAAATTCTGGATTGAGGTACCACAGCTGCTTATGTTTTTTCCTTTAAATTAAATGGCCAATTTAATCAAACTTCTTCATTATTTTGAGCATATCAACCAACCATTTCTTCATGTGGTCAACACTTTGAAACAATATGTCTTACCTACTACTCCAGGACCCTGAACCTCCTCCACATCACCTTTGGCATTTGTTATTCTCCAATACCGGCTATCTAATTGACAAGCCTTCTCTGGAAGTGCATCTTTGGACATCTCAATTCTAATAAATTATACAAAACACTCCTTTTAGAAATGTGTCACTTACATAGCACAGCAGCACATATTGTCCAGAAACATTAATTTGTGGCTCTTGGTGAAAATATTTTTGTAAAGGAAGCAGAACTTAGGCTGTCTACATTACATATCAGCTTGTGAATACAATGCAATGTGAGAAAAGGAATGCATTTAAAAAAAGAAATAACCATTTTTTTGAAAAGGAGAAAGTAAACAGCAGATATTCTGCTTTTCATATATACAGCATCACTTCACATTCCTCCGTGATACAGTAAATAAGTGCTGAGCATGCTTTTTAAAAAAAAGTCTAAAAAGTATCATCTAAGAAAAATATATTAGTGAAATAGCCAGAAGATAGCCATATGTATCCTCTCATTAGTATTCTGTGATAACTGGCTGTGATATCTGTAGAACCATATTACATCATCACATATTACAAGGGCAATAATGCAACGTTTTCCTATGGAGAAATATACAGCAGTTTGACTGTATTGGAAATGGAAGTAAAATGTGTAAGAAATAGTACACTGAGGAAACAAATCTGACACTTGTGGAAACAACTATGTGATTATTATAGGGAAAAAATACTGAATTGGAATGGTTCTAAAAGGTCTATGTTCTACATTGCAAAACAGTCCAAAAAATTGCTTTGGGTTCTCAAGGGAGCCCTGTAGAAATCAGTATTTGCACATTTTTTCTATTATGCTTAAAAACACTTGTACTTTAAATATTTTAAAATGTTGTTAGTGATTAAATAATCATGTAGCAACATACTGTTAATTCAGTAACATGGTTTTACTATTCTTACCTGATTCTGTAAGTGAAGAAGTAATGAGGCGGATGTACAGAACTGAGTTCAGGTAGGAAAGATGTGGACACTGAGACAGTAATATCTCCTGTTTTTGCTACACAGTCTTTTTCATGAACATATCTAGCAAATGAAAAAGTAAAAATTTGTTATCTGACATTTCAAGGAGTAAATAAATATTGAAAGATTAAATTAAAGCCAACATTTCACATTTTAAATAATACATTTTATACTTTAACCAAACCTGTATAAATGCTTCTACTATTTCTACTGTATTCACATCTAAATGCTCTAATGGATACTTCCTCACATCTACTTTTCAGCATTACAAATACTTGTAAATTAAATTAACAGTCCTCATATCATGAAGATGTTAATTAAAACTGAAACTGGAAATTCATGTTTCTAAGAGCAACTATGTATGCCATTCAGAGAGCCAAATTGGTAGCTACTGTAGAATTCCCTAAATTGTATAGCATGCTATTCTCCCTGTACAATTTAAAAAACCCTGCATAATCAGTGGGGCTCCCAACTCATGTTTAATGAGTAACAGCATCACAGCAATGTAGTTTATTATGCTGTGTACAATAATAAAAAAAAATGATAATACCACCACCACAATACCACCATTTCTCCCATTTCTCCACATTCTCCCATTTCTGATGCTGGTAATTTGATCTCCAAAGGCCTTCTAGAAAGCCATGTCTTAACAACTATCCAGAAGGTAATGATAGTAGGAACCGTTCTTGCCAGGGGGTGGGGGTGGCCCAGTAGGGGCAAGCTATTCCAGAGAAGGGGAACTTCTACCAAGAATGACTGCTTCTGTGCCCTTCTTAATGTAGTCAACTTCAGTAGGCATTCACTGTTTGTCCAGATTGGATAGATAGAATCTAGCTGGGAAAACTTTGTTTAGCATAAAACAATACATTAGGAAAACATTTTTCCTAACATTTTTCCTTTTTTTTGCATTAGGGAGAAGTGATAACAAATGGCTTTTTAAAATCTTCATTAGAAAATATTATAATATTCTTTAAAGAACGTTGGAATCATTTTTAAAATAAAGACAGTAAGACACATTTCTCTTAATAGTTTTGCACTTGTTATTAATATCTTTTAGAAGACTATGAGGCTTTGTTTCTGTAATCTAAATCTGTAAACAAAAACCTTTGTTTTCTCATTTGCATTTGCATCATCTAAAATACTATCAATATACACATTTATACAGGTTTCAGTTGGTTTTCCTTAATTGCAATAAGATATAACACTGTATAATGTATTGTAACAGTACTGTACTCTAAACTAAAACTAAATACCTGAAAATCTGGTCTCGGATGATTGGATAGCCACCTGTTATTACATTGTTTACATAGGAGGTGAACCATTCCAAATAGGAATTACCTAAATGTTAAAGAGGGAGAAACAGTTTACAAGGAAAAAAACAGAAGATCAATTGATCAGAAATGCTATAAAACTCAGGTCTACCTCTGGAATAGATAAAGATGTACAACAAGGGCAACTATAAGCAAGTTAAGTATGTGATTAATCTGATACAATATTAATTTATTATTTATAAACATAAACATCAGAATGACACAGTAAAGACTGAATAGCTTGCGCTTTATGTGGAGGTACAGAATCATGAGGCTGTTGAATATCACAGTAAAAGACATCACTGCGGCAGAAAGATGGATTGGAAATTAGTTTCCAAAGGCTTATATAACCTGGACAAAGTTTTAGGATAGGGAATACGTGCTGAGAGTAGTAGCTCCATATAATTTATTTCCTCCCATTGTGTTTAAATAGCTGCAAGCCAACTTTCTCCAATCAGATGAGTTCCACTTATGTTAGACTATAATCTCTCTCATCTGTAGCTGACCCAGTAATTGGCTCATTTACTTAGTAAGAGGGAAGCTGCTATAAACTGAAAGGCACATAGTAATAAATCAGATATGCTGAGAATCTGTTGAGAATAAGCATGTACATGTAGCTCATCATTCTAATTAGCTTCTTCCTTTTACTCCTTCTGAAAATGTTTGCCCATTAGAGTTCCAAAATATATTTACCTGTGATAAACATATCAATTGCAGATGGATTACGGGCCATTTGATCCTTCAAGTAAAAAGAAACAGGTTATTGGTATCCTAAAAATGTATTTTTAAAAGGCACATGTACTATATAGACAGTAATAAGATTTCTGTCAAGATTCTATAGACCTTTAGTCCAGTCCTCTCTAAAAAAAAAAAAAATTACATGCCTTTTGTGCAAACAGATTGTTTCCTACTCACATTTGTAATAATATAGCAAACTAAGCTGGAAAACTTAACTTTGTTGAAATTATATTATCAAGAACATAGTTGGAAAAATAACTAGAAATATCACATGAATTAAAGCCTTTAAATTCATAACTTTTAAAATATTGTTATTCTAGTTTAGGCAAAACAAGATGTCCTGTTAGGATGCAGCCTTTTACACTGAAGTTTCAGTCCTAAAACAGGCAAAAATACTGTATTTTAATTTAGATTATGCTATTGAGTTGTACTATTACATGTAACTTTACACCCATTTTCAGGATTTATAGTTTAAAATACTAATGCAAAATTCAATCAATTACACAGGGAAGAAAATTAAGGCCTTGGTATTATACAGATGGAGAAGTTATATTACAATATATTTGGGAAATGAAAGTTTTGGTTTCAGGAAATGACTGCAAGCTGGAAGATTCCCCTTTTAGGGGAAATAAAACAGGATGTAATGGCAAGCAGATCAGATGTGATTTTCACAATTTAAAAAGAAGTTACTGGAAATTTACCTTGAATAAATTCAAAATATAAAAACATGATAAATAAAACATGTTTTTCTACCATTAAGCAAAACCCTACTGTGTTATCAGGGCTGTAAGAACAATCTGATATGTAAATGACAAGACTGATTTTTATGTGTTACCATAATAAAAAGATGGTATAGTTCGCTTTTTTATTGTACTGCCAAATAATGTATTGCTACAGATAAACCTTTGTCTTGATATTTTTAAAATCAGCAGAGCGGTTTCAATAATCTACAAATTAATTTTTCACACTATTCATATAACCAAACATTTCCAAAAGTATGAACTTTCTTAATAATATACTGAGAAAAAACTATAGCTACATCATTACATTTTAGTGACTTGCGGTCAAATTTGTCAGTCTATTCCTAATTACCATGCAATATTTTATTTCTGCTCATTTCCCACTCACAGGTTCTCATCTAGCAGCTGCTCTGACTGTTGATTCTTGATGCAAAGGTTTTCTTTCAACAGCCTAATTAATTTTCACTTTTCTGACAGCCATTAGAGCCCTTGCTATCATCTCAAACTTGCTTCCTCTCCACCAGTTAGAACTTCTAAACATTCCTGTGACCTTTTGCCAATGATGGAAAGGGGGGATCACAGATGAAAAAAAACCCTTAAATATTCTGCACAAACAATCAGATTATGCCTACCATATATTGTATCAATTTCATGAACTGAAGTGGGTGAAGAGCATTATTGCTGTCTAAAGATCTATTTACAAGTTTTTCTTACTGGACATTGGTAGAAGATTTCATAATTATTGCGACCCTCCACGCTTTCCAGAGCCATATACTGACTCAATCCAGTGTGAATGCAAAAGGTTAAGGGAAGGCATTGCTTCAGTCCTAGTCGCTGCTGAAAACCCCCAGCTGCCGTGTCAATGTCCAACAAATCTTCAGAGCGATAGTGATTGGAGAGTGCCATGCTTCCCATCAACCTTTGTATAAAAAAAAGTTTAAAAATATGCTTATAAGAACATTAACATAATTTTAGAAAAAATATTTTAAATATGCATACGCTTGTATATGTAATGAATTACAAAAAAGCAATTACAATTAATTTTAACATCTTACCCTGGGACAACTAGCTTCTGTCCATTATGGATTCGAAATGAACATCGATAATCATCTGGTAATTTGCAACCAATCTGTGCCTCCACAGCATCCAGATCGTCTTCCTGAACACTGTCTGTGATATTGAGAAGTTACAAGTTTTCAGACATGACTTCACACAATATAAACAGGCAACAATCGAAGACCCAATGCTAAACTGCTCAGCAAGTCCCATGGAAGTAGCAATTCTGACAACTGTGTTAGGTTCATCTTCAGAGTTTACTTCTCTAAAATGGATATTCTTCTACATTTCTTATATAATAAAATAGTGTAAAAAACAATAGGGCTGAGCAAAGCGCTTTGTAACCTGTGGGAGCCCAAACAGCATCTCTGTTGAAATTTTTAAAACAGATGCTTCTTAGGTAAGGCTCATATGGAAGTTTCTAAGACTGTCTTTGTGTTCATGTACATGCACTACAGCTTCCCTTCACACTGAAAGAGTTGCAGCTGCATTAATGATTTGAAGAGAAGTGCTTCATTTGTGCTCCTGAACATTGCAGAGCACCTCTTTGGAATGCTTTGCACATTCCTACAAAATAATAACTAGAAGTGAATAAATTATTTTACTTCCAAAACAACTACATGTAGTCCTGGGGTTGCGATGGCAATAGTCTCTTGTTTAGACTATTGCAATGCACTCTGCATGGGGCTACCCCTGAAAAGAATCCAGAAGCTACAGCTGGTTCAAAATGCAGCCGTGCAGGAACTGCATTGAGTGCCAGTTTGCTTCTGGGTCCAGTTCAACGTGTTGGTTATCACCTTTAAAACCCTACATGGCATGGGTCCAGGTTACCTGGGAGACCGTCTCACTCCCCCCGTCCCACCCAGTGAGGCAGAGGAGGCATGTTACGGATCCCATTGGCGAGAGAATGTCAACTGGCGGGTCCTAGGAGGAGCGCCTTCTCTGTCGTTGCCCCTGCCCTATGGAATATTCTCCCCCTAGAGGTAAGGCGGGCCCCTACCCTCCCAGTTTTCTGGAAGGAATTGAAGACCAGGCTCTGCCAACTCACATGGGGTGAGAAGAGATACAACCAACCCTGGGGTGGCTGATGCCTTTGTGAGAAAAATGAATCTTTGGGTGAAAAAGACAAGTTTCTAGAGGCCTCAGATGAATGGGATCGCCTTAATAAGATTGAAACAAAGGCATGTGGAAGCATCCTTGAAGCTGATGTGAACCAGGCCGGTTGTAAACTCCTTATCACAAACATTCCCATAGCAACCTGGGCATCTGCCCTGAGGGAAGATGCCTTCTTCCTGGCATTTGGCACCTTGAACTAATTTGTGTCTTCTTCTCTGTGACACTATTGTTTTACTAGCAGATAACAGAGGGGCAGAAAGTAACTTGAGAACTATTGCCTATTTAGGTATGCCTGCATCATCATATGAATATGTATGCGTATACATTCTTTTTCCCTTCCCCTTCTTGTAGAACTGTATAAATATCAGAGCATCCATTTTGCCTGTAGGGGAGTGCCTCCCACTAACTTCTGGTGGGTCCCCCTCCAGTACGTATTGCTCAATAAACACTGCAGTGAAGCCTTGATTATTCTGCATTTGTGTCCTGCGTTTTGATCCCACACCTTGATGACGCTCCCTGAGTGTAATAACTCCTAATTAACATCAGTCTCTTGGAAGTATTATATGGGAATCTTGTACTGTATTTTAATTAATATTTATTCTATTTTAATTAATATTTATTCTTTTTACTGTAAACTGCCCAGAGTTGCTCTGTAGTGAGATGGGCGGTGACAAATGTGAAATACAGTATTGTGCAAAAGTTTTAAGCAGGTGTGAAAAAATGCTGTAAAGTAAGAAAGCTTTCAAAAATATATATTGTAATTGTTTATCAATTTACAAAATGCAAAGTGAGTGAATAGAAGAAAAATCTAAATCAAATCAATATTTGGTGTGACTACCCTTTGCCTTCAATCCAGCATTAATTCTTACATTTGCACACTTTGTACAGTTGCACAAAGTCAAGGATCTTATAGGATTAGAGTCAGGTGTATGATTAACCAATTATACCAAGCAGGTGCTAATGATCATCAATTTCATATGAAGGTTGAAACACAGTCATTAACTGAAACAGAAACAGCTGTGTAGGAGGCTTAAAAGTGAGTGAGGAACAGCCATGCTCTGCTACTAAGGTGAGGTTGTGGAAAAGACTTTTATGTCACAGGACATATACCATGGCAAGACTGAGCACAGCAATAAGACCCAAGGTAGTTATATCAGCAAGGTCTCTCCCAGGCAAAAATTTCAAAGCAGACAGGTTTCAAGATGTGCTGTTCGAGCTCTTTCGAAGAAGCACAAAGATACGGGCAATGCTGAGGACTGTAGACGCAGTGGTCAGCCAAGGAAACTTAATGCAGCAGATGAAAGACATCTCATGCATATTTCCCTTCAACAATGGAAGATGTCCAGCAGTGCCATCAGCACAGAACTGGCGGAGGTGGGAGCCAGGTATCCCCATCTACTGACTGGAGATGTCTGGCCAGAAGTGGTCTTCATGGAAGATTTGCGGCCAAAAAGCCATACCTCCGACATGGAAACAAGGCTAAGCAACTGAACTATGCACGAAAACATAGGAACTGGGGTGCAGAAAAATGGCAGCGGGTGCTCTGGACTGATGAGTCAAAATTTGAAATATTTGGCTGTACCAGGAGGCAGTTTGTACACCGAAGGGCTAGAGAGCGGTACAATGATGAGTGTCTGCAGGCAACAGTGAAGCATGGTGGAGGTTCCTTGCAAGTTTGGGGCTGCATTTCTGCCAATGGAGTTGGAGATTTGGTCAGGATCAATGCTGAGAAGTACAGGCAGATACTTATCCATCATGCCATACCATCAGGGAGGCGTGTGATTGGCCCCAAATTTATTCTGCAGCAGGACAACCCCAAACATACAGCCAATGTCATTAAGAACTATCTTCAGTGTAAAGAAGAACAAGGAGTCCTGGAAGTGATGGTTTGGCCCCCACAGAGCCCTGATCTCAACATCATCGAGTCCGTCTGGGATTACATGAAGAGACAGACAGGTCTGAGGCAGCCTGCATCCACAGGAGATCTGTGGTTAGTTCTCCAAGGTGTTTGGAACAACCTACCTGCTGAGTTCCTTCAAAAACTGTGTGCAAATGTACCTAGAAGAATTGATGCTGTTTCGAGGGCAAAGGGTGGTCACACCAAATACTGATTTGATTTGGATTTCTCTTCTGTTTGTTCACTTTGCATTTTGTAAATTGATAAACATAAACAATTACAATATACATTTTTGAAAGCATTCTTACTTTACAGCATTTTTTCATACCTGCCTAAAACTTTTGCACAGTACTGTATAAATAAACAAACAAACCAGGACTAGGATTGCTGTTGCTAAGCGATGCGATAATAGAGCGCAACATCATGTGACAGCATCGCTTAGCGACAGCAATCTCAGCAGTCCTGGTTGCCACTGTAACCCCAGGTGGGTCGTTAAGCAGGAAGAGGTGGGAGTCCCAGGTAAGGAGCGTGGGTGGGTGCTGTGGGTGGCTGCTAGGGACGCAAGCAGACTGGTAAGGGCAGCAGGCAGGCACTGGGGAGAGTGGGCAGGCCAGCAAGGCCGCAGGTGGATGCTGGGGAGCAGGGGCAGCCTGGTGAGGGAGCAGGTGGGCGCTGGAGAGCGTGGGTGGGCCAGGGAGGGCAGCGGCAGGGCATTGGGGAGAACAGGCAGGCCGGTACTGGAGCTCCTTGGGAGAAAAAGTGGCAAGAGTGAAGGGAGTGACTTGCAACCTTCCCTGTCAGCTTCCCCCTTGACTTTGCTTGTGGGAAGCCAGCAGGGAAGGGTGCAAATGGTGATCATGTGACCGTGGGGAAGCCGCAACTTCACAGACCAGTCATAAGTCCCCCTTGTTCAGTGCCTTTGTAATGTTGAATGGTTGCTGAATGAATGGTTGTAAGTCAAGGACTACCTGTAAACAGGAACAAATTATTTTAAAGCCCAAAAGGCAATTTGAAAGCCTTTGGGGTAGATTCAGTCCTTGGAGTAATTCTACCTAGTCCATTCCAGTCCTAATACAAACTAAAATGGGTCTCAGAAATTTTCCAAGAAAACATTTTTAACATCAAGGTTGCAGCCTCAGTGTTTAAAAACTTACTAATGGTTTGCCAAGATAAGATCTATGGATAAAAAGTTCTGAGGAGGTTAAATACTATGTTCCAAACCAGCTGCCAATTTCTTTTAACACTCAGCCAGCTATCTTCCCAATTTTCTCATCCAATTCAACAGTTTTTTCTTCTTAGTTCCTCTACTCAGATTGGACTGTTATAAACAGCACAACTCCAAAAACTTTGACTATGTTGCTAGAAAATCATATTTGCTTCTTTACTAAAAAAACCCCCCATCAAACAATTTTGTTTCTGTGCAAAACTGGAAATCAGGATATTAAAAAGAGGCAAATTTCTGTAAATACACCCACACAGAAACAATAAACTCCATTAGGGAAGTACAGAGCTCTAGATTTAAAGAGCAAACTGTGATTTTATTTGTAGCACCTGTAGGAAATACCTTAAAACAACTACATCTTTTCCTCAGATCATGTGACTGCCCTCCGTAGCTGGCACACAATCCTTGGAAAAAAAGCATTTAGTTTAAGGTGTTGTGGATAGGTGCTATATATATATACCCATGGGCACTCCAAATTGCATTTTGCTCTTTAAATCTGGATCACTGAAGAGCCCAAAACTCCATCTCTACACAAAGTCAAAATTAGTAGCACAGGTCAGGCCTGCAAAAAAAAAAAAGGCACAATTTACAATGTTGTACAACTCTTCCACAATAGATGAATCAATAACATTAATTTTGGATTAAAAGGTTACCAAAGGAGCTATCCCAATCACTATTTTAAATGGCATGTAAATGTTGATAAGAATTCTGTGACATCTAAGGCATACACTCTGTCCATACTCTTGAAGTTTATAAATACAATACAGTGGTACCTCGGGTCACAAACACTTCTGTTCACGACCAATTCGGGTCACGAACAGCTCCGTTCGCAAAATTTTGCTTCCGTTCGCGAATGCCGGATCGGGTGACGAACAGGATCCGCGGCCATCTTCCCTCCCGTGACACGTGGTCGTGGCTTCCTGTAGGGAGGGGGACTCTCCCTCCAAGCAATAACCGCCTCCCCACCCACCTTCCTGTCCTCCACGCCAGAAGTCGCATTGAGCAAGGTTAGCGTTCTCTCTCTTCGTACTGTATTTTGTTTCATATTTTTGCGGTTTAAAAAAAAAAATACATATGGTTCAGAACAGATTAACTGTAATTATATTGAACCTTATGGGAAAATTTGATTCGGGTCATGACCAACTCGGGTTGCGACCAGAGTCACGGAACGAATTAAGTTCGTGAACTGAGGTACCACTGTATTTAACATCTTTTTATAAGATATAACCAGAACCCATTCTTCTTAGCTCTTTCCATTCTAGATTCTTATGTCAAATAATCAGATTAGCATTTCTTCCATACAAGAGATTGAAAAAACACTTCACCGTTGTCATCTTAACAAATAAACCAAGTATGCAGCATTAAATTACTGTTGTTGCTCTGCAGTATTTATATAGCGGGGTCACTTGCTAATATTTGTTACTCAGTTTCTTACATAAAAAATGGCAAAGGTAAGTTCAAAATTTGGAAAGAAAAATCAGGTACAAAGCTTTCCAAAATGTCAAATATATTAACAATACCTTTCAAAGAACTAATCATCCGAGGACAGTGCTGCAACAAATATTTTTCCAAATCATCCCAGGCTTTTTTAAGTGTAGCATAATACTGAATATATTTTCCTAAATCGGCATACATATCTATGAAAATTGCTTTCCAGCTCTTATTTCTTCGAGACTTCTCAGCTCTAAAAAATAAAATATATACATACATTTTAAAAGCAGCAAATGGTAATACAAATACCACATTTATACATTATGTACACTGACAATATAGATAAGGTTAGAACAGCTGTTTCAAAATTGACATTTGTTAATCTGAGCCTGAAGTGGCTTATTTCTTGCTCAAAATGTTTTGAATTAAAAACTTTCTACACTCCATTAATTAATGCAACATAATTTACAAAGATAGGGGAGATCAGCCCAGATCTATTGACCACCAAACCACCTCTTCTACTCTGGCAAATTTGAGCTATTCTAGTACACCTGCAGAAGAACCAATTAATCTTTTAGAAGCTGTTCCTGTAGAATAAATATTATCATGGCAAACTGATATTTAGAAAAATTTCCAGCTATCTAAAAATGAACAAAAACCCAACTCTTAATTCAATATTTTAAAATCTCACTCTCTCTCCACATACATATTCATTCTCTTCCAACCCATACTAAGCTTAAGGAAGTAACATATCAACCAAGAGAAAACCTCTGTGCAATCTACACATGAACTACTACAGTATGTAAGTGTAGATATAAATAATTTATAAAGATATTTATAAATATTAATAATTCATATGTTAATACCAAATAACTCAGATGGTTACACCTAGAGGCAATTTCAAAGCCTTGTTCTTCCTTCTTACATTTATTAACTTAGATTGGATAAATATTTAGAAGCCATTTTTATCTTATGAAAAATCAAATACTATCCATACTTACTCAGACAAAAGCCAGTATTTCTTACAATGCCTCTTCCACAATGGATCATGGATTGAAAGTTGATTTAATCTACGACTTACAAAACAGCAACTGCAATACAGATGTATCAGATTAAATTTGTCTACAGTCATAATAATGCCAGAATCGTTTTTATTACACAGTAGAGAATAGAGCTGAAAACCTCCCATGTTAAAAATGAAACCAAACGTTTTATGCAGATGTTTAATATTTAAATGATCACACATTCAATTATTTAGAAGTAGAAGTTGTAGATATATATTTATTTGAATTCACTTATTTTCCTTTTTTTAAGCTTTCAGGATTCAGTGTTTGAAAGAACCTGCCAGAGTTGTTCTGGACAGATAGAATGAATGACAAGAAAACATGAGAATCATTGCAAAAGAAAGAAAATGTTAAAAACCTCACCTTCCAATCACTGGAAATTGTATACATTACTTTCTTACTTTTCAATAAATAACGCAAACATATTACCCTTAGTGAATTTCCATTTATAAACTGGAATCTAAATATGTCAAACTCAACATTTTATATAAAATTCTGTCACTGCATGGAATACACGCTGTACCCTCAAGGAACAATCCATATAGTGTTCCCATTAATATTTAGTAATAATGAACGGCCACTGCAGGTACTATCAGGCCTTGACCCTGCTGGCCTTTTGGAAAACCCTTAAGAAAACCCTATTTACAGGGCATGGGGGTTGGGAGAGTAGGAGAGTCCATGATGTTCTGATTGACTGGTTTACTCAGTTGCATGTTCTTTTATTTTGTTCTAATTCTTTTACCTTGTTATGGTTTTGTATTGATTTTTAAACTTTTTAAAGTCACCCCAAAGACACATTTCAGTTCTTCCTTTCATAAGGGTTTTAACTTTCAAAACATGCTTCTTTCTCTCTTACAGTTTAGAATTACTGTATTTACCTTGTTATGGTTTTGTATTGATTTTTAAACTTTTTAAAGTCACCCCAAAGACACATTTCAGTTCTTCCTTTCATAAGGGTTTTAACTTTCAAAACATGCTTCTTTCTCTCTTACAGTTTAGAATGGGATTATCTATTACAGCTAAGTGCAGAGAGACACAGAACTGAAAAAAATAGTCTTTTTTTACAATGTATAATTAAATTATGAAATTTATTGCTGCCAGATTAGCTCATAGCAACTAACTGAAAGTTTAAAAAGAGACTAACAAATCAAAATCTGCTGAAATGAAATAAATGTCAAAATATTTATCCATAATTTTGATCAGTGACCCTGACTGCTCATTGGAAGGATTGATAATGAAGCTCAAGCTCAGATACTTTGGTCACCTAATGCAAAGAGAGGACTCTTTGGAAAAGACCCTGATGCTGGGAAAGACTGAAGGCAAAAGGAGAAGAGGGCGGCAGAGGATGAGATGGTTAGATAGCATCACCGAAGCAATGAGCATGAAGCTGAGCAAACTCAGGGAGGCAGTGAAGGACAGGAAGGCCTGGTGCGATATGGTTCATGGGGTCACGAAGAGTCGGACATGACTTAACAACTGAACAACAACAATTTTGATCAGATGTTCATTATGCAATTCATTATTAAGTCATTTAGTGGCCCAACTAACCACTGAGGGACCTCACTTTCAATTTCTCTTGACATTGCTTTTCCTACACATACACTAGACATTAGCTGTAAGATATGTATTTTTATTTTCACTTTTTTCACTATTTAAGCGCTCAATAGGCTCTGAATGTGATAGGGATATGGCAGAGGATGCCTACTGTACTTAAATTATTTTTTTCTGGCCATTTCAATGGAAGCTGTTCCCCTGCTATGGTGGGGGGGGCCATTCTCACAGAAGAAAAAAAATTGGAAACTTAAGCAGCTTCTCCTCTCCCCAATTTACTGTAGTAGCTGATAAATTTTTCATTTAAAAAACTTTAAAATGAACCACCTTATGAATAGGAAGTTATATCAGGACACTGGCACTAAACCTGTTCTTCCAAATCAAGTTCATAAATTTCAGCTGTATCTTACAGCGGCAAGACCAGTCCCCACGCTAATAATCCTGCTACAGTAATTGATTTCCCTTTCTCAGAAAAGCTTTAAATGCCCCACCATAGAGTATCACTAGGGCAGGCCCGTTTTAACATAGTGAATAACGCAAGCACCTGTTGATACATGCAGGCCTGATGAAAGAAACCTGTCCATCAGCAAAGGGAGATGCATGGAGGGTTCTTTGATGGCCTGAGACCTGGCAGGAAAGTCTTAAGCTCTGCAAGGCAGAACAGCCCGGAACATCAGAAAGAAATGCTTCCCCACACATCGAGGCCTCTGCCCAGCTTCGTGCCCCGCGGAAAAGCCATCTACCCCAGTTCGTTGGACCTCAAGGAAACACCACCCTCCTTTCGTCACCAATCCCCATTTTCAGCTTGCCCGGCCCCCTCGAGACACCCGTCCCTCCATAAGCCAAGCCTTCCGACTCCCATCCGTGGGGGGAGAAGCCACTTCGCTCGCTTCTTCTCCCCCGCCTCTCCTGAGAAAACACCACCGCCCTTCTTTCCCAAAGGCTGGTGCTGCAGGGGAAAGGAAGGAGCGGGGCAGCCGTGCCCTGGGCTCGACCGTAGCTTCTCGTTCCCGGCGGTGCCCACCTCATGAGGTCCTTGTAATCCAGGAAGCTTAGGATGAGTAGGAGCGGGTCAGTGGGCAGTTGCTCCAGGCTGAGGGGCACCAAGTCCTGCTCGGCGATGGCCGCCATCTTGCCGCCTGACCTGCTGGCTCTTCGCTCCCGGCAGAAACTCCGCCCTTACTTCTCTCGGATTGGGCCAGGCGGGAGGAAGCCCGCCCACAGCCTATTACCTGCCTGGGGGAGGTGCGCGTTTCTTCCCTCCTCACGCCGGTTTGTTATCAAAACAAGGTGGAGAGGAGGGAGCCACGCGCTGAAGCGCCAGGCCTGGGCGAAGTGAGGCTGGGGCCTCGGTTTCAGGCTTTCGTGCGGTGCGGATGCGCCTGACCTGCCTGGAAGTGCCACTCGGTCCCTTCGGCGCTTCTTGATATTTTATTGATGATTTCGAGACCCACTTTTCCGCCTGGCGCTGGTACCTTATCGGGGATGAACAGTTTGCGTGTGTTTTTATCTTACTAAGCCTTGTGTCCTTTTTTAAAGGCGGTGCCCCAGACTGAAATTGAAGCTGCGTTCGTCCTTCGCGCTAAGCTTTGCTTTCTCTAACCTCTACATAAGCTTTCTAATTTCTATAATTAGACACTAAGCCGCAGCTGGCTAGGTCCCGATGTCGTCCTAAAGCATAAACTTTAGAGAGCAGAGTGGACAGGCTCGCACGTGGAAATAAACGATGTGTATGAACCCAACCGTGTAACTGGTTTTCAGCTAGGAACGGTTGAGATGCAGCTTTTGATCTCTTAACCACATTTGCCCAAGACAGCGATCCCTCTCTTTTAATACAAATTCAAGTATTTTAGCAAGGAGTGTGTAATTATATAGTGAGATGATCAAGTACATCCATTCCATTTATTGCATAGCTCTGAAATCTGGATATCATAACATAAAATACTATAGGGCTAAATAGAACTCTTATGTTAATTAAATAAGCTTGCAATTTTTTTGTACCTTGCCTCTGATGATAAACTTATCAGTGAATTTTGTTTTGGTAATACCATGGGCAAGAGATCCTCTTGGATGCATCAGTAGTTCAGCCCTAGTTGCTGGACTACCTTAGACAGCTATCACTTTTATTTTTACTAATTGAAACTGGACTTAAAGTGAACTGAACAATTAAGATTTAGTATTTTCCCATTTTATCTGTGCTCAGATGTAACATTGATAAAATAATAATGGGGAGAGTACTTTTCATATGTACCAATGTACACATTCTCATTACAGACTTTTATTTCAATTATTCTAGTATTTTGTTAAAAGTCCTTATCATTCAAGACCCTGTCTTTGTCATTTCCTTCCTCTCTGAGACTAATATCTTCTCCATGATGCTATCCATCTTGATCTATTTTTGAGCCTAAAAAAACCCCACTTCTTTGTGATCAAGTATAAGTTTACTAAGCATGCAGATTGACACTGTATTCTTAATATTTACATTAATAAGGACTTTTGACTAAAGTGAGGTGGTCTGAATATTTCAGATGGTTGTGGTTTGACCTCCAATTTTGATTCCAGCTATCATTTTTTCCTGCTATTCTTATAATACAGGGACTCTTAGAATTGCAAATTTTAAAAAATACTACCTCAGCCATGGTAATTGAGCTCTGAATTTTGAATATTATTAATCTTATGAATTGATTTTGTGTCTGCTTTATTTTCTTTGCAGGGGCACAAGGGTTATATGAATTGCCAACACCACCATATTTTTTAAATTATTATTTGTTGTTGAATACAATTTTGAAATGAACTTTTTTATATTTGTGTATCTAAATGTTTACCTAGTTTACAAAATGTTTATTTTGTAAACTAGGTACACAAATATAAAGAATCAAAATTCATTATTATGTGAAAAACATCCATAGTTTTGTTATTTTGGTATGTTAAAGTGTACATTATAGGTCAGATGTTTTAACACAATTGAAATGGACAAAAATCTCATTGCTGTAGAGTATAACAAGTCACCTATTGATAATAACAAACTATTATCAGATTTTATTGGAGATCCATTACCAATAGTTGGGTTCATTTTTCCTAGGAAAGATAGATGTGTCTCTATTATTTCCACCAGCATGGCACGTTATGGTATATGCATAGTTTTGGGAGTGTATGTAGACATTTTAGTGAAATTAGTGTACCCATTTGATTCATACACTAATCATACAATTGGGGCAGTTAGCAAATATAGTAAGAAAGTAAATAAATACATAGATACGGTAATAAACTGATAGCTAATATACTCAGTACTACCAAAGTCATTGAAGTCCCTTCTGCCATTTCTTTGAAAACAACATTCCAAATGCCTCTTCCTGAATTTTGGACCGGTGTGCATAATGATTACAAAGTATTAACCAAGAAATCTAGTGATCCCATTGCAACATTCTGTTTGTGCAAATCAGACTTTTTTTTGCTGTTGCTGCTATAAAGAGCAAATGTTGATCAAAAATAAACATGGAATGAGAACTGAGAGCAACTGTCTTGGAAATGAAACTCAGATTTCAAGAATTATGTAAAAGCAAGCAAGCTGATGCTTTATATGAAAGTATGATTTTTCATATTTTATTTTTTTTAAAGTTATTTCCAATGAAGCTGTAAGTTTCCAGCAATGTTTTGCTAGATATATAGATTAAAGGGTAGTTATTAAAAGTACATAGTATACTTATTTCATAGTATATTTATTTAATTATACTTAAATAATTAGCTTTATTTGGGGGTGAGATTACAGTATCACAAAGTTTAATAGCCTTTGTTATAATATATTCACTATATAATTTTAAAGATATGCATCCTTTCCTTATTTCTTTCTCAATTCCAAACTAGGATCATGACTGATGTAAGGTACTGGTACTAGATAAAGCTTATCCTGGTTGCTAGTTGTGTACTGGGCACAATTTAAGGTGCTAGTGTTTATCTCTTCTTATATGATCAGCTGGAGATACCCCTTTGAAGACCCCTCCATTAATAGAAATTCATGTATTTGTAATGGGGGAGAGGGACTTCTTTTATATGACCCCAGGCTATGGAATCCCCTTCCAAGGAAATATGTTTGGTTTCCATTGTATTTAGGAAAATGGAAAAAAGTAATCTCTTTCTCAAAGTTGTTGAATTGAATTTATATATTCAATTATAAATACAAATTTTTGTCTTGATTTTAATTATATTGTTTTAATTCTTGTGTTTTATCATTTTTCTTTTATTGCCATAAGCCATCTTGAGTTTCAAATAGCTGGAAAGGTGGGATATAAATTTAATAACAGTGAAATAAATAGAATAAAAATTCATTGAAGAGTTTTATTGATGGTTTCAAAGACAGAAAAGCACAGTGAGTGACAGACTCTTTCTTAGATATCTCCTCTGTCTCCCAGTATTCATGGCATTCAAATGCAAAAAACAAACAAACCATAATTTGTGGGAGTAAGGCTGTCCAAGGGACAACTACAGAGTAATTTTTAATTTCCATCTTTCTAAGGCTCTACTTCATGGTCACATTAATGAGCTTTCATAGAATCTGTGAAGCAGCACTAAAATATACCAGTGTGGTTTGTGCTGTCCTTCTTTTTGAGAAGGGAAAGCAGAGTACGCTTCACTTAAATGTTTAAAACAAGATTTCATAGGATAAATTCATATCTGCTGCTAATGTATTTGAATACATGGATGGAATACAAAAATATGAGCAGTTACTCTATTATTATATGATACAACAAGTCTTACTTCATGTTTATGGTGGAATTTTTCAAATGGATTATTACATAAGAAGTAGAAGAGGAAGCCAGCATTCTTTGCAGGGTCTTCCCTCCTCTGAAACAGCTTACCCTGCAAGGCAAGTATAGCCCCTATTCTCCTGGCCTCCTGGAAGCTTGTAAAAACATAGCCGTTCCAGAATGCCCTTGGGACCCTGCTGTAGAGTTCCCAGTGTCAAGAATATTATATCAACAATATTTCCCCATAATTATATATTGTGTTCATGTTGTTATATATTGTTATTATTGTTGCTTTTGTACATTGCTTAGAGTTGGCTCAAATGAAGTGATTTAAAAATTCATAAATGAAAAAAAATCTAATTCTCCTCACAGCATCTAATTAGATATCTGTAGAAAACCCTCAAGCCGAATAATAGATAGTAACATCTCAATCCTTCTTGTGTTCCTCAACAGCTAATACTGAGAAGCAGTGTGAGCCCCTGAAAGTCTTGGATACAGCCTCCAGAACCTCTCTGAAACTTGCTGTCATTTTATAATTTTAATTTGCTGGAAGGGAAAACTATTACATTCAAGGAGAGTTCCATATTAATCATATTAATATTGAAGATACCATAATTAAGCAAATTTAATAAAAACATTTCAGTACTTGCTGAGAAAAAAGAGCTCTAGAGGGAAATTCTGGAGTATGACAGCTATAGAGTTACAAGTGGAGCTCTATTGTTAAATCATATCCATTATATAATTTCATCTTAGTTATTTTTGAACTTTTGTGATTTGTATTAGGCACTGCTGAAGCACTTCTAGCTTCTCTCTAGAATCATAACTACAAACTTGTCTCGGAGGTTGGGGAGAATTGGAGACTTTCACAGTGCTGAATTCTGACCTGGAACTACAAGTTGGAAGGTATCCAGTATGGAGAAACCCACATTCAAGTGCAGCTTTAGCTATGGGACCTCATTCTTTCTTGGCCCAATTTACTTCACAGGATTACTGTTGTGAGGGTAAAAAAAAGGGTGTTCCTAACATAAACAGTCTTGAGCTATTGGAGGAAGGTTAAATAAATAAAAAAGAAAATTATATAGGGATACCCAACCCTGCTGTTTAACAGAGGAATCCCAATAAGCCAATTATTTAAGTGAAGAAATTGGGTTCAAATACAGTTATGGCCCTTCTCCCAAAGCCAAAGGGACCAAAATATATTTCCTTCTTTACTGATTCAGTATGGGACAGGTAACCATTTAGGGCAGCCCCCCGCTAGCCTGATGCCCTCCAGATGCCATGGATCACAGCTACCATCAACCCTAGCAAGCACATCCAAAATCTGGCTGTGGACAATAGCAGTTGTAGTCAAACTTTGAAGTTTCAGGGTATGGAAATTTGAACTAAGAAATGGAATAACACAACCTGAAAAGCAAACAGTATGTATCAGCAGTTGGTCTGGACTGAATGTCTGAAACTCATTTGAGCAAGAAAAACTGAAGGCACATGTAAAGATCTCAGATTATTATTTTTTTATCATCAATAGACGATAACACTCAGCAAGCAGTTATAGTAGCTTTATCTATTTAAAATGAAATGGAATTTTATGTGTATTAAAACATCTGAAATTATAAAGCACTGAGCCTTAAGGTTCCTTTCAAAATGACCAGAAGAACAACATATCTTAAAGAGAAATAAAATTTATTTACAGGTCTTATAGACACATAAAATAGTGGTTTGTAGAACAAAACAAATCTGGCTTAGCACAATGTGCAAGCCTAGTTTAGTTTAACCTAATCTTAATTTAGTTTATTCCATAATAAAAATATATAGTCAGTATAATAAGCCCCTGCCTAAAATATTTTTCATTAATTATTGCATAAACTATTTTTGTTACAGAGCAGGTATGAAATATTTCATTTTGTTACAGAGTAAACAGAAAAAAAATGAATTGTCCATTTGAATTCCTTTGCCTGCACTGCAGCCAGCATTCACTAAAAAGGCAAAGTATTAAACTAACATATATGGAGATGCCAAGTATACATTGTTATACCATGGTAGCACTTTACCTTTTAAATGTATATGTAGTGAAGTGACTCATTATTATGGATTATAATTCACTGTAACCAATTAACAGGCTCAATGAACAGTTTTCTTTTTAGATTTAGATCATTGACAATCTCTGTGTATCCTAGCATATATTTGTAAGCCTAAGATTTAGAGATGAAAACTTAACTTGTGTATTAATAGAAAGTGATTCAGGAACAAGAAGATAACATGCAAAGCATCCAAAGTGTTTTTAATTTGTGAATCAATATCACTAGAGTGGTAGTTATATAAATTAATGATTATTCCTTTCCAAGTACTGTATGCTATGGATCTGGCAGATTGTGTTAAGTTTTGTGCTGTTGTATGCAGAATTCAAGTAATTTGATCTTAAGCTACAATAATGTCGGGAATCAGTGTTACTTTGAGAAAAGGAACAGGGACACAGAGACAGCTATTTTAGCCAGTCTTGTGATAATAATTGCTCTATATTTGTGCTCTCCACTTAAAAGTTTCATTATGGTACATTTTCTCCAACCAAGGACACAGAAGGAAAAGTAATACTGCAGGTAATGCTCTCATCTTCAAAGCATGACATTGGATAATGGGGACAATTTTAAAAAAATGATAGGCTTTTAAAACTTGTATTGAATTCAGCCAAAATACAATGTAATTCAATATCCATGTCTGTTTCACTGGTAACTGATTTTATTTAGTATGATTTAATTAGCTGTTTAATGAAATTTTTAAAAATGAAATTTCTCCAAAATACTTTTGTTGTGAAAATGCTTCTTTTATAAATGTTGTTTTCATATAGATCTTTGGAAACAAATTAATGATTTATCATGGCTTTGCAATAAAAGTATATAGAGGAGTGCAATTCATGCTAATTTTAACATGCGCAGTAATTTCCTCAGAGATATGTGAGGATGGCTAACCCTTGATAAAATGCTATTTTCCTCCCTAGAAAATTTGTTTACTATATTCCCACAAATGAAGATGAGCCCTTGCCGAGGAAGAGTACACACATGTGTACACACACACAGGAGGAAATAAAAAACCTCAGCTTCCCTTTCTTGCCAGCCTAGGCTTTCTCTGGCTGAAACCAATCCTAGATTTTGCCCATCACAGTTCATAAACTGTGCAGGTGACACCCTTACATGATTATCAGTCCACACTTCAAAAATGGACAGGCCCAGGACCCAAAAAAATGGAATAATAGCATTGAAATTAGTTGCCTATTTATAAAATTCCTATCAGCATATCCCAACCATTCTCCTCTGATGCACAAACGTCTCTCTCTGTCTGTCTGTCTCTCTCACACACACTTTTGTCCTAGTAAAAACACTAAGAAAAAAATAGATATGAGGAGAAGGGACAAACATACTTAGGACTGAAATGGAAAAAACTGAATGAAGATAAAGAGTGGGGTTGTGGTAACTGAACAAGAAGAGAGAGAGAAGCCCTATTATGGAATTACAAAAGGATTAAAATTCACAAAGGAAGCATCCTCTCTCAACCCAAATATAATTTTCAAGAGTCCATTCTTTTTTCAGCAGCCATGTCTGCAACCATCTATATGTTCCAACTATTCATTTGTTTTCAATAACATATTCTTCTCAGCTATTCTAAGACCCCAATTTACAGGTAACTTTGGGGGGAGGAACCCCCCCCCTTATCTGGTAAATAAGGTATTTCTGCAGAATGGGTGACTTTTTTTGTCGCAGTTTCTTTCCTCCAAGGATATATGGGGTATTGGGACTTTCTTTAGATCTGCAGGCAAGATTACTTGGCAGATACCCTCTTAGATGTTAAAAGGACAAATAATAGATGCACTATTGTGGAAGTTTATGAGAGTAGTATGTCAGTAGGCAATGCTGGCTAAAACACATGAAAAGATAGCAAAAACATCCATGGGAGAATTAAAACAATTTAAAGGAAACTTTAACAAAGCAACAGGAAAAACTGATGACAAGCATACCAGCTGAACCATATGGAATATGATTACAAAATATTGTGAAATAATCAGAAAATAAAGCAGTGATACCTGTCTGCCTACATCAGGGTTCCCCAAAGTGGTCAGTATCAACCCCCAAGGGTCAGTGGGAGTATAAAAGGGAGTATAAAGTATAAATGGCTGCGGGTCAAAAGGGGGTCAGTAAATGTCTGGGGCTCAGTATGTGGTCAATAAATGATGGAAGGTCGATTGGAGTCACTTTATTTTGGGGGGTCTCTGTAGAGCTCCACGCCAGTCTCTAGTCCTGAAGGTGTGGTGGATAGTGGCAAGACAGTGTTACCCAGGGTTGGATGGTCAGCCACCAGAAAGAGCAGCCTTGAGTTGTTATTATTCATAGTGCTATTAGTTCAAGCAGTATTTATTAAATTATTTTCATATAATAAATGTTTGGGGGTCAATGAACATTCTGAAACTTCATGAAGGGGCTCATGAGCTGAACAGTTTGGGGACCCCTGGCCTACATCCTAGAATTATTAGTTTAGTGGTATTGCATGCAACTGCAATTGAGAAGCATTTTTAATATAGAAGTAAATGGTTACAGATTGACAGGCAACAACTAGATAAAATGTTTGTAATCTAGCAGGTGACAGATTTTATAAATTTAAGTAATATGCCCAAGACTTTTTAGATTGAAATCTGAATTGATATTTCAGTTCTACTTTCCTGTTTGATTTTGTTTTGTTGTCTCACTGTAAAAACTCCACCCCATCATACTCTATCAGACATGGTTTCTCTGAGCTATGGGTAGAGCTTCTACTCTGCAGCAAATGTACCAGATTTGTTGGAAATTCACATTTTTATCTTTACTTATTAGCATGAATTCTGCTAGAACTGAAGGTTTCTGCCTCTACCAAATTAATGACAAGATTACAGCAGTGTTTCTTTAGAGCTTGTTCAGGGGATTATACTAAATGAATGACTGAATTTCATACATTGCCTTTGTGCAAAAATCACTTGAGTTCCAGTTTCAAGAAAATAGCAAGTTATCCACTTTGCATGTGATGAATTAAGAGATGATTAGTAAAGTGGCATTAGCTCTTCATAACTTTGAAGGTAACTTTTAAAGAATGAATAAAGAAAGAAAGAGATTACAATCCTAATTATACTTTGTAGGAAATATAGTCTCACTGAATACTGAAGGACTTAATTCCACATCAACATGCATAATAAGGCTGCTCTGAAAAGATGTGTGAAAGCTGATGTGCATGCTGCATGTCAGGGATCACTTTGCAAATGTTTCTGTTTTCAAAAGGCAGGAATAATATAGCTAAAAGCATTTTAATAATCTCCTAAAACAATCTTAGATGGCATATGTATGAAGAATAGAGAAGTCAAATAATTCATGAATAGTCACATCACAAATTAATGTGAGAGGCACCTACGACATTTATTGCAATGCATATAGCAATCACAGGACAAATAATGGTTGCTTTGCCTAGGGAAATCAACATTTTCTATTATTAGGAAGACTTAAATTCTCTCCTTTGAATGTGTTTGACAAAGTGAGATTAGCATATAGTGTAGTTAACTCTGTCCAAAACAAAAGCATAGCTCAAAGGATGATACTCTGTGCACAATAAATGAGCCATATAACAGCTACATATTTATTGCACTAAAAAACGATAATCAAAAAAGCTGCCGGTGTATTGAATGAAAAATATCACAACTCTTAGATCAAGTCTATTTAATTAAGTCTGCAGTATCTTACTACATACAACAATGTATTCACATTTCCTAATAAAATAGTTGAAGAACTTTAAAAAAAAATTATTGTATAGAAAGGAGTGGTGGAATTCCTCACCTTCAAACAATGTTAACAGAAGGTAGCTATCCATCTTCATGATTTGAAATAATTACTTAGCATTTAAGGCTGCATTCCTTCCTCCCTCCCCAGTTACATGCCATTATCTCTCATGGATCTCACAAGGATTTAAGTATATCTGATATATACTTAAGGTATCATCTTTCGCACTGTAACAAAAGTTGTACTTTAATTCTCAAAAAGAATTGACTATCATTAAAAAGGAGGGCTGCATTTATCTGGAGGCCCCTTCCTCTCCAGACATACAACTCTCTTGATGCTCTTGCATTTAATATTAATGCTGGGATTATAGTCTAGGCAGAATAAATATATATGACATAATCAAAATTTAATTGAACAATTTTGTCTGCAAGTGTTAAGGCTACCTTTGAAGGTAGTGTGTGCCAGAAGTATTAGGACAACAATTGCTAGATTTCTGGGGACTTGTAGTCTCAAGTCATCTGAAAAGTACCAGGTTAGAGAAGGTCAGTCAACAAAGTTACACTATCATACTGTACTTCAATTTAAAAGAATCCATTGTTACTTTGTATTGGTTCACTAGTTTCCATCATTACCTCCAATAATGTCAGTTTATCATCAAAGCATATTTGCTAAATAAATTTGTCTGCTATTATGCCAGTCTCCAATCATCACTTGTACATGATGCAATGCCTGTGCATTCTGTTCCATTTCCCCCTTCCTTAGAGAAAGCATAAAGATGTGAGCAATAACCTCACCATAGCTAAATATATATGTCACTCATGAATGTATTTTGGAGACTATGAGGCACACGTGAGTTATATCATCCCATTGATCTTAGTCCACTCGTAGATGTCCTGCTCACATACTATATCTGAGTTTATGAGAAGGTATCTGTCACCAACACAAAAATGTTTCTGGCAAGCAGCACACTTGAAGCATTCCAGATGGTACACTTTATCTTTTACTCTCATGGTCATTTCATAGGCTCGGATTCTCTTCTCACAGGAGGCACAGAGACCATCTTGGCCAAAAAGCCTTTTGGGGAAAAAAAGTCCAAGATTAATGTTCTGAAATCCATTTTTAACGAAGTTTTAACACAAAGCTAAGCTTATTTATTTGACTTAATTTTATTACAGCTTTAAGCAGGCATGTGGATAGTCTGAAGTTCTGAGAGGTGGGAAGGAAAGCACAAAGAGGGAACAAGCCATACAGGTAGTCCTCGTTTAGTGACTGTCTCATTTAGTAACTGTTTGCCATTATGACAGTGATGAAAAAGCAACTTTCTGACCAAGCCTCGCATTTACAACCTTCCCAGGTCTGTAAAGCAAAGGAAAGTTGAAGTAAGATCATGAGCAGAGTCATAGTTTCACTTAGTGAACGCTACGCTTAACAACCAAGTTCCTGGTCCCAATTGTGATCACTAAATGAGGACTACCTATACTGCCATGATAACTAGGACATGTCATACTCGCACTGTTTTTACTCCCTGAACCTTCAGGAGCAATTTAAAAGCTGTCCATAATCACCTTCACTTCCACTGTTGTGAAATGCTGAGAACAAGGAGCAAAAATTGCCACTCTGCTCCAAGTTGCTAGAGATCCTGCAGCAACCAAAATGGAAAGAAAAAAAGGGGGAAAATAGCTTCCCCCATGCTAAAAAGACGACCACTAGTAACTAAATAGTATCAGTTTTGCCCCTGCTGTTTTATGTACCCTACCAAATAGGAGCTGCAAAGCTATATTTTCCTTTCAGGACCTGAAGTTCAGGAGCTGAGAGGACAGGAAATGGAACCATAACATCCAATGGAGAAATATAGCCATAACATCTTTAAAAAGCAAGCAAGCAAACAAAAAGCTTTGCAGCATTTTCAACTGCACTACAGCTGACTGTGCCAGAAATAAATCAGCTCAGCTCTCCAATATTGAAGTAGGTCCTCAGAGGAGTTTGGAATGTGGAAATATTTTTTAGTATGTATGTATGTATTTATCGAATTTATATAGCCACTATCACAAGAAGTGACTCTGGGTGATGTACAACAAAAACAATAAAGCATGTCAAAAAACAATAATTATTAAAAAGAAATTATTAAATTTCTTTTAATAAATTAAATAATAAAAATTATTTAGAAGAAATTATTTAAAACAATTAAAAATGAAAAAAACATTTTGCCTTCTTTCTTCTTAAACTGACCCATAGAAATCTGTAAACCGGCTGATCACTGAATAATCCAAATTAAAATAGTCTAAATTGTTAAAGTAGTGCATATTTGAGTTTTGAATCAAACATTCATGGGAATATTCTTATTAAGAAGAATGATAATGGGTTTGTTGTACAGATTTCTTAGGGCTGATCTTCACATCTGTACCATATTAACTCTGGTCATTATGGTGGGTATTAAAGTATTATTTTTTACACATAGTGCTTAGCATAACGTGCCATGTTCCTGTGCATGTCAAAGAAAGAGGGACTGTGAAGTTCTTTATGCTTTTTATAATTCCTGGTTATATGTTAATATAAGCAGAGTACGTAATATCCTTGTATTATATTCCAAAAGGCATGTTTTATTATAGCAGTAAGATAAGCTCTGCATTAACATGATTAATTTTGGAACAAGTTTATTAATTTCAAATATTGCTGTAAACTAAATACATGGCCAGTGACAATAATCCTCAGGATGAAAACGATACATGTTTCTCCCTTGTCTTCCAAGAGATGTCACTGTTCACTTGTCCAAAGCAATAGTACTATACCTTTTACATTTTGGTGTTTTTCTAAGTATCATCTTTTAGTTTGCAATATAACACATTAAGAAATTGCTAATATTGGCTTAAAAAGTGGGAGACAGAGCATTTTAATATATATTTTTAGCCAATGTAGGCTTTTATATTTGAATTACAAATGAGGGTAATAAAAAAAAAATGGTTGAGCAGCCTACATCTATGAAATATTTTATTAGCAGATACAGATAATTAATACACATTATAGTGTGAAAAGTCAGAACATACCCAATTATAAGTTATGGAAAATGTATTAACAGTTCGGATTTTCTGCCATCTCAGAAAATATTCATCTAGTGGAAATAGGACAGAATCCTCGGGGGTTGCATTATTCTGAAAATTTGCTGCAAATTATGTTATATGAAGCTAGTCCTTCTATACAGACAAGACAGTTATTGAAAAAAAATCTCTAAAATGGGGAAATTTTATACTGCTTTGAGACTTCTAATAATGAGAAGTGGTATACAAATACACAAATAAATAGGTAGGTTAGCACTTTTATTCTTATCCTTCCACTCTGTATTATTGAGAGAGAATAAAATCTCTTGATGCTGTGATGCTATTTTAACATTGTCATTAAGTATTGGTTAACTCTCTGAAATGTGTTAATGTTATGAATACTGTTCTGTTCATTTAGCTTTGGTTTCCAAAGGCTAAGAGAGGTCCATGGCATAATGTTCATTGGAAGCTCCCTCTCCAAACACATACCCAGAATTTATTCACACCATCCTCTGTACCAGGGCATATTTTTTCTGCTGAAGTCAGCAGCCCAGTAAACAGGACTATGTGGGGAGCACCAAATTAATGAAAATAACTGAGATTGTATAAGGACAACTGATTAGTTGTTCTTCCTTGAATTAATATTATTGAGCCATTTTATCAATCTGAAATCCTGAACCATACTTTTCGTAAAGCCCAAAGCAATTGCCCACACTATTCTCCCCTTGTGCCCTGAACACACCTTTGCTATTCAATAAATATTTGACTCATATGTTCCTCTGCATGATTCTGCCTCCTTTCCTCTTTGTGTCTGTCACATTGTCATTCTAGCATCACTGCTCAAGGTGGGATCTTTTTTTCAGCCTTACTCCCTAGCATATCTCCAGACTTTGCTGAAAGAGTCCCTCTGCTCAGGCTAACCTGGCAAGGGGCTTACCCAAGTTGGGTTTTGAGACTAGTTCCTTTCAAACAATCATGCATGTTCTTTCTGCCCAGACTGAATCCAACCCATAGTTGATGCGCTCTAATTCTTTGTGTGAATCCTAGCTTTGTTCTAAAGCAATGTTTCTCAACCTCAGCAACTTTAAGATGCATGGACTTCAGTACTTGCTGGGGAATCCTGGGAATTGAAGTCCATGCATCTTAAAGTTGCTGAGGTTGAGAGACACTGTTCTAAAGAGTTGTGAGAGAAAACTACCAGCAAGGCAAAGAGGTGAGGGGAGAGAAGCCTACCTGAGATAGTCTCTTCGACAGAGCTTTCTGCCCAGTTTATAATACAGCCTTCTTCCCACTTCTCCAAGTCGGCACCCGCATAAGTCACAGCTGAGACAATCTTCATGCCAGTACTGATCAATGGCTTTAAGGAAGTACCGATCCCCAATGTTTTGCTGACAACCTCCACATGTTAACAAGGAAGGGGGGATTTGGAGCACCTCATCCACTGGCTCCCTGGTGGAAAGAAACCAAAGCAATCATTCCAACCTGCAGAAAGTCTAATTAGGACAGAAATTCTATCCTGATCATTGACAAGAGAGAACTGGGTATAGGAGACTCAGGTATTTTATACAGTAACAGATGAGGATATATATAGCTTTGGGTATAGAATTCAGAATTGTGACAATCTCAGCTTGCATTTTTGTTAAAGTGGGACTGTATTCCTTCAGGCTGACACATTCAGAAATGTAGAATGATGGTGGTGGTGGTGGTGGTGGTGGGAATACTTGGAAAAGGACTAAAGTGGAAAAACTAAATAAACTCTCCAAAGGTGGTGGGACTAAAATGACTTGTATGATCTTTAGCCATTCCTCATGACTGCAGAAGTAGGACAAACAAATACACTTTTTTTAAAAAAGAAAAGCTAAATTTATATAGTTTCGTACAAGTAGTAAAACCCAGTGTCCTAACTACAGATATTTTAGTGCTTCGGTGCAGGATATACATTGGCTATAACATGCTTCATAATTCAAAGAATAATATTTAAAAGTTGAACAAGAATGAAAAAAGCATTTGTTGATATATACATTATTTGTATCAGTTCAATATCAGGACACATGTTAAGTTTTATGACTAATAAATAAAATGCAGATATTTTAATCAACTCTTTATGATTTCTGTTAAATAAGATTTTCTTATAAGTCACAGTTCTGAACTGAGTGTGAAAATAGGTATCTCTGTAACTAAATTTCCCTATGTAGTCTTGTTCTGTGATAATTTGTGGCTTATACAAAGAAAACTCTTAGAACTAAAGACAATCTTATTTTTAAAGTCTTATTTTATACTGAATATTTTAGTGAGTTATTTAATGAGAAATGGTAGTAAGCAAAGCATGACATTTTGGTCACTGCACTTTATTATTTTAATGTGGAAAATTATTTACACTCTCAGTTATCTGTCCTTAAAATAGTCATGTAAAATTGTTAACTTTTGTATCTATTTTACTAACTAGCAAGCATAACATTGAAAGATTTCACAAAGTATATTTAGTGCATTTAGAATGACTTTTATTTACTAAAACTGCAGTTTAAGCCATCTGCAGATTTATTTGTAAAAAGCACTTACTCATATTAATAAACATGTAAAAGAAAATGTGAACAGGGTTGCATTTTGTCATTGTTAGAAGATTCATTCTGTAAGGGTGGAGTCCTGCAAATTCTTTTTTTTGGTACTTTCTTGTTACAGACAATATTCTGCCTCAATAGAGTAAAAAGAAAATTAAACAACTTCATAGCCCTTCTTGATATTATGGAATTACATTAATAACTGCTCCTTATAGCAAATTCAGGAAATAAAAAGCAATTGAGCAGTTGCCAGAATTGGACCACTAAGAACGAAGAGGAAGAGTTTGTGTTTAATGAAATTTTAAAACTTGAAACATTAAATAATCATTAACGGCAAATCTAAAGGGCTATCTCCCCAGAAAAGTTCAGTGAAGCAGCTGTGGAATACTAAACATTTGATAATAAAATATAGAAAAACTGCTTGTGAAAAAGGATGGGATATCCCACTTTGGTCTCATAAAAACTTACAGTATCCTGAGTAATAATACAGTATGCAGTATTCTGCATTGTTAGCCAGAATCAAGGTTACTGGCATGTTATTTATTTATACCATTATTTAAACACTGCCCACTTCAACAAGGATTCCAGGTGGCTTACAGTCAAATGAAATAATTGAAAGAAAATTAAATAAAATTTAACTAATAGTTCTTATTCCGTCAGCACCCATATGCCTTGCGAAATCGTAAATGTTCTAACCCTTCATAAAGCCTGGGAGGTTGGAGGCATTTCTAATCTCACATACTTTCCCTCAGTGATAGCACAGGGCAGGGTAGGCTGAGCCTGAGTGGAAAATATGGTCTTGTAGGTTGTTATCTAGGCCCCAAACTGCAAGCTCTATTAATAATCAGCACCTTGAATTCAGAAGCAAACTGGAAGCCAGCATACTGCCCGCAGCACAGATTTACAGTGCTAAATCTACATCTCCAAGTTGGCAGAGGGGCTGCTGCCTCTTGGATTAAGCTTCTGAAATATCTTCAAGGGCAGCCCCATGTACAGCATGTTAGTATAGTTTATAGGTGATGATACATTTTATAAGAAGTCCCACTTGTTTTCCTTCAAATAAATTTACATACAATTAGGAGTCTTCAAAAATTTTGGACTGTTGGACTTGGAATTTTGAGAGGCCATCATATGTATTTTTATAAAACAATACAGTAGTGGGCCCAGCCACTTCCAAAGCATCTGCTTACCAGAAAGCAAAATTATATTGACGCGACTGCTCTATCTAATCTCTTAAAATCCCAAGGCAGGATTTTATGCTATATGTCTAATCTGTTTATGTGAATGGGTGTAAAAAAAAAAATCACTAAGTATAAATCCTGCATGCATATTTGCAAATCTATGCAGTATTCAAGGCCAAGAATTGTAATTGGTGGCTTACCCTAATATTAGAAGAAATCTTATATAATGTGGAGACTTCCTTACAAAATGTTTGTAGCTGTACTTTTATGAACATATTTTAAGGAATACTCTCTCTTGGATTCAAATAGAGCTGCATGTGTATGAAAGTGTATAGGATTGAGGAACATATAATTAAAGTCACAACTTAAATGAAAAAGGTCCAGTCCACTGATTTCTGAGTAAATATATTCAGGATTTTATCTGGAAGCCCTAATCTGAGAATGTTGAAAAATAGGCTCCTCCAGTCAGCATGGCTTTATACCTTCTTAATGCCTTCTAGTTGTGATCATATACAATAAGGAACCTTGTATTTTGCTTTTGCTTATATTATGAAGAGTATTTTTAAAGTATTGGAGCTGCACCCTAATCCAATTTCATATTAAGACTTCATGCAGTCAGCGTTGTCCCCAAGGTTTCAAATAAATACTTTTCCTCATGCCTTCCCTGATTTTAATAAACACATCAAAATTAGGTCAGCTACACATTTAAAAGGTATTGTAAAGTATGTGAATGAAAGGTTTGATCCCATATTTATGACTACAGTTGTTTCCTATGTATTAGTAACATGTACTATTTTCCTCATATAAAAGTGAAATACCACTGTAAACAGACTCATTTGTAGAGTAGGATCACTTTGGACCCTGAATAACACCTTCATCATAAGAAGGAAGAATAAGAAAATCTTGTAATGTGTAAAAGTCCTTTTCCCAAAAACTTTCTTAGTGATCCTGAAGCCATTGAAACATTTCATTGAAGGGCGTTACTTTTCATTGAAGGGTACCACTGGTTCTTTTCTCTTCTTTTTTCTTTTTTCTTTTTCTTTTTTTTTCTTTTTTTTTTCTTTTTTCTTTTTTCTTTTTTCTTTTCCCTTTCCTTTCTTTTTTTTTTTTTTTTTGGTGCCTTTGAGTCAGTGTAGATTCCTGGTGACTGCCTGGACTAGTCCCTGCAGTTTTCTTGGCAAGATTTCAGAGGTGGTTTGCCATGGTCTGCTTCCTAAGGCTGAGAGCGAGTGACTGGCCCAAGGTCACCAACTGGTGTTGTGCCCAGGGCAGAACTAGAACTCATGGTCTCCTGGTTTCTAGCCTGATGCCTTAACCACTACACCAAACTGGCTCTTACAACTGGTACTACTATTATTATTACTCTGCTGTTCCTCCCAAATGAGCTGAAAGCAGTGTACAAAGGAGCAATAAAATAATATTCAGTAAAAACTATTTGGTAGAACAATTATAGGTGAAGACTACTTGTAAGCAGCAATCCCTTCCCTTCCCCAGCAAGCTGAAACAAGAGCTAAAATCATGATTAAATAAGAGAGGAGGAAGACATTTTTAATGTTACTCTATTATCTTCATGATACCTGCTTTGCTCCCTTGATACTCTATTGTACAAGTGCTGTTGAGAATTAGCTCCCAAGTGAAACACTGACAGCCTGCAGAGTCAGCTCAAAGTAAGGTATTTTAACACACACTTAATCTTTAACTCATAAACCTTGAAGAAGGAGAAAAGGCTCAGTTTTTCAAAATTAATGACATGAAGTAATGATTTACATTCTAGTCAAACTATTAATAACATTCTCCCCATGCTTTGGCTAGACTGCTAAATATAGTTTTCACACTAAATAAGCTCATTCTGAGACTTTTTCTGGGACCCCATTTTTACCACATGTAAATGATTGTGAAAATTAATTGGGAGGTTTGCTGGATGTGTTCAAGAGATGCTGGATAGATAATTGTCAGGGTTGCTTTAATTTAAATCAAAATTAATTTGTGCACTGACTAGGGAATTGGTTTCAATATAAGGAACAGGAAAGTGGCTAAATAGGCCCTTCCAACTATAATTTTATGGCTCTATGAAGAAAAAAACTTTTCCAAAACCTTTTAAAAAAGAAATTCCACTTTAATCAGGAACTAAATAATGAAGCAAGTATTGAGAGAGGCTCAGGTTTTCCAGGTACTTCATATTAAAATAGTTATTGGTATTATAAAGACAAATATACTATTTAATTCTAAACCTATAAGCAACCCCTGTTTCTATATTATGTGGTTTATTATTATTATTAAATCCTGCTACCCTTTACAGAGGAGAGTGTCCATGAAATGCTCGGTAGCAATCTCTTTCTGAAAGGTTAAAACTAACATTCTCAATATTTGGGCATTATTTGCTTATCTAATACTGTACACGATTTTTTTTTTAAAAAAATGCCCCATTAGAATAGTGCTCATGAACTTTAAAAGAAAAATGGTAGCAAGCACATCAGTAAGTTCAATGAAATCAACAACACAGAAGCTATCAGTATTTCTTGTAGGCCCATATAAATAGTGGAAGAACAAAGAAGTGAAGGGCTTTTAACATTTTTTTAGTTTACCTCCCACTATCTTAAGTTGCTAAGCTCGTTAAAGCCACTTTCAGGCACTTTTATCCCATAATTTTGAAAAATGAAATGCTCATACTTTTCAATATTTTGGACTGTAGGTGCTACAGTAATAAGTCTCTCATTTTGGTTATTTATAACACCTAAAAAATTAACACTTCAATTCTAGGCACTTCTCCTTAATAAAGTCTCATTCAGTTTCATGGGCTTAATCCCGAGTATAGGATTGCAGCCTAAAGTATAACTCAGAACACTGAAGTACATGGGAAGATGGGAAACATAAATCATCAATCATAACAAAAAGATTTTAATTTTTTCTGGTGCATATATTTATATAAAAATATTTTATCCAAATGATATAAACCAGTGATCCTAATCAAACTGCCTCCAGGGTAAATCCAGTTGAAATCAACAGAACCTATTTCTCCAAAAGGATGGCTAGGATTCGGTTTCTAAGGTTTCCATACCCCCTCTGTCCAAGATTCTTCCCCCCCCCACACACACACTACTTTCAATAACCAAATGCAAAAGCATACTCTTTCTCTATCTCACCGAAACAGTTGATCGTTTCTTTGAAAAGTATATTCAAGTAAAGCAGGATGTTGAAAGTTACAACAAATTTTCCAACCCAAAGATTAATAAAATGGCAATTATCTAATAAGAAGAGCCATGCAAGTTGAATCCTATGCATGTATATATACTTAAAGTAATTCTCAAATAAGTGTAAAAAGCACTGCAGCTTTAAAACCCAAGTCCAGTGCCAGTGATTTAGTAGCTAACAATCATGGTAATGGCAGGTATCAGCATTCCTTTGGAAATACAGCAGGACCCTTGTAAGAAATTCACCAGAAAACCTTACTTCAATTTGTTCATACTATGGGCATTTCATAACTTCTATGCTAATCTGAGGGAGAGGAGACTTTCTTGCCGGTGCTTAGCTCTTTCAGAGGTACTTTTTCTTGACATGTTGTAGTTTCAAACTGGTGGGTTGCACTTTGACAGTGTAGACGCTGAGCACTGTGTGATAATAGTCTTGACTCCTCTAGTCTAATCAGACCATTAAGCTGGGCAGGTAGCAGAGAGAGAGAGAGAGAGAGAGAGAGAGAGAAACGACGCAGCTTCACACCAAGTATTCGGTTCCTTATCCCTTTCTCTGAAATCGCTTTCACCCGCCGCCAGCTTCCCTTAAACCTCCAGGTCAGAAGAAACTGCACCCATCATCCCACCGGCTGCCGGTCCCCTTCCAACTCTCACTCTCAACAGGAGCTTGAGGGCGAACCTGAGGACTCGGGCAATTTATCTCCCGAGTCAAAATGGGGAACTTCGGCGCGTCTGTGGGCTTTGGCTGCCCTGCCGAGGCGGCGGAAGCAAGCTCCAGGCAGGCACTGCTTGCACGAGCCGATGAGGTCTAGCACGGCGGAGGGCCACGCTGCCCACTCCGTCGCAACAGGGGGCGGCGGCGGGGCAGGCGCTTCTTTGAAAGTGGAGGAAGGGAGCAAGCGGCAGCCCCATTGTGTCGCCCTCCGACGCCCCCGCTCTTCAGCCCCAGCAGCGCCTAACGCTCCCCCTTCCAGGGCTCTCCTCCTCCCTTCTGCCCTAGTCCCGCAAAACGCGACTGCGTCTTCCTCCGGGAAAGTTGGCGCTGAGTAGGGGAGCCCCGAAGAGCGGCGGCGGCGGCGGGGCGGGCATCACTTACTCGGAGGGCTCGAGGCTCTTTCTTTCGATGGCTGATGACATTGGCAGGGCTCGCTCCTTTGTAGCGGCGACGGACGTCGTGTCTCTTTGCTTGCCTGTGACGAGGTCTGCGCCCACAAAGGCTGCCAGCTCCCGAATGCCTTTTCAGCGGCGGCGGCGGGGGGAGCGGCGGCGAGCAGAGTGGCACCTCCACCCTCAATGACATTCACAGGGTGGCCGCCTGTAACGCCAGAGAGGGAGGGAGGGAGGGCGGGTGGGCGAGGGCGAGGTGGACCGCGGCTGCCTCGCCGCACGCGCTCCGGAGCTGTCTGGGCAGCCGAATCCTTCGGACTTACGCGCCCATCCCGGGAACGCTCCTGCCGCTCGCGCTGCGCGGCTGGCCGCTGGGCAGAGCCCGCTGCTGCTGGCGCTCAGGGCCGGCGCTCAGCTGTCACCGCTGTGCGTATCCCGGAGTCTCCTCGCTGCCTGGATTAGGTTGTCTGCTTGGAGAGGGCTTCCTGCACTGCGGAGGCAGCGTCGAGCATCCCCGGCTCCTCCAGCATCATTATGGCCGGGGCCGGGGCCGCCGCTGCTATTATTGCTAATAGACGATTATTGAAGCCAACCCGATGGTCTCTCCTCTGAGCTTCTCTGGTTTCACATCCTCTTTCCTGATCACGATTCAAATACAATAGGAGGAAATGGCATTTAAAGAGACAGCTGTCTATTTCTTAACTGGACACTTGGGAATTTAAGCAAGCCTCAGCAGCAGCAGCTCCTCTCACGATTGAGTTGGTTTCTTAAAGGGCCAGTCTTCACCTGGCTCGCACCCATAGCTTGGGGAAGCTGTCTCATGAATAGATGTTAGTGCTTTTTAATTTAACTCCATAGTCGTTTGTGGATGACACGTGGTTTAGTGGCAAGGTATCCAGATAGAAGGTTGCTTTATACAGTTTTAGATGTCTAGGATTTCTTAATGCAGAATATAAAAACCAAGACTTAATTCAGCTCTGAATTATTGTGTTTTGCTGATTACTAAGGGACCTGGCCACTTCTCTGTATCTGGAACATGGATAATCACTGAACAAATTCATCTCCTGCCTATGAATAAAACAATGCAATGGGAAATATTCTTAAAGAGAAATAAGTAATGAAAATCAGCAGCTTGTCCCATCATTTCTCTCACTGCCTTGCCCCATCCCTCCTAACCTCTAACCAACCACCAAGACAGGGTGGTTCCTATAGTGCAGTTGCTTATCTTCATTGCTAAAATTATGCTTCTGTTTAGAAGTGCAGGGTGAGAATTGGATTAGGAAGGGTTCCTCTAAAGTAGAGGGGCCATGCTCTTTAATTTCTATAGATGTTCAGCTAAACAAATATCCAAGCTACAAAGTATATGAGATATACTGGACAGGCTTACTGCCTGTATTTATTCCTTTCATGAAAACACCAAATTTATTTATTGATTTATTTATCTATCATATTTATATAGCCACCCATCTCACACAAGGTGGCTCTGGGCGGCATACAACAATTAAAAAAAATAAATACATAAAAAACAACTACTTATAAAAAACTATAAAAACACACTTATTATCCCCATTAACAACATGTGTGGTCCTCCCAGAAGTGGCCGGTGGTGCTAGATACGTGAAGTTCTGCTGTGGGCTTCAGTAGGCCTTCAGCCTGGCTGCTAGTACCTTTTTTTCAAAACAGATCATCAGGAAACAGCTACATTTTCTGAACTGGAGGGTCTTATCTGTTACTCCCAGACATTTGATGTCCATGGTGCAAACTCAGCAGTGAGGGAAACAGCGCTGACATACTTTAACTTGCTATCATCCACTTCGTGTAACTAAGAAGTCCATCCAAAAGCCATTTATAATTTCAACTTTTCTGCACTGTGGTTGAAAAACAATTACTAAACTGCTGGGGAATGAGAGAGGGGAGAGGTATATTTATGAGTTTATAACCAATCACCAGGGTGCTTTGCTAGTTTTTCCATAATGCACTGAAAATATTTTAAACCTTTTTTAAAAAGTACTTTATTAAGATAGGAAAAATAGACTTTTTTGGAGTCAATCACAAAGCAATTGGAGCACTCTTAAAATATTATGTTTATTTTCACATCAGAGCTTGCAGATACAGTCATATCTGTATTTAAAGGATATATGTATGTTACTCCCTGAAACAGTTACAGGAAATAGAGCATTAGAAGTCATCCTGAGTTAAGGAGAAATTCTGAAGAGGAAGGATCACCAAGGGGCTACTTTTTTATATATTACACCACTTTATTGTACCTATAACCTCTAATATAAATGGAGAACTATACCTAGGAAATTGGCTTCTTCACATGACAAGACCCATATAAGTAAAAATAGGCTACTCAGCAGAGCACATCCTTATTTAATATGTAAACAAGAATCCTAAGACAAGAACAAGCACAAAGTTCAGCCTCTAGTACAGGTTTTAACTTGACAAATCCAGAACATGTTGCTAGAGAAGATGTGGAGCTTATCACAGTAGTTAAAGAGATCAGGGACTGGTGTGATTCCATTACAAATAAAATAGTAAAAAAAAGCTCAATCCCACAAGGAATTGATAAAATATATACACTCAGTATATATAGATATCCTATTAAAATCAAAGGTGTTAATTTTTAGTAGTTAAATTATAGGTAGTCCTCATTTAGTGACCATAATTGGGACCAGCAGCTCCTTAAGTGAAGTGGTTGCTAAGTAAAACCACAACTGTGCTTGTAATCTTACTTCAGCTTTCCTTTGCTTTACAGACCAGCAAAGGTTGTAAATGTGAGGACTGGTCGTAAAGTTACTTTTTCATCACTGTCGTATCTGCAGACAGTTGTTAAATGAGGCAGTTGCTAAATGAGGACTACCTGTATTCCTAGGAGTAGGACTAAAGAATTCTTGAATCTCCCAACTCTAGAACCTAAATAGACATTAACTGTGAATGTTTGAAATTATCTGTTATAAGTGGCTTCTTCCTAAGTGTGTGTGTGTGTGTGTGTGTGTGTATACATCTATATTTATATCTATGTCTATATCTCTATGATTACAGTCTTAATGCTGCTACCAAGTGGTCTTCCAGATTTTTGCAACCCAGATATGGTAGTCCTATCTTATGAAAATTGTTTAATAGAATACCAGTTTAATATAATATACAAGACATACATAAGGATTTCACTTTCTTTTGGAAAACAAATTACAATCCTTTTCAATTACTTGTGATTGTTGTCAGTGGACTTTTTCATTTCTATCTGTAATATTTTCTTGAATGTAGTTCAGGTGGAAACATAGTTAGCCAGAGGAACACCATTGTTTTTAACATATTGGTTGTGATCCATGTGTTCAATAGTACTTAGTTACTGAAGTCAATATGGAGTTCCCCCAGCCCTCCCAGTCACATGAAAAGCTCAGTTTCAATCTTCCTTTCCTCCTCATACAGCATATGCACTTTACTATAAATAAAAGTGTTTTTTGCTGATTTCCTCATTGTTTCAAACAAAGCTTTGGATGCAAATTAAAAATAATCAGATGATCAACATCCTGTTAAACAATTTTTCAATGCCTTAAAAGTCTGTTAAAATGAAACCAGTCTGAAACATTGCTAAAAACAGCAGAGATGAGTTCTGGAATCGAGACAAGGGCAAGCAACTTGGAACTCTGCTATAAACCAAAAATTATTTATTTATTTATTTAACAATGTTTGTAGCCTCTCCCAGTCACCAGGGAGTCTGGACGGCAAACAACAAAGCACAAAGGATTAAAAAAATTCAAAAGCAAATACTAGTGCTGTGCTATATAGGACTTTAATGGTAATGACCAGCACTTTTGAATTGGGCCCAGACTTGAAAGCTACTGGTAATCAGTGCAGCAACTTTAAAATTGTGGTATTCTAATGGGCAAGGTTGTCCCACCAGCAATCTAACTGTCACTTTTTATACCAGCTGCAGTTTCCAAGTTGTTTCCAAAAGCAACCCCACATAGAAAGCTTTATAGTAGTCTAACCATGTAGTGATCAGGGTGTGATTTACCATCATCAGAGAATTCCAGTCTAGGGTTGTGACTGGTACACCAATTGAAGCTGAGCAAATGCACTTCTGGCCTACCTGCCACCTGATGCTTGAGTGGGAGCTGAGAATCCAGGAAGATCCCAAGAAATGAAGCACCTCCTTCAGAGTAGCTAACAGCTGATGCCATCCTATGGCCTAGTTGTTCACTAACAAATAGCAACTTGGTCTTGTTAGGGTTTAACATGAGTTTGTTTCACTCCAACCAGATCCACATAGTCTCCAGACCTTGGATCAGGATTTCCATGGCACCCCCAGCTTGGCCTGCTCTGGCAATTTATAACTGGGTATCATCAGTATACTGATGACACCTCTCAACAACTTGAAAAGGAAAGGTTGGAGATCAGGCAAAAGTTATTAAATAAGATTGGATCATATTTTCTGACAAATATGATTGTCAGGAAAAAAAAACTTCCTGGCTTCATTAGGCATCTGAGACAGATCACCGTCCTTGTGGAAGTCCAGAGGATCTGTGATCTGCAGTTTGATAAAGAAATAATCTGACCATGGCAAAGGAAAGATATCAATGTGCTCCATATTCAAATAATGTCTCATCTTCTAAATAAAGATCTGAACTACCATGTGCCCTCCCATTGTTTTGGGCCTGCAATTACTTATGACAAGCCCATAGTCACCATGGAGAATATGACCTCATGAGCTGCACCAGACCTCTGTCCCAGCACATGGACATTGAATTCACCCAAGAGTAAAAGTCTCAGAAACTTCAACACCTGCCCCAAGACAAGATCCAGGAGCTTGAGAAGGTCACTATCAAGCAGCTAGCAAGAGCCATATCTTGTTGTTGCGTCCAATTCCAAGCACAGGCACTCACATCCAGTCTCTTCCAGAACAGTGCTCCTGGTCACTACAAGAGTCTTACACACCGTTACAGCTACTTCTTCTCTCTGGTCTTGGCAGGTCAGGTGGCCTAGGACCTAAAACCTGGTCAGACAGAGTTATGACAGGGCTATGTCCCTGTTGCTACCCATCTGGGTCTCAGTAATACATGCCAGATCTGAAAATTACCAGCAGCAATAGCAGATGAAGTTGTTGATTATTCAGTCACTCAGGCCCAGTACATGGGCAACTGGCTTAGAGAAAGGGATCTACATCAATATGCTAGTCCCTGTTGTCCTGGAATGGTCTATCTAGTGCTCCCCACCCCTCTACACATGACAGTCCTAATGTGATCTCCCAGAGGCCCACATGCTCCTATTCACTCACCTTCACCAGCATTCACCTAGCTTAGTACATGCATACCACCACACACTCACAACTCCTACCTCAGTCCTCCAACGTTACAGCCACCCAATAAATTTCCAGTCACACTATCTACATCTACATCCTATGTTTTTAGCTACTTTAACCTTTCTTGGGAACCTTGCAAAATTCCAGCATAAACACCTTATCTGTTTAAAAAAACCCAAAAACCTCAACCCCTCCTCTTGCCTGTTCTCCCACTCCAGGATGGGAAGGATCCTCAGTCCTCTCCGGCTTTCACCAAGGGAGTGCATTCTTATAATCCAAACCACTTCACTTCAGTCTAGTAGATTTTCCAGCTTGGTTTCCTGACCGTTTCTATGGCTATTTCCAGGTCTTGGTGAAACACATTCACACGAGTGACATTTCACTCTCCATTTCTCTCACCTATAAATATTGAATCCTTTCTCCAAAGGAAGCAGATCTCTCTCTTCTGACACTGGTGAAGACCCTCTCACTAATCTCAGCTGTGCAAGCTTACCTAGAATTCCAGAGTTCAAATTTTGTCCCCCATTTGCTACACAGCTAAGAATGACTGCCGCATGATTTTTCTTACCTCTGGCTGCCAAAGGCACCAACAACACAGCTTACCTCCAGTCAAAAATCCAGTCACCCTCCAGGATAGAAGGATATGCAAGACAGCTGTGCTGTTAGCTCAGCAGCAAAACCAATACTGGCCCAAATGATCTCCAACGAAAATGTTCTGCGATTCTCTTCCTTTCACATTCCTTCTCCTCACTTTCAAGGAACAATTTCCCTTTCCTATTTACAGCTAACAATTTACTATCCCCCAAAGTAGAACCTGTGCTACCATTCCTAATCAATTAATATTGGAGGTAAATAACCAAACAACTAAATTAAGGTTCACCAGGATTCTCAAGCGTGCAATGGATGTTACTTCACAGAGCTGCAACTTCAACAAACTGTTGTATATATGGCTGGGTCCAGGAGCTGCCCCTCTTTAGAGAATACAATGACTTCTATCTGCTGCTGCTTTCATGTAGTTTCATTTGATGAATTTTAATCTCATTTTCCCACCTTGTTTTGCATTCAAATATTTGTAATGATGAATTAGATTAGGGCTGTGTTTGCACAAATGTTTATCCATGGTTAACTTAATATGATTTACTCAATTAACCTAATTTGGGTGCTTCACAGGACCCACATAACCAAAAATTATTTGCAGAGGCTGAGTTTGCATAATATACTAAGCTAAAATGTGTCTGAGAGTGCCCTGTGAATAGAGCCAAAATGTCTTGACACTTTGGCTGATCAAGAGTTTTGAGTCAATTACAGAAGTTAACACAATTCCACTAGCTGCTAGTCTGTTCCTGGACACAATCAGAGTGCTGGTTAGGACTTGTAAAATTGCGTACAACTTGGGATTGAGCCAGGAACATTGGGGGAAGGAGGGAGAAGTCCAAAAGTCAAGATGGCAGCTAAGCCCATGCAATCAAAGCCTGCCTCTTTTTTACATGTGACCCCCTCCATGAACACTCCTGGACTAAGCTATCTGAAAGGCAGGAGAAGTCTTTATAGAATCAAAGACCCATAGCCTTGGAAAGGTCCACTGAGTTCAATCCCCCTTTTATCTCTGCCACTTTAAAAGTAAGTTTGGAAGGAAGATGAGACAAGGAGTGGTGGTAGTTCCCAAGCTTTAGAACTTTCTGTCAAGGGAGGTCTGTGAAGCTAAATCCTTTTCTTACTTTCCACTGGCAGACAGGAACATTAACAAGTCTCTCTGGTGTTTTAGCTTCTAGGTTGCAATGGCTCTGAATTGATTGTTTTTATAATTGAGTTTTCCATGATGGTTTAACTATAGCTTTAACTGCCTTTTTAATTAAATGGCTGTTGTTAATTTGTCAATCATTTTGAGTATTGTTTATTGATGGGGAGATATAAATAAACAAGTAAACAATGCCAAAGTTCACAATTTGATTCTAAGATGAGTAGCAAATATTTGGAACTAGCTACTGTATATAACTGAACTGTTTTCTGAGTTTCCTGCATAGCAGCTGCCCATAATAAATCTCCTAAGTGGTTTCAGAATGAGTTTGAACAACAACATTTTAGGGACTGAGTGAAGGATTGCTTAGAGAAAGTGGGAACAAGTTAGAAACAGTGAATTGTATTGATGCAATAAACATTTAGCCTTATTTTTCTCCTGCCTGCTCAAATTGGGCATCTAGTGTTTATATCAGTTCTTCTTGTAAGTTTTCTTTTCCCCATTCAAGCTGGGAACGGCCTGGGATATGGTATAGAAGACTGGAATAGGCAGAAGACAATTAGTGAAAAGTTGGTACTCTAATTATGCATACTTTCTACTAAAGCAAAGCCACCATGAGTTAGAATAGCCCACACATATTAGAAGCATTTTTTTTCTGTAAACATTTCTAACATATCTTACATGTTTAAAACACAAAAGAGTTTTAAAGATAATTTGGGAATTAAGATGAGGAATTTGTTAAATAGGTAACTCACAAAATAACCCAAGATTACACTCTTCAAGCTACTTACAATGTAGTACCAAGCAAACACACTGATTTTGCAGTTTAAGACAAAGTACGTATATATAAACATTTTTGATGGCTTCTCAAAAAGAGATTAAAAGGATGACTACATCACACATGAACTATTGTCCAGAATATTGATTAACAATTATTTTAAAAACAAAAAGGCAAATGATTTCTGTATTTACCGATGATCAAAGTTACAGGCGTATAAAGACATGGGACTCTTCTGCACAGCAGCCTCAAATTTGCTTGTCTTCCATACTGAAATAAGTGGAAATTGCTGTATCAATTTCAATCTCTTCATCTGCTTTGGACTTAAAACATGCAAATCTGCTAGATCATCTTTTTACCCCTTTCCCTGAGTTCTGGGGTATTTGGGTATAACTGTTCCTCCAGGTGAAAGAATTCTACAGAGTGTAATTTCTACCACTGCTCTTGAATGGGGAGATGCCTTTCCCTTTACCTAGAATTTGGATGGGGCAAAAAGGAACTTTCCCTTCTCTAGGACTATTTTTTAAAAACAAATAGTTTCAGTTTTCCATTTCATCCAAGGTGACCAGGCCCAAGCAGCTTTGGAGTGTGTAGTGCTAGTACAAATCCAACACACTACTAACTACATAGCACTGTACTTACCAACAGTAAAGCCTTTTTATTTTTAAAAAGTGTAACACAAGTGAGTATTTGGGGAATAAGATAACCGAACCAAGTTCTAGGAGGCCTAGCTCCACATGCAAGAGCTACCAACACCTAATCAGAAAACCTACAAAGAAATAGAGGGACAGAAAATGTGATCAAAGGTAAAACTACACAGTTGAGTAAACCACTACTGAAAATAAATGAAACACCCTTGCCATTTCAGCTATGCTTTCCTTGTAAATTCTTTCTTTCTAGTTCTAGTTTTCTGGAACTTTTGGACAAAGGATCTAATCTCTGGCCTTGTCAGGAAAAATCTGTCCCTATAGACCTTGCTGCTTTCTAGACCTGCAGCCACTTCAAGTTGTATTTCCCAGCCTGAATCCTACCTCAGGCCTCTCATGGGAAGAGGAGTTATTGGCCAACCTGCAGATCCCAAATCCATAATAGAATTGGATCATGATTTCCAAGCAGTAGGGAAAGTATGATATGGAATATAGAATTTGATTTTGTATAAAAGGTAGTATACTCAAGAGCAGAAATTGACTTCAGAGTACTTCATCCTCATGCATGGACATCATTTAATTTCTCATTACATGTCAGAGAAGTAGGTAGATGGGTCTGAGTGATGCTTGTGTTTTTCTGTAAATGGTGTCTCCAAAGGTACATTCAACGCTTAGTATGGAAGATAAACTAAAGCACCAATATGGTTCTTGATACTGTACTCTAAAGCTAACTGTGCAAGTACTGAAGATTATTATGTCTGAGAGGATTGTATGTGGTAATTAGATCTGAGAAGGCTGCTCTGCATATGAAACTGTTCTTATCCTTAGGCAATCATCATCATCATCATCATCATCATCATCATCATCATCATCATCATCAAACATGGTCTCAGAGATTACATCTTGGATGACCGTTTAATAAAATTAGAACTTTTACAGTCAACAGAGGCTAAGGGGATTATACTGTTTTTTTTTTGGGGGGGGGGGTTGGAGGGGATTTCAAAATTCTTAGAACATATTCAGTATTGCAAAATCAGATACAGACTTTCTCAAACTTGCTTATTTCTGTGATTAAGTGAAGTATTGATGGCTGTAGCTTCTTCCTGCTAATCTATAGGGAGAATTTGGGAAGATGATTGGGAAATTTTTGTCTCTACTATTCATTCTGCAGCTTCTTGTAAACTGGAGAGAAAAAAAGAGAGGTGGAAAAATTGTAATTGAATGGTCAGCCTAAAAATCAGTATGTCATTTGGCTGAGTTCAGTATTTGAATTAAATCTAGCTAAGCAAATAGTTATGCAGGAAATATTGCATCAAGATAAATCTTGTCTATGAAATCTTAAATAATCTGTGTCACCAAAAGACAAAGCAGTTTCATGTGGCAGGTGGGTTTTAAACCACATACCAGAGAAAAGGCCTTTTTGAAGAAGCATGCTAAGTTATTGAGAAGACTTATGTCTTCTTGGACATATTTCAAGCTGTAATTAACATGCGTGGCATTTTTCTAAGTGGAATTTCCATTCATATCTAAAACAAGGTGTTTCTCCATTCCCAAAGATTAAGATAACAGGAAGCAAAAGAAGGATTTCCCCAGGATTCTGATATTAACATGGAGTAAATGACTATTCTTTTGGAGTAGTGAAAAAGTTTAATAGGAATAAAATAAAATTTATAACTGTTTGCAAATGCTAACTTTATAGATCTATCTCCCTTTAGCTAAAATTAACCTTCTTTGCTTATTGAACAGTATAGTATATGACAATGAATTCTTTCCTGTCATGCGAAATAAATTTTATGTTTACTCTGTTCTGTATAATATAGACAGTTCCTTTGGTCTGGCCAGTAAAAACACCATTTCTGCTGCCATAACTGATTCTATGGAATGCTTTATAAAGTATATACTGTAAATGCATTTATAAAGAGATCTCGAAACAACAATAATAAATTCAATTTCCTGCCTCAAACATCCCATTTATTATGTTGGATGGGGAAATTAAGCTGCAGTTCTTTGTTTTACTGGGAATTAAGCAATACAATATGCATTTCAATTAATATTCATTAAGATGGATGATACTGTCTATTCTCTTTCGAAGCAATAGGTCCATCCTAGTATTATTGATTACCTGGTGTGACTACGTGCACATGGACCCATGAAAGCTATTTGGAAGCAGAAAAACAGACTGGCTCAATTATCAGAGACCAAGGCACAAAGAGTGTGTTCTGCAGAGACTCATTTCTTCATATAATAGATAATAACTGAAGGAATTCAGTTAGTGCTGATCTCATTATTATAGATAGAGGAGGAAAACGTGGATGTTGAATCTAGCAGCAGCTCCCTCCTCTCCAATAGCTGAATGGGTAATCAGAAATGACTAAGAGATGTCATAGGAATAAGAGGAACTGGAGGACCTTTACATATAATAAACAAATAACTGCCACAGAAATTGTATTTAAGTTGTAAGTTTGGAAAAATCTGGGTGCAATACCATATGGGAAGTTCTGGTTGTAAGAGATAGGGAGTAGGATCCAAGATTCCCTGATTTCAACAGAGAAGTATTGATGTACAGGAAAATAAACTGATGGGGGAAAAAAGCATCTTTTCTTTGGGCCCGTTCAGTGGATTTCCACCTAGGAAACTATGTGTAGGGTGGTAATAAATCCTACATCAGCACAGAGAAGTAAACTAGATGATATTTTATATTCCTTGGGATACTATAATTCTATTATTGCCTATATACTGGATGTAGCAAGCCATTACACCACCAATATATATTACATTACCCAGCACAGTGCTGCTTTGGGATCTTTCAAGTGTAAAAGACAACATACTGTATAAAAACAATTCCTCCTTTTAACTCTATTATTTTTTCAAGGTTCCTCAAAGCTCTTTTATCTGGTTACTTGATGCATTACATTATTCCAAGTACTCCTTCTTTCAGATGTGAGAAGCAGTACATTTTGCCTGCTTTACAATGAAAAAACTGTGGAGTCCTTGGGGTTCTCTGAGCTTGGTTCTTTTCTTGCAAACGTTTCAATATCCAGCTAGGTAACATCTTCAGTGCTAAAATGGGATGGGGTTTGCTCCCTATTTCTATACTGTGGCCTGCCTTGCCAGTGCTGGTGGGGGTGGGGGTTTTGTTTTGCTCCTCTAGTAGTTCCTTGATTAGCATATGTTTACTGTTTGATTGTGTGTCTGGTGGTAACCTTTGCTTTATATGAAAAAACTGCTGTACATAATTCTTTATAGGCATAGTTGTTCATAGGACAACCAGTTATAGAAACTTGGTGAATGAAGACAGTAGGATGTAATACTTAATTACTTTGGAAAATTTGTGAAGAGTCATAATCCAGAGGATTTGAGAATTTCAGGTTATTAGAATTATAACCAACTAATTATTTTAAGCATGATGCCTATAATATTGCAGATGGGCACTTAGATTCAAGTTCCTGCTTCTGTACTGATGCTTCCTAGATTCCTGATGGAATTCATAAGCTGATACTGTAACAAGCATGTATCCCTGACACAAGGCAAGAATAAGGTAAGAATTAAATCTAAACAAACCTATCAAAACAATCCTGAGGGTGATTAAACTGTTGTATAAATGGGAGATGAGCTGTGAGAGAGAAGATGGTTCCAAGATAAGGTAACATCTGAAAGCAGAGTTATGATCAGATTGATTAAACATGACCCATACCGGCTCTGATTAACGTGATGACCAGGAAAAACATTTCTAAAAGGTTAATGGTATTTTCAGTAATTGAAATATGCCATGACAACAAAGCTTGGTTGGTAGGTTATTCGTAATGTTGGAGGGCACAGCTCTTCCCTTAGCATGATTATGATGTAAAATAAGCTAGCATAGCCTAAGATCTACTAAACTGCATGTAGCTCCTCAGAGTCCTAACATATTGGGACAGTGTATAAATTTCATAAATAAATAAGTAGATTATACGATGGTTTAGTATGTTGGTTCAATCTATAATTTTCTATTTGTTAATTGATCAAATCAAATAATAGCCCCACTGAATTTAGGTTAGAACTTCTCTGCAAACATCCCTATGGTTCTTTGTCAAGGGCAAGTTCATTTAAAAGTCCAGATGTAAAAATAATTATTTGCATATTTGTGGTTTAAGTGCTTTGGACTCATACAGCTTTTGCCTAATTTGGGGCAATAATACTTTAAACGGCTAGAAGAGAGATGCACCAACTTGCAGTAATTAGTAGAAACTTCATGCACAAAATGCAGAATGTATTGTTTTTGCTTTTGTAATTCTACTGAAATAAAATCAGAATTCTGTCTGTCTAGAACAGATTTTTTTTTGCCTAATTTATTTTTAAATAGCCAATAAAGATATAGACCCATTTCTGCCATTACTAAATATAAGGACAAGTTAAAAGAGACAAGAAACTGTAGTGATGTTTTACTTGTGCCAAATAGACTCAGTGCCCTGTCCTCATCCTGCCTTTATCTTGTTTCATTGATTTCTCTTGCCCCCATCAAGACCTTTTAGCACTACACACAAGTGGGATCCAATTATTGCAGACTACCTTCTTCCAGAAGGCTGTTGCTCATCAGTGTCAGCCTTCTAAGTGATTTGCACTTTCTTTGTGCCAGTACTGGTTACTCTTTCTCCATTGCCTTCTCTATCAGTGCATTCAGATCAAGCTGCTGGTTATAGTTATCATACCAGGGTGTGAATAGGATGTCAAAGCAGAAGAAACTATCTGCTTTAGAAGGGCTTCTAACTGTAAATACAGACAGAGGGCTTTACCCTAGGGGACATACAAATGGGAATTACCAGGCAATTAGAGACTCAGCAGAACTTTCTTGTCCCTATGGGAGAATTCTCCACCCCAATCATTCATAGAACTTATAAAACAGTTTTCTGTTTTCCAACTGGTTAATATCAGTGCAATATTTGCACTGACATTAATCAGTTGAAAAACACAAAGCACAAAGGAATGAAATGGAAATGAGCAATATGGTGTGCGTGCATGTGTGCGTGTGTTCCTTATATGTTTCTTACTGCTTACTGTGAGCCAGTCTGGTCAGGAGTTAAATGAATATGGACTTTGGGGTTTCAATATTCAGCAGATATACGACCATGTCCTTTCAAAATTGCAGTGTGGGTACACTTACACTTACTGCTGTACTGAAGGCAGATTTATTAATAGATACAGTTCTGCTTTTTTAACTCTGATTTCAAATGGGCAGGTAGGGAAAGGGAATCAAAGAAAGGGAGTCAAAAAGAAATCATGAGCCAGAGAAAAGTGGTAGTGTTGTCTGTTTTTTGCTCTAGCCCAGTTCACAACTGTCTTCAATCCTATATTGGCAATATTGGGCCCCCAACATATTACTCCCAAGGGGATATAGCTCTTGAGAAAGATTTTCTTGTTCAGGTCCTGGGGCACAGAACTGCAGATTAGGTTCTTCACTCATCATCTGATAGTATGAAGATAAATGTGAACTTGTTGTATTAGACTCATAGATGGAAAGTTCATCCGGTCCATAATTCTGTCCTCCGTTTTTGGGAACTCCACTAGTGAAATATACCAATCCAAAATATAATTCTAGCTTCTATTAATTTGGCTAATTATTGCCTTTTTTTGAGACATCTAAGCTAATGGCAACCCACCATTTCTTGGTCATATGAAGGTCTGGGTTCCATGTATATTGGAGAAAGGAAAGGTGAGGGATCTCAATCCTTACCAGTGTTTAAGTATCCAGTTTCATATTTACAAACTTATTTCCTAATAAAAGCCATATTTTTGAAGTTCTTTTATCCAAATAAACTTTGATAACATTTTATCTAAATATATTTAATCCCCAAATATGCATTTTAAAATGGACTTTTAGACAGTTTTTTAGTAAAAACATTATACTGCAAAATTAAGATAAATGTGTACCCTGAAGAATATTTCAGTCTACACATGAATATGAAAAGTAAAGATCAGATCCATTCATGCTGGTTTTCACAAAGATCAAATTCCCATAATTTTAAATAAAAGTGATTGAGAAGCTGTCTAGGTAACTTTGAGTCATTCAGTCATTCTCTCTCAGCCCAAGCTCTTCCAGGATTATTGTTGTAGAGAAAAATTACTGTATTCATTGTCCTAAGCTCCTGAAGGAAAGGCAGGCTATATTTATGTAAATAAAATAAAATAAAATAAATCATGCAATTCCTTACCCTGTTTTGTGCAAACTTCTTCCTGAGTTCTATTTCTTGGGCATACTGCAGTGTAACAAACAGACAGAAACCATGACTGGCAAGCAAATCAGCTATTTTATTTCTACTCTTATCACTGGACAAGGTTGTTGGTTCCTGGATGCTGTTCTCTGCAAATTATCCCCCAATGTTCCCCTCCCCCAACTCCATTTGAGTGATCTTTGAGCCCTTCTTAACAGGACAGAGATCTCCTCCCCGGGGAATCGTGGGTGGGTTATTGCACTTATTTTTTATACATAACAAGGTTGTGTTGCAGGCATTCCAATCCCTTAATTATTAGCCTTGACCTTGGGAAAAATAACTGAAAATAACAGCCCCGGTGAGATGAAGCAGCTTTGCAATTACATTGCATAATGTTGTCACATGAAGGGGGTTGTCAGGGAGATAATGGTAAACACCAGCCTGGATTCTGTCTGAAAAATAATTGGCGTCAGCTCCCTTTGTGGCTGGTGGAGAGGAGCAAAATGGAGGAGTAAATTAGCAGTTACTGGAGACATTAGCGACAACACTATACTTACCAGTGACCATAACACTGGCTGCCTTTAACTACTGTGGCATGAAATTGCCTGTCTGCCTGCCTGCCTTTTTTAATGACAGCCAAATTTTCAAGTGGCCAGCCTTTTAGTTTTAGCAAGCCAAACAGCTGGCTGCAGGATGATCTTTGTCTCTCTCACGCTGCTCTTGATCGTTTGGCAGTGATTCCATCGCTAGCCAGAGTAGAAAGAGATATTAAGACTGGATGAGAGATAAGAGCAATTCCCGCAATACCAAGATTCGTCAAGAATGCTGTTTTATGGTTAGAGACAGGTTTGGTTTCTGTGAGTGCCAGAGCCTGGTTCTATCTTCTTAATTTCTGGTTGAAATTGATTTTTTCTCCTGTGGGTCTGGCTCTGTTGGTTCTTGGAGACCATTTTAAATGAGCCTGGCTAACAAAAGAGTCCTTAGGACTTTCTTGGGAAAGTTTATGTCCATTAGGGCTTGAAAATGCCAGGAGTCATCTTAAACAATGTATCTGGGATATTGATTTTCAAACCAGACTAAGCCTAACATCTAACTCCATGGTTCATGGATTCTTTTGAAATGGGCACGTGGCGTCATCTTATCTCTCTTCAATTCTAATCCTGAAAAGTTGTCAGGCTTTCACCTTGGCCAACTTGGATGAACCACCCTCTACAGTTCTGTGGGGGCGGTATAAAAACACTCCTTTTCAGCAGTGCTTATGTCCATGTGGAGATGGCTCTGTGGAATCCCTGTTGCTCTCTCTATATGGAATCAGGGAAGATATATATATATATGTGTATATATATATATATATATATATATATATGTGTGTGTGTGTGTGTGTGTGTGTATGTATGTATGTATGTATGTATATATGTATGAATATGTGTGTGTGTGTATCCCATTTTAAAGAACTACTCTGGTAGAGAGCACAATGTCACTGCTTCTATCTGACAAGACCCTGACATATCTTTCCAGATTGCCCGATTTTGTGCTATCATTTGTTGTATCCATCCTACCTATGGCTGAAGTTCAGCACAAATTTTGGTGACTGCCAGTACTATTTATACTACAGTCACTATAATAATATATTTTATGTACTTTTATATAAGTTTTGCATTTTTAAAAAGCTTGATTAATAATTACAGGTCTGTGTATTTTATTGTTGTGCTTTCTGACCCAAAGACCGTAATAAAGGTTTGATTTCATCTGATGATGGAGATAGCTAGAGCACTGTATTCAGTTTTCCTCTCAACCCAACTGGATGTCTCGTGGACTTCCTTGAGGTCAGATCTGCTTCCCGAGGGAAGAATTTCGCTCTTGGCAATTCCCTGTTCTTTTCCCTCCTTGTACTCTGCCTAATTGCGGCTGTGCAGCACCTGTTTCATCTCCAGAGACCTTCTCCGGCTATTGTCAGTGCCATCGCTCTGCTCCACCAGCAAAAAAGGAATGCTGCGTGCATACCAAAGATCACTCCCAGAGCTTGCAGGTCTTGGTAAGGCAACGTCAGGTATTTTATAAAGCCATACTAAATACTGACAGGCATACAGATTCCCCATCTCCCCCCACTTTTTTTCTTTCCAATCTAACAGAATGTTGGAAATATTTATAAAAGAGCTCGGGACTATTTCTGCCTGCCGCTGTCCTTCTGTCTATCAGTAGGATAACTCTCCAGAAACAAAACAAAATGGGACCAAATGAAGTGTGACAGGAGAAGCTGGCCAAAGAAAATTGAGGGAAGAAATGGTTGGATCTGGCCGAGGGAGGGATACATTCCAGACAGAAATCCCACAATGCACTGTGATAGGAAAGGCAGCTGGGGAGCAGGTTGGAATGTTATTGACTGTTCCATTCTAAACCCCTCTCCCTCATCCCATCTGGTCACATGACCCAGAATGGAGCTGATACAGCTCTCTCTCTCTCTCTCTCTCTCTCTCTCTTTCACACACACACACACACACACACACACCGTGCTATGCAAACATACATAGATACAACATGAACAGGGAGTAGAAACATGCAGAAGCATACTGCAGCACATTACTTCATTACACACAAGAAAATACTGATGCTTCCTATGGCCACTGCTGTTGAAGAGGGAGGAAATAGTTTCAGAAACCATGCTGTGCATGCTTCTTTGCCTGGTTATTTTTTGAACCCAAAATAACATTGGGGAAAAAATATGTAAAGGTCCTGAGGACTTTGTCCGTTAGCAGGATAACTGTCTCAAAACTGAACATGATGGGACCAAAATTTGGTTTGTGGGATGGAGCTAACAAAAGAGAATTCAGGTTAAAAAATGGACCAATTCAGACTAGGAGTTGTGGAGGATTCTCCAAAATTATCGCTGGGTATTGTTACAGAAGAGGCAATTGAACCGTGACTCGGAATGACTGCTCCGTTCTATAATCCCTCCCCCTCCTCTTTCCTGGTCACATGACCCACAGCAGAGTGTACGCAGCTAGCCTTGTGCTTCCCGATTCACACATGCACAAAAGTATATAGGTACAACACAAAGAGGGAGCAGAAACATACACACACAGACACAGCATGTAACTTTGCTTCACAAAAGAAAATATTGATGCTTTCTATGGCTACTGCTATTAACTGGAATTAATTGGAAAAAATTGCAGAACCAATGCTCTGTGTGCTTTCCCTATCTTGTTACATTCATGTTACCCATACCTTCATATAGACAAGAATAATGCTGGCCATCAACTCAGATGTCCGAAAGTAATGGAGAATAGCGCTATCATTGGATTGGGCCCATTTAATTGTTTATTATATATTGTAAATAAGTAGACATTTTAAAGCATCATACTATAAATTGAAATATAAAATACAAATAATTGAGTGTACAATCAGTTAAAATATAAAATATAAATAATAGACTAAAGCAACATAACAACAGCACATTCAATTTTAAAAGCAAAATGAATGAGAACAGCAAAACCATGGGCATTCATACAGCCATAGAGCATTCAGCGCCTGAAAGATGTTGCTGAATCCTGAACTTCTGGAAGGAAAGTATTCCAAAGACACCACCGCTGTCTTACAAAGATGGCACTTTGTAGTTGAGCACACATAGAGGAGAAACTCTCCAGAGAATCTTAATAATCCAGCTTGTATTAGTGAGGACAATCTGTCAGGTACCCCTGTCCCAAAGTGTTTAGAGCCATATATGTCAACTTGACTTGGCAGTTGCTAAACTTCACCCAGACCTATATATGAAATAGGTGACTTGTAGGCAGAGATTCAGTGACATGGCTCTTGATAAGATAGTTTTATTGCAGATACTAGAAAAGCTGCTAATAAAAATAATAATAATAACAAAACCAGCTTTTGCCAATCATAAATCTCTCTCTCTCTCTCTCTCTCTCTCTCTCATATCTCTCATCTCTCATCTATTTTAGGCCTAAGGGTCAAATTTTACATTTTTCTTCTGCATGTGTGACATAATGGACTGGAAACTGCTTGTTTCTCAGCCGGATGAGGTATTGAGACCTGTACACTATTATTGTAACTGACCAATTTGGTCTCGGCCCCTTTGCTTCAGACCTTGCCTGATCTAGCCTCATAAAGGGTAATTGGCAGCCAGTGCAATTGTTTTAGCAATGGTATAACATGATCAGATGAGCAAATGATATCCTTTCAGATCATAGCAACTTCCCCAAATTTGGATTGGCACTGCACTGAAAAAAAACTTGACAGACCTGAATCAAATTCAAATCACGCAGCTCATCCACCTAGGTCTCAGTGATACATGAGGTTAGGTTAGCTCCCTCATCCACAGTCAAGTAATGAACAAATGAGGCCTTATTATAAGCTGTAGAGAGTCAAGAGGATGACCTTGATAGAGAGAGGGAAGATCTATTACCAAGGCAACAAATAGATACTGCTTTAGCTCAAACAAGGAGGGAGGGTTACGAAAATGTTCCAAAGAGGCCTAATTCACATGAATAGAAAAGAGGGAGGAGGCAAAGCACATTCAGACTTGCAAGATTCTGTTACTACAGCCATTCTTAATAAAAGTAATTTTAGCCTTAAGTAGAGTCTGTTTCTTGGTCTATTCTACCCTGTAGGGCTGACCCAAACCAAAATGTCATTCAGTAGCAGCATCACTAAGAAAGGGTTATCAGAAGTCATCCCAGTAGTTAGCTACAGAGGAGAAGGGGATTGGAAGACATGCTGGCTTGCAACTATCTAAGACTTCTGTCCTGTGGATGACTTCTCCCAGTTCCTCACCTTCCTTGACTGGTGGTCACCTGTATTAGGAGTCTCTATGCCCTTCTCCTCCTACACTCCAGTGACACCATTGCTCTCTAAATATACCATAGGAAAAATGCTATGGAGAATCTACAGCCCATTCATCAAACTTCTGGTTTGTGAATTCAAGGACCGAGGTCCAGTTTCCACCTAGGTTACTGTTCCCTAACACAGTTCTCAACAAAGCAGGGCTGAGTCATTACCACTGTTGCCCTTGGGAAGCCCCAGACTTATTTGAGAGCATTTTCATACATCCCACACTTGTCCTTTCAGAAACCAAAAATCTGTTCCCCCAAGTATAACAATCTACTACTTCCTATATCAGAGGCAGCATACCTCAAGGGAACAGAAGCAGAAGAGTCCTAGTGCATTCTATCTTGTTTGTGGGATTCCCATGGACATCTGGTTAACCTGTGGAAAACCAAGATGGTAGATTAGATCAGCTATTGATCTTAACCAACAAGATTGTCCTTATGCTCTTTGGTTTCGTTTGTGGCTGGGTGTATTATTCTCCTGGTTGGCCAGGATCTATTTTTATATGTATTGTTTTTTTCTTTTTATCTGTAAGCCACCCAGAGGCATCAAGAAGTTGGGTGGCCTCGAAATTGTATAATAAACAATATAAACAGCTCACAGGTGCTTGATCCATTTTTTCCCAGGACTATCTACTCAGTTTGCAAAAGCTCAAGAAGAAACATTTCTTAGCTTCGCTATTTGAGGGAAACACTGGAAATTGAATTAAACCTATACCATTCAAGAGGAAGAATGTGTCCTCTGCTGTGAAACCACAGTTGTTGCTTTGAGTATAATATTAGTTTAACGTAAATTAGCACCAACACACAAATCCTTTGGTTTTCTGCACCATAATTCTGCTATATGTATGTTATATACTCACATACCATCTTCATCTGTCAGTAAGAAAAGATGACTGACTAATAGCAAGCTTTTTAGCCTTAGGAGGATTTGTCTTTCAGAATATTTATTTGCAATTATAAAGCACAGCTTTTTTATTGTATTTGGGTGAGGAGTCTTTATATCATTATGTTTGCAGGATAACAAGCAATAACTAAGTTAAACTGATAAAGTCTTGGTGGGAAGACAAGCAAGCATGGGAAAACACCAGGAGCCCTCTTGACTGGAGAAAACTGAAAGTTCACTTGAAGAAGGGCAGAAAAAGAATGCAAAATATTTGATATCTTAAACTCTGAGCATCAATATTACATCTAAATTTGTACATTGCCTATTTGGATGCTGGACTGGTTACTCTTTTATAAGACAATAACTACTAGTGCTCCGCTCATCAGTTTTGCTAAATGAATCAATGCCTATTTCTAAATGTCTGATCTCCATGTTCTTTCTAAATTTCTGTGAATAAATACACTGATCAGGTTGATTAGAGTTCTGTTTCAGATTATAGTACAAGTAACACATTTTCTAACATAGAGGATATTTCTTGTTAAACTCATTATATAAAACTGTATACATTTATATAACTGTGGGAATACAATATACCTTTTGTTGACCATGAAGAGTAGTGAAGAAGACAATACAGATTTTAGCAATTCTCAAAGTTACAATAGCTTAAAAAAAGAGCCTCCATATTCAGCACAGTAGAAACCTAATTACCATATAAACAAAAAGGATCATCTATCTAGTATTTGTTAAATTTTCTAGGGGATGGCACTGGAAACAAAACAATGAGACCTTAGTCTGATTTGGCTCATATAAACTTCTTTCCAGAAAACCTTCCTTCCCTTTTGTTAATTTCATTCAGATTCCTGAGGATTTACATACACAAATAACTTATTAACAAATGAAATGTTGTCTTGGATAGGACACATTTAGAAACATAGATGCAACAGAGGACCAATCAACTTTTCTTCCACCTTTTCTTCGCATTCCAAGTAAAAATACCCTATTCCACCCTAAAGTAGATTTCCCTCTATGGATTCTAAAAGCAGCAAACATTCTTTAACACTTGCAATGAAAATTTAGGGCAGAATTTAGAGCAAAGTAATGACAGACTGGGGAGAAGGTTAAGACTCCTCACCTCTCCTTCACTCTCAATTCTCTCTCCCAAGGCAATTTTTCACTTGTGCATGTCATCTGTATTACAACATTTCAATTTCTTTATAACTCACTCTTTTCAAATAAAAGTGACAGAACAGTAAGCGCTTTTGTCAAATTCAGTAAAAATCACACCTAAAAATACAGTTAAAGAGGAACATAACTCTACCAACACATAGCAAGATGCTTTAATAGTAATACTTGACAGATTCCAGGTAACATTGAGGAGGGAAAAGGCAGTTACGTGGCCGTTCCAAAACTTTGTCTCCTACTCCTGCATACAATATTATTGATATTAAGCCACAATTCTTGTATATTTTCAGTAACATTTTCTTATCTAGTTAGACAACACATTTAGTTAGAAAGGTTATATACAATACTTCTATGTGTGTATGAGTATTTTGTTTAAACTACTATTAGCTGCTTGATGTGTTGGAGTAGTCACAAAGGTAAAGTGTACACAGGAATGGAGTTATTTTCAAAGCTCTGTCTTTTAGTAAACCTTCCCAGAATGGCACAGAAGTTCTTTTGCACTTCCATTATGTAAAGAGACCCATTCGATAAGTGATTTTAAACACATTCTGAATGTAAATCTTGATATTTGGAGAATGGGGATATAACTTTTACCCAGTGGCCATTTCTTGTCAGTTGAGTGCTGAGAAAATATGATAGTGACAACAGAACTATCTGTGGTGAACCAGCTTTCTTCAATCTGGTGTCTTCCAGATGTATTGAATTACAACCTCATTAAATGCCTTCAGTATTGGAAAAGTCTTTTTCGTTAGCTGCTTTCCTTGAAAGCATTCTGTTTTTTTCCCCCTAGATGATTAGTTCACAACATAATTGTGAAAGAACCAATCACTTCTGTTTTTTCCAACACTCTCTTTGTAAACTCTCTTTCCTGGTGTTGAGAAATACATCTTCAATAGCGGCACTCTGCTCTTTTTTACAACTCTTCAATTAGAAGTCTGTCAGCAAAAATATCATCACTCATCCAGTAGTTCCTGACAGGACACAACTGTTCTCCTTCAAAAGATTAAGGGACTCTTTTTGCTGGTATCATTCACCAGGTAGCACTAGCTAAAATCTCACTTGTTACCAATGATAGATTGTATGTCACAATAAATCTAAGAGGATATGCAGCATATGCATGTACTTGGACTCCCAGCAAATCCTCTTCTTTACTAAGTGGAATGTAACGTTTGTCTACTTTTCATACGTATGCTAGTTCTTATTAGTCATCAAGTTGTGTGGGAAATTATATCTTATACAATATAACAGGAACAACTTCTGTGTGGAGGGAAGGGGAATTAGCTCGTTAAAATGATTAAAATGCATGAAAATATAAATAAAGGTCTATATTAGTCACACTTCAATATGTAGCTTTTTAGATAGATTAAAACACATAGCAGACACTAATTCATATTTGATTCCTAAAGCATTTTGGTCACTAGAGACCCAAATAATACACTGAAGAATTATTAGAGAATGAGCCAAAGTGCCTGCCTCTTGAAGCTTGGTTTCATTTCTGCATATCTGGATCCTTATATGTGGGTACTGTTTCTGAATTCCCAGTGGGATAAGATATGAATTAGGCCAGTTCATCTCTAACAGCCTTCTCCAATGGGTACCCCACCAGATGTGTCAAACATTTTGAAGTAGCCATTCCAATAGTTCTATGCAGCTTCTCACAGTAGCTATAAGCAATTACTGTGGAAAGTCCAAGTTCAAAAAAATTACTGAGACTGATTTCATTTGGGTACTATGACCTTTATAGGCTTAGGGTATATATTTACTGAAAGACTTCTCTGCCAAAAGCTGAGGCAGATAAAAGCCCAAGAGCACAGGAAAATGTAGCAAAAATTCTCCTCTGCAGCCACAGAAAATGGAACTAAAACACAATCATCCTCTCATATATGCCTGTTCTTTTGCTTGGCTTGCTGCTGTAAGGACAAATGATGCAAGAGAAGATGAGGCTAATTATTAGGTTACAATAGCTGGGCTTTATCCAGAGAAATTGTGGAATGGCCTTGCATAAATAAAACAGAATGACAGTCTGATGTGTTCACTTTGTGACAGGGCATAAAAATCACAGGCTAGTGCAAAATAAATAAATAAATAAATAAATAAAACATTAAAAAATGCTGCTTTACTCTCTTGATGCAGGAAGGAAGCATCCCACCTTGTCAGGTTAACCACGGGCAGTGATAATCTGCCCAGAAGCACAGAACAGCGTTAGAGGAAGAATGCATCTGGGCAGTGTTTAAACAATTAATATCTCTGATGAAATGGGTCTGGGTCAACAAAAAGCCTTTGACATGGTATCAATCTCACTACCATGATTGATTAATTGATTGATTATGTGCCATCAGGTTGTTGTCAACTCTTAGTGACCACATAGATACATTTTCTCCATGAAGATCTATCCCAAACCTGGTCTTTCAGATCTTCCAACAGTGCACCCATCACCACTGAAACTGAGTCCATCCACCTTTCTACTGGTCATTCTCTTCTCTTTCCTTCCACCTTTCTCAGCATTATAGCTTTCTCCAGAGAGCTGGGTCTTTGCATAATGTGTCTGAAGTGGATAATATGAGCCTGGTTATTTGTGTCTTGAGTGAGAACCCTGGGTTGATTTGTTCGATGATCTATTTGTTTATTTTCTTGGCTGTTCATGGTATTCTCAGGAGTCTTCTCCAACACAAAAGTTCAAAAGTGTCACCTATTCTGTTTCCTCAAAGAACCTATCCTGCTTCTCTGATGTCCAATATTTGTAATTCCAAGCAGAAGACTCCCATCTACGTCATAGGACACACTGCCACCGTAGGCCATATTTAGAGATGGAGGGAATAGAGTCAACATTTTTATCCTCTTTTGCTTTGTGATTTTGGGAGAGGACCTTTGCGGGAGGGGGGAACTTCTCTATGTTAAGCCAGAGCGTTAAGACACCAATTATTCTGTTTCTTTTTTTCACATTGAAAATGAATAGGAAATTGGGTTGCCTTTGTCAAGTGGCTGGCCACCAAATTCTGATGGCACAAACTTGGGAAGATCTAGGGGCATATAAAAGGGAGGTTGGGGACACAGTTTTCCAATTCATTTTTGTTAAAAGTGTGTTGATTTGATAAAGGAGAAGTGTTGATCCATGTATGCCCATAATTATCAGCATATTCCTATAAACATCTGCTGGATTAGATTATTGTACATAACACTCTTCCTTGAAATGTCTGGAAGAAGACATTATCTCTTCACTTGACTATCCCACAGATTTGGTTAACCTTCACTATACAGTAAATGTACTATATTTTTTAAAAAAGAAAGGAAATTGAACTGCCAACTGCCACACCTTCAGTTGATTGGATACCTAGTAATCAGCTGGACTGTTAATAAAAAAACAAGTAATGTTGTCCGTTGATTTCACAGCACTGACATTGTAAATCATATGCTGCGAGTGGTAAAGATTCTGCTGGTTGTAAAGTGTAAATACAGTTGTAGATTAATTCCAATGTATTTTCAAACAGAACTTCTGTTATGAATTTATTAAATCTGTTAAAATTGAGTAAGATCCATCAGAGGCTGGAATGTATAAAGAAAATAAATTCACCTTGTTTTTACAGAAGTGTGGCTGAGAATAGAATTTGAGTCAAGGAGATTTAAAAATAAATTCCACTTGACATTACTGAAGTCTGTATGGGGAAAATACATAAAATATCCTGGTATTATTTAGCATACATTGATTATGTCCCATAAAGTTGGTGTTGCTTTTAGCAACCACACAGATAGACCCTCTCCATGATGATCTGTCCCCGGCTTAGTCCTTCAGGTCTCCACACAGTGCACCCATTGCCCCTGTAACTGAGTCCATTTACCTTGCTATTGTTTGCCCTCTTCTCTTTCCTTCCCCCTTTCCCAGCATTGTGGACTTCTCAAGGTATAAGGTGTCCAAAATATGCATAATTTGAACCTGGTAATTTGGCCCTTGAGTGAGAACTCTGGATTGATTTGTTTGATGATGATTAGATTTTTATCCTGCTTTCCTTTTTTTTTTTTGCATATAGCTCCAGGTGGTGAACATACCTAATACTCCTACCTCCTATTTTCCCCAGAACAACAACGCTGTGATGTGGATTGGTGATCTATTTGTTTGTTTACTTGGCTATCCATGGAATTCCCAGGAGTCTTTTCCAATATTAAAGTTCAGCAGTGTTGATATTGTTCCTATCCTGCTTCTTCAAAGTCCAACTTTTGCATCCATAGAGGATCACAGCAAAAAGGATTTCCTGCACAATTCTAATCTAATAAAATATTTTACTAGACATCTCACTGCATCTGAATATCTTTTCCAAGGCCTTCATTGTTACCATACCAAATACTAGTCTGTTGGATATTTCTTAATTGATGGTTCCTTTACTATTGATAGTCTATCCTAAAACCCAGACACTATTCACCACTTCACTATCTACATTATAATTAAAACTGGTTGTGGAACCTATTGTCATCAGTTTGGTCTCCATTACTAGAACTCACAGATCATTTGCATTTTCAGTTTTCAGAGTAGTGTCATCAGCATAGCACAGGTTATAGATGTTCCTTCCCCTAATTTTAAAACCATGCTCATCTTCTTCCAATCTATACTCTTTCACTCAACTGTGTTGAGCTTTCCTATGTTCAGGCTTTTTACATCCCATGTTTCTACTGTAATTCTGTCTTTGCAGCTTTGGATTTTCTTTTCCTGAACAGTATCATCAACTAGATGTTTGGAAGGCTTTTAATCCAGCCATGACATAAACATCACCAGTACTCCAAAAGATCCTCAGCTCTTCCTCAAAAACATGTTGAATACCATCCAACTGAACAGTAAGTGGTCCATCATCCAGCATTATATGATCAATTGCTTTGTACTGTCTATCCATATGGTTTTCTTGATAAAATATGGGAATGGTTTACCATTGCCTTCTTCTGCACAGGATGGCATTATGTCTTTGCATTGTTACTAAAGTAATCACCCTCCTCCAGCCCAATATAGTTTGCTTTAGCTGAGCAGCTGGGATGAGTTTCATGCTTTGGGTGAGTCTGCTGTGAGTATATACTTTTGGCATACACTCCTGGCTTTCTTCACTCATTCCTGCCAGGAATACCCCCCCCCCCATGATGTGTCACTATAGCAGGACTTGACTTAATTAGAACAAATAAAAATCTTTTATAAAATCATTCTTTTTCTGTTGTATTTAATCAAGCCTTACGCTCTAATCAGTTGTGATTTTAAGCCTTATCAGCAAGAAAGTGAATGCACTTAAACAATAAAATTATTTAGCATGTTGTTCCTCATTTCTATATTGGCTTAATTTATTTCACAATTTTTGCCACTCCTATTTTTACTGAATTATATTGGTGAATGTCTTCTGCCTGTCCAGTTCAGGTCCTTGGTAGAGGGCAATTTTGCTTGTTTTTGTTGTTAACTCACTTTCAGATGACTAAATATTGGCATATTTTCCCTTAAATTACATGTTTGTTATACATTTCTCCACATACAAACTATGTCACAGCTGGTGAAGCAGGAATCTTGGATTGTTAGGTCAGATAAAGCCATTTTGTAAGCAAGGGACAGATGGCAGAAATGTTCAAGGCCAGGAAATGAATAGCTTTACAGCTGTTGGCTTGAAAAAGCAGGAGGAAGAGGCCCAGAATTCAAACCTTGGGACTAACATATATAAAGGGCAGGATGCTTGGGCTTACATACCTCTTTCATGCATCGTTTCCAAATTCTCAGCAGAACATCTTTTATCAAACCTTCCTGAACCTGCTTGGGGGATGCAGAATGAAGAGGGTATAATATCTCTACCTAGCCTGATGTATTGAGACAAACCTTGATGTACTTTGGGATACACTTTTTTCCCTCTTAAACCCACAGCCAAAACTAGAATTCTGAAGCCAGAATCTATAGGTATTTTTTTTAACGTTTTGAAGATTAACAGAATAGTTTCTTTTCTCTTTCCCATTTCATGAATCATTTGTAGTTGGACAAAAGGAGTTTCCTGCTTTAGCTGATATGCAGAAATAAAATAATTTTTCTATTTCTTTTCTTTTTCAGTCTCTAGGGGCCTAAGGCAGCTTGGTGGTAACCTGGGGATATGGAGGTGCCCACCCAGCCCTTTGGGACAAGGACCTTTAAAGGGTGGGATGACTGGTTAAGCACCATGCAGACAATGCTTCTAGTTTGCCCTCATTTTGCTCCCCCAAACTCTCACACAATTCTGCTGAAAACCAGTGGCTTTGCCAATTAATTCTGATGGTACAATCAGGGGTGCTCTGGGAGGTGAACAAATGGACTCAGAGAAAGCAATACCTGTGATGGATTACTATAGCATTAAACTAGCTTTTTATTTTTAACCTTGAAACTGTGTCCAAAGAACACATTGTTATCCTCTGACTTATTTTTTTTCTTTGTCCAGCACAGTCCTGAACATATTATCCAGTTAATCCACTGACTTCCATAAAACTTTCTGATTCCAGCCATAGTCTCCCATCTTAAGGATTCTGACTGAGACCCTATTGTTTGTGGTGGATTTATTGTCTGAAGGAGTCCCACTATACCCCACTTAAACTGAATATGGGTGGATCACTCTCTCTTGTTTGAATTTTCAATCAACCACCTCAAAACAGAACAGAAAGAAGCAATGTACAAATTGGTAGACAGAAAAGAAAACTAGCACCTGTTTTAAGACAAAAAGAGATTCTGTTTACTTCGTATGAACATATTCATTCCCTCCCTTTCCAGATGAATAAGTGATTTTTTTCAGTTTAGAAGTCTGATAACTGTAAGCATAGATTTATTATGCTCTTGCTAAGAATATATATTTAGGAAATTGCTATGCATATTGTAACACTTCCTTTTTTCTGAGTGCAAAATTCTCTTTGATTTATGATCAGTATAAGATGGGAAAAGTTTACCTTGTTTGTAATACAAAAAAAAAGTACATTAAATACTTTATATCTTTAACTAGAGAAAGATAAATATGTGCTCGGGCACATGCACATACAACCCACCTTAAAACTATGCTTAATCCCTATAGTATGCTTGATCTATAAACTATGTAGGAATTATCCCTTTGTTGGTATAACAACCTCCTTCTTGGGACAATTTATTCCCAGCACCAAAGCTAATGCTTGCAAGAAACATGGAAAATCTCGTAAAGAACATAAATGGGTACAGACCAAAATGCAAAATGAAAGAAGCATAGCTTATCCTCTCACTTTTGATCGATCTGTCTGTCTGTCTGTCTGTCTGTCTGTCTGTCTGTCTATCTATCTATCTATCTATCTATCTATCTATCTATCTATCTATCTATCTACCTACCTACCTACCTACCTACCTACCTACCTACCTAACCAGCAGAATCTGTCTGGTTAGAGGATGCTAACAATGGCACAAGTATATGCGTGGTTATGCTAACCTTCCCTTTTAACACTTCTATAAACTACTATCTGCCAGTCCAGCTTTTTATTCAGAAGCATTATGGACCACATGTTTAGTTTTTAGAATTTTGGCCTACTGATAGCAATTTATTCTCATGTGTAAATGGAGGTTCCACGGTCTAAAGCAAAGGTCTTTTTCTGTGGATTAATCACTGGAATGAATATACAAAGGTTAAGAGTGAAGGTTTCAGTTGCAGTGTTCCTTGACCCTGCATGCCATTAATCCACAAAAAACTCTGTGTGAAACTGAATATTAGTCATGAAAGTATTAGCTGGAGTCTTGGTTTGCTCTGGTAGTCTGGTCAGATTGATTCACTTGTTGCCTTCACTTTTGCAGACCTACAATTTTCCTTCTTTTCCTGAGCATTCATCTCCCTCTGCTCAGGATTTATCCACTTATATTTGATATAATTTATTCCTGATGGCCTTCTAAGAGCTGAAATTTGTCATCTCAGATAAAGTGCACCGCAGCATTTTAAAGAAAACATTTGCCTTCCAAATCCATATCCTGTAACCACACCCTAAGGGAAATAAACCAAAATCTGTCATTCATCAGTCTGTCTGGTCACATACTTTGCATTCCACAAAAAATAATAATGGGTGCTTTCTAACAGACAGCTTATTTCTTTTTCCCCTAAATGGACAGATGGACAAGGTTAAGGGCATAACAGGAATACAAAGTTGTTTGAAAGTGCAACTGGCTGGGCATCAATCACCTCTACTTGACTTCCTGTGTGCCTGACTTCCTGTATCCCCCCCCCCCCATCAACTGTAGGCAGTATACTGATAGGCGGGCCTTTTACAGATGGCTTCCTGTGATACTCTTCCTGGTCACCACAGCCAGCAAAAGAGATGAATGTGTTTTGTTTTGTTTTTCTTTTCTTTTTCTTACTAGTAGCCACCTGCACATTTATCCTCTGAAAACCACGGCAAGTCTGTTGCAATTGCTGCTCCCAGAAACCTTAAATAAAAATGTACCCAGTAACACTTAGGACAAAGGCAATGGATTTTTTTATTATAAGTGTATATTAAGTTGTGGAGTTTGTGTTTGTTTCAATGTAGCATCTTTTTTTGGGTTCTTTTGTTTTATTTAACCTGTTATGTTTTTTGTTACAGGAGGTCAACGTTGAGAATATATTTGAGAATATATATTACTTTACAAAATGTCACTCCATGGAATGAGTTCCCTGTGTGGTAGGTGAAAGTATCTCAGACAGACACTCCTAAGATGGAATCAATAGCTCAAGCTGCATTTACCCTTCCTTCAGATCAACAAATCATCAGTCTTGCTCTAGTTAGCACCTTGTGGTCTGAGTTGGCTAAATGTTCTTTCAATGCAGAAGTGTACTGCTACAAAGGGATTTCTGTTGACGTGGACAGAATGGGGATTTCCTTCAAATTTACCATCCAGTTTGTATCAAGTGTTACAAATCATTAGCTGCAGGAAGGGATGAGTAATCTTTTTCTAGCCAAAGGCCACACTTTGCATTTGAGTGGTATCCTAGAGGCACACTCAAAATATAAGTATACGGTAGTCAAACTAGTAAGATTGGTGGGACCAGGAAAATCCAAAAACTTATACAAAAACAAGGAAAAATCTTCCTAAAACTTTCATATGCTCAATATAATAGTTTGCTACTCTATTTTTATCAAAATAGAATGATAAAGAAGAGTTGGCTCTTGCCACACAAAGATACTATGTTGGCCGCATATGATTCACAAGCTACTTGTTATCCATTGCTGTTATAAGAATAAAAGAGGAATTACTGCTACAGATGTTACAATTTTCATTAAGAGGTATTTTATAGTTGTCTGTAAACTGTAGTTCTGAACAATGAATGGAAGCACTTTCTTTAATTCACTGACTACATTATGACACTTCTGCTCTGTTCCTTTGCTAGCAATGTAGAAGTCTCTGGCTATTGGGTGAATTCTTGCTTTTTGGATGTTGTAAAATTAAGCTGCCCACAGCAGGTGGCAGCACCTAGCTGGCTTTGGCTGATCCAGAAAAGCTTTGCAGGGTTGGACCTGTTAGTACTGGGTCCAAATACCAAGGTCCCAGGGCCGTGGGGAAATTCAAAAGATGTCCCAGAAGACAATGCCTAATCATTTCATAATTTGTTGCCAAGAGCACCATGAATATGTCAATATTACCTCCAGAAGTCAAACCTGATTTAAGGTAGTCTTTACTTTTACTATTCCTCTACTAGTATTTCCTCTACTAGTTTCCTCTACTAGTTTGTGTATTATTCCTGCACAAGGAAGCTCCCTGTCTTTCACTACCTGTATCCTGTGACTTGTTTTCAGGTTATATTAATCATGTAAAAAATATGCAGTGTTGTTATTTCTTGCGCTACACTGGTGATAAAAAAAATTCAGGTAATATATGATGAATCCATGCTAGAATCATTTACAACATTATTTTTACCCCAGTTTCCAGGAACGGGTTGTTCTGCCAAGGAAAGAAAGTGCAGCAAAATTCTCATGCTTGTGGCCTAGAACCTTCTTTCCTCACCCAAGAGATGTGGAGCTGCACTGCTATTTTTTTGTTCATAAGCACATAAACACAGCACATAAAATGATCAACCATGTCTGTAAGGGGACTTTTTAGTACAGCTGTTCTTTCATAAGCCTATGGATTTAAGCTGAAACTGAGTCTGTGCATCAGCAGTACCAGCAGGCAAGACTGTTCAAGTGCCTCAAAATACATTGTTGGAGTAGGAGTTGCATCATGCTGAATATCTTGTGGTTCTTCAGCATCACTTATATTTTTAATTTGGTGCTATAACATTAGATTGCGAACAGGACATTGTCCCTTTTCATTAAATATTTGGAAGGATGGGAGAGATTCCTCCCTGGAAACTTGAACATCTTCATTAGCATAAAACAAAATATGAGTTCAAACTGGATTACAGTGGGCAATACATCACACACCTCTCATTGATAGAAGAAATGTTTCCATGCAAAAGACCCATAAAAATTCTAGATTTAATTCCCAGCGTCTCTCCAAGTAGGACTCTGTTCTGAAGCCCTGGAGATGTGCTGCCTGGAAGAATAGAGAATGTTAGGCTAAATCAAGCAGTGGCATATTACCGTTTTCAGGTTTTTTAAAATAAAAAGGTCTGTTTGAGAATGTTAGGTTCATATGTTCAGCACAAGGAAGATTCAGTTAGATGTGGTGATAGAATACAACTTTTATACACGAGATAACAGAAAATATTACAGACTGATGCTACCATGAAGTAACTCTGCATAATGAATTTGCCACCTCCCAAGAAATATTCTTTTATTATTATAAAACTTAGCAACAGCAGACAGTTTGCCCAGATATGATTGTTGGATAATAAGGGAGATTTGTTCATGGACATCACGTTAGTACCAATATTTGCCTACTTTACTCAAGTTTTAATAAGCTTTGGGAATTCTGAAGTGTCATACCAATAGATTTAAAATTTGCTTCACTTGTTTATTTAAGTTAATGCACATGTTCAGGTTAGGTCACTTAATGTGTGGTGATATTCTTTAAGCAGTCCTAACAGCTGAGCAGTGGTCCAGAATTTAAGTAAAACAAACAGTTCATTGCCTTCTATCAGCAGCCAGTTGTAAAAGAACTTACTAGCTATCAACCAACTTCATACTTTGATTAAAAACTACTTCCGTTTTGCAACCTTCAAATAAATTTGACCTTTTATAATCTAATATATAGAATGAATGCACAGTTAACACACTTTTGCAACCTTCAAATAAATTTGTCCTTTTATAATCTAAAATACAGAATGAATGCACATATATTTGTGTTTTTTAAGAGGCGGAATATTGTTTGCCTCATAAGGGTACAAGAAGAAAGTATGGAAGCAATCCAGTATTTGGCCTATTTTATTTACTGGATATATATCTTGCCTTTTTCACAAATGGCATTCAAAATAGCTTACTAGGAGAAAATTTTAAACAAAATTTAAAAGCCCAAACCGTAATTTAAGAATGACTAAAACAATCAACATCCCCACCATTCATGTCTCAGCTAGTTTTGTAGATGGAATTGTAACACTTGATTACCTAGTAGAACAACCATTGGAAACAAGGTTTGAATCTGTATCCTAGCTGGTTTCACAGATCATAAAAAAATGAGCAGTGCTCTGCTGGATTGGACCTCTGACCTGTCTAATTCAGCAGTCTGTTCTCACAGTGGCCAACCAACTGCACAAGGAAGCCCACCAGCCTCCCTACAGATGGCCTTCAGAGGCAGTCACATTGCCATCAGGGCTAATAGCCATTGATTTCCATGACTTCCATGAATTGGTCCCACCCTATCTTGAAGACAGCCAAGCTGGTAGCTAGCACCACATCTCATGGTAACTCATGCTCTATTATTTTAGGCATCACAAAAATCCTTAAAAGCATTAGTCATCTCTACAATCTTTTTCATAGCTATAGCCAATAGCTTTGTATCAGAAATCACAGTATTCAAAAATCATGGAGAGAATATCCAGATATGGTGCCTGGAGAGTCACTGATCCCAATGAAACTATGCTTGAATAACGGAATATAAAACATCAATCTTATTGTACATTTATTAGGATTTATTAGAAGATTTATCACAATTTTTAATGGAGTAAACAGAGACCAGGGTTTTGTAGCAAACCACAAATTCTAGGTTTTTAATAACTGCATGTCTTATTCCTACTCAGTTATTTCCTATTCTTCAGTAAATGAAACCAGTTTGGAAATTTCATTTCATTATTTCGATTATTGTTTTCTAATTCAAATCTTCTCAGATTTAGTGCTAAAGCCAGTCTTTTTATATAATTTACTTATCTCTACTGTTGTTGTTTTTCTTTTCTGTTTTTTAAAAAAAATACTTTGGCCCATTTTAATGCATGTTCCCCTCTGTACCCTTCATGTGCAAATATAGTGGTATGAGAAGGTATAGATAGTATACATTCTTTTAAGATGGCAGCTTCAACTGGATGATGTTAATTTAGGACTATATATGCTTGTTTTTATTCACTTGTTATTTTATAAATTGTTGTACGCCACCAGAGTTGCTTTGTGTGAGATGGGTGGCTATACAAATGTGATTGATAACTAACTAACTAACTAACTAACTAACTAACTAACTAACTGACAAGTATGGGGAAGACTGTACAGCTGGTTCATACTAATCACAAATCATACTTTGGTGCCATATAAGGAAGTCATTAGGTAGCATCCCACTTTTGCCCCTTGCATGCTCCAATTTATATACTTACTGTCTCATTTATAGAAGCCTGGGTTTTCTAGCTGAGATAAATATCATTTATCTTGTCACCTAGGCTATTATTTTTCCATTGCATGCATAATGACATGTTTTGTTTGGCCAAAAAAAGAGGGCTGATTTGGATTACAGATTTGGATTACAGATTGGGAGAGATGAAGCAAGGGGATATTATTAATTCTTCCACTGTTAGGAAAAAAAAAACGTACTGGGATGTAGTGGCTTTTTATAGATGCATCTTTCAGGGAAAAGCAGCAATTGTTCTAATAAAACTGCTGAAACGTCTCATGGCATTTTTAAAGACTTCGCAGAACAAGCTTTGTGAATGAAAACTTGCTTCCTCTTTATGCTACAACAACGTATTGTTCTTTAAAGTTTTGTGAGTCACTTCTTATTTCTGGGATAGGACAGTGACTGATCTTTCTCCTTTATATGCTAGTTTTCTGCTTGCAAAGTTCTGTCTGCCTTTCAATTAGGAGGCATTCCTGAGTATGAATGAAAGTGGTCTGTATGGCTCCTTTCTAAAAGTAGTTTGTTGCAGAATGCACAACTTACTACTTCCATGGTGCACCTGAGGTGCACCTGTACCTCATTTATCTATCCTATTAGTGCCTATTCTGGGATGTCAAACTAATTTACCCAGAAGAATATCAATAAAATTAGCAAATTATCAATATAAATCTGGTCTGCTGATTCAGTGGTTTTGTACACAATTCACTTATATTTATTCTATAATAATGGTCTCACTAATTATTAGTTCTGGTCACCACTACCAATAACAAGCAGCCTTAAGAAATAAGTCTGTTTTTATATTATGTTCTAGACCTATTATTGTAGAAGAGAATGACGATGCAATTTTGTGTGTGTCAGTTCACAAGTTACTCCATTTTTTCCCAGTGAGGGCTTAGCATAGGTAAGTGGGTAGCAATCTGGAAAAAAGCGGAGGCCTTTACTTGGATAAAATCCTTAATCAAGGGATCCACAAACTTTTTGTGTGGGTGGGCACATTAGCTACTATGGTGAGCAGGGCTAGTCACACAACACCTACAGTGGGGCAAAAAAGTATTTAGTCAGCCACCAATTGTGCAAGTTCTCCCACTTAAAAAGATGAGAGAGGCCTGTAATTTTCATCATAGGTATACCTCAACTATGAGAGACAAAATGGGGGGAAAAAGCCAGAAAATCACATTGTCTGATTTTTAAAGAATTTATTTGCAAATCATGGTGGAAAATAAGTATTTGGTCACCTACAAACAAGCAAGATGTCTGGCTCTCACAGACCTGTAACTACTTCTTTAAGAGGCTCCTCTGTCCTCCACTCGTTACCTGTTTGACCTTGTTATCAGTATAAAAGACACCTGTCCACAACCTCAAACAGTCACACTCCAAACTCCACTATGGCCAAGACCAAAGAGCTGTTGAAGGACACCAGAAACAAAATTGTAGACCTGCACCAGGCTGGGAAGACTGAATCTGCAATAGGCAAGCAGCTTGGTGTGAAGAAATCAACTGTGGGAGCAATAATTAGAAAATGGAAGACATATAAGACCACTGATAATCTCCCTCGATCTGGGGCTCCACACAAGATCTTACCCTGTGGAGTCAAAATGATCACAAGAACAGTGAGCAAAAATCCCAGAACCACACGGGGGGACCTAGTGAATGACCTGCAGAGAGATGGGACCAGAGTAACAAAGGCTACCATCAGTAACACACTACGCTGCCAGGGACTCAAATCCTGCAGTGCCAGACGTGTCCCCCTGCTTAAACCAGTACATGTCTGGGCCCGTCTGAAGTTTGCTAGAGAGCATTTGGATGATCCAGAAGAGGATTGGGAGAATGTCATATGGTCAGATGAAACCAAAGTAGAATGTTTTGGTCTAAACTCAACTCATTGTGTTTGGAGGAGAGAGAATGCTGAGTTGCATCCAAAGAACACCATACCTACTGTGAAGCATGGGGGTGGAAACATCATGCTTTGGGGCTGTTTTTCTGCAAAGGGACCAGGACGACTGATCCGTGTAAAGGAAAGAATGAATGGGGCCATGTATCGTGAGATTTTGAGTGAACACCTCCTTCCATCAGCAAGGGCATTGAAGATGAAACGTGGCTGGGTCTTTCAGCATGACAATGATCCCAAATACACCACCCGGGCAATGAAGGAGTGGCTTCGTAAGAAGCATTTCAAGGTCCTGGAGTGGCCTAGCCAGTCTCCAGATCTCAACCCCATGGAAAACCTTTGGAGGGAGTTGAAAGTCCGTGTTGCCCAGCGACAGCCCCAAAACATCACTGCTCTAGAGGAGATCTGCATGGAGGAATGGGCCAAAATACCAGCAACAGTGTGTGAAAACCTTGTGAAGACTTACAGAAAACGTTTGACCTCTGTCATTGCCAACAAAGGATATATAACAAAGTATTGAGATGAACTTTTGATATTGACCAAATACTTATTTTCCACCATGATTTGCAAATAAATTCTTTAAAAATCAGACAATGTGATTTTCTGGCTTTTTCCCCCCATTTTGTCTCTCATAGTTGAGGTATACCTATGATGAAAATTACAGGCCTCTCTCATCTTTTTAAGTGGGAGAACTTGCACAATTGGTGGCTGACTAAATACTTTTTTGCCCCACTGTATTTATCAGAAAATAAACTGGTGTTATTGCTTCTTACCCACACACCTATCCCTCTAATTTTTCAGGATGGATTCTTGCTACCACCTCAGCATACGTCTGACTTCTTTTCCTGATCGTTAAACTGATATATTTATATTAATTAGCTATTAATCGTATAAAATAATGAATTAATAGACAAACCCAGTAAATATAAATCTTGCTTTTATAACCTTTGTTTCCCCAGATTTTTCAAACAATAAATACTCTCCAAACATAGATTGGAAGTATGAGAAAACTGTAGCCAGAGAGCATGGTTGGGAAACTTGTGTGTGGCTGTTAATGTTTGACTTTCAGTCACTCGCTTTTTCACTCATATACAGGAATGGGCACTTCTCAGCATGCCATAATTAATATTTTTCTTCTTGTCTAGAGATTTTGGGAAGCAATTTCTTACAGAAAACCCAAATATTTATGAGTTTCACACAGCATAAATAAACCAAAAGATTCAGAATTATAGGCACTTCAAAGAGCTAATAATGTACACATTCTTCCTAGAAAATCAGATCATTTGAAGTTCAGTGCAAACCTACAGATTTTTTGTTCTACAGTAATAGAAGATGCAGCCATTGTGAATAGAACTGAAAGCAACTCTCCTAAATGCTCATGTAAGGGCTTAGAGACCTGTAAATATATTATACAGTGGTGGAGCTACCACCAAGAAGGCCCTTTTCCTTATGTATATCTAAATTCTTAGCATAAGGTCAGGATTATATGAGTGAAGATAGGCTTTCTAATGCTGTAGGCTAAACTGTTTTAGGCTTCTGAATAATGGTGATGGGGAAAAGGTGTCTCCCGTGTTTTTTTCTGTAATTTGTTTCCCAATTTTTTCTCAGTCGTCATTCATGTTCTAATAATGCATAAATGTTTTGAAACCAATTCCTTTGACAAAGTGAAGTACCTGACTACAGGTAGTCATTGTTTAGCGACTGCCTTATTTACCAACCACAGTTATGACGGTGATCAAAAAGTAACTTTGCAACCAATCCTCACATTTATGACCTTTGCAGGTTGTAAAGCAAAGGAAAGCTGAAGTAAGATAGTAAGTACAGTTGTGGTTTCACTTAGTGTCCACTTTACTTAACAACTGAGTTGCTGGGACCAATTGTGGTCGCTAAACAAGGACTACCTGTATATTTAGGGATTGTTGTTGTTTAGTCGTTAAGTCGTGTCCGACTCTTCGTGACCCCATGAACCATATTGCGCCAGGCCTTCCTGTCCTTCACTGCCTCCCTGAGTTTGCTCAGTTTCAATATTTAGGGATGCCTTCATCAAATAGCAAGGATGTATTAATCATTAACCCCTTCATGGATCACTGCCTTGTCGTGGCGAAGGGGCTTGCATAACTCAGTGAAGCCATGAGCTATACCGTGCAGGGCCACCCAAGACGGACAGGTCATGACAGAGAGTTCTGACAAAATGTGGTCCACTGGAGAAGGAAATGGCAACCCACTCCAGTATCCTTGCCAAGAAAACCCCATGGACAATGTCAAAAGGCTAAAAGATATGATGCCGGAAGATGAGCCCCTCAGGTCGGAAGGTGTCCAATATGCTACTGGGGAAGAGCGGAGGGCATTTCCAAGTAGCTCCAGAAAGAGTGAAGCGGCTGGGCCAAAGCCGAAAGGACGTTCAGCTGTGGATGTATCTGGAAGCGAAAAGAAGGTCCGATGCTGTAAAGAACAATATTGTATAGGTACCTGGAATGTAAGATCTATGAACCAAGGCAAGCTGGATGTGGTCAAACATGAGATGACAAGATTGAACATCGACATCTTGGGAATCAGCTAACTGAAATGGACGGGAATGGGTGAATTTAATTCGGGTGACCATTATATCTACTACTGTGGGCAAGAAACCCTTAGAAGAAATGGAGTTGCACTCATAGTCAATAAGAGAGTGGGAAAGGCAGTAATGGGGTACAACCTCAAAAACGACAGAATGATCTCAGTGCGTATCCAAGGCAAACCATTCAATATCACAGTCATCCAAGTCTATGCCCCAACCACTGATGCCGAAGAAGCTGAAGTTGACCACTTCTATGAAGACCTACAACACCTTCTAGAACTAGCACCAAAAAGATGTCCTTTTCATCATAGGGGATTGGAATGCTAAAGTAGGAAGTCAAGGAGTAATCGGAATAACAGGCAAGTTTGGCCTTGGAGTACAAAATGAAGCAGGGCAAAGGCTAATAGAGTTCTGTCAAGAGAACAAGCTAGTCATAGCAAACACTCTTTTCCAACAACACAAGAGATGACTCTACACATGGACATCACCAGATGGTCAATACCGAAACCAGATTGATTATATACTTTGCAGCCAAAGATGGAGAAGCTCTATACAGACAGCAAAAACAAGACCAGGAGCTGACTGTGGCTCAGATCATGAGCTTCTTACTGCAAAATTTAGGCTTAAATTGAAGAATGTAGGGAAAACCACTAGACCACTCAGGTATGACTTAGATCATATTCCTTGTGAGTACACAGTGAAGGTGATGAATAGATTTAGAGGATTAGATTTGGTAGACAGAGTGCCTGAAGAACTATGGACGGAGGTCCGTAACATTGTACAGGAGGCAGCAACTAAAACCATCCCAAAGAAAAAGAAATGCAAGAAAGCAAAATGGCTGTCTGATGAGGCTTTACAAATAGCTGTGGAAAGAAGGAATGCGAAAAGCAAGGGTGAAAGGGAAAGATATAAGCAACTGAATGCAGATTTCCAGAGAATAGCAAGGAGAGATAAGAAGGCCTTCTTAAATGAACAATGCAAAGAAATTGAGGAAAACAATAGAATGGGGAAGACTAGAGATCTCTACAAGAAAATTGGAGATATGAAAGGAACGTTTAGTGCAAAGATGGGCATGATAAAGGACAAAAAAGGCAGGGACCTAACAGAAGCAGAAGAGATTAAGAAGAGGTGGCAAGAATACACAGAAGGACTATACAAGAAAGATCTTAATGTCCCTGATGTCCACGCTGGTGTGATCACTGACCTTGAGCCAAACATCCTAGAGAGTGAAGTCAAGTGGGCCTTAGGAAGCATTGCTAACAACAAAGCTAGTGGAGATGACAGTATTCCAGCTGAGTTATTTAAAATACTAAAAGATGATGGTGTTAAAGTGCTGCACTCAATATGCCAGCAAGTTTGGAAAACGCAACAGTGGCCATGGGATTGGAAAAGGTCAGTTTATGTTCCAATTCCAAAGAAGGGCAATGCCAAAGAATGCTCAAACTATTGCACAATTGCACTCATTTCACATGCTAGCAAGGTTATGCTCAAAATCCTACAAGCTAGGCTTCAGCAATACATGAACCGAGAACTACCGGATGTACAAGCTGGGTTTCGAAGAGGCAGAGGAACTAGAGATCAAATCGCCAACATTCGCTGGATCATGGAGAAAGCACGAGAGTTCCAGAAAAATATCTACTTCTGCTTCATTGACTATGCAAAAGCCTTTGATTGTGTGGATCACAACAAACTGTGGCAAATTCTTAAAGAGATGGGAGTACCAGACCACCTTACCTGTCTCCTGAGAAATCTGTATGCGGGCCAAGAAGCAACAGTTAGAACCGGTCATGGAACAACCGATTGGTTCAAAATAGGGAAAGGTGTACGACAAGGCTGTATACTGTCACCCTGCTTATTTAACCTATATGCAGAGTACATCATGAGAAATGCCAGGCTGGAAGAATCACAAGCCGGAATCAAGATTGCAGGGAGAATCATCAACAACCTCAGATATGCGGACGATACCACCCTAATGGCAGAAAGTGAAGAAGAACTAAAGAGGCTCTTGATGAGGGTGAAAGAGGAGAGTGCAAAAGCTGGCTTGAAACTCAACATTAAAAAAACTAAGATCATGGCATCTGGACCCATCAATTCCTGGCAAATAGAAGGGGTAGAAATGGAAGCAGTAACAGACTTCATTTATTTGGGCTCCAAGATCACCGCAGACAGAGACTGCAGCCATGAAATTAAAAGACGCTTGCTCCTTGGGAGGAAAGCTATGGCAAGCCTAGATAGCATATTAAAAAGCAGAGACGTCACCTTGCCGACAAAGATCCGCATAGTCAAAGCTATGGTTTTTCCAGTAGTAATGTATGGCTGTGAGAGCTGGACCATAAAAAGGCCGAGCGCCAAAGAATTGATGCCTTTGAACTGTGGTGCTGGAGAAGACTCTTGAGAGTCCCCTGGACTGCTAGGAGGTCAAACCAGTCAATCTTAAAGGAAATCAACCCTGATTGCTCATTGGAAGGATCGATAATGAAGCTCAAGCTCAGATATTTTGGTCACCTAATGCGAAGAGAGATCTCTTTGGAGAAGACCCTGATGCTGGGAAAGATTGAAGGCAAAAGGAGAAGAGGACGGCAGAGGATGAGATGGTTAGATAGCATCACTGAAGCAATGAGCATGAAACTGAGCAAACTCAGGGAGGCAGTGAAGGACAGGAAGGCCTGGCGCAATATGGTTCATGGGGTCACGAAGAGTCGGACACGACTTAACGACTAAACAACAACAACAATTAATCATTAAACATCTAGTTGACTATGACTGGGTTCAGAGGCTAGGCAAGGATGGCATTGTTAGTGCTTGAACAGGAGACTATCTGGAGCTGCAGGGGCTCTAGGCTAGACTGGGAAAAACACAATGGCAAAACTTCTCCCTGTTGTTGCTGGGAAAGCTCTGTGAACATGCCCATGAAGCTTACAGTTCAGCTTGACTCAGAGACTTGACCTTTAGTATTTCTTACCATCCCCACCCTGACAATACTATTTTCAATACATTAACATAATTACACATGTTTAAATCAGCTATCTGGAATAAATGTTTATGGCAAAGTTTGGACAAGTGAGAAATACCAGAAGAAAATCTCAATCATTGCGTTGTAAAATGTCTTAGAACATATACTATATTTGGGGTGGGGTTCACATTTCACTCTCAATTGCTGCGTTGTAAAGCATCTTAGAAAATATATTGGGGATGGGGATCATATCCCAAACATTTTAGACATTTGTTTCTATAGCTATAAGGTAAATCTTTCATATTTTATTCATTATGATTTCTAAGTTAGAATTTCAGCAGAAGGCAAATTAAGGGTCCTTTAAGGACCATTAATTTAAGAAGCATTATACTTAACAAGTAGCATAAATTAATGTTATGTTTTATGCTATGCTATGCTATGCTATGCTATGCTATGCTATGCTATGCTATCTTACCTTACCTTACCTTACCTTACCTTACCTTACCTTACCTTACCTTACCTTACCTTACCTTACCTTACCTTACCTTATCTTATCTTATCTTATCTTATCTTATCTTATCTTATCTTATCTTATCTTATCTTATCTTATCACATTATTATAAATTAAGAGTCAGTGGTTATGGCATTGGACTAGGAATGGGGAGACCCAGGTTCATGTGCATCCTGAACCATAGATGCTAGCTGGGCAGCTTTGGGCCAACCCTTCTCTCTCAGCCCAACCTGCCTGATATGATTATTGCAGGGAAAAATGAGAAGAGGGCAACGCACTTTACCTTGAATTCTTGAAGGAAGGGCAGGATAGAAAATTAACAAATAAATAAATACAACCCCAAGACAGAATGTATTATACAAATCTGGAAGAAATGTAGTTCATGCAAATCAAGACAAATACTATATTTAGAAAAAGAAGAGAGTCTTATTTGTCCAAAGACTGCGTGTAAGTCATTAGGTATAACAGGCCTGTTATTTTCCAAATAATATGCTCAAATTTAATTTCAGCTTTATGGCCCTGATCTCACAATAAGCTTAAATGGAGAGAAGGCTGTCTATTTAACAATTACATAAATGTATGTACCATCCAATTCCCGAGACTCTGGAAGGTTTAAAATATAGGATTAAAAACATAAATCAGATAAATCCAATGTAAGTATAACCAAAATAGCACAATGTAGTCCACCCATGAGATTCCTCTTTTTTCCTTGAACAGTTAGGGTTAGTCTCATGTCACCAAGAGATCTTTAGCCTAGTCAGTTAGTTACTGTATTTATTATTAGACTACTTGCCACAAATTGAGTTTGCAAGGCTGCTAACAGCATTTTTTAAAAAAATAGCTTGGGAATAAAAACAGCAGTAAAAGCAACATAAAGACATGCTTAAGATGCTATGTTCTATTTTGTAACTTTATACTGCAATTGTTGGCCTTGCATTTGTTAACATGGCCATACAAACAAAAGAGGGAAATAATTATGAAGATAATATCACTGTTAGGATCAACTTGTGAATATCTGTGGACATAAAGGTACAATAAAGGTACAATAATTGAATCCAGATTTGTTTGTGGCTGTTACAGAGGAGATCAGATGTGTTGATTCATGTATATTTTGATACCTAATATTTTCCCAGACACACTGACTGAAAATTTCCATTTTATTTTGGAGAAGGCAGGCAAACTAGGTGTGGAACAAAATGCTATGATTGTTATTGATTATTAAATTATATTACTACCACAATCACTGACTGTCTGCACTCGAAGTTGAGACCAATCAAATGGTGATTTCAGGATACCAAGAAATTAGACCATGGCCATTTAGCTCAGAAGCTCATCGCCATTTGATTGATGCCAGTTGTGAAAGCCTACACCAGTATAGAGACAAATCCTTTCAAATTCTAACTAACTACACACACATTGATTTATTTTTCTTGATTTTATGGAAGTTCACTGTCACTTCCAACTCTCCGGGAGGTCAACATACTAATATTTTGCAAGTTCTTAATTTAGCACTTAATATTACTTTATTAATATGCTATTGTTAACACTTTCTTTTTAATTTTATCTTATTCTCTTTTTAGTATTGTAAGGACTGCAGCTGAACTCTTTTTATGCACTTCACAGATCTGCTGTATTTTACTTTTTCATTTGATTCTTAATTTCCTTGGTACTTTATAATTTTAGATTTGTATAAATCATTAGTCAATGATTATAATAAATTTGGTCAAGGAGCGCCACTTTCCTTTAAATGAATGTACAGTTCCAGGGCCAGATGAGTTGCTTTCAAAGGTACCAAACTAACTTGCTGATGGTCTGGCCAAATCTTTCTGTCTTCCCCTGGAGAAATCCTAAATAATAGGTAAAGTGCCAGATTACTTGAGGATGACAAATGTTGATTGCACTTTTGAAAAGTAAAGACCCAGACAAATACAGAACAATTTGACATAAGTACCTGGGATTTAAGTATTCCAGTGAGATACTACAAGATTCAGTCCTGGATCATATGCTCAACATTTTTATTAATGACTTGGATGAAGAAGTGGAGAGGATGCTGATCAAGTCTGCAGATGACTCAACATTGAATGAGTCAGCACATATCCTAGCAGAGAAAAATAAAACAAACAAAAATAAAAATGAACATGATTTTAGTAGGTTAGAGAATTGGATTAAGATAACAGAATGAAATTTAACAGAAACAAATAGAAAATTCCTCACTTAGAAAACAGAAATCAAACTCAAATATAGGATGGAGATATTGGCTTGACATAATATTGAAAAATGTTTAGAATAATATTTCCAGTGAGTTAGCTGTGTGATGTGGTTGCAAAAAAAAAAAAGTGAACATAGTTTTAGAGTCCATCAGCCTAAGTATAGTTTCCAAATTATAGGAATATTTAGTTCTACTTTACTCTTTATTGCTAGTCCTCACCTTGATTATTATGTCCAATTCTAGGCTCCACACTGTAGGAAAGACTCAATAAAGCAGTTCAGCAGTGCAATCAATTACCCAAAGAGGTGGTGGGCTTCCTTTCACTGAATGTGTTCAAAAGAAGGTGAGACATCTGTTGGGGATGCTTTAATTTGGACTTTTGCACTGAGTTGGAGGTTGGACTTGATGACTTAAATGGCCCTTTCCACCTTTATGATTGCATGATTCTGTGAAATTAAAAATCCAGAGTCATCATAAGAAAAATAGATCAATCATACATCAAGAAATTCATACAGTGTCAAAGAGATGTTCCCCAATCTTTTTGTGTTTCTAACATTCTAACTTTGTTTTAGAAGAACAAAGAGCTCCGGCATTCCTGAAGATTTTTTTCACAGCTCAGAAAGGACTGCTGGTTTCTTTATTGTTATCCAGCCTGAGTACAAGATTAGAATTATTAAGCTCATAGTTTATAGCTGAAACTATGTAACTAATCTTAAATCTAGGTGCTAGTTTTATCTTTTCTTGGTGATTTGTTGTTGATTTTCTGCGTACTTGCTATCTTCCTGCACGTTGATTTGCACAAGAACTTGACTTAGAATTTTCTTGCTTTCTTAAAGAACAAATTATTCCTGGTAAGACCTGATTAGTACTTGCTTGGAAATACCAGGTCCATAGGCTAGACTGGGAAGTCAAAATACATCTTGGAAAAAGGTTGTGGGAAACCACTTCCTTATAGCTGCCAAGAAAAGAAGTCGAGCTCAAGTTGAAAGATAATTTTTATTTAAAACAACTGATAACCTCTCCCCGCCCTGTCTTTGAATGTGGCAGATTTATCTGTCCTCACCTCCTTGGTCACTCCATGAAAGTGGTGGGTGAGTGGAAAGTTGGTTTGGGAAACAGAGGGGTAGAAATCTCGCACTGCATAATGGAGAGCAGTCCAAGGAGAATGGAGAAGGAGAATTAATGTTGGCAGTGGAAATGCTGCCCAACTCCAAACTGACTCTGGGCAGCTCATAATATAAGAACAAGAAGATAATATACAGTAAGATAAAGAAAAATACAATAGAATACATAAATAAGATGGCAAATCTGGACAACCAACACCCAGACATAATTGTTAGATACATCCGACAAGGGGTTCCATCCACCCTCCCCCAAGACCTGGGGAACTGAATGTAAGGTGTACTTTCAGATTGCATGCTTTTTTTTCTGAATCTGTTATGAAACTATAACTAATTCTGGAAAGATCACAAAATGTCGTGATGAAAAAAAATGGCTATGGGAAAATAATTTGCCAGGGTTGAGCTCAGCTCATCAGCCACACTCAATCAGGAGTTGGAAAGATCTCTTTTCCTCCGTACAGCTTATCCAAATTGTCATGGACATGAACAGGCTCCACCTTGATAAAAGTTTTTTCCACACAACTAAGTGAAGAGGATCAGAAATGCATTTTAGCCTTTGTAGGATACATCTACAAATCTCCATAGCACAATATCCCTTGCAGAAGTTTTGATTGGGTGTGGAGGATGAGGCTCAGGAGACAAAAAAGTATTGCTGCAGGCACAAAGCTTTGTACCTTGTTTAAGATAATGCATACTTAAATACAGGAGAAAGAAAGCATCAAGCTTTCAAACAGTGTAATCCATAGAAGGCAAACTTGACTAGGGCAGAAGGTTGAATAGGATCTGCTGATAGCTCCCTGGGCAATTTGCAGGAATTCAGCAAGGATGTCCAACTCCCAGTGATTTAGCAATAGTGAAAACAAGGATATCCCCTCCCCCATTAGATTGTGAAATATTAGAAAATAGATTTTTGTGTGAAAGGATTTATAAGGCACAGTTTTACAAAGATTGCAGCTTGTGAACTTCAGGGCTCTAGTGCACCACAAATGAAATATCCCAGAACTTTCAGCCTGTACACCCTTGGATGCATTTTGCTTTTTGCCTTCTAGAACTGTTAGTTTTATTCTAGGTACAGGTAGTCCCCAGCTTAAGAACAAGTTCCGTTCCCAAGGTCTGTCCTTAAGTTGAATTTGTATGTGAGCCAGAACAGTATTATTGTATAATACCGTATAAGTAGTATTGTGTAATGAACTTGAACCATTGTGTATTTAATTGGAATCATTGTGTATTTAACTTGAATCTGCTACAATAGGCTCCATTCTTAACTATGGGTTGTCTGTAACCCGTGTGTTCTTAACCTAGGGACTATGTAGTAAGAATGCATAGAAAGACTTCTTACCTAAAAGTACCTAATACAATGTATATACACTTAGCTGGTTAGATATGATCTGCAATTAAAAACAGAGCAATTATTTGAAGTGGGGGTGAACTATAATGGCAGTATGTGTGTAAGTATGTGTTGTATGTGACATAGAGGCTGCCCAACTCCATGAAACTCTGGACAGCTTATGACATTAAAAGCAATGAACACTAGAACAATAAAACAAGGGTGTCTAGGAAAAAAAAATCTAATCTAAAAGATAGAGTTCTACAGGGGCTCAACACCCATCCTAACCCAAAGCCTGGGGGAACAGCCAGGGTTTCAAAGACTTATTGAGCTTCATCAAGATGCAGTCATGCAAATCTCTGAGGGATGCTCTTCCAGAGGGCAGGTGCCGCAACAGAGAAGGCACAGTTCCTAGGTTTGAATAGATGACGTTTAATTGAAGGGACCTGAAACATACTCACTCTGCACAATCTATTGGAGGTCGGTGGTGCCTCAAATAGCCAGTCTTCTGCCATGAAGGGGTTTATAAGTGGTAACCAGGACTTTGAATTGCACCCAGAAACTGGCAACCAGCACAATTCGTGGAGGATGGTATCATGTGGGCATACTGTAATATGCCCATTACTGCCCACACTGTCTCACTCTCAATAGACCTCAAGGCAGTCCCACATACAGCACATTGCAACTGTCCACACATAAGGTGTCTAATATCTCAGCTAATATAAGAGCTATGCATGCTCAATATAAAGTCTTCAAGGAAAGCACAGACTTCTTTTGAATGTACACAGACTCACCTTTACATCCATACCGTACCTTCATCGTTTGTCACCTCCCAGCATTCAGTTGACAAGATCTCTGATTTCTGGCTACAATCTAATTCTAAGGCCCTTCTGCCTATTATCCTAGGCTTCTTTTCTCCAGAATTCCTAACAGATTTTTTTTCCTGCTGGCAAAAGTAGTAAAAGAAGGAGCAAAATAATGCTTGGAGGAGCCAAGGTGTTCTACTGTCAACAGATTGTGTACACACACACACACACACACACATAAATATGTGTGTATGTATGCATAGTGTATTATGCATACAGTACTAAGTCATGACAATTCCAGATTCTTCCAATAACAGCATAAGAAAAATTGCAGAGAAAGTATTTCCTTGTCCTTATACAATGGTGTATTATTATAAGTTTATCCAAAAAAAATAAATAAATCATGTAGTTGCTATCATGCAACAAAGATAAAACACTCAAGAACTGTTTTTAGATACTGGTTACAGCCTTGGCCAATACAACTTTGCAGTTACATTTTATACTGTGGGAAACAGCATCTCATGAGTGCTTTCACCTAGATATTTACACATTGGCATGGCATGGAAGTTTGTACTGTCAAAAGTTAGGTGCCCTTAGATTTTAAGCGTGGAAGAAATGTTCTGACTGCCTTGAAAAAGCAGGCACCCAAAAAGCTATATGTGTTTTATGTCCATCTGGAAGAACTATATGTATTACTTCCAAAACTCTAGAACAGTTTTGCAATTTTAAAAAATATTCATGGTTTATTGATTTTTAAAAGACTGGAACATAAATTAATAAATTTATTCTCTGTATGTTTGAGTGTGTGTGTGTGTGTGTGTAAGGTTAAAGGCCAGGTTCTCTAATCAGCCGCCCTCAATCCAATGGTTCAGAAGTAAGGTTTGCTTTGTGATATTTGTAGTCTGTATCAGATTTGAACTCAGGAGCTTGGTTGGTGACTGGATTTTTTGTGAGGTTCAATCAATTTGTTCTAGGAGTCCTTTGTCTCCTTTGTGATTGATCCTCTTTCTTTGTTCTTGATCAGGCAGCTGGTTGGGTGATGGAGGATGGTATTTAGCTCAATGGATCTGTTAATGCTCGTTTATGTGAGCATTAGGCTTCTAGGAGTTCTCTGGCTTTTTTGTTCATTGAATATGATTTCAGTATTCTCCAAGTCAAATATGTGATTGGTTTTAGTGGCTGTTGGATAGTTACATTCTTGGCTCTTTATCGCTATTTTGTATAAAGTATTTGCAGAAGCCCATACTATACCTTGGTATTAATCCCCCCAAGCCCAGAGAACTAAGGTACGTCCATCTGTCTACAGTCCCCCATCCCCATCCTATCACACATTAATGAGAATGCTTGATGGAAAGGGAAACAAAGCCAGGGGAATCCACCAATTACCTGCCTTAATTTAGACCACACCACTTGCCAGCCTTCCTAGTGTAGCAAACTAGAGATCAGCAATGGGGACAATACAACTGATTCTGGCATCCTTTTCTGCTGGCTCAAGGACTGGTGGGTAGCACTTTAACATAAATGTCTGGAAGTGTCCTAAATTGTCTTATGAAGAAATTTTGAAATGGACAAAAAGGTTTTGGGCATTTGGAAATATTTAACTTTCTTCTCTTGTTTCTTAAGTCTATACCACATGCTACCTATACCACATTGCTAAATATCTCCCACGTTGGTATGCAGGATGATAATATTTATATGCAACTAAATATACTAGCAGTTTAAAAAGAGGGAAAGAATTTAGGACCTAATCCTGACTAAGAGGAAATAGGTCAAAAGAGAAGAGATGATTGACAGATGCTTACCAGTAGCTGGAAAGAAGGAGGTGTGACCCCCTCCTCAGGATACACCCTGGGGCAACACCCAGAGGTAGGTCACCTGACCTACTTGTCTCAAAAAAGAGGCTGCAAACTGGCCTAGATTTTATATACGCTGTAGCTGTGGCAGGATCCTATCTGTCTAAACAGGAAAAATAAAATATTTTTTTTAATTTGGAAAACTAAGTGAGAACAGAAGACCGGTTAAAGTCTGGGATGGGAGTTAAATAAGGCCTCTGCCATGTGATTAAGGGGAAATACTGGATTGCCAAGACATACTGTTGATGTCTTGGCAACAATATCATACTGTCAGTGCAGTTAAGGAAAAGCTTAAGACATGAACATCTATGTTGAAGCACAGGTACCTCGTATGTATAAACCAGTTATTGTACTGCTGTTCTTCCTAGGGTTGTTCTGTTTGATAGCTGGGTCCCTGCAGTTCTTAAAGTGAAGCTATGGTCCAAGATGCGACAAGCCGTTTTATTTTTCAGCTGGCTTGTCACAGAGCCTAACACTGATTTGGGCTGAAAGAAAATGGCCCAAGATTATCCAGCTGGTTTCCATGCCTAAAGGAAGACTAAAACCTGGGTTTCTCTGCTGCTCTCCTTAATTACCACCCACACTGGCTCTTATGCATAAGCAACCAGTGCAGGTTTTAAAAAATATAATTTAGTTGTAGAGCCAAAAAAAGAACATTGAAACAGTTGTGCAGTTGTGTCAGATTCTACATTGAAATGCTAGAATTATCATACAATAGTCTCCACTACAAAGTTCAGATCAGCTGCTCAAAGTGACTAAGAGTTCTGCTATGCCATTTTCTCCTTCTTGCAGCCATCTACTCTTTGCTACAAGAGAGGAGAAGATCTATCTAAACTCCTCAGGCCTCTGTCCATTTCTAAGAGGTCACTGCTGTTTTCTTTCTTGCTTCCTTCCTGTTCTAAGCTCTCACTTCAAAAGCAAAGACTTCCCTTGAGAACAATTGTCTGATTATATCTGTGTAAAACAGTTGATAATCTACTTCTTTGCTGCTAGATAAAACGGAGCAAATTGAGGGGGGCATTGTTTTGAGAAAAACTGATGCTTACAGTGACCATTTGTTGAGAAGGACAGAAAGAAGTTATCCCTGAAGGATACGGACTGGCAATCCCAATGGGCAATTTTACATGTTGTCTTCCCTAGAGGGTGAAATGAATCCTGTGCTTATTTATTAAAAAGCAGGTAGGCAGCAGGAACAGAACGGAGAGATAATGACTTCTGTGGCATGGATGCATGCCTGGTGTACAGCAAAACTCTTTAGAGTGTTTCTAAATTTGCAAGCACTGCAGTCTACTACTGGGCAGCATAAACTGTGGCATGGCTCTTGCAAAATGGGGGCAACTTGATCTAAAAATATGTTTAGCTCTTAACTGAGCATGAGAGTAGGAAATTACACAATGGATGTTGAAATGCAGGCTGGGTGAGAAGTTGTCATTTGAGTAATGGATGTTTTATTTCCTGTTTTTGCTAAAAGCTGGAGCTCAGCATAATTAGTGAGTGAGAAAGCAGCCTTGGCAGCCAAACAAAAAAAGCACATTTTGGGCTCCTGAGCCAATTAAAATTGTTTATGCAGTCACTGAGCAATATTTTTCACTGAACAATTAGACTCCAAGTATTCATCATAGTGAAGGAGGAGCTGTGATTCTGGAAACCTGATTCTGGGAAATGCAGGAGCTGAAGAATATATGGCAAGGTGTAACTATTTCCCTCAATATGTTCAGCTATGTATTATGAACTGGGATTATCTATTTACCAGCAACATTTCAAGCACAAACCCAAGTGTTCAGTGATCAAGTGAGGATGAGTTATGTGATGCTTATGCATGTAAGAACTGGGCTGGAATCTTGATACCTCACAAGAATTCAGGGCAGAAACACACAGTAGCTTCTTCAAGCTTCAGATGGTGTCCATATGTTCTTTCCATTGTCAACACAGACTTGAGCCTGTACAACAAATGCAGTGTTGCACTAAAGAAAATGTGTGCAGACAACATCTGAATCATCCAGCTGGAACTGGATCAGGTATTTACAATTTTTTCTACATGATACATCCCCGTTGTCTTTCAAAATGTACTCAGAGAACATACTGTGTGACCTGGGCTAGTGCAGTGATGAATTCTGCAGTCATCCTCATGGTAGCAACTTTTCAGTTGCTTCAATCCTGAATATGTCATAAAATGCTATTGGGCAATTGGAGTGTAACATAACACAACTATGCTTTAGAATCAGAGACTGAAGGAACCATTTAGGTCTTTGAATCCAATCCCCTGCTCAGTATAGTTATACAGATGAGAGCATCCTCAACCGGATGGTTGTCCAATCTCTGCTTGAGCACATCCGGTGAAGAGGTATGCACTACTTTCTTTAGTAACTGGTTCCACTATTAAACTGCTCTTACTTTAGGAGATATTTCTTACATTCATCTGGAATCTGATTTTCTGTATCTTAAGACCATGTTCCAAGTCCTGCATCTTCCTTAAGACACCCCTTCAGGTACTTGAAAAGTGCTATCATACTGTTCCATCCCCAGTCATCTGTGTGACATCATTTCAGTTATGTGAAGAGTTGCTAATATATCCCTGCTCTTTTCAAGGCTAAGCATACACTATTCCTTCAATCTTTCTTCAGACTGCAGGACTTAAGTTAAAATCCTTGAATCATCTTCACTGTACTTCTCCACACCTGTTTCAGTTTCTTTGTATCTTTCTTGAAAATTTGGGACTCAGAACTGTACACAAGATTCAACATGTGGTCTGACAAATGCAGATCTTCTGTGATTACCGTCTGTAATTTATGTACAAATTATATTTCTGTTGATGCAGCCTAAAATTGCATGACTCATATCCATCTAAAACTTTTCACATGTGCTATTACCAAGTCAGATATTCCCCACACTATACCTATACATATAATTTCTTTTTTGTAAGTGAAGGTAGTTGCATTTGTCTTATTAATTTTCAATCTATTTTTTTCAGTCCATTTTTCTAACCCCTTAAGATAATTTTTAATCTGTTTCTGTATTCTAAAATAGAAGCCATTTCACCTAAATGTCTGTCATCAACATTTTTATAAGCATTTCCCACTTCTTCAGACCATTAATGAAGAGTTCAGGATGAAGCCTGGAACATCTCCTTAAGACCTCACTCTAGCTTGATGAGGAACCAGTGATGATCACACTTTAGAAATTGTTTTCAAGCCAGGTGTGGATCCACTGAATACTGATTACGTTCATGGCTTTTCCATTTATCTACTAAGGAAGTTATCCCACTAAAAAATGAAAGATTAGTCTAACAGGTTTTGTTGCTGACAAATTCATGCTGGCTCGTAGAAATTATACATTTTTTCATGGTGTTTAGAGATCAGTTGCTTTATGATATGTCTAGAATTTTTTCAGGATATGAAACTGATGGGATCTAAAATACTTTGAAATTTCCTTTTCCTCCTTTTTGAAGATAATGGACATTTGTCCTTCTCCAGTTAGCTTATATTTACCTATTTTCTAGGATTTTCCAGAGATAATGGATAGTTCTTTCAGTTTTCTAGGAGGCAAATCTATCTGGGCCTAGAGAATTTATACTCTATCAAGGTCAGTACAGTAGGTGTTCTCTATTTATATTTTTATTAAGCTTGATTTAAAATTCAACAGAATCCAATCATTTCTTTACAATTGCCCAGTAGAATGCATTTCTTCTTCTAAGACAAGATTGAGCCAAAACAGGAACAGTTTTGTTGAAGCCCTTTGAGTTGTTCTTAACATCATTAGGTAATTCTAAGCTTTAGTTTCCTGTATGCTTCCTTGGTAATCTACCCAGCTTTCTTTCTCCTATGTGTATCCTGATTTTCAGGATTCAAACATTGTGTGCAGACCCATTGGCTTCTTCTGCTACCTTCATTCTTTTCCTTGTTTGAATGGTTTGCCTTTTTTTCTTTTTGAGCATTTCTTCTTGGTATTTCTTTTGTATGTGGTTTTAATATCTTTTTTCCCACTAGATTCTCCTGCCATGGAATTCTATTTATCACTGCTTTAATAAAATCTCCTTTCTTGAAATCCAAGATATTTATTTATTTTCAGACTTGTATGCCGCCCATCTCCCCCAGCGGGTGACTCTGGGCGGCTCACAATAATAAATATGCACTTCACTACACTCAGTTTTCATTTCCCTTAATTTTAAGAACTCCAGCATTACCTATAAGATATGGTCAAGTCCAGTACAACTATTTCCACTGTGCCTTCCTTCATTCTTGGAAGAAAAGTGGTGTCTGGAAGGCAGGTCAGGAATTTCCTGAAAGATGCGAGGATAAATAAAAGCCCAAAGTGGGCAACCTGGTACTGTCCAGATGTTTTAGAGAACAAATCTGACAATTCCTCACTATTAGTTATGCTGGTTATGAATTAACTATCTAGTTGCAGTCAGCAAGGAGAATATTTTTTACATAAATATTTTAAACTTTTTGCATAGTACCCTCACTGAAGAAGAAATTTCTCTTTATCAACAGGACCATGGCAACCCACCATAAAAGCCATAGCAATCCAGTTCTGGTTGTAACCCACAGGTTAAGAACCACTTTTTAGCTGTTGAACAAAAAGCATGAAGACCTAAAAATGGGAATGGGAGAGAGATTCACTTAATTTTCATTATAATACAAAGCAATTTAATCTGACATTTGTCACCCTATACTTGAACTAATATACAATAATTTTTTTGTATTACAGGTAGTCTTTGACTTACAACCATTCATTAAATGACCAAATTGTATTTACAATGGTTGCAGTGTGCTGGGGTCACATGATTGCCATTTGTGACCTTCCCAGGATGCTTCTGACAAGCAAAGTCAATGGGAGAAGCTGGATTCACTTAAGAACCTATAGATTTTTTTGTATATCAGTAAGCCTGATATTTACCACACCTGAAAGAATAGTGCCATTTTCATTATATAAGGATCACATCTGAAGTGTGAGATCTTCTCTGGTTTTCCCTTTCATCTCAGTAGGTTACCTGGGATAAGGATGTGGGACACACAGTGGGCTCCACCAGCAGTTCCCTAGTGATGCATAAGGCCTGCTGGCTGTGAAGTCCTGGCCAGTGATATTTACACCAACATCTGCTATGCACAGAGGTAACTCAGCATTTCAAGATGCCTCCATGAATTTAACTCTCATCTCTGTTTGTCTTATATTTTTTCAAGCTTCAGTTCCTTCTTTAGATAAGCCACCTTCCCTAGGCTCTGATGGGCTTCATATTCAAAATACTCTCAAATATAAGTTTCCATAAAGAGGCATTTCCCAAGAAGTCACTGACTAGTAATTTGTTTGACAAAATACCAAATAAGTCCAATATTTGTAATAATTTTTGTTTAATTACACTCTTCATTTCCCTTCACTTTCTTCAATTTTGGAGAAAACTACACTTTCGGAGATAATGTTATGTTGTGACATGGAATTTAATAGCGCATTTTGTGTGTACAATTGGTATCAGTCAACAAACTTAAAATTAACTGGTATGGTATGACTTCTTGTAACCTGAATCTTTCGGTGGTATAAAAATCTAGTTAGATAATAGATGAATAACATACACGCATGTAACTTTCCAAAGCTTTGTGATAGAGAATCTGCATGATATATTAATTGGTTCTATGCTGGCCTTTTCATTCATTTGGTAGTTTGTCTGTAGTATCCTTTTTCTGTGGACCCCTTGGGGTTCTCTGAGCTTGGTTGTTTTCTTGCAAAGGTTTTGTTACCCGGCTAAGTAACATCTTCAGTGCTAACATGGTGTGGGGTTTGCTTTTCTGTTTATATACAGTGGCTTGCCCTGCCAGTGTTGGTGGGTTCCCGCCCCCCTGGTAGTTGATTAGGGTATTGTTTACTGTTTGATTGTATGTCTGGTGATAATCTTGGTGTTAATCTCTGCTTATCTGGGGGATGATTGCTGGTGAGGAGATGTTCTGGTTTTTTGTTTCCTTTTTATTGTCTCTTTTGAATGGTGTGTAGACGTTGTTTATCTCTACATGCCTGTTGATGACTACCTTGTCTGAATACCAAGCTTCCGGGAATTCCCTTGCATTTTTGGATTTAGCTTGGTCTAAGATGTTGACAGTTTCTCAGTTGAGTCAACTGGCAGGACAAGCCACTGTATATAAACAGAAGAGCAAACTCCACTCCATTGTAGCACTGAAGATGTTACCTAGCTGGGTAACAAAACATTTGCAAGAAAACAACTGAGCTCAGAGAACCCCAAGGACTCACAGTTCAACTCTGAGCTACATATATTCGCTTCTATTAGTATCCTTTGTCTTTTGTTTTTTAATCTGGGACTGCATTTTTGTGGCTGTGTTGCATATTTCACTTTCCAACTGGAGTGTAATCTAGATTGCAGACAAAACTGTTAAACACAAAAGCACCAGGTGAATATTTGTTTGCTTTGACTTGTTTCTTGCCTTGGAGCTTTTCTGTGGGGGTGGGGGGAAGGAAAAGCACGATTTTGCAATGTCTTTGTTATGCCTGTTTTCTAAGGTAGGGATTTTCAATTGGTTGCCCCTTAAATTCCATTGGGAAAAGTACATTTACAGTCTTGCTGAAAGCCAAATTCAGAAGATAATATCACTGTAAACAGTCCTGCTATAACTTGAGAGGAATTTAAGTAGGAATTTCCCATATTACAAAGTTCATAGTTAATTTATGAAAAGTTGTGTTTATGTTTACACATCTCACTTGAGAATATAAAATAAATCCCATAATAGAATTACCTATGAGCCTTGGAGAGTAGTGAGACCGAAAAGGTGCACTGGTATTGTTTTCAAACTTTAAACTGGCTTAACATTACAAAGACAAAGTATCACCCTGACTTAGAATGGGTTAGAGTCAGATTTAGTAATATTAAAAGTAAGTAGACCTATTCAAAATCAATAATACTTAAGTTATGACAAATATGTCTCACTGATATCAATGTGTGAGCACTAATTAAATAAGGATTCAATCCATAATATATGTTAGGGCTATGTTGTGGTGCAAAGAGGAAAGAAAATGCCTAATTTTTTTTTTCAGCAACATTTTTGCAAGAGGGAAAAGTCAGTTTGTAGAAATTCCAGAGAATCAGAGGATATAATTTCTTGAGGGATAATTCTATTAAACCTTTACCTGACTAACTGTACTGTTCAAACAGCTTTAACTCATTCTTGCTTTAAATCATGTTATGTGGTATTATTACTAGCATTAAACCATTTTCATAAGGAATAAAATAATGACAGTTTTCCCAATCTGTCTACATAGTTTCTTTCAGAATGAATCCATTTTAAATTTATATCCCTTTGACCTCCATAATGATGAGCAATAGACATTTTTATTTTTAGATATATAACTCAAGACACATGTAACACTGCCAATATTTTATCCTTCAGTTTAGAATGTACATTTTGGAGCGTCTATTCTAAACAGGTAGATATATTTAATTAATACCATGCTACTAATGGGTCTGATATAAACACACTCTCAATAGTTGCCAGCCAGCTAGACTAGATTAGTCTCTCTTTTGAACTAAAAGATGGATCCAATGAAACATCACTTTCACTTCTCCCCTTATGTGTTTGTAAAAATTCCAGTGACTTCAATATAGATCATTCCAGTTTTTCAGTTGTTTTTCATAAATTTCACTCACATATCTTCATTATATTCTGACTGATCTCCACATATGTTATATATCAACAGCAGATACACTATCCTGCTGTTTCTATTGAAATCCTTGTATGCTTAACATATTTGCTTCTGGGTCAACTAAAAACTCATTGTGTTCCTTCCTATATGGTTTTAGAAGAAAAATGGGACTCTTGGAGAGTTCTGCAGAGCTGAGGCTTCTGGGTAAGTGCTTATGGTGGGTTAGACATTCCTGCAAGTGTCTTTGTGAGTGGGGACAGCACCATGGTGAAGATCAGTGGCTGAACGGCAAGTTCTGGCTGACAATATTCTCTCTGAAGAAGGAGAGACTGAGAGATCACCCACTTATGCTCTGGATAGCTGCTCCTCACAAGCAGACTGTAAGAATTGAATTTCTTGCAGTTGATCATGGGTTGAGCAACTTGGGAGCCAAGGGATTACCATTATGGTCAAAACTGCTGTGCAGCCTTTATGGACACTTGACCTGCAAAAGCCTCACTTTCTTAAACACTTTCAGATAAAATTAATTTACAACTTAAGGCACATCTTCCAACTGGCAGGAAAGAATAAAGACACATGGTAAGTTGCCTTTTTGGAATTAAGAAGAGAAATAAAAATACTATCTTAAAGGATTTTGACTTAAAAGCAAAAAGCTTAAGAAGATTGTGATTTAAGAAAGTTTTAAACAGATAAAGGGGACAATAATTTTTAGAAAACAGAATAATAATTTTTTTTTTGACAAAAGTGCCTTTGAATATAGTAAAATTAACTAGACAAACAGATGAGACCTTCATGGGAATGCTGATTGTTTATTAGTAATATAAGTACCTAATTGGTGGATTTTACAAAATAAGAAGATGACGGTAATATGAGCCAGACTGTGTGACTGTAGCTTCGGAGAGCTAATTGGGACTAAAATATTAAAGACAGGGAAAAGCAAAACAGGAAAAAAAAAAGGAGAAATTTTCCTTTTACTTTCACCCTAGTAACTAACATACTTTTACTTTTGGCCATAAATATTACAATGGCAACCACAAGAAAAGCAGCAAAAGTAGGAGAAGGAAGAAGAGCTTCACTAGAACAACTTACAGATAAGGGCATCATGCCAGATTTATTGCAAAAAATCTTTAAGGAATTTGGCAAGAGGATGACTGGAATAGTTGGCAATAGTTTGGATGCTTTTAAAAAAGGAGATGGAAGGAAGATTTGGAGGGATAAAAAAGGAAAGAAAGAAGTTAAGAAGACTGAAGAATCTGTAGGACAATTGGCTGGAGATGTAAAACAAATTAATGACAAAGTGGAAGTTTGAAAAAGTAAGACAGAAGTTATAAACAGAGAGATGGAGAAAGATTTGGATAACTTGGCATTACTGGGATGAAAGAAAAAGAATTTTGTTTAAGATTTAGAGTGATTCCAGAAGATCGTGGGGAAGATGTCAGAGAAAAGATTGTTAAGTCCTGTCTAATTTTCTGGACTAGGATGAAGGTGACACAGAGTCAGAGATTGATAAAGTTTATAGGATCAATACATGATTTGCAAAATTAAGAAATGTTCCAACTCCTTGTGCAGTTTGTCAGGAAGACTAGAGATCAAGTTCTGCAGCAGCATTTTAATATTAGACTGAGGATTGATAATACAGATGTACAGTGGTTCCTCTACTTATGAACGCCCCTACTTACGAAATTTTCAAGATACGACCAGCTCCGGCCCCAAAAATTTACCTCTACTTACGAACTTGCCTCTACTTACGAACCGGATCCACGACCATTTTCCCTGCTGCCACGCAGTCGCGGCTTCCTGTGGGCGAGATCGCGGTAGCAAGGAGACATTCAGTGAGGCTTGTGTGTTTTGTGGCGTTTGGAAGGTTTTTGTGGCGTTTGGAAGGCTTTTGTGGCGTTTGGAAGGCTTTTGAGGTTTAAAAATAAAATGCATATGTTTCAGAACTGTTTAGCCGTATTTACATTGAACCTTATGGGGGAAATTTACCTCAGGGTGCGACCAAATTCGGAGGGCGGAACGGATTAACCGTATTTACATTGAACCTTATGGGAAAATTTACCTCGACTTGCGACCAACTCGAGTTGCAACCAGAGTCACGGAATGGATTAAGTTCGTAACTAGAGGTACTGCTGTACTTCTGCTTAAGGAAATTCCAATTGCAATACTGCACAAGAGAAAATAGTATTTTTTTTCTGACAATCTCAATCAGAAAAAGATTCCATTTAGATGGGATAAGTTGGAAGGGGTGATTTTTACTTTTAAAAAGCAGAGATTCAGACTGAATTCTGTAGAAAGCAAGAGATTTTCTGGGAAAATTCAAAGAATTGGAGGAAGTACAAATGGAAGTGACAGTGAGAGATGTGACTAAACAAATGCCACAACAGATACATCAGGATACTGAAGATGCTAACATGTTGGGCACTACAGATAATGTTTTTTCTAAAATCTTGGTGTAACTATGAATTATAAATGCTTAACATAGAATATAAATGGTGCAAATGCTCCTCAAAAGAGAAAAAAAAATCATTTTTTAAAAAAGTTAAAATAAGATGTGATTTACTTACAAGAAATGCATATTAGGAAAAAGGATATAAAATATTTGAGTTACAAAAATTTGGGTGAAGAATTGATTACAGCAGGAATGAAAAGAAGAAATGGAGTTTTGTATATGAATTCTCAACTACAGTGGTACCTCTACTTACAAACACCCCTACATACGAAAATTTCGAGATATGACCAGCTCCGGAACCAAAAATTTACCTCTACTTACGAACTTGCCTCGACTTACGAACTGGATCCGCGGCCATTTTCCCTGCTGCCACGCGGTCGCGGCTTCCTGTGGGCGAGATCGCGGTAGCAAGGAGACGTTCAGTGAGGCTTGTGGTGTGTTTTGTGGCGTTTTGGAAGGTTTTGGAAGGTGTTTGGTGTGCTTGTCAGCATGGCTCCAAAGAAAATGCAGAGCAGGCTTGGCAAGAATAAGGCTTTGAAGAAAAAAGTGATGATCGAACTTAAGAAGGACATTATAGAAAAGCACGATTGTGGTATTCGTGTGACTGATCTGGCCTCAGAGTACAAGATGGCGAAGTCGACCATCTCGACTATTCTCAAGAATAAAGATGCCATCAGAGGAGCTGATGTGGCAAAAGGAGTGACAATCTTAACAAGGAAGAGGACACAAGTGGTGGAAGAGGTGGAAAAGCTGTTGTTGGTGTGGCTGAATGAGAAACAGCTGGCAGGTGATAGCGTGAGTGAAGCTATCAACTGTGAAAAAGCCAGGAAACTGCACAGTGATTTACTGCGGAAAAACCCCTCTACCAGCGCAGCAAGTGAGGAATTTAAAGCCAGCAGAGGCTGGTTTGAGAAATTCCACAAGAGAAGTCGCATCCACAGTGTGGCAAGACATGGTGAGGCTTCCAGTTCTGACAAGGCTGCTGCAGAAGCCTACCAGAAAGACTTTGAGGACTTCATGAAGGCGGAAGGATATGTTGCTCAGCAAGTGTTCAGCTGCGATGAGACAGGGCTCTTCTGGAAGAAGATGCCAAACAGAACTTACATCACGCAGGAGGAAAAGGCACTGCCAGAGCACAAGCCCATGAAGGACAGATTGACCCTTTTGCTGTGTGCGAACGCAAGCGGCGACTTGAAGATTAAGCCGCTGCTCGTGTACCATTCCCAGACCCCTTGTACATTCAGGGACCACAATGTGAGCAAGGCCAGACTGCCTGTCATGTGGGGGGCCAATGCGAGAGCGTGGGTCACAAGGCAGTTGTTCATGGAATGGCTGCACGAGGTGTTCGCACCCAGCGTTAAAAAATACCTGTCTGAGAACCAGCTGCCTGAAAGGTGCCTTCTCCTGATGGACAATGCCCTGGCACACCCTCCAGCCTTGGTGGATGACATGGACACCGAGTACGACTTCATAAAGATCAAGTTCCTCCCCCCCAACACGACACCTCTTCTGCAGCCCATGGACCAGCAAGTGATCTGCAACTTTAAGAAGTTGTACACAAAGGCGCTCTTCACCAGGTGTTTCAATGTCACCGAAGAAACATCCTTGACTCTCAAAGAATTTTGGAAAAAACATTTCAATGTCCTCCACTGCATCAGCCTAATTGACAAAGCCTGGGGAGATGTCACCTGCCGGACCTTAAACTCAGCCTGGAGGAAACTGTGGCCAGAATGTGTCGCTGAACGTGAGTTTGAAGGGTCTGATGCAGAGGTAGTGGAGGAGATTGTGTCCATGGGCAAGAGCATGGGTCTGGTTGTGGATGATGCGGACATAGAGGAGCTTGTTGAGGACCATAAGGAGGAGCTGACCACAGAAGAACTTGCTCAGCTCCAGAGTGAGCAACAGAAAGCGCTTGGCGAAGAGCATTCCACTGAGGAAGAGGAGGAGGGGGAGGAGGTGAGCAGTGATGCGATAAAATCCATCATGGCGAAATGGAATGAGTGCCAGGATTTCATTGAGAAGCACCACCCCAACAGAACTGTGACAACCAGAGCATTGAACATGATGAACGACAACGTGTTCTCTCATTTCTGGTGGGTTATGCAGCGCAGGAAAAAACAACGGACTTTAGACAGGTTTTTCCTCAGAACTGAGCCTGCAGCTAAGAGGCAAAGAAGAGAGGAAACCCCTGAAGGAGATCTCCCCGATGTCCTTTTGGAGGGGGACTCTCCCTCCAAACAATAACTGCCTCCCCACCCCATTCTCCCTCTTCATACTGTGCTTTTTTTCATGTTTTTGTGGTTTAAAAATAAAATGCATATGTTTCAGAATTGTTTAACCGTATGTATATTGGAATGGGGTGGTTTCCCCACAAAAAGATAGAACCTCTGAGAAAAATATTAAAAAGACACAAGACAAACTACCAAAGGCTTTTTTTGATTTAATGGATAATTTAGAGCTTGTTGACATATGGAGATATAAAATATAAATTATATACAGTATAAAATATAAATCATATAAATATATTTATATAAATATTTATATAAAATATAAAAATATTTACATGAAATATAAATAATATATATAAAATATATATAAAAATAAAGATGTAAAAATGGTGACAAAAAAGAATATACTTATTTTTCTGAAGTAAGAACATTTGGGATTCAAGTAAAGCTTTTATAAGAAGATATTTCATACAACGTTAACAGTGAATTTAAAAAGAAAAGGCAAGAGAATACAAGTGATGTTGGATGAGATTAAAAAAAAGGAAGAAGAGTTTAAAAAGTCCACAAAGGACTGAGCCTCTTTAGATATTAATGCTGTATTGACCTCTTTCCAGCTTTCAAGGAATCTTTCCATTCTGTAAAATAATATTCATCATTTGTTGTATAGGGTATAAAACTTCATCCTCAAAACGTTTATACTAAGAGGCCGTCAGATCATCTGGACCGGGTACCTTTCCTGTTTTAGTCTCTTATCAAGCAATTTGAATAATGATTATAAGTTGTTTACAGTGATTTTGGCTGAAAGGTTGAAAACAATTTTACAGAACTTTATTCATGAAGATCAATGTGGGTTCTTACCTAAAAGACAATTACGAGATAATATTAGAAATGTGTTGGATATTCTGGAGTATTTGGAGTAACACAGTGAAAAGCAAGCTGTATTGATCTTCTCAGATGAAGAGAAGGCCTTTGATCATTTGAACTGGATCTTCTTGTTTAGAGTTCTGGAAGATATGAATTTTGGAGATAGTTTTATTAAATGGGTAAGATCGATTTATATCTCACAGAAAGCACAAATAATTGTTAATGGAGAATTAACGAAACCTTGTGAGATTCAAAAAGACACAAGGATGCCTGCTGTCTCCTCTCTTGTTCATTTTGGTTCTTGAGGTACTGAATAGAGACATAAGACAAGAAAATCATGGGAATAAAGATTTAAAAAGAAACTTATAAGTTAAGGGCATTTGCTGATGACCTTGTGGTAGTTTTGGAGGAACCGTTAGAGGAAGTATAAAGATTAATGGGAAAATTAAAGGACTTTGGTATGCTAGCAGGTTTTAATATTAATAATCAGAAGATGAAGATGTTAGCAAAAAATATGAAAATAGAAGATGAAATAGAACTGATGGAAAAAAACTGGTTTTAAGATTGAGAAAAAGTAAAATACTTGGGCATTATTATGACAAATATGAATTGTATGTTACTTCAAAATAACTATGTTAAGACATGGAACAAAATTAAGGAGGACATGTTAAGATGGGAGAAATTAAAACTGGCACTGCTGGGCAGAATTTCTGTGATAAAAATGAATGTTTTGCCTACAATGATGTTTTTGTTTCAGACAATACCTATTTTTACAACAAGTGTACCAATCAAGCAATGCAAAAAGATATATCTAAATTTGTATGGCAAGGGAAAAACCATGAGTTAAATATAAAGTGTTACAAGATGCAAAGGAAAGAGGAGGATTGGGTTTACTGGATTTGAAACTGTATTTTCCAGCTTGTTGTTTGGTTTGGATGAAAGAATGGGTGTTGCTGAGAAACAAAAGACTTTTAGAGTTAGAAGAGCACAACCTGAGGTTTCGATGGCATGGATATTTATGGTACAATAAAATTAAAGTTAATGTGGATTTTAAAAACCATTTTATTAGATGTGCCATATTGAGAATATGCAATAGATATAAGTCCAGGCTGTGCCTGAAAACACCTCCATGGATTTCAGCACAAGAAACATTTTACAGAAGAGAAACAAAAGGCAAAAACAAATGGTTAATGTACCAGGAATTATTGGAGAATCACCAAGGGGAATATAAAATTAAATCAAGAGAGCAACTAATGGCAGAAGGATATAGTTATCAATGGTTTTCCCATTTACAGTTATCAGAAAAATTTAAAATGGATAAAAAGACTTATGGTATGGAGCAAAGTAAGACAGAATTTGAAGTGCAATTGTGTACTGATGTTGAACATGTAATTGCTAAAATGTATAAACTTTCATTGAAATTTGAAATGGAAAAGAACAGATTAAAGAATGTATGATAAAGTGGGCTAAGAATTTTGGTTATAATATACAGATGGATAATAGATATGTGGTTAAAAGGTTTGAAATTTACATTATGTTATGATCTTAAAAAGATTTTTTATAAAATTATGTATCATTGGTACATGATGCCAGAGAAAGTATCTAGAATGTATAAAGGCATTCTAAATGTATGTTGGTAATGTGAACAACATGAAGGGACATTCTATCATGCTTGGTGGACATGTAAAAAAGCTAAAAAAATTTGGATTCAAATACACACATTGATACAGAGGATTTTAAAGATTAATATTCAATTGAAGTCAGAACTCTTCCTTTTAGGACTGATGGATACACAGCTAGAAAACAGTCATGGAAGATTATTTCAGTACATGATTACTGCGGCAAGATTATTATATACATAAAGATGGAAAGATTTGGCATTACCCACCATGGAGGAATGGTTGGTGAAATTAACAGAACTTGCTGAGATGGCCAAACTGAGTCCCTTAATTAGAGAAAGGTCATTACTGACATTCATTAATGACTGGAAACCCATTATGGACTTTTTGCATAAAAAACAAAATGATTTTGTGACTTATGGTTTTGATGATTAGAAAGAATAAGTTATAGAAAGAAAGGCATTATGATGTAATCTTAGAGAGAGAGGTTTGATTAGAATTGTATGTGTAACTGCTGATAGGAAGATTGGAAGCTACTTTTTTATATATTTTTCCATATTTTCTGTTCTGTTCTGTTCTTTTTCTTTTTGCTATTTCCTTTTTCCATTGTCTCTTCTTTTCCTTTCTTTTTTTCTTTTTCACATTTACTATATTTTGTCTTTGAATGTATTTATTATATATATAAAAAATCTTTTAACATTTTTTTTAACATATATATTCATATATCTTTTAAAAAACTATTTAAAAAAAAGAGTTCTAATTTACTGTATGAATCTTGCTTTTATTCACCGTTTCATAATTTGAAGTCACTGGAAGAAATCATCTAAGAACATTCTAACAGTACTAAGATCTATTACTCTTTTACACCTGATCTGATACATTGCATTTTGAAAGCAACTGAGAATCACTAGTTAAATATCATGTCTTAATATTTCTTTTACATTTTCAAGCGTTCGTATTTGGAAATGTGGTAAGAAATCATTTGGATGCAATTCATAATATTTGTATGATCTTAGTACCTCCCCCTCATATTCCATGGTGATGGTAGTCAGATGTTTTTCCCTAAACACTAAACCATCCACATGAAGAGTCCCATAACCAATTGGATTAAAGCACAGTTGATTACTCACGATAGCCTTCCTGTGAGGACAAGCCCTGATGTGTTGTCTTTTGATAACACTGGCTCCTTTAGAGCAATAATGCTGATACAGCTTCCTGCCTAATCGTAAAGCAATTACTGCACCTCCAGAGGGAAAGCACTTTAAAACATCTGGGCTTAGTTTATACATGATAGCCTTTCCTTGCTGGCCTTAAATGTCATTTAAAAGGGCCCATTTAGAAAATGTGTGAAAACTATGAAGCAATGGATAATGGGCATAGTATTTACAACATCTTGATAAAATAAGCTCTTCTGGAAAGGATGTTGTCACATAAGATTGGTAGAATTGACTGTAATTTTCATTTGGCTCACATAAAGCAAGCTGGAATCTATTTTACAACCTGCTGGGGAAGCATAATAGGCTTCTAAGGATGTGCATGCTATGGAATAGACTCAGGATGATCAAGATGTGCTGCAGAGGGAATCTGATCTATGTTCAAATGCTTGAAAAGACAAGCTAAGTTAAGCTTGACTTTTAATCAGGTACCTCTTATTTGTAGTGAAAGCTAGAAACTACTGTCAATTTCAGTATTTTTTAAGATAAAGAGATAATCCTTTCCCTTTATTTACTCTAACACTGTGCAATGCTCTTTTGGTTTCTTTGTTTTTTGCTTTGAGCACCATGAAAAATTTTAAATAAAACTAACAAGGAAAACAAAAAGTAATCTAATAAATATTTCCCCTTGGTTCTTTTTACATCAGAGTTCATATGCTGACTATTTCTTCACTATATTTCCTTAAACAGTAAGTCCTAATAATACATAATCAAAAGCACTACTGTATGCAACATAATCAAATCTGCAAAAGGCAAAATGCCCAGATAAATCTTCCTGCTAGAGCAGTCTTTCTCAACCTTGGCAACTTTAAGATGTGTAGGCTTCAACTCTCAGAATTCCTCAGCCAGCCATGTGCTAGAGCCACGTTCTTCTAAAAATGTATTAAAATAAGTTAGCTGGACATCTCTAAAGCAGATAGAGAAGACAATGGACACTTAGAAATATCTAAAATATTGAAAATATTGTTAAAGAAATTTCCATTATTGTTGTAATTTGCATATAGAAATAGAAATTGTTTGTCTTTGTTTTATTGAGTTTATCGATTTTGTTTTCATTTTGAATAATATGGAGATTGGAAGAAACAGATAAGGAGTCTAAAAGCCCAGTCATATGGTCCTTGGGAAGCTATCCCCATAACCATCAAATGTTATGGCTCTCTCCATGGGTGGAGGTCCACAGTAGGATAAAGAGATCCACTATTGAGGCTTCTTTGCTAATGCAAAAGGAACTTTGTTGCCATTGTTTATCTACCTCATGTGCTCCTCCATTACTAGGGAGAAAGAAAAAGTGTTCATTGTTCCAAAACTAGAAAGAAGCTACATTAGCCTTATATAGCTCCTATAATGAAAAGGAAAGAGAGCCAGTTTGGTGCAGTGGTTGAAGGCACTGGACTAGAAACTGGGAGACTGTGAATTCTAGTCTGGCCTTAGGCACAAAGACAGCTGGGTGACTTTGGGTCAGTTACTTTCTCTCAGCCCTAGGAAGAAGGCCATGGCAAACCACTTCTTGACAAGAAAACTGTGGGGACTTGTCCAGGCAGACACCAGGAGTCAAAGATCACGGGAAGGGAAGGGAAGGGAAGGGAAGGGAAGGGAAGGGAAGGGAAGGGAAGGGAAGGGAAGGGAAGGGAAGGGAAGGGAAGGGAAGGGAAGACTTCATCATCTTTTACCCTGGCTGGCATGACTCCAAGAAGGGCTTGGAACTGGATGTAGTGGCTCCTCCATCAGGTTCTCATCACTCAATCTCTTTAGAACCACTCTGAGTTTTTGTCTTAGACCTTAGTTTTTATGAAGTTCTTTTGTAACTTATTTTAATCTTATGAGTATAGCTTTCATAGATATATATTAGTTACATGTTATCTATTAAATAGAAAAGTGCCACAATTCACTAGAGCAGAAGCTTAGAAGTAAGAAAAATAAAATGTATTTCCAGCTTTGCAATGTATATTTCAACAGACTGTTTCCCCACCATCACCTGAAGATCAAAAAGTTATTTCTGATTTCTGGAATCAGTTCCATGAGCAAAAGTGTCAGAGTTAACTTTCTACATTTTAATATGAAGGACAAAGAACAACCCTGCTATGTGATAGCAGTAATGATAATCATACAAGACCCCTTTGCCAATCAATTACTTAAAAAAAAAAAACCCTGAATCCTTCAGTTGATGAACAAATCTGCATTTAGAAAGAGTGGGGAAGATCTAGTCTTATGAGGCGTTTCCCTTGGTGTTTGCTCCAGAGCCATAGCCCAACCTTTGCAGCCAAGGCATGAAGTTCTGAACTGCTTACCAGAGAAGGAGAGTGTATCTGTACCATGATACAAGGAGCAGCACTGTATCACTGAAGCAGAACAGAGAAAGGAAATGACTCAGTCATCAAAAGGTCCTCCTTCCTCAGGGAACTGTCTCTAATCAGTATTAGCCCCTTACAATAATACTATTTCAGAAGCACTGCAAACCAGAGCACTGCGTAGCCATGTAAACTGCTTCCTGGATTTGCCAAACAAAACAACATCCAGCAATTAATAGAATTTTACTATTAGCTGTGCTATGATAAAGCAAAATAAACTTTGCATGCTAATCGTAGAGCCAATCTGTTTGAGAAAAAGACATGGTTTACCTTTCCTGTCTTTTGTATGCATGTCTTTGTCTCTTTTTTTGCTATGCAAGACTAAAAAACAGAGTTGCTTACATTTTGCTTGGCAAAACATGGCTATGGAAACTGTCCTTGTTACCCTTGTAAGAGCTATTACAGGTTCCTCATGAGAGTTGCCTGATTAGTCACTGCTTTAGTATTAAACTAGGATAGTTTGTAGGGCATGCCAAAGATCTAGAAAAATCTTTACATTTTTATATTTAATCAGGAAACCAGGCAATGCCAAAAGTTGGCAAAAGACTCTGCAGAATAAGGCAACAAGCATGCCATAGCTCTGGGACAGGGAATATTACTGCGAGGTGGTCCTTTATAATTAATGGTGATTAGGCACAGAAACAGATGTGCAGCACCTTTGAAACAAATGAGCTGTTTGTTCCTTAACACAGAAGGAAACTGTAGCATTGCAAAAGGAATGAATGCAGGCTTATAGTTTTTTCTCCATATTTTTCTTTTTTTCCTTTCTCTTAATTGGTAATTGTACCTACTGAGAAAGATGAACCAGATGTGCTCTGGAAGTTTTTTGGGTTTTTTTTGCTGTGAATACAAAGCTCTATTCAAAGAATTACTCTTCTGCTTGGAGGTTTATCTATATTAGCAATTGCTTTTAATAACACTGTTATGCACACTACAGTTTACCTAGTAGGGAGAATTCCAAAGGTAATGCTGCTGCAATTTACCTTTCGTTTGGAAGGTCACTAAAGTCATCTGGAGTTTCTGTAATATGTAGTGTATTTAACAAATATACAAGTCCAAGGAAGAAGAGACAAACAATATACCATAGCTAAGAAATAATAGATTGACTGCCCAATTTCAGATTTCAAAAGATGCTTGCATCAAGCATAGATGCCTGTCCCTAACCAAATGCAGAAGCACAATTTAGAAAGGGACACATCTTCAAAACATTTGAGGAATCACTACAATAATGTAACTTTCTGACTATTTATTTATTTATTTATCTATCTATCTATCAATCACATTTATATGGCTGCCCATCTCACAAAAAGCGACTCTGGGAGGTGTACAACAATCAATAAAAACAAATATATTAAAAAAAACAATAATTATAAAAATATAAAAAGTCATTAAAAGTGAAAAAACATTACAAAAAAATTAAAATATACAAACCACCTGGAGAGAGTAAAAAGATCAACCACAATGAAGTCATCTAAGAATGTCTCCGGTTCCCTAGAACCGGCAGGCCTCGTGACATAACCAGGTCTTGAGGGACTTCCACAATGATAACAGGGATGGATGGAGCTAACCTAACTTTGGCGGGGGCGGGGGGGATGTTCCATAGGGCGGACACCACGGCAGAGAAGGCCCGCCTCGTGGGACTCACTAGATGTAGGTCCCTGGCAGATGGTATCCACAACATGCCTTCTTTGCCAGATCTAATTGGACAGACTGATATAATCAGGGAGAGGTGGTGCCTCAGATAACCTGGTCCCATGCCATGAAGGGCTTTAAAAGTCAAAAACAGCACCTTGAATTGGACCTGGAAGCAGACTTGCAGCCAATACACCTCACAGAGGAGAGATGTAATATGTGCTTTTTTAAGAGTACACATAACTGCCTGTGCTGCTGCATTCTGCACCAGTTGAAGCTTCCAGATACTCAATGGCAGCCCCATGTAAAGCGCACTACAATAGTCCAATCTGGAGGTGACTAGGGCATGAGTTACTGTGAGCAGAGCCTGCTGATCTAGGAAAGGACAGAGTTAGCACACAACATGAGGGTGTGCAAAGGCCCTCCTAGTCACAACTGCCACCTGCTCTTAGAGTAGGAGCTGTGAGTCTAGGAGGACCCCCAGATTGCAGTCTGGGTCTGCATGGGGCAGTGCCACCCCATCTAGCACTGGCATAGTCCTAGAACCAGTAGGCCCTCAAACCCACAGCCACTCAGTCTTGCCAGGGTTCAGTTGAAGCCTATTGTTCCCCATCCAGATCCTCCCAGCCTCTAGGCCCTGGGATAAGATGTTCATGGCATTGCTTAATTTACCAGGGGCAGAGAAGTATAGTTGGGTATCATCAGTATAACTGATACCCCACCTCATGGTGATGGATGAGCTCACCATCACTCATTTATCATGACTGGTTACTTGACTAAGGCAGCCTAAAATTATTCTACTTTATGATTGGTGCAAGACTGGAAGGGAAACACAGAAATTGTGAATAAAGTATTTCTAATACAAATTGGACAATGTCCTATTTTTCTAACAACACTAAAGTGTCAACTTGCAGGTACTTCAGCATAGCTGAGAGAAATTGTGTTTTATACTGTTCTTAATTTCTCCCTTTTGTTGAAAAGAAAGAGAAAGCTTGGATGTGGTTTTAGGAATGCTGCTGTTGCCATCAAGCTAATTTTTGCCTTGAAAGTACAGGTAATTTCTCCTTGGCATTGCACTCAATGTCCTGTGCCTTTATGGGCATGCCCATGTACCTTTTTGGTGTGAATAGGGAAATGGTTTACTATTGCCTTCTTCTGGGGTGTTCTTTGATTTCCCAGTGGACCCCACAGCCTTTGGATTTGCTGATAGTCCCTCATCCAAGTACTAAACTGACCCTGCTTAGCTTTTTTGAAATCAGCCAAGGTTAGCTGGGTGTTGTTACTTGCTGTAGGCTTTGTCCTGCCAAACAGTTTTTAATGCTTTACAGGATAGAATATTATAAACATTTAAAATAATATATGATTCAAAAACCTCTTATTTTTGCCTTTAGTGGTATGATTTATTTGATTGGACAAAAGAACCACAACCCCTCCTTAAAAGAAAAATTCACATGGATTGTATCCATACTGTAAGTTTGAGGTTTTGGTGTGGTGGTTATCTGCAGTGCAATGATAATGAGGCAACAGCTATCCATCCTCCCATACCTCCAAAATAGTGGATAAGAAAATGGCAAAAGGAGGAAAGGTAGTTATACTGGGAGTGGTAATTCTATGAAGTACCCATTCACTATCAGCCTTCATGCACAAAGAAACATTTGCAATGAAAAGAAGGGTTTTCTCAAATGATAGCAACTGCAGCAGATATAAAATAACAGTGTCATGTTGTTATTCTTTAGCAGAACATAGAGAAGTATCTTATAGCTACAAAAGAGATGATCCACAAACGAATTCTGCAAAGATTTTGAACACTTAGCTCTCTTCCCATGGCCTCTGTTTGTGCCATTGTGTTGATGTTGCAAACTGTTTTAGATTTTTAGCTAAGCACTACAACATTCAATAATCAAAAGTCTGCTCATTGAAAATCAGAGTTAAGCCTCATATTACCTCAAGGGCCAGACAGCCAAGATACTCAATTTTAAAATAATTTTCATAAATTGGAGAAATGAGCTGGAAGTAACAGAATGAAATTTAACAGATACACTTTTCCTTTAGGAAATGAAAATCAAATTCCCAACTATAGGATGAGAAATATCTGACTTGATAACAATATTTGCAAAAAAGAGCTTGGAACAGTAGAACCTTAGACTTGGAAGGGACCAAGTAATTGACTGCAAACTAAATACTGTATGAGCAACTCCAGTTTTTCTGGGCTCATACAGTAGTCATGTGCAGTCTGCAGAAAATACATGTTTGAGTTAAGGAGACAGCTGCAGGATGCAAGAAGGCTATAATATTCTCCTAGGCCATGCATGAATACTGTACAAGCTCTGGAAAAAGAGTAGCATCTTTAAAGAGACACCAATAGGTGGAGCTAGCACACCCACATCCCCTCTGAAGCCTTCTCCTCTTCAAATCCAAATAGCTGCACATCCTAGATTTAAGTTACAGAAGGCAGATTCCAACTTCCAATATTAGAAAAGAATTCCTAACAGGAAGAACAGTTTGACGGTGGAAACAATTACTCAGAGAGATGGTGGGCTCCCTTTCATTGGATATATTCAAACAGAATCTAGAAAGCCAGTTATCTGGGATGCTTTAATTTGGATGCCCTGAGCAGGAGGTTGGACCTGATGAACCGCCAGTCTCTACAATTCTACGGTTCTATGATTCTGCATGGATATGCTGTATGGTCAGCAGTGATGTTGCACAATAGTGCATAAAAGTTTCATGAGTCCAAATAATAATAATAATCCAGTCTAAACATCTGGCTGACTGTGCAAACAAGCATAATAATAATAAAATATCCCAGAAAAAAAGGGTTATCTTCGTGGTCTCAGGAATTTCATCCTCCCTATATGGATCTGGACCTGAACAAGAAAATATATAAGTTGTAGGCATACTCACTGCACATCATTATTGATATGGGATAAGTCATTAGCCTTACCTTCCAGTTTCCTGGTTTCAAACTGATGTGATATACAGTACTGTGCAAAAGTTTTAGGCAGGTGTGAAAAAATGCTGTAAAGTAAGAATGCTTTCAAAAATATATATTGTAATTGTTTATGTTTATCAATTTACAAAATGCAAGGTGAGCGAACAGAAGAAAAACCCAAATCAAATCAAAATTTGGTGTGACCACCCTTTGCTCTCAAAAGAGCATCAATTCTTCTAGGTACACTTGCACACAGTTTTTGAAGGAACTCAGCAGGTAGGTTGTTCCAAACATCTTGGAGAACCACAGATCTTCTGTGGATGTAGGCTGCCTCAAATCCTTCTGTCTCTTCATGTAATCCCAGACAGACTCCATGATGTTGAGATCAGGACTCTGTGGGGGCTAAACCATCATTTCCAGGATTCCTTGTTCTTCTTTACGCTGAAGATAGTTCTTAATGACATTGGCTGTATGTTTGGGGTTGTCCTGCTGCAGAATAAATTTGGGGCCAATCACATGCCTCCTTGATGGTATGGCATGATGGGTAAGTATCTGCCTGTACTTCTCAGCATTGAGGACACCATTGATCCTGACCAAATCTCCAACTCCATTGGCAGAAATGCAGCCCCAAACTTGCAAGGAACCTCTATCATGCTTCACTGTTGCCTGCAGACAATCATTACTGTACCGCAGTACAATGAACAAACTGCCTCCTGCTACAGCCAAATATTTCAAATTTCGACTCATCAGTCCAGAGCACCCGCTGCCATTTTTCTACATCCCAGTTCCTACGTTTTCGTGCATAGTTGAGTCACTTAGCCTTGTTTCCACATCAGAAGTATGGCTTTTTGGCCACAATTCTTCCATGAAGACCACTTCTGGCCAGACTTCTCCAGACGGGTGTACCTGGGTCCCACTGGTTTCCACCAGTTCCATGCTGATGGCACTGCTGGACATCTTCTAATGTCAAAGAGAAGTAAGCATGATGTGTCTTCCATCTGCTGCATTAAGTTTCCTTGGCTGACCACTGCATCTACAGTCCTCATTGCCCATTTCTTTGCACTTCTTCAGAAGAGCTTGAACAGCACATCTTGAAACCCAAGTCTGCTTTGAAATTTTTGCCTGGGAGAGACATTGCTGATGCCATATAACTACCTTGTGTCTTGTTGCTGTGCTGAGTCTTGCCATGGTGTATGACCTGTGACATGAAACTGCCTTCCACAACCCCACCTTAGTAGCAGAGCATGGCTGTTCCTCACCTAGTTTTAAGCCTCCTACACAGCTGTTTGTTTCAGTTAATGACTGTGTTTCAACCTACATATGAAACTGATGATCATTAGCACCTGCTTGGTATAATTGGTTAATCTTACACCTGACTCTAATCCTACAAGATCCCTGACTTTGTGCAAGTGTACAAAGTGTTCAAGTGTAAGAATTGATGCTGGTTTGAAGCCAAAGGGTAGTCACACCAAATATTGATTTGATTTAGATTTTTCTTCTGTTCACTCACTTTGCATTTTGTAAATTGATAAACATAAACAATTACTATATTTTGGAAAGCATTTTTACTTTATAGCATTTTTTCACACCTAAAACTTTTGCACAGTACTGTGTGTGTACATAGATACATACACACACATATGTATATATACATTCACTATTTTTCTTAGGTTCTGAAAAGACATTCAGTACTGTGATGCCAATACTATTTTCTCCTTAATGAATTTGAATCTGCTTTCTTGATAGTGACTGTATTTTACAAATGGAATTATCAGTGGTAATCATGGTTTTATTTAAAAATGCACCTTTTAAAAAATTTATGACTCAAGTACATCAGGTGGCAGCTGTGGCTAGGAGGGCTTTTGCACAGTTGCAGTTTCATCTTGTGTGCTAATTGTGACTGTTCCTGGTCCAGGAAGCCTTGCTCACAGTCACTCTTGCCCTAATCATCTCCTGCTTGGACTACTGTAATGTGCTTTACATGTGGCTGCCCTTAAACATCTAGAAGCTATAGCTGTATCGAATGTGTAACCCAGGCAGTGATGAGTGTGTCCATAGTCATCCTTAGACTTTAGGAATTGCATCAGGTGCAACTCAAGGTCCTATATGGCTCAAGATCTGGTTATCCGAGAGATTGCTCCTCCTGTATTTATCTGCCCATCTAACCTGACCAAATAGAATCCAGGTCCCATCCTTATAGAATCATCACCTGATGGGGCCTCAGAATCAGGGGTTTTCAGATGCTACCTCAACTATCTGGAACTCCTTCCCAGCAGAGTTTTGGTCAATTTCATTCTCTTAGGCTTTAGGAAAATCATGAAGATCTATTTGTGCTATCTTGCATAGAAAGAGGGTGTGTTGTAATTGCAGGTTGTAACTGAAGGTGGGGTTTGTGGATGAATGGTATTTGTATTTTTTGGTTATATTTTTGCTGTTTTTATTTTTATATTATTTGGGCTTGAGGGTCATTTTATATCTTGGCATGTTGGCCACCAAGGGCCTTCAGAAATGGACAGCTTACAAGGATAGTAAATAAATAAAATAAAAGTGTACACAGCATCACAGAAAGGTCAAGTTCCTGTGCCGGATGACAACTATATATTTTTACAAGCAAACTAGCCTCTCAGCCAAACACAGATAGGATTCTCTCCACTCGCCTACTCTCCAAGTGAGCTTGGTAAGTTTTCATCTTGATGCAACAGCTATCAAAAACAAAAATGCAAATACCCCAAAGAGTCAGGAAACAGCATCCACCCTCAAAGCTTTCCTGCTGTTCAACAAAGCTGCTTTTAATATACAAGTTATACTTTGAGGCTATATATAGCTACAATATACAAAAATGCAAAACAAAGATGTCACCTTTTTAAGGTCATGGACTGATTTTATCATTTAAACACTGGTGCCACCCAGAGGACACACAAAAATTATTTTGATCAAGAACAAAAAATCAAGTTCCTTTCCCTTTTAATTAATAAGATAGAGCAGTATCCATTTATCCTATCAAATAGAACTTTATTTAATGTGAAAGGATTATGTTGTGGCACAAAACAATATATTGACTTCAATAGAGCCATGCTTGTGGATTAATACTGGTCAAGATTGCTTTCAATAAAATGATATTGTGAGCAGCCCAAAGTTTGGTACAAGATGGGGCTATATAAATGCTTAAAGCAAACAAACAAACAAAAACAAATACAAAGTCGGGAGATATAGATGAAACAATTTGCTCCAAGATAGCACTGTCCAATAAGCAGCCAACAATCTAGCACCATTGTTTGCTCAGTTTTTTTGCAAAGGACACTGGAGAAGGTGGACCTTGATTGGACAAAACAAAATAAATGGAAATTGAATAATTTCAAAGCAACTGAAAGACAGAAAAACTCCAGTTAAGCATTCATTAACTGGGAAATGTGTTACAATGTTCATAAAAAGTGGCATGATTCTGAGAAAGCAAACTTAGCCAGCACAGTTGGATTTGGATTTGGCCTTACATTAGGTTAAGCTGGTCTTTGGAACTTTCTTCTCCTGCAGTTCTTTAAAAAATATTGGAAATAGTCACATCAGAAAATAGTGAAATAAGGGCTGAACTTTATATAGCAATCAGCGTAACAATTACATTCAAGGAATTGCTGACTGGCCTGCCAAGCTTTGGATTAATGATAAAACTGGTCAATAAGAAAAAAGCCAGAGGACACAGTTCAGTGGAAGACAGATGCATAAAACAGTAGTGTCTTTTCAATATATACTGGAAAGGAAAAGCTCAATATGACACTTCATTTTTTCCCTTGGGGATAATTTAACATTAAACTGGCAATTAACACTAACCAGGCTAGATTTTATAATTATTAAGACTGCAAATATAGTCTTATCCTTTCTGTTAAATCTTGCTTATTGTACTTGTAATACCATGGTATAATCATACCTTTTACATGTTATTCTATTTATTTTAAAAAATGTTCCAGAAATGTTCATAAAAGATTAGATTAAAATATAATCATGATATGTACTTTTATTTCTACAACATTATGCGTGGTTGCAAAATTCTGTTGTATATAGAGAATTTTAATACTCAATGAGTTTGTAATATTTATTATTAAGATTTGGAATAAGATATATGATAACGGCAAACACCTAAAAGCAAAACATATCAACTCCCCATCTTTCTGGAAGTTACTTAATATTAGGTTTGTGCATTGTATTTTAATGAATTTTATCATCATTGTAAACCACCCAGAGTTGTTCACTAGATAGGCTGTGACAAATCTAATTAATAAAATAAATAAATAAATAAATAAATAAATAAATAAAAAAAATAAAATAAAAAAGAGTTCCAAATGTGACTAGGAGGAAGGATACCCCACCATCGCTATATTTCTTACTTGTAACTTGCAAATGATCCAGCATATAAAGGACTGTACAGTAATGAGAAACTGTGCAACTGTAACTGTGCAATTGTAACCTTGCTGAAGTTAATCACCCTCTAGTGGCAGAAAGGCATAATGCATATTAGTATCTTCCTATTTAAATTCAACAAGATACAGGTGATTAAATTGCATATGTAAAATTTGCTTTTAATTCCTTTTAGTTTCTAGGCAACTAAACAACAGTTAATACTGCATAAAGGTATATGCTATGTGTGGACCTGGATTGTTTCAGAAGAAAATGTGAACTTAGATTAGAAGAGATCATTACTTACTAATGACCTTTTGATTTTGGTTTATATTAATATTTGATCCAGTCATTAATTATACAGACCACAGTTAAAAATCTATTAACTTGTTTATGACTTTTTTCTCAATTTTTACTTCTTTAAAAAAAAGGTGATTGATCTCCATTATTGTAACAGAAAATGGTTAATTTAATTTTCTCAGCAGAGAAACAGTCTAGAGAGAAATAGCTCACTTCTGAAAATCTGACAGCTTCAAACCAAAAAGACAGATTAAAGCTGAGAACAAGCAGTAGATAGTAATAACAAATGCCCTTATTGTTTTAGGGATGATTAATAGCAGGCACATCTATTTTCCTGGAGCTTCATCCACATTTTCTAAAAAGTTAAACAAAACAATTAACCATTTAAATGCTACATATTCTGCACATTATTATTTCTTCTGAAGTCAGAAATATTTTCATTTTCTATTTCTGGCATATTTCTGTTAAAACTAATTATATATCTAAAGCATTGATAATGTTGGTAACGTCAGTGGACCCCAATTATACATGTTAGTTATGAATTTATTCATATATTAGGATAAAATATGGTTTCAAGTCACAATACAAATTCACAAAAGGTTCCACATACGATTAATATTCATATTCAGCAACTTCTGAGGAAAATGCTCTTTTCTAAAGAAGTAACTGAAATCAGCTAAAATAATGTTGCACCAGAATTGAAATCTTGAGACAAAATAAGTAATTGGTCGGCTGCAGAAAAATGAAGCTAGTTTGGGAGAGTCTTGGGCAAAAATATGAACCATTATCCAGGGGTTATGGTTATGTAATCCAATTGCAGTGATGTGATATAGTGGAAGGTTTAAAAAATAACACAAATTTGGATTTTTTTTAAAACTAATGAATTGCTGATAAACTAAGTAAATTGGTTTCTTGAAATAGCTCAATATCTTTTCTTACCTGTCATCTTGTAATTCTCCATATTTCTTCAAAAACTATATTCATATTCTTCAAAATGTATATTCATTCTTCTCCAAGAACTATTTCTTGTATGACTGTTTGGCAAAGATATATATATTTTATATTTTTTAATTATCTGTCCTGGATACTGCTGCAGTCATGGGAAGAGGCAGCAAACGAATATATGTAAATAAATGAACTGCCTGAGTCTTTCCCCATTGCTGAGCTGAAGTGCTCACCACCAATCCCTGAGTCAGCCAAAACTTACACCAGCATGAAATTTGCTGTCTCTGTTGCCAATCCTTATTCTATCTGTATTGCTCCTGTTCCCGCATCTGACTTCCCTCTAAGCTAATAGGTGTCAAAGCCTAACAGGTTTTGTGCACCTGGTGCCTGCCCTTGGACAGATTTGTTGTAATAAGAGAAAAACTATTACTTTAACACCAGCTAAGAACCACCTAAGCATGAACTCATTCATGGCCTGAGGACCCCTCATTAAGGGTTTGGGGAGATTTGGTTAGGGTCTTTCTTCTAGCTTCACGTACAATGCCAATAATCAATTGCACTGGTACTCTAATCTATCCAAATAATACTAGTTCATGCAAGGCTAAGTTGTACTGGCCTTTATCACATCATAGTTGAGAAAAAGATATAGCAAGATAGCATTCTTTTTCCTGGAAGTCTCTGAGTGTCAGATTAAACTTTAACTATGCTATTTAACTGTTGTTTTTGTTGAATACTATATCTGCTTCAGCTATTTATCAAAAGTGACTTATTTTTATGTTTCTGTTGAAACTCTGTCATATGGAAAAGTTTACAGTTGGTTGGCAAATGTAAATTGTGAATTTATTTTGTGTGTACCATTTATTATCACACTTCTGCATATCTGTAAAGTCCTAAAATGTAACACTCAGGGAAAGCCCTGATCCAATTCTTATAATATAAAGTTGTGCTTCTGAAATAAAGCAGAACAAGTGATTTGCATTATCTTTCAAGAATGGGGCTGGTTCAAATGAAGCATGTAATACAGCTCGGTCATTTAAGAACACCTGAAATGTCTGGCTATCTAGAATAAATATTCTTCTAGCCTAGAAGAATTAAATACATTTTTTCTGGCGCAAATGAAGAAGAGGACAAGCAAGCAGCAGAAGCAGAAGAGATTTCCATTATCTATTGTAATCACAGATAAGGAATTATTTTCAAATAGACTTTGTCTTCAGTACTTTGTCATCAGTACCAGAGATTAATAAACTTAAGCATAATTCTGATAAATAGTGTGCTGCTAGTCACTGATTCACTGATCTAGAAAAAGGTGTACAGTCTGTACGAAAGATGAGAGTTTCAGATGAAAGATTTTACACTGTCCCAGAAACAATGGCTGAATGAACTTCTTGGTGGGTCTGTCTGGTTTGCACACTGCAATCTTTTATACAGGAATTGACCTGGCTGTTACTCATGGGGGCTATCTTTGAAGACTGAAAATTGCAATTAGTCTAGAATACAGCTTTTGACAATCAGATCATCTTTCTCTAATCCTACACAATATATCCTGGTTTATTTCAGCGTATTACTGCTATTAAGAACTCACTGATCTAAGAAAATAACTGAAATATCAGCTTCTCCCTTCCCTTAAGAATTTGCCCATGTCTTAAAATTGGATTTAAAGAACTTCATCTGTGATCTCTTACCATTAGTAATGTTGTAAGTGGCAAGACCTTTTTGGTAGTGGTGGTGCCAAACTTTGGAATAGTCTCCCTGTGGCACTCCTCTTTTTTCAGCTGATGGATGCTAAAACCTCATATATTAAATCGATTTTAAGGTCTAGTATTTTGCTGCTTCTTGAAACATTAAAGTTTTCACTATGTTATTCCCTTTAGTTGAATAATGTTTAATTTTAATTGATCATGTTTATTTTGGCTTAGCAGATTTAATGATTTCAATGAATTTACTTGTTTCATAAGCATGTAAGCCACTTTGGATATTAACTGAAAATCAGAAAATATGATTTAACTAAATTATCTCTAATGTTTCCTGCACATTTACCAAAGGTAAAAAAGAAGAAATCTCAAGTTTAAAGAATATGCAAATCAAAAATATATCAGTGAAATTAAGGAGAAATGCTGCAGTCCTGATATGCAAAATCCAACACATTCAAATACTACTTTGTAAACAAGTACAGTAAAGGCTACATTAGGAGTTGTTCTGGATCAGACCAAAGGCTAATCTTATTCAGGATTCTGTTCCCACAATGGCCTACCAGATGCCAGTGGAGAGTTCATGAGAAGACATGAATAAAGAGCATCCTTTCACGCAAGGTCTTCATCAACTGATACTGGGAGATGTACTGGCAATAATCCACCGTCATAACTTATAGGCATCGATAATGTGATACTTTACACACTGCCTTTGAAGGAATCCAAGTTGGTAACCTTCACAGGACCTTTTGGCAGTGATTAAATACCTTTTGTGTTTAAATGTTTAAACATTTAATTTCATTGAAGATCTAAGGTTCTAGAATTTTGAAAGAAAAACCTATCCCTTGTTAGAAAGCTTCTTCACAACATGTACCATTTTAGTGCATTTTATTTACATATATTTTAATTTATATTTATTTATATTTATATTCAAGTTGACTAATAATATTTAAAAACAAAAATAATATAAACTTATAGATTAAAAGGCACCATGAAAAGGGTACTAAATCATTTATCAATTGCAGGCTTGATGAAAAATCTGCCATTGCATATTTTCTGAGAGAGAGAGAGAGACAAGGCCAAAAGCAACTCCTGAGGGTCTTTCTTCTACAACCTGTGAGCAATGCAGAGCTAGAAGATCCTCTCCTGCACTCCTGAAAAATGGGGGCATCTTCAAAAGGTCTCTCCTGCAGATTGTAGAAACAGTTGAGAAACAACTTAAATTGTGCTTGGTAAGCAACTGGTAACCAGTGGTGATCTTTTGATATAGAATCATATGATTCCTGTACTTTCTCCTGATTAGGATCTTAGCTGTTACAATTTGTACCAACTACAACTTGCAGACATTTTCCAGCTCCACAATGAGCACATTATAGTACTGTACTTAATGAACTAGTAAGTACAAAAAAAAAGAAGAAGAAAAAGAAATATAGCTAAATCTAGTTTCTACCAACACCATTCACTATACCTCTCTATATCTTTCTACTCTTGCAAACCATTCATATTTCTACCACATCCAACAGGCATTAGCTTTTGTTCTTCAAACTCTCACTCCTTTTTGGGGATTTCATCAACTCTAATCATGATTTCTAGATCTTCTTTCTCCCATCACATTTCCTTCATAAGTTTGTTTTGCAATTTTATTCTCGTTCATTCCCTTAGTATGACCAAATGACCTCAATGAACTTCATTCATACTGGTCGCTCACTTTTGCATTCAGCCCACATTCATTCATCATCTACTCATTCTTGACTCCATCTCTTCTTGTTTTTCCACATATACTTCTCAAGTGATCCATGCTCTACTGCACTGAATTTGTTTTTATATTTTTCATGTGATGTTTTATTTTTAAAAATTTGTATTCTTTAGTATAAAGAACAAAATGTTAGAAAAAACAAAAACAAATAAAAAGGAAAAAACAACATATACTTTATATGATTATAAAATATATGAGCTCAAATTTAAATCCAACATTAAACCTTGACCACAGAATATCAATCAATCTTTCAATTTCCAATTCATAAACTGACAGTAAATGCTTATCATTAATCCAAAACTGTAAACCTGGGATGACATTATCTTTCCATTGATGTCCCCTCCATCATTTTATACTTCTATCATACTAATAGGCAACCCTTTTAAAACAATCCCTGGGGTGTCTAATATATATGAGAAGAATTTTTCTACTGAATTACTGTAATCTCTACTTAAGGTTGTAAGAGTCGTACTTAATCTTCTTTAAGATCCTTAACCCCTAATTTGTTAGTACAGGTACTCCAACTCTTTTCTCCAAAGTTCTTGCAGATACTTAAACAATATTGCTAAAGTGGATATTAATTATCTATAAAAATAATGTATACTTAGAATAGTCCAAAACACATTTTAATGCTGATAGACATCCAGAATGTTTACTATCAGCATTGCAGAGTTTAAACTTTCTTTATTGATTTACCATCTTTAATAAACATTCTGCCAAGGTACACAAATTTACCTAATTGCTCTAATTTACCACCATTTATGCAAAACTTGCATAAATGCTGTTTTCCCTGTCAAACATAGCTACCTTGGTTTTCAATGCATAAACTTTCAGTTCCATACTTTTTGTTGCATCATACAATTTATCTAACATTTTCTGCAAGTTCGTTCTTAGCCAACAACATGGCATCATCGGTATACAAAGGTATATACTTTCTTATCCACACTGACATATATATCACAAACATTCCTTACACAGTACATTTATCCATAAACAAACAACCAAAAGGAAACCACACATCCTTGTTTTATTACCTGATCAATGTTGAATCATTTGCTAAGTATTTATTAGATTTTTTTTATTCTGCCTTTTGTTTTTTTATAAATAACTCAAGGTGGCAAACATACCTAGTACTCCTTCCTCCTCCTATTTTCCCCACAACAATCACCCTGTGAGGTGAGTTGGGCTGAGAGAAAGTGACTGGCCCAAAGTTACGCAGCTGGCTTTCATGCCTAAGGCGGGACTAGAACTCAGTCTCCTGCTTTCTGGACTGGTGCCTTAACCACTAGACCAAACTGGCTCTAGTATTCCATTTATTCTCCCACATGCTTTATTTCTATAATATAGGACTCTTATTGTATTCAGCAACCAAACCTGAACTGTATATTAGCACAAATAATAATTCAAGTTTATTCACTTTATGATAATTTTTCTAAATCAACAAACATACAAACTTTTTTCACATTCATACATTCTTTAATGACCTGGTTGACACAAGGGTTTCATGAGTTCATGGAAACTGATCCAACAGACGAGTACACAGTACTTTCTTGTGAATTCCCCCCGGCGACCTTTTTTCATGAGCAAGTTACTAGTTTCATTTTCAAGCATATAAAGCAATTATGGTAGTATTTCATTACAGCAGCTAAATGAGCTGGATTCTTTTCCCTCACCTCCCTTCTGCCTTTCTGATAAGCAGTAGTGAAATGGCAATAAAACAATAAACCAATGTATTTATTTGCATGTGTCCAAACATTTTAAAGTTAACTCACTTTCTCTTCTGGATATATGTGCAGCCTACAGCTTCAATATGGGCATAGCTATATCCAGCTTCCGCCCTCCACCCCCTTTGCAGTTAAATAATTACGCTGGCTGGTAGTCTCTCTCAGGCTGGCAGGACATGGTTTTCCTCTTTTTGGCCTCTCTCTTCAGCAACCCACAGAAGCCATCTGTGTCAGGAAGAAATGTATTGTTTTGTATCCGGTTGCATTTTTTTCTTTCTTTTCTGTGTATTATAGCAATGAAAATAAATTAAAAATAAGAAAAAGCCATGCCTCTGGCACTTTGTAACATAATTCTTTTCATACTGTTCCAAGCAGCTTCCATACCATAGGCCTAAAACTACTTTTATTAGAATGGCTATAATAACAGAATCTTGCAAGTCTGAACGTGCTTCCCTCCTCCCTCTTTTATCTTCATGTGAATTAGATGCCTGTCTTATACTATTTCGTAAATATTTATCTTCATATGGGCTTAAGCCACATTTATCTGTTCACTGTCTTTGTAAGGGATCTTATTTCTCTCTGTCAAGGCCATCCTCTATACTCTCTACAGCACTCCAGGAGAATACCATGGCTGATTATATCAAAAGCAGTTAGAGCTCTACCAGTACAAGGAGAACTGAACACCTACCATCCAAGTCCCAGGAGAGTTCACCCACAAGAGAGATCACTGCTGTTTCTATCCCAAAACCTTTGCTGCTGAAGTCCTACCACCTTCTCTCAGATCTTCCTTAACACTGCAGGGTTGAAAACTGAGAGCAAGATGTGACCTTTTTAAGGAAGAATACATGATTCTCTACTTCTAGGCAGCAGGTACTATGTGTTCCCTCGAGGCACCTAACCACCTCAGAATCCACTCCTTCATCCCTGCCTTAACCACTCAAAGAACCAGAAAAGATAGAGATCCAGTCCACAGGTGGCAGAACTCAAAATATCAAGGACTCTATCCGTATACTTACAGACAAGAAGATGGGAAGAATCCCAGTTAACTTCACAAGACATCCCTATTATCTCCTCTGGTCTTGTCAGCGTGGCATCCAACTCCTCTTCAGGAGCTCCTTGGTAAACCAAATGGCCCCCTGGGATCTGTGATTAGGAAGAGGCCTTACAGGGAAATACTATCCTCTTTGCACAATCAAGTTATAGTAATAACACTTTAGATTTTCTTGTTCCTCCAGAACAAATCTAGAGGAGTGCCGCTGGAGGCCAAAATGTCTTGTGATACAGTGTCCTTGGTCCAGGGAAGAGGCCCAAATTGTCCATCCCTTTCTCCCATAGGCCAGCACAATGCTTACCTCCCTCTGCCAGACACTATCAGAATCTACTCCCCACTCTCATACCCTCCTTAAATAATCTAATCTCATCCTATGTGTCCAGACTTCTACCTTCCCTTTCCTATGCAGTACCTTCAATTAAGTTAGTACAGGTTGTTCAGATAATGCTGCTCTACCAGCCAACAAAATAAAATACCCATAGCTCCCAACAAGAATCTACCCAGTGCGTACACACACACAGAGACTTCTCACAAAGGACAGCTTGGACTCTCACTCCAAATTAAGATCAGCCTCCCTTATCCTTCCACTCCTGATCATTTTACAGACATCCAGAGTATCCTTCTCCCATTACTCATCATGTTACCAGGCCACACAGCTCAATTTTACATATTCCTACTATTCTCTGACCCCCAATCTTCTGATAACATATTGCGGAGTTTGGCACAGCAGCACGCATAATTTGATAGGTACTGACTGCCAGTAGGAGCCAATTAGGCGTGACACAGCTCATGCCTAATAATTAATCTTCAGCTATTCAGTTTTACTGTTTTTACAGCTTATTCTTATTCTTTTAGCTTTCTAGGTATCACAGTACAGATTTTGGTTTTTTAGCAGAATTGTAGTGTTTATTTTTTTAGCTTTTAACTCTATAATCATTGTCTTTACAGTTTTAAGATATACATTATTTTGTACTATAACTGCTAATCTCATATTTTCTATATTATGGTGGTCAAAGATTCTGTATTATACTATAATGTCTAAGGAAATGACTATAGCCACCAAGCCAAATATAAAGTTTTTAGAACTAAAATGAATTCAAACTTGGTATAAGACGTATTACTGTTCCCCTTGTGTTCTGCAAAATCCGATATTGAGACCTATATTGCTGCAATATCTGATCCTGAAAAACATACTTTCTCCTATAATAGGAAAATATAACATGCATCATGAATTGTAGCCTTTGTCCATTCTCTTGAAAGATGCTGCCTCACAAGAGTACATGGTTAAAACCTAAGTGATTTTATGTTGCAATGCTTCTTTATTCTAAGTGACATATTTCAAGAAATGTTCTGAAATCAAATGCCACAAAGCCCTCTCCCATCCCCACTAATTAAATGTAATGTAAGGAGCAGCTACTGTGGTGAAGTTTGTGCTTTGGAGAATCCTTTCAATATTAGAAATTATTTAGTAAGTCTCACATTTTAATACAAATAACAGAAGCTTATTTATGCAACAATTGTAAGTTATGTTGCTCGTGAGGGGAGGTGTCTATTTACTATTTTTTATTACGTGCCTGATATTCCCACCATCTACACATTCCTACTTGCCTTATCTTTATACTTAACATAGCGCTTTCAACTTCAGTACAGAACCACTGAACACCTGCAGATGAGATATCTTTTGTTAAAAGTTATTACACATTATAAAGAAAAATGTTAAAAGGAACACAACACATTTAAAGGCATTCCAGATCTTTACAACAGCCTCAAAAACAATTATTAATTGTAATAATAATACAATTATTATTAATTGAATAATTAATTCTTACAGACATTTGCTATCTTGGTTCAATGTCTCAGCATCGGTGTTTCAAAGCTGATACAGGCCTGGGAAATAAAGCATTTATTCAGAGTTTTCCACCAATGTAACAAAATTGCTTATTGCCCCCAAAGCTATTATTTTTTAAGAGGTGGATGGATTCAGTTACAATGGTGATGAGTGCATGATTAAGAGACCTGAAAGAACATATTACAGATAGATCATCTTGGAGAAAATCTATCTATGTGGTCGCTACAAGTCAAAAATGATTATGATGGCACATAATCATAATCACTGAAATAGAAAAAATATCAAATGATTACCCCAACCTCATCATTTGGAAGCATACCTTCCTACAGTAATATTAATTCCAGATTTCATCACGCATTCTTTTCTGAAATAAGCATGCCTATGCCCAAATTATTTGTTATTTTGAATTGCTGATTGTGACTTTATTATAAAATGCTCTGAATGTTCAAATGCTGTGTATTAAATTTTTATGCTACCAACAATCAATGCCAAAGCAATAGCCTTTGCCTCACCTCCTTCTCCTGTAAGAGCCACATAAAGTTTTGGAAGTTTTCAAAACCTTGGAATTATTACGAGGAAAAAAATTGCCCTAAGCCCGAACTCAGCCTCGTTCCTGCTCTACCACCGAGAATCTCCCAGTAACTATCAGGAAAGCAGGATCATTCTGCTCAACGGACTTTAGAGACTTGATATTAAGATTTCTCAAGTCCACGGAATAATGAGACTTCTAAGCTCCTCTAACCGCCCTCAAATCAGCCTGCCATCCTCCCACCACGATCGAGACACAGGCCATCCCCCCAAAATAGCAGTTTCGGCTCGGCCCAGAACTGTCCCACCTCCCGCACTCTTCGACACCACCTAAGCCGCTCCTCTTAACCATGGTGCTCCAAGTCTAGGTGGCCTCGGCGCCTGAAAAATCGGCGCCGTAAGACTCAGGCTCATGCGAAGGCACGCTCGGAAGCTTGCACGAGGTCAGTCTGATGAAGCGCTCCTTGCCAATCCGGCATTCATTACCGCCAGCTCCAAGAGATGAGGACCCCATCGCTCGCACCCTGCCCGTCTCGCGCGCGCGCCCTCGCGGCCTTCTTTCGGTCTTTTCCTTTTCCCCCCATATCTCGGTGCAGAGGTAGCGGTGTAACTGACCGGACTCGCGCGGATAGAGGCCGCCGTTCCCCTGCGTAAAGAGTTCACCGAGTCCTTCCCTAGTGCCCTCCCATCTTCCATTCCCTCACACACGCACGCGGGCGCGCGCATCTCTCACGGTGAGGGGGAAGAATGAAAGGAAAGAAGGGTGGTTCTGGGAGGACCGTTGGTCGCGGCGAGGGGGGGGCGAAGTGTGGGGGGTCCGCGCACTGCCAATCACGTGGGTGCCGAGCACGCGCCCGCGGTGTTGCGGACGGACCTTACGGCTCAATCAGGTTGCCTAGGATCGTTGGGCGCGCGCTGACAGGTGCGGTCTGGATCGGAACGGAGCGCGCGCGGGGAGAGAGATGCGGGGGGGCACGTGAGAAAAAGGGGGGATTGGAAGACTAAAAGACGTTCCTGTGGGACGCGTTTTCTGTGTCCCCACATTCTGTCCCCTCTGCCGTCCCGTCGGCTCGTCTGCGCGGCTTCCTTTCTCTCGCTTCCTCTCTCCCTCCCTTCGAATCCCGTAACGCGTTGTTCTCTTCTCAGTAAGCGATGCCCTCGGCCACCAGCAGCGCGATGGCGAGTAGCGGCAGTAAAGCGGGCAACGAGGCAACGGTAGCGGCGGCGGCGGCTTCGGCTTCCCAGGCAGCGGTTTCGGCTGGCAGTACGAGTTCCGTGCAGACCGAGGCGATGAAGCAGATTTTGGGTGTCATCGATAAGAAGCTGCGCAATTTGGAGAAGAAAAAGGTGTGGAGGCAGGGTCTCTCTCTCTCTCTCTCTCTCACCCCTTCCCGGGAGTTGTGAGGGTGGGGATTAATGTTGATGGGAGCGAGTGGCAGTAAGTGGGGTGATTCTTAAGACTCTTTCCCTTTCCTTGCGCCTCCCCGCCTGCTCTTTTGTTTCGAGACGGAGGGGAGGAGAGGCGGCTTTTCTTCGGGCCCGAACGCCTGTTTTCCGTGCCCCTTGGCCTTCACGGCTGCTTTCCCTCCCGTCACCCTCCCTCCCGATTCCAACCGGCTACGACACTTGAGCTCTCACCCTTTTTCTTCCTCCTCTTCACCCCTCCCCCCTTGCACATGGAGCCGGCCCGGACCCAACATGGCGGCGGCGAGAGGCAGCGACGCTTCCCGGGGAGGGAGTCTCATTGTGTGAAAGGCTGCTGCACAAAGGCCCGGCTGTTTGTTTGCCCGCCCGCCTGAGTCGCGCAGCCCTTGCTGTCCATGTGGGTGCACGCGCTCGCTTTTTCCTTCTCCCCCATTTTAGTTACTCCTTCCTTCGGGTGGGGAAGTGGACGCGGGGTGAAAACGTGATCTCCCTGTCCCAGGAAGATGGGGGACGCTCCGGTGAAAGGAAGTGTTGAAACTGTCGGCACGTTTATTAAAACCTCCCTTTAATTGAGTTGTCGCCGAATAGCGGGTGGCCACATCTAGACTTAGTGAAAAGAAAAATGCAGGTGATATCTTAAAGAGCGGCGTGTATATGGCATCTTCAAAACACTTCTATTTAGCACTATAACCTCCACTGTGTTCTTTTTGTCAACATTAAGGCCATAGATTTCTAAGTACAAACTACTAGACGATGAGACATGCTCTCAAATCAGTATTTATTGGAACAAACTTTATAATAACTCATGCTCACTTTGTGAATCTTTGGTTAAAATTTGACCTTGACTATTCTCACCAGAACTGGTAATAGTGAAATGGTATCCCTCTCTCACTGTATTTCCCAACCTGGAGCTGTCCTGATGTGATGTACTACACTGATCATCCCTCAATCTCTATGGACATTACTCTGAAGGTGAAGGGGGTTCAACATACCTAAAGAAAAGGAAATTCGTTCTTGATTCCCTTTTCTTTATTCCAAAGAATGGAGTTCCCATGGAGGAATGAATGAAGTGGCATTGACAGTTGTGGGAGGAGGGGGAGGAACAAAATTCACCTTCCTCAGTTTGTGCTGGTTGAAATACTCTGAATAGAACTCTATTTAGGAAATGCTCCTACCAATAGAAAAACAATCACAGTCTATGCAAATGTGCATTAAATTGACAGTAAGTGATCACAATCAAAAGAACAGTATAACAACTAGCTGCAAGTTAGGTATGTTACAAGCTGCTTCTAAAATGCTAGGAAATGTGAAAAGATAGCGGTGATGGAGGAGAAACAGCAGGACTCTTTCATTCTTTAAATAGCTTGCTGTATTATGGGAAATGTAATGAATCAACTTGAACTGCTTCAAATGATAGAATAAACATGCAGCTTTTATGTTTATGTATTAAGTACTTGTTTTAGCAAGGCTTGCTTTCATCTGAATGTGTGGGAGCACATCATTATTAAATGACCATTAGATTATTCTCATTTTAAATGGTTGCATATAAGTCCAGTAAATAAGTTAAAATATTTAATAATTCAGCCCTCATGTAATAGTATAATATCTTTCTCCAAATTATTTTCTAGCTAATAAGATATCCACATGTTAGGAAGATAGTTAGACTCATTTTGTACAGGTCCTCAATTTTCTAAAACGCATTTCTCTAATCTTTGTATCAGTTCTGCTCTTTTCAAAAGAGCTTGGGTTTTGGCTGTTTTATCCTGCTTTTGCAATAAAGTTAGAGTGTAGGACACTATGGAGGACTGCTGCTGCACCCTAATCTTAATAAACTTATCAGGGCTGTGCATGGCTTTGAATTCATTTCAGTGAAATTGCTTTGGAGCACAAATGTAGCCCATGTTGGTGATTCATTAAAGCAGTTGGGTCTTCCCTGGATCATATGGCTGCTTTAATTAGTTGCACCCAATGCTGCTTTTATGTTGTATTCTTTTCAGAATCAAACAAAAAGCTTACAAAACCCTAATACTTCTCTACCTAATTTAAGACATTTGGTTTGTGATTTAGCATTTGTGAAGCAATTTTGTTGGACTATAATAGGGATTTATATATAATGATAACTGTTACAGTATTAAAATTTAAGGTTCAATATTCTGATTGATGCCGTATTTACTGAAGCTATTTGTAAAAGTACTGCTAATTTTGAAATTAAGGTATCTATGCTCTTTCTGTACCTAAATTCTGAATGAAAGATTTGTAAGTATTCCAGCAGAGATCCCAATTACAGAAGTACAGGTTTGAATGTAATGCTTTAAATCATGGTTAAGCGTACTAGGACAAGCATGGCATCTAATCTTTGCAGTGATCCAGATTTTGCTTTTATTTTTGATTAATCACAATTTACTAGGTCATTTGAACCAGGCAAACTTTAAAATCACAATTATGGTAATAAAAATGAGCCAAATCCATATTTTATATCTCATGTAGGTTCTCATAACAATTAATAGTAGTGAAGCAGGAATTTGCAGTTTGCAAATGATTTGGTTTGTGGAAGGGAGTCCTCCAAGAGCATGGCAACGCAGTTATACAGTTTGTTCTTATAATGCAAAGGTATAACACTGTAGGCTAGCTAGTGCCCTTCGGATTCTATCTTTAATATTTGACTATAACGTGTGGGCCTAATGTTAGTAAACCAGAATATCTGGAATAGCCTTCCCTAGTGTCCTTCAAAAATGCTGGCATTTCATCCAGGTGGGGAATTTTGGGAATTATATTACCAGGATAGTGAAGGCTTAACTAGTGTGTGTCAGGTTGCCTGTATTCAGGTTAAACCATGGCTCAGCTGTGTTTGGGCAGAACCAAAGGGATCTGACATTGCTATATGTATATGTATATTAGATTTTTTAATCTCCACAAGAATCCATTTTCAAGAATGTACTTGCCTCAGCATATAGTATGTTGTAGTGGTAGAGTGATAGAATCTTGTGTAGTCCTGAAGTGATACCTAAAAGGACTTTTTAAAAGTTTTAAATGGCAAGATAGCATGACTGTACTCATAATGTATTTATATTTAAATAGATTGTGCATTAGCTTTGATCTAGTAATGCATGAGTGATGAAACTGAGCAAAAGATAGATTTGTTCTATCAGTTTCCGTTCAGCAACTTCCTCAAATTAATCTTGCCAGTAATGCAGCAGGATTTATGTGTAGAAATTTATTTTAAAAATCTGGGAATACATTCGTTCTACTAATTTCACTTCTGCATGTAAGTGTGAGATCTCTGGATGGTGTATACTCAGTGTGTGTGTTTACAGGTAATCTTGCATCAGATAAAAAATCGTAGTCCGTCTGACCAAAAAGTACAGCGTCCTTACAAAAGCCAGCTGTTGAGATTTTAATGCTGAGCTTCTGGCTCCTAAAGAGCAGATCCAGTCCTCAGTTGTATACAGTGTCTGGGTAGCATTATGCTTATGAAGTATTACATATGCAGTAATGAACTCCCATCCCTGTTTGAAATTTGGTACATATAAGCCTTCCTTCCACTGAGTAAGAAGTACTATTTTAAAGAAACAGAAAATAGTGCAGTGATGGTCTTCAGAATTTTCTTGAAAATGAGATGATAACTGCAAAGCCTGGATAAAATAATTTTGCACATGATTTTCTTGTGTAATCAAATTAATACATATATAATTAATATTGCATCATACAGGTATATTTGCCTTAAAGCCAAAGTTAATGTTGGTTTCTTATTGGATACGTTTATGCAAGTATATGTATTGTAGCCATGTTTACTCAAAAAACTCTTCAATATTCCTGGAGTGTTGCTAGGTAGATGCATATTATCTTGAGAAATTAGTTAAATTGATATGTGCTTTGTATCTTACTCTTAAAAAGGTCATATCTGCACATTAGTCTGTTTGAGAGCTGGTGTTTAATTGATTTGGGACTCAGTTGCCATGAACTTTGAACCAAAATATATTAGTGTTAACATTGCAAATAGCTGTTGTTTATCTTTCCCATTTTGTGAACATAAAATGGCATGCACAAAATAGGGTATTATATTATTTTAACATTGCCATGGAGTTACATCTTTGTTTCTAAATTTTTGGGGAAAATATGGCCTGCATTCATTCCACATTAAAACAATATAGGAGCATAGTTGAGTATATTTTGCAAGTTTTTCTTGGCAGACAGAAATTGACAATTTTGTAGGCATGTTTCAATTATACTGTGCCTAATAGTTCACTAGAAATATGAAAGCATCGTAATGTGGTATAACATTGAGAATAGAAATATAACAGGAAGCAAATGGTGCACATTGACACAGACTAAAGGCTTTTCTAAACATTAATATTTTTACCATGGCAAAATGTTGAACTTTTCAAGAGAGAAAATTTTGTGATCTAGGAGCAGCATAGACACAGTCATCTCTGCCTCCTTCTTGCAGCTTAGAAATTGGCAAAACATACAAGAAAACTCTTTAAAATCAGATAAGCTTACAGTGGGAACAACTGGTCCATTGCATTTCCTGATATTTAGCAGTTTAGGGGTTTAAAGGTCACAATATAAACTTTGAATTATGCCCCCAAACTTGCCAATAAATGTAGCTTTTTTTCCCTGAAGAAGGAGTTTCAAACTTTGCAATACTGCAGTTCTCTGTATGCATCCAACCCCCCCAATAAAATGAAATATTATACTTGGATTAGTGCTGCTATGATTGTTGGGTGGTTTTGACAGATAGCTAGATCTATACGTTTAGCCGTTGTGACTCTCTTAAGTTTCTCACCAGCCACTGAGGTTTTATGACCTACAGTTTGAGAATCCCTGTTCTGAAGGCTTGTAGAGCTTGAAACACCTACAGTGGTAAGAGAAAACATGTGAATCCTTTGTAACTATTTGTAATCCTGCAGTGCTGTGACCTACAATGTAAGGTCAGAGCTTCATTAAAGTCCTATTAAAAGAGACATCTTGGTTAAACAAACAGTATACTGTGTCATGTCCTTATTGAACATGCTAAGCCTACATTCAGTGTCTTTTGTGGAAAAAGTATGATATGCAAAGCCCTGGGATAATCAACCTGTCTTAGGAAGGTAAGTTGTGTCAGGAGTTCCATCACGTGTGAGTTTGAGGGGCTTTCCCTATTAAAAAAAGTGTTCTTCATGGCATAGTTTTGGGGAAGTGAATCAAGTCCCAGTCCAAAGAGATTTCTGCCAATCTGAAAAAAGATTGTTGATGCATGTGAGGCTGGACAGGACTATAAAGCCATTTGGTATCCATTTATCCATTGTCTGATGGTGAACAAATGAAGAAAATGCTACACCATTGTTATTCTTCCCAGGAGTAGTCCAGATAATCCCAACAGTAAGGCATACAATTATCCAGTAGGTCATAGAGAACACCAGGGAGACAATAAACAATCTGCAGGTCACTCTTGTCTCATGTCAGCATAAATGAATCTACCATAAGGAAAATTCTGAACAAGAATAGCATGCATGGGAAGATACCAAAAATAAGGTCTTTGTGCTCAAGAAAGCTCTTTGCTGCCCATCTCAGGTTCACCAAGGACTGGCTGGATGACCCAGTAGGCTATTGGACAAAAGTAGATCTTTCTGGCATTAAAGAGAAACAATGTATTCCACCAAAGAATCTCATCCCATTATGAAACAGCAGCGTAGAATATCATGACTGGAGAGCTTGCAGTTATTAAGGCAACAATGGATTCCGGATTACACCAAATGCTACAGGAAAAGGTCATAGTGTCTGTCTATGAGCTGGAGCTTAGGCAAACACGGGTCATGCAACATGACAAAAGTCCTAAACACAAAAATAGATCTATAACACATTTGCTGGAGTAAAAAAATAATTTTGGACTTGTTAAGTCAAAGCCCTAGCTTAGGTGAAATGTTGTGGCATAATCTGAAGTGAGCAATTTCTATGAAAGACAGGCCTAACATATCAAGGGATTGAAACCATTTTGCAAAGGGGAAATGGGCCAAAATACCTCTAAGCCAAAGTGTAGAATTGATCAATACATATAGGAAACACTTGAAGTCATTACTGCTAAAGGAGGGTCATCAGTTACTAAATTTAAGGTTTCACGTATTTTACATCCAGTTAGTATTTGCTCAGTAGGTTCAGTGAAGACAGGTCACAGTGCATTGCTTGGATGTTGTTTGTTCAGCCAGAATCTGTTTTTTAATAGAACTTAGATGAAGTTCAGATCACATTGTAGGTCACAGTTCTGCAATATTATAGAGTAAGGAGAAGAAATATTTGTTTCTCAGCCGTGCCCATTCTTTGAAACAGTCTCTAACTAGAGATCCAAATGGCCCCCTCACTCCTGGACTTCAGAAGAGCTATGAAATGAAGGGCATTTGGAGACTGAGATCTAGTCTTTACTTTTAATAGCAATGTTAGCTTTGTGGTTTTATTGTTTGTATTTTATGTTTACACTTTTATGGATTTATCTTTTGTTGCTTTCTGATTTTAGTTGTATACCACCATGAGTTCTTATGGTGTGATAGTATAAAATACAATAATAAATGCAGTAGCAGTTATTTTCTGCAAACAAGTCTTAAGGATCAATCATTCCTAGAGGTGTACAAAATTTTCCAAATTTGTAATGTTTGGGGGCTCAAAATACCCTCTTTTGGGCTCGTAACAACTATTTTCAATTTAAAATAAGCTATTCTGATCTGACAGGAAATGCCTGATGGCGTTTCAGCTTTATTGGTGCTCTGATTTTTAACCCTACAAAACAACATGGGGACATTGCAGTTCAGACTGTTTTACACACTTCTAGTAATACTGTAGTCTTGCAATATATGAACAAAAAGTACCAAGCATCTTAGAATTTTTCATCTAGGTTATAGTGTTTGATATCTTGTATAGAGGAGTAAAATTAATTTCCCACATTTTGGGAGGGGGGTGATACATATTTTGTATGCTTTTAATTTTTTTCTGAAATTAAGTTACTTCTGTGAAAAATTAATTGCTTTTGCATTTATCTAATGCATATAATTATAGAAACTAAAACAGAAATGATGGAAAATAGTTTTTGAAATAATTATTGATGACAAAATACTCTTATATTTTATCCAATAACTAAAATGTCTGTTGTAGCTTTAAAATGATCTACCAAGATAAAATTATCTAAGCAGGAATTAGCAAAATACGGAATAATAAATGGGAACTGTGGTGAATCTTGGAATGCATGTAGGCTAGTTAAGTAGATGTGAAGCTTTCAGAACTGCTTGGACGCTATCATCACTTATGTGCTGCTATCTGTTACTTCATTTTTGTGCCAAGAGGGCAATGGTTTGATTTAAAGATTTAAATTTAATTCAAAGATTAAAAGATTTGATTTAAATGGGAGGAGAAAATATATTAGTGTTGTACAGTGAAACGTTTGTCATAATCTAGTGCTATAATGTATCTGATTACAGTACTTCTTAAGACAACAAATAAGGAAAACAGATGCTACAGTGCATTAATTCTGATCAGCCCATGAAAAATTCTCGAGAATACACTTGTGCAGAAAGGATGAGATTCCCCTAAGGTTGGAGTCTCACAATTTTCTGTAGACAGAAAAATCCTCTAACCTACTGTTTTCCAGATTTAAAAATAAGATCCAATTTATGTATTGTATTTTGACTTTCCAGAAAATAGTAAGCAAACTTAAAACATGAAAGAGGATAGATCTGATTTGCAAGTTATTACAAAAATGTATGAAAACTGATATGGATACTTTAAAACATAGTGAACTAGGTGGTAGTCCGGTAAAACAATATTTAATATAGTAATCAATATAAACATTTCAGCTCTGTATGGAGGTAACAGAAATACATTAGTATGTGGTAGAATTCCATATGACATGTACAATGTTTGAAAGTCCCTTACAAAAACAGTTAAACTTATGTAGCATTATATTTTATATGCAGGCCACCATTTAGATTTACTTATTGTGAAGCAGACAAAGACAAAATGCTTAATATGTTACAGCCTGAAAAATCACAGTCTGTAGGATGCCAAGACATCTGAAATCTAGCTAATATCCATATAGTAAGGGCTGGTAGAATCAGATTAGCTGTTCCCTCTAGACCATGGAAAATTCTACACAAAGAATACTTCTTTCTTGGGGATTGGCTTCAATTCAGAGGATTGAGGGAAGAAGAATCTGAAAATTGGGCAGAAAAACATTTGAACATATAATGAGATAGCATCACTTTATTTATTCAAAGAACTTACGTGGCCGCCTATCTCACATAGTAATCTTAGGTGGCTCACAACAACAACAAAAAAAAAGAAAAACAGAACAACACTTCCCACAAGGCACCAGACCAACCAGCTATCAACCTCCTGGCTCATCTCCCATTGTCAGCCCTCCAAGGTAGACCAAACTTGGAAACCAAAGACATGCAAGTTAATATTACTTTTATTATAAGGTTATAGTGACAATATTGCAAATCTGAATGCACTTGCACCTCCCTCCTTTTATTTTCATGAAAACTAGGGAGGGTCATGTCTGAGACACCTTCTCAAATTACATTTCTGCCCCAGACTCAGATTTCTTTTATCTGACCATTGTCTTGGTTGCAGCTCTTTCTCCTGTCCCTCAAGGGTATTCCTTCTTCCCTTTACACCCCTCCTGGTCCAATGCTTGGGGGAAGAGTCAGGTCTTCACAGCCTTCCGGAAGAGTAAAAGGGTAGGGGTCCCTTGAATTGCAAGTGGGGGCTATTCCAAAGGGCTAGGGTGGCTACAGAGAAGGTGCATCTCCGAAGTCCCATTGCAAATGCCTGTCTAAAAAATAAGCATGAACCATTTTTACTGTTTTCTTGTTTTTTGTTTTTAGAGATTAAACAATCTATATGGAATAGAAATAATGTATATGAGTAGCAGTGTTCAGTTAAGAAAGGTAGTGTAGTTTTGCCTTTCTCCTAAATTTTTGTGTAATTTCATGTGATTTCTCCTTTTAAATAGAAACATATTGAAAACTACCTTAGTTTTCTGATGTACGAAATTTTCATCTAGTTCTGTTAAACTTACTAACAATGTTTAATTGTAAAAGTTTTCTCTTTTTTGCAGAGCAAACTTGATGATTATCAAGATCGAATGAACAGAGGAGAACGCCTTAACCAAGATCAGCTGGTAAATGTTTTGATTGATAACTTCTTGCAAGTTTGTGAAGATTTTTAAAACTTCAGATGACATTCTCTCATTTTGTTTTAGTTGCTGCAGTCTTGTGAATAACTGGCTCTTACAATTGTGTTTCTCCATTATTTTCAGTGGAAGTGCATTATTTGCCTGCTTTTCGTTGTATTCCTGCTATCTGAAGGGGGGGAAAGTTAGCTGCAAATTAGGGGGAAGAAACTGCATGATTGAATGTGTTCAAGAGGCAGGAACCTTTAAGGCTCTTCCTAATGCTGTGACAGTGTTTGTTTAAAAACAAGCAAAAGACTAGTATTGCATTAAGATCTAGATAAGAACTGGTGGTATAGGGATGGTCCAGTGCATCAATTGAAGAATTTGCGTCATTGACCTTTGGTTGTTGGACATTTATTTTTGGACAGACTTCACCTATTTGAATGAAGGTTTAAGGAACCTGATGGCTTCTGGGAGTTGGTGAAAGAGGAAGAAGTTTTGAATTCTTGACTGCCTGGAACTATTCCAGTTTAGAAGTTGTTTTCCTTTCCAAACTGCATCAGTTTTGACAGTTTTCTGTAAAAAATGTATTTATTTTACTAAGTTTAAACAAAAGTAAAATATTTGTCAGATCTAATCAAATCTTAAGAGAAACATGTGAAATACAGATTCAAGTTTTTATACTTTTAAAGAGACCAAATCAATGTTCTCTTCTGCCTCAGGATGCTGTGTCAAAGTACCAGGAAGTCAGTAATAATCTGGAATTTGCTAAGGAACTGCAGAGGAGTTTCATGGCTCTAAGTCAAGATGTAAGTAAAGAGTAGGTGATTCAATACAGATTAGGTATGGAAAAATTAAGGCTTATGTTAAGTATGTGTGTGTGCGCATGTGTGCGCGCGTGTGTATACTTTTATTAAGTGAGCTTCCATGGGTTTACGCAAACTGAACACATCTTGTCCCTGATTCTTGTGTATTATTATTAAAAGTGCAAAAGAGTTTTTGAGGGATGTGCAGATTTCCATGCATGGAACACTTTGGAGTGGTCTGTTCATAACTGAAACTTGCTTATTTTGTGTGTTCTTTTTCATGCTTGGAAAAAAGGCACCCTGTTGATCTGTGCATGGAGGGAAGTAGGACTGTTTTGATCTGGTCAAAGGGGAAAAGTCATGGACATTGATGGCACAGAGGAGGAAAAGAGAATGTTGGGAGTACGGATAAGATATTATGTGCTGTGGCATTGAAATGGTGACTGACGGGAAGGTACTGGGAAGCTTGGGAATGGGGTTAGGGTGAGGTATTCCATGCTGGAACATTGGTAGGGAGGAATGAAGGCACTGAAAAGATGAAGAGTAGAAAGGCTGTTGAAATATGCTGTGCTGGAAATTGTATAAGGGAGAGGGATGCAATCCTCACCAACTTTGCCCATCTGGATTTTGTTTCATTTAAAGTTGGAACAACCAAACCATTCTGGATTTTGATTTTACTGAACTGTGTGGCTCCTAAAATCTCAGGAACATAATTGTTTATCCTGGGTTCAAAGCAAGGCATTTCTCCAGTTTAATGTACACCCTTAAACATTATCAAAAATAATTCTTGAATACTTCAAATATGGTCTGCATAACTGTCTGTAGAAACAACAGCTTGATTTGAGCACCATAAAAATGTAATGCTATAGTAAACCAGGAAATTGAATGGATGGAAGAATCGCTTCACCATAGCCCTTAGGTTCTCAAAGCATAGTTTGGCTTGGGACTATTGTTTCAGTAGATCTCTCTCTCTATTCATCTGATTTTAACAGTGATAATCAACATCAACATATGATGATGAGAGAGGATGGCATTCAAAAAGCATGATCTATGTGAACAAAGATTGACCCTTCACAATTTCTCACATGTCCAGTAGCATAAAATCAGGCAGCATTTAAACACCTATTGTTTCAGGTCTTCTTAATTTTAGACTTTGGGAAGAATCCAGGATTTTTCAATTTGCTAGGATGAGTAATATTCCCTGCCCCAGACTCTAACCAGGTCAGAAGCGACTGTAATACACTGTGACATTATCTAATCTAACTACTTATATATTTGAAGGAATTATGAAGAAAAGTCTTCTAAAGAAAAAATTGCATAGAGGATCTAATTACCTAAAGAAATGGTGGGCTCTTCCTTTGCTTGGGTATATCAAGTAGAGGCAAAAGACATTTATTGGGGATGCTTTAGTTTAGGAGATGGAACATGAAAAATTGTTGCTGGCCTCTTTCAGTGTTTGATATTATAATAATATCTTTAATTTTGTGGAAAGATTGTTTCCATATCTTTTCCTCCACCTAGCAATTCTATGTTGTGCATTGTTCAGAAATCTGACGATTGAGAGAAACTTCTCAGAAACGGAAAATAGCTGCAAGAGGACAAAGTACACTGGATGTAATTTCACACATGCAGTAGCAAATATAAAAAAAATTTTCTAATTTCATTTCTAATGTGCGATACTGAAATACCTAATAAAACTACAGTGACTTAAGGAAAAAAGGAAAGTGAGAGTGAGTAGCTGCTGCTGCTGGTGAAGTAGTGGAGAAGACTAGCTGTTATTGCCAACTACAGTTAGTTGTGCCTTAACGAGGGGAATCTTGGTTGTCATCTTTAAAACCCTACATGGCATTGGGCCAGTTTACTTGTGGGAATTCCTATCCCCAATGTTTTCTGCCCATCCCACTAGATCTGGCAGAGTGGGCATGCTTTGGGTCCCAATGGTGAAGCAGTGCCACCTGATGGGTTCCAGGAAATGTGCCTTCTCTGGCATGGCGCATTTGTAGAACAGCCTCTCCCCGAAATACAGATGACCCTGACCCTTTTAGCCTTTCAGAAGACTGTGAAGACCTGGCTCTTCCCCCCAGCAGTGGAGCCAGAATGTTGATGGAGCTCTGATGTGAGTGTGATTTTGTTTGATATGTTGATAATATAATTTTTAGGGGCCTTGGCTCAGTTTCTTTTGAAATGAATTTGTGTAGTTTGGATATGTTTTATTTTTGTTTATCTTCTAGAATTCCTTATATAGATGAGTGGCTATACACATTTGTTAAATAAATAAAGAAATCTAGTTAAATGGTGTGGGGAGCAGGAAAACCTTATGAAGCCTTTAGCTATTCATTATCTCTCTCAGAAAGCTTTTCAGGAAACACTGAAAATATTTGAAATAATTTTAAAGTATTGGATTTCAGCTGTTACAATACATTAGGATTTTTGATATGTAGAAACCATTAAATTTGCTTACTATTTAAAACACTTGTTAAGCAAACATATTTTTCCCCAGATTCAAAAAACAATAAAGAAGACAGCTCGACGGGAACAGCTAATGAGAGAGGAAGCTGAACAAAAACGTTTAAAGACAGTACTTGAATTACAGTATATTTTGGACAAGTTGGGTGATGATGAAGTACGCAATGACCTAAAACAAGGAACAAATGGGGTATCTATATTAACAGAAGCAGAACTATCCACACTTGATGAGTTTTACAAGCTGGTTGAACCTGAACGTGACATGAACATAAGGTACATGATTGATTATAATGCCAAAATAATTCTGAATTTTAATTGTGGTCTAATTACTTTTTTGCAACATGAAAGTTTTGAGGTAACATTACATTTCTATTCATTTCTTTTTTGAAGGTTGAATGAACAGTATGAACAGGCATCCGTTCATTTGTGGGATCTCTTAGAAGGGAAGGAAAAACCTGTATGTGGAACAACATGTAAGTATTTTGACTCTTCTGATTTTCAAATGCCAAATTTAGAATATTTAGGATGATTCTTTATAATTTACAGTAGCTATGGTTATATGGTAATTCCAAAAAAAAAAAGAGACTTAACAGTGTGCAAACCTTAGTTTCACATGCTAGTAAAACAATGCTTAGGATCATCCAAAGGAAAAAGAGATGCCAGATGTTCAAGCTCGCTTTAGAAAAGGCCAGGGAACATGAGACATTATTGCTGATGCACACTGAATAATTGAGAAAGCCAAAGTCAATCACGTCAAGCTGTGGAATGTGCTCAGAAGAATGGGAATCACAGAACGTCTCATTGTTCTCAAGAGAAACTTATGTACAGCTCAGGAAGCCACAGTACGGACGGTACATGGTGAAATAGACTAGCTCCAGGTTGGCAAAGGAGTGCGACAAGGCTGTATACTCTCCCCTTATTTATTCAACCTATATACTAAATGTATATTAAGGGAAGCTGGATTGGAAGAAGATGAGCACGGTATTAAAATTGGAGGAAGAAACATCAATAACCTGCACTATGCTAATGATACCACCCTGATAGCTGAAATTGCAAAGGATCTACAAGCTCTAGTAATAAAAGTCAAGGAGCACAGTGAAAAAAATGGGACTAAAATTAAATATAAAGAAGACCAAACTAATGACAACAGGTAGAACAACCAGTCTTAGAATTGGCAGTTAAGATATTGAAGTGGTAGATAGCTTCTGCCTTTTAGGATCAACCATCAACAGTACAGGAACAAGCAGTCAAGAAACACACCACAGACTAATACTTGGTGAGCAGCCACAAAGGCCTTCGAAAAAATATTCAAATGCCATGATATCTCTGTTATCTACAAAGAATTGTGCAAGTGATGGCCCTGTGATACTCTGTGGAAGCAAAAGTTGGACTTTGAAGAAGCAGGATAGGAGGAGTATTGACACTTTTGAGCTTTGGTGTTGGAGAATACCATGGACAGCTAAGAAATCAATGGATCATTGAACAAATCCAGAGTTCTCACTCAAGGCACAAAAACTAGGCTCAAATCATTCTACCTTGGCTACATTATGTGAAGATCTAGCTCTCTGGAAAAGACTCTAATGCTGGGAAAGGTGGAAGGGAAGGAAAGGAAAGAAAAGAAGAGGACAAGTAGCAGCAAGGTGGATGGACTTCATTATGAGTGCATTGTTGGAACACCTGAAAGACCAGGTTAAGGATAGATCGTCATGGAAACAATTTACCTATGTAGCCACTAAGAGTCAGAAACAACTTTATGGCACATAATCAATGTATTAAGTTGTATATTTATATTCATGCCACCTTACTAGGTTTTGATTGGAACATATTTTTTTTTGTCTGTGTTAATAGACTAATTGGAAAGGGGTTGGTCATTTAGGAATGTTCATTGAATCAGAGAGTAGGGCATCATGGGGATTTATGTCATTTACCTTAATTTATATCATTTCTTTTATATACACAAACACACACACAAACTAATACAAAACTAAGAGACCTACAAACAAAAATAAAAAAAGAAAGATATGAGAAAGAAAGAGAGATAAAATATGACTTCCCCCTCCCTCCAAACAATTATATATGTTAACAGTAATTTGACACCTTCTTTAGTATTACTAAAAAAAAGCCCTCTTTATCCCTTTTCTCATCCCTAAACAATAACCAAATTATGAAAAATATTCAACAATCAGTCTAATCAGCAAAAACATTAAGAATGCTAGTAACAATAAACTTTATATTTTAAGCTTAAACAGGTCTATTTTGCATTTTAACTTCTAATTTTTTTCTGAAGAATAAAACCTAAAAGATCTTTCCCTTTAAGCATACAAAAGACCAATAATAATCACATATGTGTTTTAAATTAAACCAAATAAATCACTTCTACAGGTATAAATCATCGTCTTACAGTCCTGGTCAAAAAAAGAAAATTCAGTATTAACAATCCAAGATCAAAACATAGACAATTTAACCCTGATCTGATAAATCCACTTTGAATTCCTTTTTCTTCTTTTTGAAAGGCTCAGTCTTCAGTGTCTTCTCCAAATAAAACCCCAAATAGCAATCTCTTATCATTCTCTCCCTATTTATTTTCAGAAAAAGTTTCAGAGATTTGGTGTTTTCCTTCTGTGGGTACAAAGTAGGATAATTCTCAGTGTCACTCTTCTAATCCACTACAGCTTCTTTCTCCATATCATTCTTATAATCAAGCAACTTTGAGTCCAGATCCACAGCATCTTTTTCCATAACTTCCATGTTTCTTTTATAATCTGGCATTTCTTTAAAGTCCATTTCAGAATCCTTATTCAAGTCCTCAGCTGCTATTTTATAAAGGTAAAATCTTTTCTTCTACAACCTCTGTTAGTCCCAGTTTTAAAAATAGGTCCTGGACACACTGATTCCAAACAGCCAAAAATTTCTTTCTGGGGGAGATGGGTAGCATATAAATTTAACAAATTAATTAATTAAATACATACATACATACTCCTCCATTGTGTTAAAAGAGATATATTCCTTTAATTGCTCTCTGTTCCCTCTGACCTTGAAAGCTCAGTCTTATCTGGAGATTATTTTCAGGAGCAAAACTTTCCCAGGACAGATTTTCTTGCAATTAAATCCAAATTCACATACTGTATTTTTAAAGGATTGTATTAAATGTTTAAGAAAAGCTGTTTCAAATCCATCTAGCCTCTTAACTGTCCCCAATCAACATTCTTAATTCTCTTTCGCTGTTTCCAAATGTTAAAATACTTCTTTTTGATCTTCAAACTTACTTTAATCTTCTTTCTCCCAGGATAGTAGGAAATATTCCCTGTGAATAGCAACTTGTCTTTCAGGAGATTGATTTAATTGCAGTCTCTTCACAGGGATTCTTTGTAAGGAGTGACAGGATCACCCACAGGTAATCTCCTTTATCTGGAGATGATTCTGAAGAGCTGACCCAATGCCAGCTCCTCTAGTTGCCATGGGCACCAGCTCCACAAAAAAATGGAGCATATTCAATCTGCCATTTCTTCCCTGGAAATCCTTAATTTATATCATTTCTGTAATGACATAACATATATTGATATGAGTGACATAAACTGCAACACAAATTTGGTATGCTGGATGCAAAGTCAATTGCTTTGAGATCTGGAAAAGAAGGTTTCCCTGTATTGCATTGCTGGTAGTGATTAGCAAATACTTCTTTGCAGAAACTGGATTTGCAAAAGAGCTTTTCAAGCAGAGTTGCATTTTATGCAGAAAAACATTAGAAATTTCATGTGTCTCCTACTGAAGAAAAATGAATTGATAGCTAGTCAATGTTTCAGTAAATATGTTCCATAAGCCTAGAATATATACATAATAGGAAAATTCTGCCAGCAATATTATTTATATATTCATACAAACTCATATACATCTGAAGAATTTGTCATGGCACATTAAGGTGATGCTTTTGAATTTACTATTTAGTAACTAGAGAATATGACTGAAGCAAGAAAGTAATTGGAAGCATCATGATTAAGAACCAAACTAAAATACTTGTAGCGAATGTGGGGAAATTTCATTCCAAGAGATTCAGGTACAGGAAGAGTTAAATAAAAAATGAGCTCACCTAGCAATCCAAAAAGTGAGAGATAACCAAATGCTAAGAAACTAATCAAGAGTTTTCTCTTATTGGGTGGGTTTTTAAAAAGAGGAGGGACTAGTTCTATTTTGTTTTTTGTCTTTTGCCTTTATTTCCATCTGAAGTCTTCTCTGGGGCTGGCTGGAAGCTGATTAGAAAAAAGAATTGTGGGTTGGAGACCACAGAATTATATAGCAAGCTAGGGAGCAGCAGAGCTAGAACCAGTTTGGCATTTATTTTGTCTGTGGGGATCAGAGACGTAGAACATTGTTCTTTTTGTATTTTGTGTTTTGAGGGATTCTGGGATGGGAGCAGCTGGCTCAGATCAGCATCTTCAGAAGTAAATAATTTCTTCAACCTTTTCCCCCTTTCTTCTTTTATGCCTTTAAACTTTGACCTTGTATTTTTTGAACGTTGAATTCTTTGATCTTGATTTACCTCTTAAAGACTGGAATTATTAATGAATGAGTGGTGCTTCTTCTGGGGAGATGGACCAGCCTTTAGCACACATCCTAAGGAAGGAGGATTGCCACTTGCTTTCTTCTGAGTAAATCAGTGACAGAGGAGACTGTTGACAGTGTTATCATTTTGGCTGTACCCAAGAGTTAGTGCAATAGATTTGTGTGTACAGATTTAGAGACACCCTGACAGAAGCAAGTAGGGCTCAGTCCACCATTTCCCAGGCATATGTGCTTGCATTCTATTTGAGTACTTAAATGTGTATGAAGTGTGTGTGTGTACATGAGAATATGACAGAACTTTGTAATGTGATGTATCTATTGATTTTAGTGATCAACTGATGTTGGCTTAAGAGGTTTTTAAAATGTTAGGTTTTGATTTAGTATTATATTTGAGATCATGGAGTATCTCTCATAATATTCTTTAATGTACCTGTACAAACTCTTCCCAATACAAAATTAATTAGTCCTCCTTCTATAATATGACTTACTAGTTTTCTTGAGCAGAACTGTAGCAATTCTGCCATCTATATTATTTCTTGAGCAGAACTGTAGCAATTCTGCCATCTATATTATATATTATAATAATATAATATAGATAATATATTTATATATAATATTATATCTATATTATAAAATATAGATGGCAGAATTGCTACAGTGATGGGCAGATACAGTGGGGTAAAAAAGTATTTAGTCAGCCACCAATTGTGCAAGTTCTCCCACTTAAAAAGATGAGAGAGGCCTGTAATTTTCATCATAGGTATACCTCAACTATGAGAGACAAAATGAGAAAAAAAATCCAGAAAATCACATCGTCTGATTTTTAAAGAATTTATTTGCAAATCATGGTGGAAAATAAGTATTTGGTCACCTACAAACAAGCAAGATGTCTGGCTCTCACAGACCTGTAACTACTTCTTTAAGAGGCTCCTCTGACCTCCACTTGTTACCTGTAGTAATGGCACCTGTTTGACCTTGTTATCAGTATAAAAGACACCTGTCCACAACCTCAAACAGTCACACTCCAAACTTCACTATGGCCAAGACCAAAGAGCTGTTGAAGAACACCAGAAACAAAATTGTAGACCTGCACCAGGCTGGGAAGACTGAATCTGCAATAGGCAAGCTTGGTGTGAAGAAATCAACTGTGGGAGCAATAATTAGAAAATGGAAGACATACAAGACCACTGATAATCTCCCTCGATCTGGGGCTCCATGCAAGATCTCACCCTGTGGGGTCAAAATGATCACAAGAACGGGGAGCAAAAATCCCAGAACCACACGGGGGGACCTAGTGAATGACCTGCAGAGAGCTGGGACCAAAGTAACAAAGGCTACCATCAGTAACACACTACGCCACCAGGGACTCAAATCCTGCAGTGCCAGACGTGTCCCCCTGCTTAAGCCAGTACATGTCCGGGCCCGTCTGAAGTTTGCTAGAGAGCATTTGGATGATCCAGAAGAGGATTGGGAGAATGTCATATGGTCAGATGAAACCAAAGTAGAACGTTTTGGTTTAAACTCAACTCGTCGTGTTTGGAGGAGAGAGAATGCTGAGTTGCATCCAAAGAACACCATACCTACTGTGAAGCATGGGGGTGGAAACATCATGCTTTGGGGCTGTTTTTCTGCAAAGGGACCAGGACGACTGATCTGTGTAAAGGAAAGAATGAATGGGGCCATGTATTGTGAGATTTTGAGTGAACACCTCCTTCCATCAGCAAGGGCATTGAAGATGAAACGTGGGTGGGTCTTTCAGCATGACAATGATTCCAAACACACCACCCGGGCAACGAAGGAGTGGCTTGGTAAGAAGTATTTCAAGGTCCTGGAGTGGCCTAGCCAGTCTCCAGATCTCAACCCCATGGAAAACCTTTGGAGGGAGTTGAAAGTCCGTGTTGCCCAGCAACAGCCCCAAAACATCACTGCTCTAGAGGAGATCTGCATGGAGGAATGGGCCAAAATACCAGCAACAGTGTGTGAAAACCTTGTGAAGACTTACAGAAAACGTTTGACCTCTGTCATTGCCAACAAAGGATATATAACAAAGTATTGAGATGAACTTTTGATATTGACCAAATACTTATTTTCCACCATGATTTGCAAATAAATTCTTTAAAAATCAGACAATGTGATTTTCTGGATTTTTTCCCCCATTTTGTCTCTCATAGTTGAGGTATACCTATGATGAAAATTACAGGCCTCTCTCATCTTTTTAAGTGGGAGAACTTGCACAATTGGTGGCTGACTAAATACTTTTTTGCCCCACTGGAGGCCTTGCTTCCTTCATTGTCTGTTCCAGTTTTCCATTATCTGAATTTATAATGTGCTATCTTTAGTGCATACTTGATATTTGGAGTCCAACCACTTCATCTCAATATGCTCCTTTTAGAGGACTTAATTCTGTGAAGCACTGTGTGCCTTGGTCTTTGATCTTCAAGTGGTTCTTTTGTCTCGGATACCATACAAAAGTGACACATATCCTGCCTTATTATGTCCTTTAGCTGAATCAGTATGGTAGCAATTCTTGGATAGTTCTTGATTTGAGAAGGCTTAAGTGACATGCTGTCGGGTACATCTTTGATCTGTGGATTCTGGAAGGCATACTTGACAGCAATATTGTGTAATAGTAGAGCTCTAAGCACTATTCGGCAGTTGAATCTGGGTTATGGTTAAATTGGTTCAATTTTTTTTTTAAAGTTAAATTTCTTCTTTCTCATTAATATTAAAATGGCTGCTTATTGTAGAAATAGAAAGAAGGTTGCACACTAGTAATACTCGAGTGAGTCTGTCCAGTTAATGCTTCTTTTTTGTTTTCATCCTAGTGAAAATAAAAGTATCAGGTTGAAGTACTTGTTCCTTTATTTCACAGAAATATTAAAGGGCAAATATTTTATGATGCTGTATATTTTCCATTTATATGATCTTGAAAAATCAAAATGCATTTCTGTTTATATTATAAACAATATACATGCATTTTAATATAATTCTGCTAAATGAAACAATTTTTTTCAAATTGAAATACTTTGTAAAATATTGTAATTGAGTAATTGAAACATAATAATTTCTCTCTCACATAGTTAATGTAAAGATATTTGGCAAGTGACACGGTTAAAAACTGTTGTTCTCATGGTTACAGATAAAGCCCTAAAAGAAGTTGTTGAACGCATTCTTCAAACAAGTTATTTTGACAGTACTCACAACCATCAAAATGGGCTCTGTGAAGAAGAGGAGACAGCACCTGCACCTGCACCTGAAGATTCTGTGGCAGAAGCTGGTAACTAAAAAAAATAACTGCAGTCTGATCCTAGGCATGTTAATTCAAGAGTCCCACTTTGCTCAGTGGAAATTATTTCTAAGTTAAAATATACAGGAATACCCTTGGTAGATTTGTAGAATTTTTGAAGCCTTGTGTGTACTTATTTATTGAGTGCAGTATACTCAATATATTACATCGTATTATTGTATATGAGGCTATACCCACACTACACACTTGTTTTTTAAATTGCTTTCACATTTATTTGGCACACTCCAAACAACCCTTCAGCTTTCAGACAAAGTAAATAGGTCACATTTAGGTCATACTGGCCAGCCTTTAAAAACTAGACTGACAATGCATCTATTAAATTAAACCTCAGGAGACTGTAGCTTTCTTGCAGTCAGGAGTTGTACTTTTTTTAAATAAGAAATGTGGTTGGAGTTAGCTTCTGAGGGTACAAGGATATATGTTTAGTGAAGAAGTCACAAGGAGAGGCCAGAGTTTTTGGCCTTTGTTTGTTCAAGGGCTTAATGTACAAAATAGGAGCTTTTAGAGTTTCTGAGGCATGAGGTAACAATTTTGCCCTTACCTTCGAAACAAAAAGAAGCAGGTTTGAGGGATATTAATGGATGGGATGGATATCTTAACTCAAGGGGTCTAATTTACCTGTTAAAATCTCTCCAATTCCAAAAACCACAAAATGAGCTGAAATGTTTTACCTACCAATTCCTAGGATACTCGGATGGGGGTGGGGATAGGGTTACAATAGAGGATTTGTGAGTTATACACCCATGTTCTAGCTACTTAATATTTTCAGAGGGGCACAATATTTTTAAAACATGCAGTTCAAGAGAGCTACTAAATAATCATACATCTCAGATCTTAATGCCTATATTTTGTGGATTCAAATAATCATTACAGTTATGATTCTACTTCACAGCTAAGAGATGGATGAATAAGAGTATGTATATTTTTATCTTAATTTTTTATGTTTTATTGATTTTATTGTAATTTATTTATTTGATTATTGTGAGCTGCCCAGGGTCATTGAGAGTTGGGCAGTGTACAGGTTTAATAATTAAATAAATATTATTAATGTAAAACATTCATTTTAATGCAGCTTTATATAAAGAGTGTGTTTTCCTCACAGAGCCAGAGCCAACAGAAGAATACACTGAACCCAGTGAAGTTGAATCAACAGAGGTACTCTTTAGTAGAACTACTGTAGTCACCTTTCTAGAATGAATGCTGTTGGTTTACTGTTGCATTCTCTCACTTTTATTTTAGTATGTAAACAGACAATTCATGGCAGAGGCTCAGTTCAGCAATAATGAGAAGGAACAAGTAGATGAATGGACAGTTGAAACTGTTGAGGTAAGGTGTTACATATTCTTATGTAAAATTGCAGTAAGTTATAATTCCTTCATAGCTCATAATAACTATAATCAAAACAGAATAATTAACCTTGAACCAATTCTCAAAGAAATCGTTGACAGGAACATATATTTTTTCCAAATACAGGTAGTCCTCAGGTTACAATCACTCAAAGTTGCAACAGTGCTGAACAAGTGATACTTAGGACCGGTCCTTGAGGTTCTAGCTGTCACAGCACCCCCATAGTCACATGATCATGATTCAGGCACTTGGCAACTGTCTCACATCTACAATGGTTGCAGCGATCCACGGTCAGATGACCGTCATTTGTGACCTTCCCTGCCAGCTTCCAGCAAGCAAAGTCAGTGGGGAAGCTGGCAGAGAAGGTGGCAAGTTGCACCCTTAACTCACTTCCACCGCTTTTTCTCCCGAGGAGCCTGTCATGTACTACAGGTTGTCTGTGGTTAACAGCCACTCATTAAGCGACCATTCAGAGTTACAGTGGTGCTGAACAAGTGGTGGTTATGACCAGTCCTTGAAGTTCCAGCTGTCCCAGCATCCCTGCAGTCACGTGATAGCGATCTGGGCACTTGGCAACTATCTTGCACTTACGATGGTTGCAGCGTCCTGCGGTCACATGATCACAATTTGTGACCTGATGTCAGTCTTCTGGGGTAAACCAGATGGGAATCACAACCAGATGAGTTAATTTTACTTTATTGTAAAGCTCCATTGGCAGAATCTTGTAAATATGAAAGTATGGTCCTCCCCCCGTCTCCTTTATAGCCTGAAAAACTAGGGAGGGTCTCTTCTGAGCCTCTTGCCCTGCCTGCTATCCACTTGCGGGCTATGCTGTTACTTATCTGACTGTTCCCTTGGCAGCATCTCTTTGCCCAGTCTCCCAAGGTCTTTCCCACATACCATTACACATTCCCTGCTGGCTTTCTACAAGCAGAGCCAATGGGGGAGTTGGCTGAGGACTACCTGTATTTGGTTGCAAGTTGCTCAGGTAAGTCTCCCCCCCCCCACGCACCCTCCCCTAACCCTAACTCTCTCACACACTCTCCTCACCCTCCACTGCTCTCACACAGTGCCTCCCGGCCACTCAGGTACCCTCCCTGGTCACTTGCGCATCCTGTCCCACTCAGCAGCAATCACCCCAAGCCCTGCCGCTCTGTGTCTGTCACTTGTGCACTTTCCCTGAGCCTCACTGTGCTTGGACAGTGCCTCCCCAGCCACTTGTTCACCCTCCCTGGCCATTTGCTCACCCTCTCCCAGCTGTCAGCAGCCATCCCAAGCCCTGCTGTGCTTGTGCTGTGCCTCTCTGGCCACTCACCCCCCCCCCCTCACTCCCTCTCCCACCTGCCAGCAGCCACTTACCTGCCTGCTTGTATGCCACCTGGGACTTGCAATTTCCTGCCAGCTTCCCCACTGACTTTGGTTGGTGGAAGCCAGCAGGAAATTGTGAGGAGGTGCTCGCTTAACAACCCACAATCCTTGCTTAACGATGGAAATGGGGACTGAAAGAATTGCTGTCGCTAAGTGATGTGGTCATGTGACATTGCGTTTTACGACTGCATTGCTTAGAAATGGAAATTCCGGTCCCAGTTGCCCTTGTAACTCAAGGACTAACTGCACTTATTAGAGTACTGTTATATTAAATACATTAATATAGAAAAGATGGAGCATGAACATAATTAGTTTATCTAGAAATCCTTACAGATATAGTTTGAGCCTTCATCAGTCTAAAACACAAATGGATCAAATTGATGAGACTGCCTAACTTCACCAGATCGGTATAGTTGTGCATACAGTAATGATGGTAACAGCAAGCACTGAATGTTCGTGATAACTTCATTGATTTCAGCAGTTCAGTATTCTATATATTATATCAAAGGGCATTTTGGCACTAATATTAAATATAAATAAGGATCATATAATCAACATTTCCTTATCAAATGCATATCAACTCTGTTGTTGGAATTGTGTAAGCTAAGTACTTTAAGTTAGATATGTGTAGTTCACTTAGGTTATAGCATTTAAGGATCCTACCTCTTCCGCCTTATAAAAATGTATCTATAAGATTCACTTTTGATCACCGACATGCTACTATTAAAATCCCAAGCATGCTATTAGTTTTTACGGAGACGTGCTTTCTTTTTCAGTTTCTAAGTAAGCTAACAGCATATAGTGCTAACTTCATCCAAATCATCCTTCCCATTTTTGCAGACTTTTAAAAGGAGATAATGACCCAGATCTTAACTATTTACAGCTGTAAAAACCTTTATCTTTATACCACTCTTCCTCCTGGAGGACAGTCAAATATACTATTGTCACACAATTGCTAGTAGATAATATTGTCAATTTGCCATTCTAATTGTGGACTGACTGAAACTGTATTGATCATTTCTAATGTAGGTGGTAAATTCACTCCAGCAACAACCACAGGCTACATCTCCTCCAGTTCCAGATGCCCATACACTTACAGCTGTGGCTCAAGCAGATCCACTTGTTAGAAGACAGCGGGTGCAGGATCTTATGGCACAAATGCAAGGCCCATATAACTTCATGCAGGTAATTGATAATTTGATTAGAGTAAGATTGCAGTATTTTTAAATCATGAGTAGAATCCAACTGAAGTAGGGAAATGTTTACTGCAGTTGACCTGAAACACAAAATTTGGCACTGGCTGATTGGCATTGCTTTTTGTCTCTGTTGAAGCTGTCTTAAATCTTGTCTTAATTATCTAGGACTCTATGCTGGAATTTGAGAACCAAGCACTTGACCCTGCTATTGTTTCAGCTCAGCCTATGAATCCACAAACTTTGCAGATACCACAGATGGTTTGCCCTCCAGGTCTGTAATATAACGTTGTTTATATATAAAGTATGTAGCAAAATGGTAATGAAGCTCAAGTAATTAAATATTTTTACATTTCAGTCCATTTATACAGGTAGTCCTTGATTTATGACCATTCATTCAGCAACCGTTCGAAGTTATGGACACGCTGAAAGAAGTGACTTACAACTGGTGCCCAAAGTTACAGCCATTGCGGAGACCCCACAGTTACATGATCAAAATTTGGGCACTTGGCAGCCCACCCACACTTAAGAACATAGGGTGATTCAACTCCCTCCACCTGCCTATCTCCCCCCATCTCTGCCCTTTCCCCCCCGCCACCCTGGGCTCCACCTCCCTGGCTGGGCTTTGGCTGTGAAAAAAAAAAAGCCAAAAGCAGTCCCTGAGCCACAGCACATCAAAATGTCCCTTTGCAAAAAGCTCCTGGGCAGGGCGAGGTGGATCTGGGCTTTTGACTTTTGCTTCATGCTGTGAAAAAAAAAGCCAGAAGCCCAGGCCAGGAGCATGGAGCAAAGGGGTGTTTTGGCACACTGTGGCTTGGGTGGCTTTGGGCTTTTTTTTTCTGCACAGCGCAAAGCAAAAGCCCAGCCCAGCCTTAACCAGAAGCAAGGCACAAACGGGTGTTTTGGTGTGCTGTGCTCGGGCTACTTCTGGCTTTTTTTTTTTCCGCAGCTGAAGCCCTGACCGGCCAGGCTCAGCAGCCAGGCCAGGCACGCCTCGACAGTAGTGGGAGCAAGAAGACAGCAAGGGTCAGCTGGGGTGGTGGAATGCAGGGTGGCAGGAGTCTCAGAGTGCAGGGTAGCAAGGGTGACTGCTGCTGGGACTGGGCTGCGGCTTCCCAGGGCATGGCAAGCAGCCCCTGAACTATGTGGTTTTGGGGCTGCTTGCCACCCAGCAAGGCAGGGTGCAGGGTGGCCAGAAGGGCAGAGATGGGGGGAGATAGGCTGGTGGGGGGAGTTGGAGGCAGTCCCTTACCTTGCTGAGGCTCGGGGCTGGGAGGAACCAAGCCCGGAATGGTTTGGATTGGGGTGGGTATTTGCTTGATGACTTGCAATTCTCAGTTAACAATGGTGACAGGGACTGCCGGGATTGCAGTTGCTAAGCGATGTGGGTCACGTGGCATCTCGCTTTATGACCTCATTGCTTAGCAATGGAAATTTCCCAATTATGGTTATACAGTCAGGACCAGAAATATTGGAACAAGGATAACTGTTTTGGCATTTGGCCTCTGTACAGCACCACATTAAAGTTGAAAGGAAACACACCCAGATGGGAGCGAAATCAGGACTTTCAGCTGTAATTCAAGGGGTTTGACAGAAGTGGGGCACTAACCATTCAGGAAGTTCAGCCAGTGGCATACCCCCCCCCCCATCGTTGGTGGCTCATAAGTAATGGAACAAACCAATATCATGACAAACATAAGGATCGCCTTTAATACCTGGATGAAAATCCTTTGCAGTCAACGACTGCCTGAAGTCTGGAACCTATGGGCATGACCAAATGCTGAGTTTCCTCCCTCGAGATGTCTTGCCAGGCCTTTACTGCAGCTGCCTTCAGCTGCTCTTGTTTGTGGGTCTTTCTGCCGTCAGTCTTGTCTTCAGTAAGTGAAAAGCATGGTCTATTGGGTTGAGATCAGGTGACTGACTTGGCCATTGAAGAAAATCCCACTTCTTTGCCTTGAGAAACTCTTGGGTAGCTTTTGCTGTATGTTTTGGGTCATTATCCATCTGCAATATGAAGCGGTGTCCTATCAGTTTGGCAGCATTTGGCTGAATCTGAGCAAAAAGTATAGCCCTATACACTTCAGAATTCATCCTGCTGCTTTTATCAGCAGTCAGGTCATCAATAAACACCAGTGACTCGGTTCCTTTGGCAGCCATACATGCCCATGCCATAACACTGCCTCCACCATGTTTGACAGATGATATGGCATGCTTTGGATCATGAGCTGTTCCTTTCCTTCTCCATACTTTTATCTTCCCATCATTCTGGTGCAAGTTAATCTTGGTTTCATCAGTCCAAAGAATCTTATTCCAGAACTGGGCAGGCTTTTTTAGGTGTTTGCTGACAGTCTAATCTGGACTTTCTGTTCTTGAGCGTTACCAGTGGTTTGCACCTTGTTGTGAAGCCTCTGTATTTACATTCATAAAGCCGTCTCTTGACTGTAGATGTTGACACTGACATGCCTACCTCCTCGAGTGTTCTTGACCTGGCTAGATGTTGTGAAAGGGTTCTTCTTTACCATGAGCAGAATTCTGAGGTCATCCACTTTAGTTGTCTTCTGTGGTCTTCCAGGCCTTTTGCTGTTGCCGAGCTTGCCAGTTACTTCCTTCTTTTTCAGGATGTTCCAAACTGTTGTATTGGCCACTCCCAATGTTTTTGCTATCTCTCTTATGGGTTTATTTTGTTTTCTCAGCCTAATGATGGCCTCCTTCACTCGCATGGACACCTCTTTGGACCTCATGTTGAGAGTTCCAGTGAACAGCTACCAAATGCAAATGTAACACTCAGAACCACCTCCAGGCCTTTTATCTGCTTGATTGCTCACGGGGTACCCAGGAAACAGGCCACACCTGGCCATGCAGCTGCTTGTCAGCCATTCATTCCATTACTTATGAGCCACCAACGATGGGTGTGTGCGTGTATGCCACTGGCTGTACTTCCTGAATGGTTAGTGCCCCACTTTTGTCAAACCCCTTAAATTACAGCTGAAAGTCCTGACTTCGCTCCCACCTAGGTGTGTTTCCTTTCAACTTCAGTGTGGTGGTGTACAGAGGCCAAATGCCAAAACAGTTGTCCTTGTTCCAACATTTCTGGTTCTGACTGTAAGTTCAGGACTACTTGTACTTTGCCTTTGCATTTGTAGAATGCTCAGCTTTACAAGGAAAAATTGAAAAGTAAAACTTAATAAAAATATTCATGCGTTATGATAATTAACATTTAAAGGCCTGGCTGAAAAGACACATTTTAAAGTGGAAAGAATGAGACCCAACACACATCCTAAGAGAAGGCATCCCATTAAAAAGATTCTCCCAGTCAGTAAATCTTTGAAAGTGGGGGAATCCTCAAGAAATTCTCCTGCAGATCTTAACGTGTGGACAGCTTTATAATAGGAGAGGCAGGCCCTTGGATATTTGGTCTTGTTTACAGCTTTAAAGGTTATAATGTTTGCACATTAAATTGTGCTTACAAGCAATTGGAAATAGTTCTTCCAATACTGAATTACATATTTCAGTTTATGATTAATTAGAAACTTACCTGATCCATTTTGCACCAGCTGATATTTCTGGGTATTTTTAAGGATATTCCTATGGAGAACTCATTACAGTAGTCAAGTGCAACATAACGAGGCAAGCTAAAAGAAACTTTTGTTGTATTAATTTCAGTATTGATTGTATTATTCTGTTTCTAGTTCATGCTGAATCCAGACTTGCACAAACAACCCAGGTTCCTGTACAACCTGAAGCCACACAGGTAAGAACGCTTGAAAACTAATGGCTGAATATTTCTTTCTAACACCTCCCCCCCCTTAATTAGGAATTGTTGTGCTCAGTTCTGCAGTACTTTCTTCATTAGCATGTAATCAGAAGTGGATGAATTTTCCATAATGTACTTCTGGATTACCAAGCAGAGGTAATCTGTTTCCTTTGAAGACCCAAGCACCCACCTTTCTCACTATTTTGATACATCATCCAGAATACTGTTGGAGGCTGCTTCTGTTTTGGAAAGGGAATATAGAGAAAATGTGCCCATGAGAGGCTCTGTAAGAGCCCTGTTCTCAGGAGATCTTGCATTTGCATAAAAGTTTGGACCCAAATTTTTGGGTTTCACATTCTCATCAAGGAAATAAAATCTGTAAACCAGTATGGTTACTACAGAATCCACCAACAATTAAAAATATTTATAAAACTTCTTTTTTAGAAAATCTGAACCCCTTCATATTCAAAATAAGGTACAGATAATAACTTAGCATAATGATGTTGAGATCATTAATTCCATGGGGGAAGTTACATAGAAAAAATCTGTAAATGCTTCTGTGCATAAACACATGGAGACATGACAATGACAAGGCAGCAATAGTCTCTTAAAACTAGGGACATGCAAAACATTTGGTGCATAGAACAGCCAGTTTCAGATAGTGTGTGCCTGGATTGAAATATAAGTTTCATCTAGGTACAGATCCCAAACAGATAGAGGTAGAGGTGTTCTAGGGTGAGAGACATAGGGAAGAGGCAAGACCATGAGCAGTGGTGTGTAAAAATAGCTAAATAGGGATAAGAAGAAAGGTTAGGATTAGGTTCTGGGAAGATCTGGAGGGGAGATAGGTGGGCTGGTTTGGTGGACCACACTTTCAAGCATGACAGGCCACAATTTGTTTCATGCACGAAACAAAACACATTTTCCATTTCATGCACTCAAAATTCTGAAGTAAAAATCATCCTTGGGAAATTGTGGAAGTTGTCTTTACTTTAGTATCAGAATTAGCATGTCATTGTGACTTTTTGTTTATAATGTTCCTTTCAAATTAGAACCAAGCCTGTAAAGTATTTGGGGTGAATTGAATCCCAGCCATTAGTTAATTTCACCTACAGCCTTTTAAAATACTGTTTCCCTGCTCAACCACTTCTAGATAGTTGCTTGCAGCCAGTGAGAATTGTCTAGCTAGAATGTATAGTTTTTGTCTATTCAAATGTCACCATCAGTCCGGTAAGTGTTTATTGAGTCTAAATATGTTAGATTAGTTTAAAACCAATTAACTACTGTAGTTCTAAAGGTATTTTTTTCTAGGACCTCAAAGTGGTTCATTAGACTCATTAAATAAATTTGTATCAAAATTACTGATGAATAAGGATTAGGATTAAAGATGAAGCTAAGATTAAAATCACAAATGAAAATCATAATAGAGTAAGCATTTCTTGTAATTAAAAATCTTGCTAATTTTTACTATCAGCTACGGAATGGCCTGATCATAAGTAGGGATTCTTTTGGAAAAGTAATAAAATACTTTAAATGGTAATACTCATTGTAATATGCAGAATGCAAGAAATCTGATTTCAGTATTATGTAATCCTCTTAAAATGCATTAATTATATTACTTAATTCTGATAAATGACTGTTTTAAGAACATACTTAAACTTGGAAATAAACTGACATTTCTGTTTTATGTAACATTTTTATAATGGATATTAATGCTTCCTTATTTCTAGTAAATTTAAACAAAGATTATGATAATTTTAATTTGTGCAGGCTCTTATGTTTCCATGTGACTGACCATTTGCAACATAATTGTGTGCATAGAATGCCACGTACTAGGGCAAGGTAATTTTAATAATAACTAGCAGGAGATATACCTTGTACATGGTTGCTGAATCCTTTGTTCCACTTTTCAGTTTATTCTTCCTAGTTCTGTGATGAATATCATCATCACATTAGAGGTAGTTTTTTCTGTCCCTTAAAAATCGTAGAGAAGTGTTTTTGAACTATTCACCAGTTTCTTGTAGCATTCATTCCAGCTATTTTTGAGATTGCATGTAATGAATTCTTTCCTATTTTACTATTCATTTTTTTCTTGATGTCCCAGTTTTCTGTTCAGTTGAATATTTAAGCTAAAATACAATGCAAAAATAGGAAATATAGATTTAAAATCAGTGCTAAAACCACTGAATATTAATAATTAAAAGATGTTTTGTACCAATTTAGGCTTCTGGTTACTTTTCATGAGTAGCAGCATGCTACAGTGCATTCGGAAAGTATTCAGACCCCCTTCACTTTTTTCAATTTTGTTATGTTACAGCCTGATACTACAATCATTCAAATTCATTTTTTTTCTCATTAATCTACACTCAGTACCCCATAATGACAATGTGAAAACAGAATTTTAGAAATGTCTGTAAATTTATTAAAAAGAAAAACTGAAATATCACATTGGCATAAGTATTCAGACCCTTTGCAACAACACTTGAAATTTAGCTCAGGTGCCTCCCATTCCTCTTGATCATTGCTGAGCTGTTTCTACACCTTGATTGGAGTCCACCAATAATCAAATTAAATTGATTGGATGTGATTTGGAAAGGCACACACCTCTCTATCTAGAAGGCCTCACAGCTGATAATGCCTACTGTACCAGAGCAAAAGCCATGAGGTCAAAGGAACTGCCTGCAGAGCTCAGAGACAAGATTATTCCAAGGTACAGATCTGGGGAAGGCTACAAAAAAATGTCTGCTGCACTGAAGGTTCCCAAGAGCACAGTGGCCTCCATAATTCTCAAATGGAAGAAGTTTGGCACAACCAGGACTCTTCCAAGAGCTAGTTGCCTGGCCAAACTGAGCAACTGGGGGAGAAGAGCCTCAGTAAGAGAGGTGACCAAGAACCCGATGGTCACTCTGACTGAGCTCCAGAGATCCTGTGTGGAGATGGGACAAAGTTCCAGAAGGACAACCATCACTGCAGCCCTCCACCGATCTGGGCTTTATGGCAGAGTGACGAGATGGAAGCCTTTCCTCAGTGCAAAACACATGAAAGCCCGCTTGGAGTTTGCAAAAAAGTACCAGAAGGACTCTCAGACTGTGAGGAACAAGATTCTCTGGTCTGACGAAACCAATATTGAACTGCTCGGCCTCAATTCTAAACATTATGTCTGGAGGAAACCAGGCACTGCTCATCACCTGTCCAATACCATCCCAACAGTGAAGCATGGTGGTGGAAGCATCATGCTGTGGGGGTGTTTTTCAGCAGCAGGGACTAGGAGATTGGTCGGGGTTGAGGGAAAGCTGAATGGAGCAAAGGACAGAGATATTCTTAATGAAAACCTGTTCCACAGCGCTCAGGACCTCAACTGGGCCAAAGATTCACCTTCCAACATGACAACAATCCTAAGCACGCAGCTAGGACAACACAGGAATGGCTTAGGGACAACTCTGTGAATGTCCTAGAGTGGCCCAGCCAGAGCCCTGACTTGAACCCTATTGAACATCTCCGGAGAGACCTGAAAATGGCTGTCCACCGATGGTCCCCATCCAATCTGATTGAGCTTGAGAGGATTTGCAAAGAAGAATGGCAGAAAATCCCCCAATTCAGGTGTGCAAAGCTTGTTGTATCATACTGAAAAAGACTCAAGGCTGTAATTGCTGCCGAAGGTGCTTCAACAAAGTACTGAGTAAAGGGTCTGAATACTTATGCCAATGTGATATTTCAGTTTTTCCTTTTTGATAAATTTACAGACTTTTCTAAAATTCTGTTTTCACTTTGTCATTATGGGATACTGAGTGTAGATTAATGAGAAAAAAAATGAATTTGAACAATTGTAGTATCAGGCTGCAACATAACAAAATTGAAAAAAATGAAGGGGGTCTGAATACTTTCCAAATGCACTGTATATTAGTCATGTCAAGATGTAAACAAAGTCTGGGAAATGATCGCCATACCTGACTGGTTCAGGAATGGATGCTGGTAGCACATTAAATATAAATATACAAATATTTTCTGTGCTAATTTTGGAATCCAGTGACACCTGCGGAGCAGAAAGCATTCCCACATTAGCATATGCTGAACCCCAGTCCCCAAGTTCAAGTTTCCTATTAAATTACACCAATTCTGTCTTATCTGGATTTAATTTTACTTGTTCTCAGTTATCTAGCCAATTACTGAGCTTCAGCAATGTCCAAGGATATTGACTGCTTTCCTAAAGTGAGTGGGAAGAGCAGTGGAGGTGGGAATCACCAGGATATTAATGGCATTTTACTCTGAAGCTCTGGATAATTTTCTCTGCAGTTTAATATATAACAGCACAGGTGACAACATGGAGCCCTATGGAACACCATTGGTCAGTAGTCTAGATGGTAGTAATCAGGAGTCTCCCAGTACTACTTTCTGTGCACAGTCCAGAGAAATTCACTGAAACCACTGCAAAACAATCCTCCCAAGGCCCATTCCCAGCAGATTGTTCAGAATTATACCATTGTGAATAGTATCAAAGCTGCCAAGAAGTCCAGGACAACTAGTAGAGTTGCATTCCCAGCATTTAGTTTCCAGCATAGGTTATTCACTAGGGCTGTTAATATAATACTTGTCTTGTAACTGTAATTCTATAGATCAGGCTAAGGGTTCTTAATTTGGTGATATCAGAACCCTTCCCCTCCCCAACTCATGAATAAACTAAACAAACAAGCAGATGAATAAATGGAAATCAATAATACACAAAACGGTCATTGGCAGATGGCTTTGACAGGTGCCTACACTTGAGGTTTAGTTATCTCTCAAAATTTGCTTAGGGGTTTCCTCCTGCTTTGCCTACACAAACCCAATGCCAGGTTTTCCAAGCAAAGTGGGGATGAGTTGACAGTGTTCTCACTTTGCCTGTACAAAGTTTGCCTGGGCAGAGCAGCAGGAAATTTTGACAGCATTCCTGCCTTGCAAACAACAGGCTTAACCAAGTTTAAGAAAATGTTCAACCCCTCCCCTTTAATTTGTTTATGACCTCCTTGGGAATCATAACTTACAATATGAGAAACCCTGGATTAGGCAGCAGTTAGAAAATTTGTGTAAGTAATCTTTGAAAGAAAAGGTAACATTTCTTACCTTTTCTAATAGGAATATTTGCTTATTACATCAGTCATTCTACAAAGTTGTTATCAGTTTAAAGAATGGATTAATATTATGACTGATCCTCAGATTGGTTCACTTCATCTTGTTCCTTAATTTGCCTTGGTTCAGAGACTGGACCTGTTGTACTAAACATTGTATGAAGATCTATGAACTGAATCGCTTGCCCAAACTATGCAGTCCTCCAAGCTTTTTGAGAAGTAGAAAGGATCACCATCTCTGCCATATTTGGTATAACTAATACAATTACTAGGCATCCTTAAAGTTTATGAAATAAAATTTGTATGGTCATAATCCTTACTGTATCCACCTCATAAGGCAGTGCTGTAATATAAAAGAGATGGTATGAAGGCCTGCTAATACTAGAATATGCAGAAATTTAAACAAATCTTTCTTTTTTTTTTTTCTTTTTTCTTTTTGGCTTAGCTAGAAACTCAGGGAAAAGGTCAGAATAGTACTTTAAGAACTAGAAGAAATAAAAGCCTTCTAGAGTTTCTAAATGTGAATAATTATACAGAAGAGTGTTGCTAACATAGAGACCGTAGAACTCATGAAATTCAAAGGAAGGATTTACCGAGAGGCCCTGGCCGGAGTTTCTGTTAAATTTTAAAACTTTGACAGGTCCCCTTGGTTTCTTCCACAAGTGAGGGATATACAGCACCCCAGCCCACGTATCAGCCTTCTCATTCAACAGAACAGCGGCCTCAGAAAGAATCAATTGACCAGATTCAGGCAAGTTATGAGACTTCATTATGCTTGGGAGGGGAAAGATGCTGTAGTTATACATATATAGATGAGTGCCCCTCTTAAAAATTCTTGGAAACCATTTATTTTAGGTATCGGGGTGGAGGGAGGTTGATCATTTTTCTAACTTGAATGTCTTGTTAAGCTTTTCTCTTCTGATCCTGAACATTTTAGAAGCAGTTTCTTTAATTTAATCTTGGGTGACTGTTCATCTAATCAAAAGGTGATTAGATATAATTGGTATTTGATTGACAGGGAAATACCTTTATAGATTCAGACAGGAACTTGCTTTCTACAATCTTTTCAGATTCAAGGCTAGTGCAGCATAGAGCACTGGGATCTTTCTCCTCTTGATAAAGAGAGGACACTAAGTAAAAGGGATTTTACAGTTTTCCCTTTCCTTAGGCACACTTCATCAGCAACAACCTATTTCCTAATTGAAATGATATTGATATCTTGCTTGCTAACATTAGGTTGAACTTTATTTGTTAGGCTTCAATAACCTTAAGTACAGATCAGACACCAACATCATCGCCACTTCCAGCTGCATCCCAGCCTCAGGTATTTCAGGCTGCCTCTAGCAAACCTTTGCATAGCAGCGGAATCAATGTTAATGCAGCTCCATTCCAGTCCATGCAGACGGTAAGCATTAAATATATTAAACATTTAGATAACGTTTTGGATGTCAACATCATGATAATGGTCAATTTTTCCCTAAATACCATTAGTAGCTTATGTGTTTTTGAAATGTTTATGGAATATCACATGAGTCTTTGGTTAAAAAAAATCAACTGGATTTTACTTACTTTCCATCTAGGTATTTAACATGAATGCACCTGTTCCTCCTGTCAATGAGCCAGAAACTCTAAAGCAACAAAATCAGTACCAGACCGGTTACAGCCAGACATTCTCCAATCAGCCTCATCAAGTAGAACAATCAGAACTTCAGCAAGAACAGCAGCTTCAGACAGGTAAAATTGTGAAAAACTGAATTGAAATGCTTCACTCTCAAAAATGCTTTAAAGAGATATAGTCTAAATAAATCTTTACTTACGGTGTTTATGTAATATTTTGATTATGTATTGTGAAAAAAGCAGTTCTGCTATATTTGTATTGTTTTACAAAGGGGGGAAATATTGTGGAATAAAGATCAATTAATGTTGATGCTTTATATACCAAACTGAATAAAACCCATCTCCTAGCTGGTAAAAGGGGAAAAAACCCTGAAAACTTTAGGAAACTAAATTGATGGAGTTATAGAGTGAACTCTTTTAAATCATGTGAAATATAGGGACTATTCTACATGTTCAGGGAATTCAGACTGCCATGTTGGATTTAATTCTGCAAACAATCTTTCTTTAGATAGGTAAACATTTACTGTCCTACTTGGTGGCTCTTAAGCAGAGTACATTGGTGAGTTAGCTTGATATTATTTGAGTCTTTAGGAAACTGGAGTATAAATACAAACTTTTTGTACTCTCTTGGTTTTTTTCATTTTAGTGGTTGGCACTTACCATGGTTCCCCGGACCAGTCCCATCAAGTGGCAGGTAACCACCAGCAGCCTCCACAACAGAATACTGGGTTCCCACGTAACGGTCAGCCTTATTATAACAGCCGGGGAGTGTCTCGTGGTGGATCACGCGGCACTCGAGGCTTAATGAATGGATACAGGGGACCAGCCAATGGGTTTAGAGGTAAAAACTTAAAAACCTTTTAAGATTAATTCTGAATGTTTTTCAGAAATGCAGAATATCCAGAAGCTTAAGCTTTAGAGTGGCATGCTTTAATTTTTTAATAGTGTAAAACTGCAGAGTTACATAACCTTGTAGTAGTTGCTCTGGTGTAGTGTTAGTGAATAAAGAACGAACCAGATTACATGATAGCAAACTATGAGAAGGAACTAACATTGGAATTGTTTCAATAGAAGTGTAATATAATGTATATGAAACTGACTTTCCCATCTGTAACTTGCTAAATGGCTGCATCTTTTTCAGGGCTTATTACTTCCTTGGCTTACAAAAGCAAGTCTTTCACTTATTCAAACTATGGCTCTTGGTGGGATTCTTTATTTTGGTGCCTGCATTTATTAATGCACTTAAAATAATTTATAATAAATCTTGCGTATAATGGGAAATCTTGAAAAATACTGAAGACACTGAGTGGTGCACAGGAGCCCAGGTGCAGTTTAAACACTTATCTAGTAATTTTATGTTAAAAGGTTAAGTATGGTATAGATGGAAGAAGCATTTATTTTCAATCCAATATTGAATTGTGCTGTTCTAGTGTATTCCATTTGTAAGGAAATTTGCCATGATCATATTTATAAAATTTACAAGCAGAAATCAACACACTTCCTTGTGGTGCTTTCTCAGACTGTATAATAATATGAGGACTGTTCATTTTGTGCAGAATGCTATTTCTGGATATATCATAAATATATACATGTATAATTTCATAAGATGATCCTTTCCAGTAATCGTTTTATCCTGATTTTTAGGAGGATATGATGGCTACCGTCCTTCATTTTCCAACACTCCAAATAGTGGTTACACCCAGGCACAATTTAATGCTCCACGGGACTATTCCAACTACCAGCGGGTAAGTTTACTGAACTGTAAAAGGGCCTTTCTAGTTTAGCATGTTTGTATATGAGATTAAATTAAAATGTGTTTTTATAACTGCTCACAGGAGTATATTGTGTCTAAAATTAATTCAATAAAAATTAATTTCAGATCACATTTTAACTAAAAAGTTAAAATATACTTTGGGATTCTTATTTATCTTGTTTTATTAGATTGCAGACACACATTATTTCCTGTAACAGAGACTTTTGTAGTCAGCTGCCTATCCACAAAACAGAATCACCCAAAAATAACAGATAGAATTCTTGAATGATTTCCTAAATGTGTTGAAATATCAGAATTTGTAAATATGCATTTTAATCCCCCTTGTACCCAATTACTTGACAAGTATTTCTTGAGTATACAGAATGTTAATGGCAATGGAGCTAAGAGAGAGATGGGGCTTGAAATGAAACCCAATAGTCAGGAAGCCTTTCTAAGTCTCTGAAGTTTTTTTCAGTTTTGCCAGTGACTTAAATAATTTCTTCTGAAACACTGGACGTTTTGAATTTTGGTTTTTTCACTACTGAGTGGTCTTTTTATTTCAGGATGGATATCAACAGAATTTCAAACGTGGCTCTGGGCAAAGTGGCCCTCGGGGAACCCCTCGAGGTAATACTAAATAATGGATTTATGATTTGAATATTTACAGAGATTCTAGAGTTGCTGACCTTCAGATATTTCAGTTCCAGTGTCTTTAATTGTTGTGGTTTGTAATTAGGGTTGTTAATCTGTTTTTTTCAACTGTGTGTTCCTCTTCCATGCTATTTATGCGCTTCATTCCTTTTTATTATTTTCCCAAGCAAGTTTGTGAAAATGAAAGCTTGCCTATTTATGAAGTATATGATAAATGGCTGGTGTGGGTCTTCCAGGCTGTGTGGCTGTGTTCTGGAAGTTTTGTTTCCTAACGTTTCGCCAGCACCTGTGACCAGCATCTTCAGAGTGCAGGAGCACAGACAGGGCACAGAGAGAACTGCTCCTGTCTGTGCTCCTGCACTCTGAAGATGCCGGTCACAGGTGCTGGCAAAACGTTAGGAAATAAAACTTCCAGAACATGGCCACACAGCCCGGAAGACCCACACCAGCCATCGTATGCTGGCCGTGAAAGCCTTCGACAATACATATATGAAAAATATTTGAACAATATTTGACTTTTAACTCTTCTTACAGCTCTGGTAGTGTCTATATGATGATTCTTCCCATTATTAGTTGAATTTCAGTAAAGATTATATGTAACCTATTTTGGCTATGTTCTGATGTTTTTATATAAAAATACAAACTTTTGAAATGTCTTAATTTCCTTCACAAAACATGTATATATTTAGGAACTTACTTTGTTCTGCTACATTATTCTTCTATGCACAGAATAAGGTATAACTGCAAATTATGCCAAAATGTTGTCCTCTAGTGTTGTAGTCTAATGGAGGTACAGTGTCTATAGTGGACCTTTCCCAGATCACTATCTGTATATGCATATCTAGTGTATAAGAAGCAACTACCTGACAGAGGAGATAACCCAATCATATAATTAAATGGATCAATGTTGATGTACCTTCTTTTTCGTGATTGTACTAAAATTGATGGGAGATGTGATAATCATAAGACATAACAGAGAGCTAAATTTCAGATTCATTTAATATAAGTTGTAAATATTTGTTAAAAATATATTAATGAAAAGGTAATGGTTACCTAGCAGTTGTTTGGCAGGTTGTTAGTGCTATTCGCCATTTCGGAGCAGGTTCCTTGTCAGCAACCTTGTTCAGAATTGCTGCTTCACTGTTGCCATTAGTGTGTGAAATAAGTAAAATTTTGTTGGGTGGCTGACCATTCTGAAAAGAGAAGCTTCAGTCTTCTCTCTGGGCAATAATTACAACTTCTGCATTTTGTTCCTGGACTACACTGAATCATAAAAAACACTAGAATTGTATATCACATCATTCTTCACTGACTGTAGTATTTTGTCATTCCGTTCAAATACTATGTGAAAACAAGTTTAGGGCAGGATTGTATCTGTGGGTATCAAAAGAACTTGTAGGACATGCTTAAGGTTTTGGTATGAAATCTTGCATTATTTCTGCATATTCAGTGCATTGCTTCTGTACTTCTGAAGTCTGTTTCCTGTTGATAGGGCAGATAGTGGGAAATATTTCAAGGTGTTAAATAGAGTTCATATATAGAAAAAATGTCCATCCTGAAAATAGTTTCAATTAATCCCAAAATAAATCCCTATTTTTATTTTCTAGGTCGTGGAGGGCCCCCAAGACCCAACAGAGGAATGCCTCAAATGAATGCTCAGCAAGTGAATTAATCTAATATACAGGATTACTTTTAAAACGCCAAAAACACTGGCCAGTGTACTATATACATGTTACCAGAAGAGTTATCTCTGTTCTCCTTTATAGGAAGTTCATAGTAAAGGGATTATTTTCATTGCCCATAAAGACAAGACTACAGTTGTCAGCTTTATATTACCCGGATATGGAAAGAAATGCTGTTTGCGCTGCATGTTCTATCCTAAGCGTCACCTTGAACCTTGCACATGAGATCCAGACCCTTGCTTTGATTTAAAACAAAAATGGCAGTTTCAGAGTAAAGAAAATCTCTATAGTTAATTGAACAGGCAGAAATAATCCAGCTGACTTCATTGATGTCATATAGCGTTGCAGCAAATTTGGATAAGAATCTGTAAATCCATAAATGTTTTACTCAGACAATTGATATATTTAAACTTTTACATTAAAAAGATGGAGGAAGTGAAGTGTGGCTTAACAGAACAACAACTACATTTCAGCTTTTTCTGTTTCATTGAAGCACCTGAATATTTACATGCATAAACAGCCCTGACTAAATATTAAACTGGTGAACAGCTTAGGCACGCCCTTAGCTACAGCACTTTTTTTTTTATTAGTCTGACTTGCTGTGGTAAAGGGATGCATTAATTGTTTTGTGTATCTGTTGATATAATTGTGTAAACCCAAAATTAAGCTTTGATTGGCACTTTAAATTTTTGTGTAAGAAATGGAAGATGTAATCTGGACGGCCACTTGTGTTTTCAAATGTGAAGTGTTAAAAGAGATCTCTCCTGAACACATTTCCTGGATAGCAATGCCATTTGTAAGGATTGGTATTCCTTATCATTCCTTATGATTTGCACATTGTCTGTCATTAATACTTGATCTTGCTGTATTATCACCTTAATAACTGATGCTGGTACTGATGGAAGTTAATGGATATGCATAATACATGTCACATGTCTTTTTTTCCCTGCAGCTTAAAGGTTTTAAGAAATCTCAAATCCCTGCTGCTGGTGCCCTTTAAATTGCTCTCTTTTGAAAAGCACCAGTAAATGTTTTGATCCATTTCCCCTTTTAAGGGAAATTACAGCCAGCAGTTACAGATCCAAGCGAGATAAATAAACATGTTTATATTAAAAAAACAACAACTGTATTCTTTAACATATCTTCAATGACTGATGGAAACTCCACAAGCACATTCTTTGAACATTGAATTTTTTTTTTTTTTTTTTGCATTCTCAACACTTAAAGATGATTCCCAGTCCAGAAGTTTGCAAGATATTTATCCAGTAAAGATATGCATTTATCTGATTTGTTACAATCATCAAGCTCAACATTAACAATTTATCTTACTGGGGGTTGTGTAAAAGTTTTGAACAAGTAGTAAGAGTTGTATGCATGGTACTTAATGCAGGAAACATCTTTCAAAACATCCTACACAAGAATTCCTGAATTAGTTCAGAGTGTAGTTAAAAGCATCTGCTGTTGTGGACAGAGCCAACCTGTATAAGAGTAGTGCTCTCCTTAATGTAAATTATTATTACAGCTTTGCAATTATGGTTAATCACATTGGGAATATATGATTGCTGATTTTTAAAAAAAAACACTAGGTTAGCAAGCACTGTTTTTTTGTTCTTCAGTTGACAACTTTCCCTGATTCTGTATATGATATCTAGAAAGGAGAATCTTCAGTTATGATCATTATGTAAATTCTTTGAGAATATTCAATATTATTATTATTGCTAGGTACTGTTAATGAAGAAGATCTTAATGGAAGATAACTTCAAATAGAATATCAGAAGCCAAAGATAAATTGGAAACCAAACAAGCAATTACACCAGGATTGCCCAGTGTGATTTAAACAAGCTGCCGCACATACAAATTTTCAAGTAACTTGCCTGTTTATATAAAATAAGCAACTGCTCTTGCTAGCTTTAGACTGGGAAATGAGACGTACAACGAAATTAAGCTTACTCTTGGAATACTGCTTTCAAGGCACAGATTTAAAGCCAGAAATGATGCTTCTAACTAAAACAGAAAGTATTCAGATTCTCAGGATCTTTTAATGGCAGAGAATTTGGTATCGCCATCAAATAATTCATGAACAAAATTGAGATGACTTTTAAGGACTAGTTTATCTGTTGACTTTCATGACAAGCTAGCAAAGTTGAATATAGTGTTTGAATTTAATCAAACCGACTATAATTTTAGAACACTAGAGTTAATTCTCTAAATATTAGAAGATACACTGTGTTCTCCAGAATAACTCAACCTGATCAATAAATTATGAGCATGAGTCCTGCTTGGTTCTATTCTGGGTCTAGCTGTAGTCTACTTTATGCTCCTCAGTTATTAAGTGACAAACCTAACACAGAAATAGTCATTCCACTGTTACAACTTGGAGAAAAGCCAAATATTAAATAATATAGCCCTATTTCTGCTGGATAAGCTACAGGTCAAGCCATTTATGGGCAGTGAAAAAGATTGTCTGCATTTGCCAGGGTTAGACTTCATGATCTTCAGCTCCTGTTTTCATCAGTGACAGAAAGAAGCTTTCTTTTGTGCCAATTATTTATCTTCATGCATCCAGGAATTTGCAGGGTCCCAGTTGTGACATCCAAATCTTTATTACAGGAGGGCAAAAAGTGCAGCTTCTGGTCTTATGCCGTACAGTAAGGGTGTGTGTATGTGTGTATGTGTATGAGTAGAATGTATCGCTCCTTCACCTACCTGCCATTGACACTCTATTCCTTTTCTTCTGTAGCAGAGGGGAGGTAGCAGTGGAGCGGGGAAAAGGTAGCAAGAAAAGAACTGCCTCTCCATTGTGTTCCATATTAACTCCAGTTTCCTTCCCTCTGCCTTTCTTACCAGTAGTTGTGCCACCTTGACAGTCTTCCTCCTCTCCTGCAATCTACCCATTTGTTTCATTTTCACAAACTAGTATGAAAAAAAAATGAACTGAATGCATGTTTTGAATGCAGCTAAGCTGCTTCAATAGCTTTCTCCAATCTGGTCTCAAGTGGAAATGAGAGATGTAGGGCATTATAAGATGTGGCTTCAAATCTATTTTGGAAGCTAATCTAGCTTGCTGACCAGTTGGAAACATTTGCCATGCAGTTTTCATTGGGCCAGGTTCTAATTTTCTCCTACAGCAATGGCAAGATTCATACGAATTGGAAGTTGCCCTTTTGTACAAAATTTCACAAGGAATCAGCAGGGGCTCAATTCAATTCATGTGTAGATCTGAAGCCTCATCTGGTAATGCATGTAACCCAACATAACCAGATGGCAATCAATGGAGGAAAACTAAAAATACATTTTGAATTGGGCAGCAAAGTGCTTTTGTATCACTTTTTTACTACTTTATATAATAATTCAAATTTCTGTGTTCAGTATTAATGATCAGTTTATTGTCCTTTTACTCTTTTTCATAAGCCAAACACCACATTTTGAAATTCTAGGCCTTTTATTGTATTTGTATGGTGCTAAGTCAAGCATACCATTATAGACATTGAAGCTAATGTATTATTTTGAATGTTAGGTTGTTACAGAAAAGCTGATTAAAACCTTCCATACAGACATCAAATATGAATAGAACAAACTTGACTTGATGTGAAATTACATCAAATATATGAGTTTTTCACTTCGAACTGCAGTATGTTTGAGTTGGTGCCCAATAGATCGCATCTGAAACTGAATGTGTATTTTTAAAAAAATACTGCTGATGATACTGGTTGTTCTGTTAAAGTATTATTGGTGGCAAATAGGAGCCTTCAGACACACTGACGGCTGTTTTGACAGCTGAATTTTTATAAAAACGTTCCCAATAATTCAATTGTTTGTTGGTTCACATTTGTTTTTATTTAATTATACTTAATTTTCTTTGTTCTAAACATTGCCTTTGCAGTTTTCACATAGCATTATATCTGGTTTAGAATTGTTTAACTCGTGTACTAACTTCATTTAAAACACTGCAGTTTAATGGGACTTAACAATTTTGTGAGAATGTAATGTTCAAAACCAAATTTATAATACAGACCTATGCAAATATTGTGAGTTTTAAAACTTACACATTTGAAATTGGTGATTAAGGTAGATAATTTCTGTCCAAAACTGGAATTAGTGCCTATATAGTTCTAGTCTTTTGATTGCAGATCTAACTGCCTTTTACTATTCCAGTCGAATGTGACTTTTTTTTTTCTTTTATGGCAAAAACTTGAATTTTTTTTTCAAATTAGAGTAACATTTAGATTATGCTTTATTTTTATATGGACATCACTAGCACTGGTAATTTTACAGTATTTAGAATATTGTCCAAATACATTCTGCTTAGCATGTGTAATTTAATGTCCAAGATAACAAAATGGAATGTGGCTGGCTTTAAATATGGTGTATATGTATAAAATCAAACATGCAGATTTCTACCCACTTAACATAGTTAAACTGGGGTGCAATTGTGTGTACAATGTTAGCTCTGCAGAAATCTGGACTGCAAGTATGCTTCTAATTAACACATACAAAATAGTTACCTTTTAAAAATGTGATGCTGAAATAGAATTACACAACACTTGAAGATTTTAAACTGCTCCTGAAAAGGAATGAAGAGTTTTAACTGACATGCTTATAACCATCTTGAGGGATTTTTATCAAGCAATAGTTACTGTCATGAATATTACACAATGCAGTTAATCCAGCAAACTCAGAAAATTGAAGGACATTTAGCTTGGTGAAACGTGATGGGCCATAATATTTTTGTAGGTGAAAAAGTTTGATACAAGATGTGGATTAACTGCTTCTCTTAAGGCTTTGGATCAGTGTCACATTTTCCAGATGGCTTCAAAGTGGATATACGTTTTTTGTTTGTTTCAGGGCATTTCTATCTGAAGAGAGAAGCCATGTTGTCTCCCTGTGGTCAATTTACACTTTACACAAGGAAGACAGATGCTTTGGATTCACTGTGTTCAAATATGTTAACAGTTTTATTGCAATGCCTTAATTAGTACCTTAAGAGTAAAATTTACTCTCATACCAAGATATCTGACTATTGAAAAATCAGGCTACATTGCTAAATTTTGGCAAAAATACTGAAACTCAACATGATTTGTTTGCTCATTTATGGATTGATCTGTCTGTGCCTACTCAAAGAGTTAGTCCCATTCTTATCCACACTTCACATATTACACACTTGTAATGTTGATAATTACTGTGTTTCTTAATGTGTTTTGATGTTAATTGTTGGCCTTGAAATGACAGACATAATAAACAATTGCTGTAAAGGCTGCAGCATTAACTAACAATACCAACTCCCATCGCTTAACTGTTTCAGTACCCAGTGCAAACATGCACATTTCAGATTATGTATTTATCTGGTTGTCTTACAATCCTGATCATGGTCAATTTTACCTGAAATCTCATTTCTCATTAAGACTGCAATCTTAAGTGGATAAAAAAAATACTTCAAATGCAACCGGCATGGATTTTATAATCCTTATCAGTAACATATACTAAGAGAACTTTCATTGATATAAAAAAATAAAATTCTGTTAATGGATCATTCGCAGTCCAAAAGTACATAGAACAACTAACATACAATATTTGGTAGCTTTTTCAAGCATAGGTAGAAATTCTGTCTGCCTCTCTGACGTGTCTGTCTGCCTGAAAAGCCAAAAGAAAGTATTGCAGACCCCCCCCCCCCCATGCTGGGATAAAGGATGAGGAGACATTTGGGTATATGGGGAGGTAACAAACCATCAAATGTTTATTTTATTTAGTGGACTTGTCCCCGCCCATCTCCCCACAATGGGGGACTCTGGGCAGTTTACATCAAATGTTGGTTTGGGGAAAGATCTGTGCTCTCCTGATCAAGTTCCCATCCAGTTAAAGAACATACAGTTAATAGCCAAAAGTTTTAAAATGTTAATTTTAATTAATTTTTAATTTTAATCTTTAATACAGTCATAGCAAGTTATGGCTTTGGAGGCTTAGTTGAAAGGAGGAGGATCCCAGATTAAGTACTGGAGGAGACACATTGTAGATGCCATCCTTGCACCCCCAAATTTTCACTAATACAAAAGATTGTATTATCCTTATAGACTCTCCTATCAAGTTGTATTTAAAACAAGTGTGCTTATAATACAAACATTTTACCTGTGTGAGACACACAGCCTGTTACAAAGCATTGTTTGCCAGAATACCATCTGTTGCCTTTTCTGGTTCTCTGTTGGAACAATCACTGTTGCCGTTTACCTTTGTTTTCTGGCAGGTGGCCACACTTACAAACAAATCTCTGGGTTGCAATCTCATCTTTTTGCCTTTGAAGAATGTTTCTCTGTGACCACCCTTGAGATATTTGAAGATGGCTCTCATATCTCCTCTCAGTTGCCTCTTCTGCAAGGTAAACCTCTACCCATCCCACATGGGACTTGGCCACATCAGACTTTCATCAACTTGTTAGCCATCCTCTGAACTCACTCTATTTTTTCACTATCCTTTTTGAATTGTGGTGCCCCTACTGGAGACTATTCCAAGTGGGATCTGATCAGGGCAGAGTAGACTAGAACATTTACTTCCTGTTATCTGGCTTCAATACTGTTAATGCAGATAGCATTTACTTTTTAGCAACTGCATACACTGCAGCTTCATTTTTTAACCTGACAAGGACACTCAAAAACATTTCATGTATATTACTGCTAAACCAGGCCTCTCCTTTTCCTATACTTCAGGGTTCCTCAACCTTGGCAACTTTAAGACAGGTGGACTTCAACTCCCAGAATTCCCTAGCCAGCCTTGCTGGCTGGGGAATTCTGGAAGTTGAAGTCCACCCATCTTAAGGTTGCCAAAGTTGAGGAACTCTGCTATACTTGAGCCTTCCATTTGTCCTTCTCAGATGCAGAATGTTTTATTTCTCATTAATAAAAAAAATGGTGAAATACAAAAAGCATAGCATCACCAGTAAATAATTATACAGAGAAGAAAACTAAAAAAGGAAAAATGATCCACATAATAACTATAAATAACTACATAACATTAATCCAGTCCTTAAGCTTATAATTAAATCTAGAACATATAGCAATATTGCATCATCTCATTTTTAGAAAAGAGAGACTTTTCAAAAATAAATAACAAACTCATACCTCGGAACCATCCCTTATAATCAGGAGACTAAGTTTTTTCCCAGTTACATAGAAATATCCTCTGTGCCATGCCCCAGGCTTGACACAGCCAGAATTCTTCATGAGATGACAGATTTCATGTTTTAGGAAAATAATTCAATATCACATTAAGATAATTATATTATTTCTTCCCAAAGTTGTACTGATGTAATAATTATTGAACCCAAACAAGGCTGTAGCTGGACAAGATCAGATCATATAACTTCACACAAAAATTAAGGTTCTTTCTTACAACACCAGTGTAAAAAAAATCCGATGTCCAATCTTTTCAAAAAATTATTTGAGGGGTCCAATATACTGTACAGTATATGAAATAATATCTCTGATGAATTTCATGTTTAAATATTAAGTATATTTAATATTTGTTAACAACTGGACCCACTGATTCTCTAAAATTGGATATTCCAATTCTTGATTCCACAATTCAGATATATAACTTTCATGTTACTTTTTAATTCCTTAAAAGTCAAATTGTTGGTTTTCATTCAAGCACTCCATCTCTTAAGGATCCCAAAGTTGCAGGTATCTTGGAGGCTCCTAGAGCATCTGGACCATACTGTTTAGTTAACAGATATTTCTACTGTCTATATCGCCAAATGAATATTATAGGTAAGTTATATTCAACATGCAATCTCTCAAAGTCTTTAAAACAACCATTAGAAATCAACCGATTTAAAGTGCTGATACTTTGTTTAGTCCAAGCATTCCAGTAAAGCATCTTCCCCACTATTTTCAAATATGGGTTATCCCACTGCATCAATATATTATGTGATTTGGGATCACAAAGTTGCCGTTTACCTATTAATAACACATGTGCCTGGCAGCTTTCAATGCTGGAAACAAAAATACCTGTTTAGGAAACCTGGACTCTAAAACTTCCCAAGATTTCAGAGGTGTTGCACATTTGCTCCCTAGATCAGGGTTAGATAAAGCCAAAGAGGGGAGGGGGGAGAGAGAGAGAGAGATTTAAAATAAAAACCAGGTGATATAGTTGAAAATCTGGTAAACTGAAGCCACCTTTACTGTAAGATAACCTCAGTTTGGTCAAGGATATTAGCCTGCCATAAAAACATTCTCATTAACTCATCTGTGTAAAGCACCTAATAGCAATATACAGTGGTACCTCGGGATATGAACTTAATCCGTTCCGTGACTCTGGGCGTATCCCGAGTTGGTCGTAACCCGAAGGAAATTTCCCCATAGGGTTCAATGTAAATCCGGTTAATCCGTTCCGCCCTCCGCCCGAATTTGGTCGCAACCCGAGGCAATTTCCCATAAGGTTCAATGTAATTACCGTTAATCCGTTCTGGCGTCCACGGACCACACGGAAAGCGGCCGGGCGCGGCGTGGTGCGGCGCGAAAATGGCCGGGTGCAGCGCGGCGCGGCGCGAAAACGGCCCGGCGCGGCGCGAAAACGGCCCGGCCCGGCGCGAAAACAGCCCGGCGCGGCGCGAAAACGGCCGCGGACCACGCGGCAGGGCCGGAAAAACAGCCGCGGACCACGTGGCACGGGCGGAAAAACGGCCGCGGACCACGTGGCACGGGCAGAAAATGGCCGCGGACCACGTGGCACGGGCGGAAAATGGCTCGTACCCCGAGGCGGAGTTCGCAAACCGAGGTAAAATTTTGGGGCCAGAGCTGGTCGTAACCCGAAAAATTCGCAAGCAGAGGCGTTCGTATCCCGAGGTATCACTGTACATTGATACTGATGTAAAATAACAATAATCTTGCCCCAAAGACTTAATGGAAGTTTTAACTACCAAGTTATATGTACAGAAATTACAAGATACATCAAGACATATTTAATTCAATTTATTGTGATACATTTTGAGAACGCTAACTCGAGTATTTTATAAAATCTGTACCCATTGTAAAACCTAATGTCTTACAATAATCTAGAGATATAATAGATATGAAAGGCAACAAGTCAGACTTGTTCTAATAGTATAACCAGAATATAAACTATATTCTTGTATGACTTCAGTGAGCTTTGCTAATGACATTGTGTAATCACCAAGGATAGCCATAATATCGTCAGCATATAAGAACAACTTTTATTCAGTGTTGAGTGCCACCACACCCTTAATATCTTGAGAGTGTCTAATGAAAGAAACCAATAGCTGAAGAACCAAATTTAAGATTCAAGGAGACAACAGGCATCCTTGCTGGGTGTCATAACTTGATAGGTTGAGAGAAAAACCCCTGGTGATAACTCCAGTCACAGGATAAAGATAGCAAACTGGAAACCCATACAGTATCTTCTTAGGATGTACTTCATAAATGCAATCTGAAGATGTCAAAGATCTTTTCAGCATCCAACAAAGTTAGAACAGCAGATTCTAATTTATCTTCCATAATATCTGTAACACCAATTACTAGGGGGAATATTCTCAGATGCTTGTCTACATTTTATAAATAGATTGAGATGGATAAATGACGGATGATACTACTTTCTGTAGTCTCCCGGCTAATGTTGGCGGCTAATAATTTTAAAGTCCACAGTAAGCAAATATGTTGGTCTATAACTTGAACATCTTGTGGGATCTTTCTCAGGCTTTAACATTACTAGAATATAAACCCTATAAAGCAATAAAGGTAATATAGAAATATTAAATTATTAATGATATGACTCCAACGATATAGGTTCCAATAATCTTGTAAAAGCTCAACTGGAAGACCATTTAATTGGAAGTCCATCTGGATCAGGGGCCTTCTTTAGTTTCCTAGGTTGCAATGTCTCTGATTTCTTGTAATGCCAGTGGCTGTGCCAATTTATCTTTATCTTCCTGGGAAACCTCTTCAATTTCAATATTTCCCAGGGTTTCTCTGTTAAATTTCATCATACTACCTGCAGCCTGCTGTTGAAACCTGTCTAGATCATCGTCCATCTTTTTTCTCTCCTCTAAAACATTAGCTCCCACATCCAGCTTTGTGTCGTTTACAAACTCCCCTCAACTCATTCATCCAAGTCGCTGGAGTGGCATATAAGCTTAGCAAAATAAACTAAAATAAATAACATGTACGGGAAGTGGCTGAAACGATGAACTGAAACGTGCAATATGCATTCAGACGGAGTCGTCATCATCAAATGATCCCATTGCACACAGCAAGTTGAACTGCCACGGTACAGCAAAAAGCTGCCTCATCCCAAAAGGGAACCGCACTGAATTCCACGCATGAGATACCGCCACAACCCTAAACGCGCGTCTCTGGAAAGAAGCCTCATCGGGATCAATAGTCCAGCTTGGGGCCAGCACTTTGACTCGCCTTGGAAAAGCGACGCGAGCCGCTTGGCATTTGAGCGGCAGACAAGCACGAAGAATCTGCCGGAAGAAAGCGGTGGTTTCGGTCTTTAGCATCCACAGGGTTTATTAGGTGCAAGCCCCCAGGGTCGTGCTGTCCAGATTTCCCCGACTCGTAACTTTCTCAACAGATCACAACTTGACCGTGCCCCTCCCACGGCAGACTGCCGCTTAGAAAAGCTCCTCCCTTTCCGGCGCATGACAACCTGGCGGAAGGCAGCGTCGGAGCGGAAAAGCTTTCCCCAGGCGCGGAGGGGTCCTCGTTTTGTTTTCTGCATCTCGGACGCAAAGCTAAGCCCTTCTCTGGTCCCGTCGCCAACCTGCTCTCCCACCGCCCTCCTCCACCGTTAACCAGCACTGCTTCTTCTCTTGAGCGGGCATCTTGCAGAGTCCTTCCACTGTGTGGCACAGTCCACATGGTTTTGCACGTGGGAAGCTGCTCCGAGAGTTTCGTAGCCAACCGGATCCCCTTCGCGTGTAGACTGGAGTGATAAGGGGAGAATTGGGAAAGGTGAGAAAATGGGTATCGGGTTGGCGTCTGGATTTGTAGAGGGTTCAACTTAGATGAGAGAGAGATTACTGCCCGATTTTGTATTTTCCCCATCCTGGTGTCCCGGATATGTTGGTCTGCATTTTCTGCCTTCCCTAGCCAGCAGTTACAACATCTTTACTCGAAAATAAGATCGATTGTTTTCAGTATGTCTGATTTCTACATCGGTTTGCTTAGTTACCTATGTAGTCTTAGCTATGGAGAATTCCTGTTAGCTTTTCCCCAACATTTTTACCGTATTTCACCCCAATATTTACCACTGATTTTTTCCTCCAGAATCCTACCATGTGAGTAGTTCTGGTGCCCTCCAGATTTGCTGGGCTGCACATTTAGGAGCTGGGATAACTAGGAGTTGCAACCCAGCCTATCTGGAAAGCAATTTGGTTGGGGAAGGTTGGAGTATAGGATTGCAACCCTAAACATATGACAGTCTGTGAGTGTAAGGTATTTAACTTACATGTTTAACGTTTGTGGCTTCTTACAGTCTGATTTCTAATTGTAGTCATGTAGACATCTGGTTTTAATTCCAAAGAGGTAGAGTTAATCATATATGTAGTCATATAATGAAATGAATTAATATGCTATGATACAAAGATATTTAGGCTTAGTAAAGTTTCTTTATCATGACATGAATGATTGATTCTCATGAGCTTGGGAATCATATCCCATTGAAGTCAAAGCTTAGCATGTTAAAAATTGGGTGGATACTTACCTGTGAATAAATGCCATTTAACATAATAAATATGTTTAATACTGTATAATATCAGTAGGTCAATTCTTAATATTTTAAAATAAGATGCATACAGATATACATCCCATCCTGCTTATTCCCTTTTGGGATACACAATATTACACAAAACGCAGAAAAAAGTGAAAAATCAGCAAAAGAAATTAACAACGTGAGGTAAGAGAAAAGAAGGGGAAATACAGCTAAAACTAGTTTACATGTAACTTGATAACTACAGGTGATTCTTGATCCTTTACGACAGGATAGGCTAGCCTGGTATCCTCTACTATAATTTTCATAATTCTTTCTGGATAATTGTACACATTTTGATTTGCACACTGCCCAGAGTCAAGATTAGAGTGATTATAAATGTTGTATAATATAAGTACATGCTGTTTTTTTATAATTTCCAAGGCACGGCTACTTAAACCTTTGTGCCATGGACCCCTTTGCGAATTTGGTGAAAGCTCTGGGAGACCCTTTCTCAGATAAACATATTTAAATGCATAAAATACATAGATGTTGATTATATTACAAAGGAAACAAATTATGCTCAAATACAGTGGTCAGAATATTAATAGTATGGATATTTAGGTACAAAAGAACTTTTAAAATACAAAGTGTGTTGGCTATTATTAGTTACGCGCTTTTGGAGAAAAAGGTACTTTATACGACCACATGAATTCTGGTTTACTTTTTTAGGGTATAATAATTTTAGATTTATTGAAGTTAAACGTTTTTGGAGTCTAGAGGGCATAAATTTGTTCCCTGCATCGATGATTAGCTGGGATTTAGCTTTCCATCCAAAGATTAGTGAAAATAAGATTGTAATTTTTTTCCCATCCAAGTTCACAGATCCCCTGAAATTTATCCACAGGCCTTAAGAGATCTGTGGACTCCAGATTAAAAACCCCTGTTTTAGGGCTTCATGCTCTCTTCTGTTCCCAACCATTTTCTTGATAACTGCAACAGTAAGATGTTGAGTCTAAATACACTTCCTAGGGAAGAAGCTCCTTAGGAATAACAGAACTTACTTGGGTGGAAACGTACATAGGAAGCACATTGCCACTTGCCTTAATGAGTCCAAAGTTAAGCTCCACAAGAATGCCTTTGAGTTGCTTGGATGAGTAGAAATGTGCAGTAACATTGAAAAATGAACTGTTTGAATGAGAAGCATTTGACCACCAACTATTGCCTCTGTCTTAACTGAGATAGTACGCACACTAATTTGTTGTAACTTCTACAAACTTCACAGGAGCTGTCACTGAAAATGCAGCGCAAGAAAGTGGATAATCGTATTCGGATACAAATAGAGAATGGAGTGGCTGAGCAGCATAGGACGCTGTTTGTTATAGTAGGGGACCGTGGCAAAGATCAGGTGATGTGTAACCATGAAGGACTGAACTAGATGTATATTGTGTTTACATGAGAAGAAGATGCCCTGAATCAAAGACTACCTCCCCCAGCCAGAAAGGAAAAGTAGTCAGAAAAAGATTTAGGGACACAAAAAAAGAAAGAAAGAAAGAAAGAAAGAAAGAAAGAAAGAAAGAAAGAAAGAAAGAAAGAAAGAAAGAAAGAAAGAAAGAAAGAGAAAGAAAGAAAGAAAGAAAGAAAGAAAAAGAAAAACTTTGTAATGATCAGGCGTTCTCTATTCTTCCTCTTCACCTGTTGCCCAGTTTTCAATAGCATCTTCTATTCTCAGTCAATGTAAAATAACCCCCTCCCCCATTTATAAGTTATTCTTTTTTGGGGGGGGGGAGATCCTTATTCCTGACAAACTTCTCCTGGCCCTCACCGTTGATGTGCATATAGGATAAGTGAGTTTGTCATTGCTTTTCATCGTATTATGATAAGGCATGGAATTAAGCTTGCAAACATCGCTAGCCATTGTTCTTTCCTCCACCAGCTTTCTGCAGGTGGGCAGAAAAGAGGTGAGGAGGCTGCCTTTTGACTTTGGCTCCTGATAGCAGCATTTCTGGGTTTAGTGCAAAGCCTTCCATATTAGTCTTTTTGATTGCTGGGCTGAGTAAAAAGAGGAGCACACTCTCCCCTCCTGCCAGCTCCCCTGCCAATCCTGATTACCAAGCTACGCTTAAATGCAGGGATCATTTCCTAGGGCTGTTTTCCATACATTGCCTTCTTACGGATCTGTCCATGTGGAGGAAATATGTGCTTCAAAGTCTAAAAGCATTGTTATGGGCACTGAAATCTGTCTGCATTCTGCTAATTTACTTGCCTGAGGAAGTTTTAGTGCAGAAATTACTTTGAGTTAGATTATTATTATTAAATTACATTTATACCCTGAGTTTGCTCTGAGAATTCAAGGTGGTATATGCAGGGATGACTTACTGTTTATCCTATAGCAGCCGCTACGTGGAGTAGATTGGACTGAGGAATGGCATGCTGTACCATGGTTAAATGAACCATGATTTTCTCAAACCAGTTTTTGTTATTGAAGCTGACTTGCAAATAATTGGGTTATGCAGAAGATAAAAAGCGGCTTCAGAATGGACGAAGGCGTGAATGTAGCGCTGGTCTGCAGTTCCTAAAACCAGAGGTGTCTCATCCTGAGATTGCATAGCTGCCCTCTGCCACATTCACCAAAATCAAAACGTAACTCAAATCTTTGAAGTTTTCCTGACTCAGTTCACAAATCCTGTATGTATCTTCCTCCAGAAGTAATAAGCAGAATTTTTTATTTTGTCACCTGGCAGGTGGTCATACTTCATCATATGTTGTCTAAAGCAGCTGTAAAGGCTAGACCCACAGTGTTGTGGTGTTACAAGAAAGAGCTGGGCTTCAGCAGGTAAAGTTGTTTATATTTCCTTTCTCCACTTTTTTTAAGCATAACATGGTGGCTTTGATTTGTAAATCTCTGGAAAGATATACAGCATGTCTTCATGCTCACAGTTGTATTTTTACTTATGCTAGGGCATTACGTTCCTGCGCTTGATTTGCTTAGCAGTAGTATCACTGCCTTTACTCCTTGCTTACATGAACTTGCCCCTTGGCTGCCTGGGCTAGATTAAGGTCCTTATAGGCCCTTTAGGGTATGCCCTTTTACAGGTGTATTGATTTCTCTTGGTAGTCATTTGTCTTGAATATTTTTTTTCAGATAGCAAAATGGGGATATATGTCATTCTGATATGTTTGTCAAATGTAATGACCCAATGTTAACATTATGTTATAAGCCTTCATAGGTGGTTTGCCTTCTTTTCCTTCTATGGAGAATGAGATCGTACATAAAACATAATTTGATGATATTATTGCTGGTTTTGTGGTTAAAAACAATTTCACGTCCTTGCAGTATGTATTAATTCAAGATCTTTTTTCTCATATATTTTTAATTCTAATTTTCATTGTCTCTTTAGTTTTTGTAGGACCTAAGCAGAGTGCCTAATATGCACGTTGGGTAATATGGCCTGCTTGGCTCTGTTATGCTTGTAACCCCTAATCAGAACCCATATCCTGCCGCGTCTTCCTTTTTTTCTTAAATGCTCTTTTAAGTGCTTGTTTCTACTGCCTTCGTCCTGAATCACAGTAACATTGTTATCAGTCATACATAATGAGGTTAAAACTAGGTTGAGAAGATTTTAGACCTGATTTACCTGTAAATCCTTAGTGCTGCAACTTTCTGCATCTTTCATTTGAGTAAACCATATCTTACACAGTGGCACTTACTTCTAAGTAAACACGCGTTTTAAATCTAATCATTCTGAGGACTTTTGCTTTAATGTCTTTTCTCACCTTCAGCCACCGTAAAAAAAGAATGAGACAGTTGCAGAAGAAAATTAAAACTGGAATGTTAGATCTGAAGCAAGATGACCCCTTCGAGTTGTTCATAGCAGCCACAAACATTCGGTATTGTTACTACAATGAGACACACAAAATTCTTGGGAATACTTTTGGCATGTGCATACTCCAGGTAAGAAGACATTCTGTATAGGAATGTCCTTACTACAAGTCATTTGGGTTGGTTACGTGTTTCTTGCATCACCTTTTTTCAAGATATTCCTTCAAAATATTCCTACAGCAGATATCAGTATTTGTAAAGTTTTACTAAAAATCTTAATTAAAAGCAATTTGAAATATCTATGAAATACAAATGGTATAAATTGATAATATTTGAGGTTTACTAAAGATGTTTGGATAATACAGTGGTACCTCGGGTCACGAACGCTTCTGTTCACGACCAATTCGGGTCACGAACAGCACCGTTCGCAAAATTTTGCTTCCCTTTGCGAACTCCGCATCGGGTGACGAACAGGGTCCGCGGCCATTTTCCCTGCTCTGATATGTGGTCGTGGCTTCCTGTAGGGAGGGGGACTCTCCCTCCAAACAATAACCGCCTCCCCACCCGCCTTCCTGTCCTCCACACCTCAAGAAGGTTAGTGTTCTCTCTCTTCATACTGTACTGTGCTGTACTTTGTGTCATATTTTTGTGGTTTAAAAAAAAAAAATACATATGGTTCAGAACGGATTAACCATATTTACATTGAACCTTATGGGAAAATTTGATTCAGGTCGCGACCAAAATCGGTTGGCGACCAAATTTGGAGGGGTCAGAACGGATTAACCATATTTACATTGAACTTAATGGGAAAATTTGATTCGGGTCACGACCAATTCGGGTCGCGACCAGAGTCGCGGAACAAATTAAGTTCGTGACCCGAGGTACCACTGTATAGGATAGATTTTCTGGGTAAAGTTTGTTATTTTTATCTGAACTTGGGAAGCTATGAGTATCATATCTTACCCACTTATATCTATGGGTCTTTTTTTGTAGCTCCCCAAGCATCGACAGAATGATGAGGCCAAAATATTTGGGTGATTTTTGGGGAATGGAATGGCTTAAGACTTGCAATATATTAAAGACTGAGGCCTCCGTTTCACTCTTTAAAAATGCCTGAAACCCTGAAAAAAATGCTGATTTGTCCTGATTTGGGGAGGTGCTGGTTTTGGTTTAGAAAGCAAAATAGGTGTATTATACTTAACCCCCTGTTCTATCCCAAACTCCACCCTGTAGCAGTTGGAGGTAAGTCTTAAAAAGAATCTGGTCCTTGGTTACAAGGAAGTTGTTCATTTTAAACCATAATTTGAAGTGGCGTCTAGGATCCTTGAATGTTGTGAAGTTGGTAGGCAAAATATAGAACAATAATTCATTGGGGTGTTTACATTGTTGTCAGCCATTCTCCTAATGGAAGAGCCAAGGAAGTGCATCAGGAGGGATATACTCTTTAGAGGAAAGAGATAATGGTTTGTAAAGATAATAAGGAGATGCACAGGAAAAGTGTGATTCGGCTGTACAGGAATCCTTCAAGAAGGGGGAAAATTCAAGTCCACATAAACCCAAAGTGCTTGGGTTTCTGGTTTATTCTGGTCTAGAATAGTTCGTTACTTGCAAAGCTGATGGGGTAGAAGCCTTATGTTGTTTGCAGTGGGGATGGTGCTGATAGAATCTGAACGAATCTGGAAACAGTATGTAAATTTCCTGCATCATCTTCCCCAGGATTTTGAAGCCTTGACTCCAAATCTCCTAGCTCGAACGATTGAAACTGTGGAAGGGGGAGGTATCATTGCAATTCTTCTGAGAACAATGAATTCCCTGAAGCAGCTTTACACAATGACCATGGTACTTTTTTTGTTTATAAACTGGCCTGGCGCTCTGTTAAACTGTATTAACGTAACTCTTTTACAGTAAGAGAAATATATGCACTGCTGACAAACCTTAGTCTGTTTTTCTTAGAAGCTTCATTCCCCAACCATTCCTGCCTCTGTTCTTTATGTAATCTCCCTTTTGTAATAAGTATTGGGTGCCCTTGTTCACATTTCACGGCAGAGGGGAGGTTTTCTGATAGAGAACTGGGTGGAGATAACCTCTGTATGTGGAAAGGGGGAGAGCAGACAGGCAGCTGCAAGTGTCAGAAGGTAAGCATTGACATATCCAAGGTGTAGAGCGATTGCTTACTTTATTCACACAAGCCCCTGTACGCTTTCAGGATCATGGCTTTAAAACAAATTCAGTCTCCTTTGAAGCTTCACAGTCAGATTATAGTGTCCAACTAAAGAGATCAGCTCTCTTGATAGTAGCAGTTTATGGCCTTTGCTTTTTCCCTCCCCAGAATGAGGAGGTTTCCCCTTCCCTCTCAGCTGAGGAGGTTTGGGTGGTCCTTTTGCTTCCCACCTGGCATTCCTGTTTGAGGAACAGCTCAGTTCTCCATCAGGGAAGGGAGCTGTTTCAAGGCCAGGCTTCTTTGAAGCGATGGGTGAGTTTTGTGGAGGGCAGAGTGGCGTACGCATGTATTCTTTTCTTGATTTGTCGTTTTCCCCAAAGTCTTGGAAAGGGCTAAATCTGAGATGTTAGGAATGCAGCTGTTAGTGAAATGTGACCTTGGAAGGTAGTTCAGTCCAACCAGAGGCTGTACAATATTTGGCAGCTCTGCAAATTGTGTGGGTAGTTGGTGGCCATTCAGGTTTCACATAAGGATCTCTTCATTTTCCAGGATGTCCACTCCCGCTATAGGACAGAGGCGCATCAGGATGTGGTTGGCAGATTTAATGAAAGGTAGGTTGAGCACTTACACAAGTTAGCAAATGTGCAAGGGCAAGGAAAGTTGATCTATCTGCTTTATCTGTTGTGTTGATTGAGTATTTTCCTCATACAAGAAGTGGTTTCACACCTGCCAAAATGTTTGCTGCCTTCTAGTGGAAACATTTAGAAAGTCTGTATTAAATTCAACTGTATTGATTGGTTGATTGGGCTTGTATCTCCCCACAATCAAGAGACTTGGTGGTTCGAAATACAACTTTACAATAAAACATCCATAGAATAGAGTTAACGTGGCACTAATAAAAAGCAACAAAGGAAACATAATCCTATCCATAGGGGGAAAAAAAACAGGGGCACCATGTCATCCTTCAAAGTCTCTGTAAAATAATTCAGGTTTTAGAAATGTATGGAATGCCAACAACATGAGGGCCAACTGAATTTCAAGTGGGAGGCTATTCCATAGCACAAGTGCCCCGTGGAAAAGCAAGGTCTGTGAGCCTTAGGTCATTTTGCCTAGTGAAAATGGGGATCCACTATTAGTTTCTTTCATGATGTAAACATTGGGCAGCTTGGAGAAGACAGTTCTGCAAGTATCCTGGGGCCAAGCCATATAGGGCCTTATAAGTTACAATCCATCTCTGCCACCAACCAAGTGGCAGAGAGCATGAATGAAGTGTTCTTGTTGAAGGGAACTGCTGTATCTACAAGCTTTCTTGGCAGTCAAATGTGCTCTGTTGAAAACTGCTCTTGAGACACTTTACCTTCAGGATGATGTACAGAGGAGCTGCAAGAGGAGGAACGTTTTGTGCACTGAGGAAAAGTCAGATTCAGCAGCAATATTGTTATTGTCCCCCTTGTCTCATCATGCAGGTTCATTCTGTCTCTGGCCTCTTGCAAAACCTGCATAGTTGTTGATGATCAGTTGAATATCCTCCCAATCTCTAGTCATGTTGCAAACATTTCAGCTGTTCCACCCTGGTCACAGGTGAGTGTACTTACCTCATAATCGTCAATGCTTTTAGGCCTTCATATGAAATATGTAATTATTTGGATTTGGATTTAATTGGGATATTTAATATGCAGTAGGAATAGACTTTAAAAGAAATAGAAGTGTTCCTTTTGGCCTCCTCTTATTCTGTGTCAGGAGAGCAGGCTGTTGTTTCTTATTCCAAACACAGTGGTTAGAGGCTGCTTTTTCAGTAGAATTTGAATTTCAAGTGGTACCTGGAAGAATGTAAAAAAAATTACAGCAGATAGAACTAAAAATGCCTACGAGTGTCCTCACCATGACTAATTTGGAAGAAAACTATGACAGTCCCCACCAAAGGACAACTCAGAATAGACAAACGTTCAGTGTAACTCTAGAACTGCTTTTTAAATTTTTGTGAGTGAAAATGGAAATATTTTTAATCTACTTGTAAAAACATTCCCATTTTTCAGCCTGCTTTGCTGCTGCTCTTATTTGACTCTCTGTCATCTTACCGTTTATTCCTGTGGTTCCTACAGGGTTTCTTTCTGGGAATAGTTGCGTGAGCATTACAACCACTTGGTTATCATCTAGTCATCCTTACATCCAGCTCTGCAGGTTTGGCTAAATACTGACACTGCCGAGGGCAAACAAACCCACCATTAAGGAACCACACTCTCAGTGTAGCTTGATGAAGTAACATCCCCAAATTTCCTGCGAATTGTTGAAAGCATTTACAAAAAGGTCACTTTTCCCTTTTGACTCAGCTCATGTTTAGCATAATTGGAATTTCCATATATTATTCCCATTTTTCCCTTAAAAATAGCTATTTTGGATTCAGACAACTGTTCTCTTATAGGAAGAGAGCCAAAGTCCTCGTGATGTGGAACTGAAGGAGTTAAAGGAGAGCTTACAGGACACACAGCCGGTTGGCATGTTGGTCGATACTTGTAAAACGCTGGATCAGGTAACTTATGTTCAAATTGGGATGTTCTTGTTGTTGTTGTTATTATTATTATATTATTATTTTTCTCAGACCTTTTTTTAATATATTGTGGTCAACTCAAGGCAGTGAATTTACCTCATATCTTGCCTCCTATTTTCCCCATAACAACAGCAACTTTGTGAAGTGGGTTGGGCTGAGAGTGAGTGACTGCCCCAAAGTTACCCACCTGGCTTTCGTGCCTAAGGGAGGCTCAGAACTCACAATCTTCTGGTTTCTAGGTCAGTGCCTCAACCACTACACCAAACTGGCTCTCCTTATCTATATTATAAAATACATGATATAATGCAAATACAGTAATGTCCCCTCTAGGTCTGCAGAATCCAAGTTGTTGAGAAAAGCCAAAATATGTTAGGATTAAACTAACTTCGTGTATATTCTCTTCTGTTGGTAACTTCTGTTTATACAGTATATAATGTCTTCTATGGGTAACTTTGTATAATTCTTATTAATACTTTCTCTTTTCCTATTTTATTTTACGTTTTTTTGTTGTCTTTTCTCATTGATGTCCACAATCACCTGTCTTGGTGGCTTCTTTCCTCACTGACAGGCGAAAGCAGTCCTGAAATTCATTGAAGCTATTTCTGAGAAGACCTTGAGAAGCACTGTGGCTTTAACAGCTGCCAGGGGGCGTGGGAAATCAGCTGCTTTGGGATTGGCGATAGCCGGAGCTGTGGCCTTTGGGTAAGGTTTTCCTAGATATTCTAAGAGGGGATTTGTATGAAATGGTCAGACTTAAAGATAATGATAGGCAAACTTTCTGAGCTAGTGGGCACGTTTGGAAAGTTAAAACTTGTTGTGGGCACAGTCACAAAGTGGCTGCTGAGAGGGGACTTGCCTCTTCACAAAGTTTAGTTAGAAAGCTCAAAGCAGAAATTATTTTCGCTCTACTGTACATTATTCCCTTTGGCCATGTGTAAATAGGTAATATAACCCAATAATATATGCCAGTTATACTGTTCCTTCAGTCTCCAGCAGGTAGCAGCACATAACCAACCTTGCCTGGCCTTGCTTGCTAAGCAGGATCAGATCTAGTTAGTATTTGGATGGGAAGCCTCCAGGGGATTCCAGGGCTGGAATAACATCGAGAAGGAGGCACTAGCAAACACTTCCGTTGTTGTGTCAAGAAAACAATATGGATACATATGTATAGTCACAGCTTAATTCAAAGCAATTTTTATTTTTCTCTTCCTTTAAGGAAGTGCTTGATGGTATCTGTTTGCATCCTTTTGGTGTCTGAATCAGAATTTTTATTTGATGACGCTTCCAGCTACTCATTCAGCAAATTGGTGTGCTGAGGAAATCTTATTTTGTTACTGTCAGCCTGGAATACAAGTGAATTTGAATACCATAAACTCTAGTTTTCACTGAGGTGGAGAATGCAATCTCTGGACTATTTTACTTCAGTCTGCAAATGGTAGCTTACACTGGACACCTCATCATTTTTTAAAAAGTGATCCATCATTTACAATCTAAAATAGTGCAATCTGGACAGATTTACTACGTCACTGAAAGATTGGCCAAAATCTAGAGCTGCTTCTGTACTATTGTACATTTTCATTTATTCACTCATTCACTCACTTGTTCTTTCAAACACTACTCCAAATATTCTGGTCAGTTTACAATGTCAAGTAAATAGCAAATTAAAAATCCAGCCTCCACAAGCCGATACTACCAAAAAACCATGAAACTCAATAGCCATAAATATGCTGTAAGAGAATTATTGTTCTAATAACTGACATTTGTATATCCTTTTCATAAATTGAAACTTTGTTTTGCTTTCTCTTAACAATTGGGGCATTGTATCATAATTTTTTTAATTGATTCGATGTTTCAGAGATGATATGCTAAAAATTGCTTTTGCCATTTCAGTAAAGGAAAAAAAGTTGTAGCATCTGTTCCTGTCTTTCTTTCTTTTTTGTAGCTATTCCAACATTTTTGTCACATCTCCAAGTCCAGATAATCTTCACACCCTGTTTGAATTTGTATTTAAAGGCTTTGATGCTCTACAGTACCAGGTAAGATGAGACGATAATGGCAGAAGGGACACAATATTTTCATTAGAGCATCTCAACTTGCCAAAAATTTTCTCTATCATATGTTTCCACCAGTTTCTCTCTTCCCCTGTCTTTTTTTTGGGGGGGGGTGCGCCTTCGAGTCGGTTTTTGGCTCCTGGTGACTGCCTGGACTAGTTCCTGCAGTTTTCTTCGCAAGGTTTTTGGGAAGTGGTTTGCCATTGCCTCCTTTCTAGGGCTGAGAGAGAGTGACTGGGCCAAGGTCACCCAGCTGGGTTTGTGCCTAAGGTGGGGCAAGAACTCAGGGTCTCCCGGTTTCTAGCCCAGTGCCTTTAACCACTACATCAAACTGGCTCTCTTCCCTGCCTTGGCATGTACATATTCTACACGGAGCTTCTCAAGCCTGGCAGCCTCCAGATGTGCTGGGTTGCAATTCCCAACTCCAGTCAGCATGATTAGGCTGCTTGGGTTTGTATTTCACAAAATGTGAAATTCTGTCCGACACCACTCCAGCGAATCATATGGTTGGGAAGAGCCTTCATGGATTATGACCAATGGGAAGTCATTTCAGAGGGCCATTCCATAGTCATCAATGAAAAGCAGCACTAATGAACATTTTGTGAAGGTGCATAAGTATGTGTTTGCTTAACATGACCATTTTGAGATGATATTAATATTGTTACCCTAGAAATTGACTCATGGAATGTTTTTAGACAACACGAGCCCTGTTTTTGCTTGGAAATCTGGGTATACCATATCAATTGGGGAAATTGTGATGTGTATGCTTTGCCAGCTACAGGTAGTCCTTACTTATTGACTGCAACTCTCACTAAGTGGTGCTGTCATAAAGTGAAATGTCATATGACCGTGACTACTTTGCTACATCAGTTTATCAGTTCTGGCTGTGATTGTTAAGCAAATCACTCACGGTCATTAAGTGTGATGTTATGTGACTGCAATTTGTGACTTCCTGCTGGCTCCCCCATTGATTCTGTCAGAAGCCAGCTGTGAAGGTTGCAAATGGCAATTGTGTGACCACAAGATGCTGTGACTGTCGTAAATGTGTGCTGGTTGCCAAGTGCCCGATCATGTGACTGCAGGGATGCTGCGATGGTACAACTTCGAGGGCCAATCATAAGCCTCCTTTTTCAGCGCCATTGTAACTTCAAATGGTCGTTGAATGAGGATTACCTGTATCTAATGTGATATATGTGTGTCTTAGGCTGGCCTTTAATAGAATAATTCTGTGCTGCATAGATTACAGCATGAATCAGCAACATTTCTGTATGTTTTCATACAATCTCTGGACAATTTCCCCCCCACAAAGTTAATGGAACCCTTGTGTTATCATTTCATTTGGCTTTGTTGATCTTTTCTGGAGATCTCACACAATCATGGGAGGTTTCAGCTATTTAAAAATATTTTAATTATATTTGGGGAAGTTATAAGAGCTTTTTGGGGTGTGATGGGCATCACATGGATATCACATTACTGAACCTGGACTATAGGGAAAATGTAGTTATAGAAGACTGAATCCTGTTTCTCCAGTCTCTATACAGTGTATATCATTTTCTAAGCAAGACAGCAGCTGAAATATTTTTTTTCCTTCTAATAAGAGCCAGTTTGGTGTAGTGGTGAAGGTGCTGGCCTAGAAACTGAGTTCTGGGCTTCCCTTTGGTATGAAAGCTAGCTGGGTGACTTTGGGCCAGTCACTCTCTCTCAGCCCAACCTACCTCACAGGGTTCTTGTTGTGGAGAAAATAGCAGATAGGAGTATTAAGTATGCTTGCCCCCTTGAGTTATATATGAAAAAGGTGTGTGTGTGTGTGTGTGTGTGTGTGAGAGAGAGAGAGAGTATATTTAATTCATTACTCTCATTGCCCGTTATGTTTGTTTTCAGGAACATCTGGATTATGAAATTATTCAGTCTCTCAACCCTGAATTCAGCAAAGCCGTTGTCAGAGTCAATGTGTTCCGAGAACACAGACAGACAATCCAGGTATTTCCCCGTGTTCTGCCTAGAGAACTGGGCATTTGGACTTTTTTCCTGTAATGGTGCTCCTCTTCTTTAGTTGAATAACTAAATAAGCCAGAATTCAGCACTTAAGCAATTTTCATCAATACATGAAGAGCTTCTGAACAGGCCAGGATTGGAAACCCCTAAATAAGAGTTCATCAGCCTGAATAAAAAGTAATGCTTCCATTCATTTATTTTGTTCTGTTCTGCTATATGTGAACAGGGGCTGCATAGTGTTGCTAGCTAGTCCATTTGATTTGCAAGCGTAGCTTATTTATGTTATTTCCAGATAAAAGGTACCAAGCAAAATGAGAAATTTATAGGAGCTCTAATGGAGTTTATTTTTTTCTGCTGCTGAACCACTCTCAGAATGACAGTTTAGGGTTTGCTGCCTTCACCTTTTCTATTCCCTTCTTCCCCCAAGTATATCCACCCCGCTGATGCTGTGAAATTGGGGCAGGCTGAACTTGTGGTGATCGATGAAGCTGCTGCCATTCCCCTTCCTTTGGTGAAAAACCTGTTGGGCCCTTATCTGGTCTTCATGGCTTCTACTATCAATGGGTAAGCTTTACCTGCCAAGGAGTCATACAAAGACTGCTGATCCTCTGTCCAGGTTTCTGAAGATTATGAAGAATGCACTTAATTTGGGTTCTTGTTGTTTTTGACTCTCAAATGAATATACTGTGCTTCATCTACTAAGTTTGTGAACTCTTTCCTCTAACTATCTCGTGCCGGAATTAATATCCAGTGATATAAAACGTGTTATGGCTCAGTTACACACATGCGGTTGCCATTTGATAATGCAGTCAACAAATGATAAACATTCACGCAAGTCCTTACCATTAGTGGTAAGTAATTACTTTATCTAGTTGGCAGGGTTATTTTCACGTTAGCCCCTCCCCCGCCCCGCATTATGTAAGTAGTTGGCAGGTTTGGTGTTAAGAAAAAGTTACTAAATATTTGAGTTAGAAGAAGGGTTTAGAAGTGCTATTTCAACACTCTGATTTATTTCAGAATTGGTAATTGTACAACAGGAGGTAAATGATATTAGATGTTTGGCAGGTGGCCTACAATAGAAAAAAACAAAGCAAAGAATTGATCAGTTGGCTCTGAAACCAGGGTGTTCAGAGGTCCTTTTGGAGTTTTTTAATTGGCTAATTTATTATTGTACCTCAAACCGTGACTTGTCTTCAAGCCATGACTTGTCTTCAAGGGCCACCATTCTCTTTGGAAGGGGAATAATACAATTGGCTAATTTATTATTGTACCTCAAGCTGTGACTTGTCTTCAAGGGCCACCATTCTCTTGGGAGGAGGAGTAATACAATTGTTAGGCAAAGTTATGAATGATGCATTTTATACTTTTACAGTTTATTGTAAAATAAATTGAGGTTTGACTGAAATGTTGCATACATTCCAATGTTTCCAAGGATTTCTGTTCTTCCTCACCCTTAAAAACAAGAGAACAATAACAAACCTGGCATTTTTCCCCAATGTCTTCAACATTTCCAGAAATACATTTACATCTTCAGGACAGAATTTGGATTAATCTGTTTGTATCATAAGTTAAAAACCAGCTGCTCTGCTTGTTCTTTTGCCTCTTCCATCTGACTGCTCTCTCTGTTGTTTTGAATAGATATGAGGGCACTGGCCGTTCCTTGTCACTGAAACTGATCCAGCAGTTACGACAGGAGAGTGCACAGGCCCAAGCCAGTGTAACTGCAGAGAACAAAACAACAACTACAGCTAAACTTTCCTCAGGTATTTCTCTGAGACTAAAACCTCCAGCTATATAACACCACGGTGGTCTTGCTTAATTAAGCCTACACGCTTTTTAAGAATATGCAGAAGAAAGCCATTGCAGAGAATTGCAGAAAACCATCACTTTTCCGTGAGCTGTCTTTGATCTGAGGATAGCCTTCAAGGCAATTGAACTTTGATAGGTTTTTACACCTGGGTGGCGGAGGATCTGCTTTCTCTGCTAGGTGATGGGTTTGTTTGTTCTCTGATAGATGATGGGTTTCTTGTTTCCTCAACTTTATCGGCTGTTGAGGAAAGGCTCCACACATTACTGATGTGATATAGATGGGTTAGGGTTTGTTTGATTTTGGTTTGCCAGATTAGGCATATCCAGGCATTGTGGTTTATAACCCGTGGGGTTTATGGCTTGGCATGTTGTATCAACCCAAACAACTGGAATAGTTAAATTATCTCTTAAAAAACTGACTTAACACAATGTATGTGTCCAGTCATTGGGTTAAAGTATGAGAAGTTATAATATGCCGTTTAAGACTAAGAATAAGGCTAGGAATAATTCTAGGGACAGCCAGCTACAGGTCTTGTTTTTCAACCACCTTTTTTTTTCTTTTCTGACAAAACAGATTTTTAGATCTTTTTGTATGTGACCTTTTCTGTATCATCTCTCCCCAGCCCGTACACTGCATGAAGCTTCCCTTCAGGAATCCATTAGATATGCTCCAGGAGATCCTGTTGAAAAGTGGCTGAATGACTTGCTATGCTTGGATTGTCTCAACATCACAAGGATTATATCTGGTTGCCCGTTGCCTGAAACCTGTGATTTGTATCCTTGTACAGGCTATGTGCAGCTCTTAGAGTCATACCTACGTACCCATCACATGGTTCTCTTTCAGGAAAAGCGTTACGCAAAGGGCAGAAAGAGAGCAAGAAGTAGCAAACCAAAGAAATGAATGGCATGAAATAAGAAAAAGAAAAGGATTGGTAGCTAAAACTAGTTTATGCCAACACCATTCACCATATCTCTTCATACCTTTTTGTCCTTGCAAACCACCACATCCATATGCTGATTCATATGTTACCTCTTTAAACTTCTCACCTCTTTTTAAGGATGTGCCTTTTTTGTACTGGTCACTCACTTTTGCATTCAGCTCACATTTGTTCAACACCCATTCATTCTTGACTCTGCCTCTTCTTGCTTTATCACACACACTCCTTAAGTGTCCCATTGCCATTGCATTCAACTTTTATGTTTCTCCTGATGTACCCAGCTCTCACTTCCATGCAACAAAGTAGGCACACTCTTATCCCAGCCATTTTAGCTTCTTCTGACATTCATTCTTTTGCAACAAACCTCATCATATCTACTACCTTTCTACCAACATTTGCAGATCTTAAAATTTACGCAGACATAAATCACTGATGAGGATAGCTGCTTACTTCCTCTGCTTTTCAGTGCCTATGAAGTCTGTTGGGCGTAAATATGTTTGGACAATGCCTGTCTTTCAGGATTGGAGAAAAATTTGGCTTGCTTCCTTCTAGCCTTCAGAGACAAATCAGGAACTTATCACTTAACTCATGGATGACACTCAGATACTATGTGAACAGAGACACTCTGTTCTGTTATCACAAAGCATCAGAGACTTTTCTTCAGAGATTAATGGCCCTATATGTGGCTTCTCACTACAAGGTTAGTAATATGTGTTGGTTTCTAATTTTCAGCTTGGATTTAGCAGAGAAATGGAGGGGTCACTCCCCCCCTCCTCCTCAATGTCGACTCCTGGCGACTGCCTGAACAAGTCCCTACAGGTTTTTTTGCACTGGTTTCATGCCTGAGGCACCACTGAAATCACTGTCACCTGGTTTCTAGCCTGATGCCTTAACCACTACACCAAACTGGCTCTCTTACTCGATTCAAATTGAGCAAAAGGTCTACTAGTTACCCAGCCTTACAGGGCCTCAATTTATCCCTTTCCCTTTCTCCTTTAGGCAATGTTTTCATCTATTATTTAAATAATTGAAGTTAGTGCATAATCAGAAATATCCATTGATTTCTTGTTTTATTTATAGATGAGCAGCACAAGAAACATAGTCCAGAACTAGGCTAAGCAACGTGCACTTGTTAGTTGTACATTTAAAATTGTTTTAACAGGGTTTAAAATATAGCAGGAGGCTCATTTTAACAGATGATGTGGGAGAAGGAGGTTTCCGTTACTCCCAAATTCAAAATTACAGCATTTTGATGATTTGCATCATTTATGTAATGGCACCAATACACAGGTGATGAAAATTGCTGCAAATCTTTTAAAATTAAGGTAAAATTAATGTAAATTTAATTGCCTTGTCTGGATTACTTTGAATGCAGTGGACTTGTCTAGTGTTTTGGGGGGATGTCTGGGTTGAATTTTGGGCTGTTGCATCCAAAGTCCACTAGATGGAGATCCATTAAATTGAGGTTTCGATGTACAGAGAAAACCCTAATGTTCTCCAGTGTTGGGCTCCCCTTGTTGGAGGTTTTCAGATGGACTGGATGGACCTGTCAAGGAGAGCAGAGGGTAGGAATAGATAACCTGTAAGTTCCCTCAAACACATCCATTATGTGATTCTAAGAAATAAAACTTGCTGAGATTTGAATGAAGGATGCATACTAAAGATAATGTTAAATTCAGTCCTGGAGGCCCCATTGGGTCATACAGAAACGTACAGCATTCTGAACCAGGATAATTTTGTCAGCTTCCCGTATATGGGAATGAATTGAGAATACCTAATACAGAGTGTTGTAAAGACATGGGATTTTGAATAAGTATTTTAATAAAAAGTATCATTTTAAAAATAACGGATAGCCTGAACTAACAAAGTGTGCTTGTATTACTGAGACCTAATTCTCTAACGTGATTGCAACCTCCAGAATTCTCCTAATGACCTCCAGATGCTTTCAGACGCTCCAGCCCATCATCTCTTTTGCCTTTTGCCACCAGTCCCACCTACTCAGAATTCCTTGCCAGAAGTGCTTGCTGTTGTTCAGGTAAGGAGGATGTTTTCCAGTAACCAAAGTAATGAATTTGATCAGACAGGAAGAAGCAGAAACAGAGAAATTGGTAAGGGCTCTGAATCTTTCCCTAGGGAATTTATATTTTTTTCTCATTGGTTCCAGGGAGGAAATGTATCATGTTGTCCTTCTGTGAGCAAAAAGTTGGGAATCTTTGTTTTAGCTGCAGTGTTTGGGAGTTAGCAAAAACAAAGCATATGTATTACTGTTTTCTCAATTAATGTAGACTTTCATTAATACTTTTGCTATTATAAAACATGTGTCAGGAACAAAACTCTGTTTCCAGCAGCTTCTACCCCATTTGCATTACTGTTTTAGGGGAACAGAACAGAACAGGAGTTTGGATTAACCCAGACTTTCTAGATATACACTGTTACTATTTTAAGTAATCTATACCTGATACACAGTATTTGTAAACAATGTTGTATAGTCTACCACTGAAGAATGGAATCTGATCTCTCCTTTATTCTTGCAGGTGTGTTTGGAGGGTGAGATCTCACGACAGTCTGTTATGAACAGCCTGTCTAGAGGGAAGAAAGCCTCAGGAGATCTCATTCCATGGAATATCTCAGAGCAGGTAATGGATTTTGTACTTCAGTCTTAATTGATTTGTTTTTCTCTTTTTACGTATCCATTAACATCCATTTCTTTTCTTATTTTTTCCCATTTTTATTAATAGTTCCAAGATCCTGATTTCGGGAGCCTTTCTGGTGGAAGAATTGTTCGCATTGCAGTCCACCCTGATTACCAAGCGGTAAATTTATTTCAGATTTCACCAAAATACGTTTTTTGCCATCTCAGTGACAGTAAATCGAATATTACCTTGCTTAGAATAATTGCAAACTATATATAATGTAGCTGATCTCAGCGTCTGGATATGTTTGTTTTTGGACAGAAATTACTTCACATATTAATTTTGTAGATTCTTATGTTCTTTTGAATTATATACCAGTGGTTGGAAAGCTGATGTTCTGGGCTTAAAAATGCTTTAGCCCCTATTGCCTTGGCAACAGCTTTTGCCTATCTCCGTCAAGGTCATCTTCCTCACTCTCTACAACCATGCATGCTCGTGAAAGCCTTTTAAATTAGACCACAGCAGTTACTACCCTGTGTAATAACTGGTAAAATAAAATGGGAAGGTGTAAGAGTCTTTTAAGAGTCTCCTTTAATGTGCTTTCTTCCAAATCTTTCCTGGTTTTGGTAGATGGGTTATGGTAGCCGAGCTTTGCGTTTGCTCCAGATGTATTATGAAGGCAAATTTCCTTGTATGGAAGAAAAGGTTATTCAGAAGCCAAGAGAAATTGCCACTGTGAGCAGTGAGGTATGAAATTTTCTATATGGGTGGTGGCGTGAGGTTTGCACAGAGCTTCATCAGAGTTCTTTAATGCCTGTCTGAGTAGCTGTTCAGCGAATGAGCAAGTTTTAAGCCATTATCTGGTCCTTCTTCCTCTCCTGTTAAGCTGCTCTCCTTTGTTCCAGGCTGTCAGCTTACTAGAAGAAGCTGTGATGCCTCGGAAGGATTTGCCACCTCTGCTTCTCAAACTGAGTGAGAGACAGGCCGAGAATCTGGACTACCTCGGGGTGTCTTATGGCTTGACGCCAAGGCTTCTCAAGTAAGCATTTTACTGTCAGTGTGCATTACAATGGGCAAAGCTCATTTTAGTTATTGTTGTATCTATGTGTTTTGCCAGACAGGCATCTTAGTAATAGATCCAACTAAAGGACTGTTGACTGCCCTTCCTTGGGACACTTGCTACTTATGGATTCTTTGGAATGTGTGCATTTTCTGTTCTGCTCAGCAAATTCTGTTGCAAACATGGTATTGCATCAATTTTCTGTTGCAATAATTCTATTTCACTCAGTTTTTCAAATCAAAACAATCTTTCTATTTCAGCAGGCAAATATTTTAAATTTTTCTCATCCATCTCAGTGACATTGTCCTGACTAGTAGCTTCCCCATATCCAAAGGTGGTGGCATTTCTACTTTGTGAAGTAGGCATTACCTAGCATCACACGCAAGATGTTACATTGCTATACACTAAGCAAGATTTGAGTAGAAGAGAAAGAAAAAAAATTATCTTCCTGCAAGACTTGCTTGAGAAAGACAGTATTTTGGAGACTTGGTTGTCTGTGAAAACTTGTAATTGAAAATGTTCAGTTTTCAAAGCAGGATAGATATGTCCCACAATTGTTTTATATTTTAACATATTGCTTGAGGATGTATTTCTGACATAGTATGCAGTATTTAAATTGATAAAATAAGGGACTAAGCTTTCTTTTGTTTATAGATTAATTTTTATTGTTTCTCTTTCCTACTAGATTTTGGAAACGGGGTGGATTTGTGCCAGTCTATTTGAGACAGACTCCAGTAAGTCTTGTTTTATAGTCCAAGACCTCAACAGGACTTCTATGATTACTTCTGTGATTTCAGGGAGAGGGGGAGGTCCCATTGACAAATAAGCTGATTTTTCTTGTTCAGAAAATGGCAGAGTGGTTTTTCTTTACAAGAAGGGTGGAATAAGAGGAAACAAGAGGGACAAACACGCACATGTTTTGTCATTTCCAAATATAATCTTATGCTTGAGTGGTAGAACTACTGCTTGTGTAGATCTGTCATCATTAAGATGTTCCAATACTTCCCTGCATGTTTATTTCATAGTTCAGAATCTCAGAGTATAGTTATTATTAAGCATTGTTTATACTTACTCATATATTTTGAGTAATAGTAAAACCTCACTATTTAAAGTCTTATATAGCCACAAGAAGCATGCTCCTAAGGTTTTATAAACCAGTTTAGGAGATTTTTTGCCTTGAAATGTCATCTAGCAGTATTTTAAGAAAATAAATGCAAGAGCTTTGTTAGTTATTTGATACGATTGTTCTTTATTTTGCTATTTATAATTTTTTAGCCCCATAAATCTGAGCCAAAGAACTCTCAGCTCTTTTCCACCCACCTGGAAGTTGACTGGTGAGATATAGCCAAGGGGGAAGTCTCTCTTCTGCTTTCTGGGCAAATCTCCTACTGCAGAAGCAGTGATTCATTTATTTACTTGGGGCTCTAAGTGGTGGTGGGGATATAAGAGGCTGGATGGCCATCTGTCAGGGACACTATAGAAGTAGATTCCTGCACCGGATATGAGATTGGATGGGATGATTTTCAAGATCCGTTCCAACCCTTATATTCAACGATAGAAAGTGGGCTCTTAATTTAGTTCAGGAAAAATGTTTGGTTAATTTAGGCCAGTTATGACTCAATTCTCATGACAAGGAGATGTTCTCCCATCCCTGCTTGCCCCTGCTGACTATATTTCTGTTGAGGAAAAAAAAGATACTTTAAATAGCTGTTTAAACAAATAGTTGCTATTTGTCAAAAACATAATGTGCTAATGGCGATTAGTGGCTTTGTCTCTAGAATGATCTGACTGGGGAACACTCATGCATTATGCTGAAGATGCTGAGTGAAGAAGAGAACACAGAGGAGAGCTGGCTCGCTGCTTTTTGGAAAGGTGACTAATTAAGACCTTTGGTGACTGGTTCAGTCAGCCATTACAGGCTTGGGATAATGGCACTATCTCAGTGGTGCTACTTTGGAACAGTAGCTCCACAGTCAGTTTAGTGAACAAAGTCTCCAACAGCTTGGTGTATTTTGTAACTTTGCCTGAAGAATCACATTACAGTCAGTCCCTGGGTTAGGAACAAGATCTATTCCTAAATCTGTCTTTAAATTGAATTTGTAGGTGAGTTGGAACAGTTATTTAGCATCAGTCAACACAATGTGAATGGCAATGTGGGGGCGGAGCTGGCGTCGCGGCGATACGGCGGGTGATCCTGGGCTCCCAGGATCACAGCCGATATCTCCCCCCCCGGATGGTCCCGATGGACCTAAGCCGTCCCGTAGAGACGGTGATCGCAAAGGGCGTGTCCTGCGGATCTCAGGGACACCGCAAGTCCCAGATTGATCCCAGGAGAAGCTCTTGAAGCCGGCGGAGGAGAGGCAGCCATTTAATGACTGCGAAAGCCAGGACAGCTCCAAAGGAAGAAGAAGGAGAGGGGTGTCAACCGGGTGAGATGGACTTTTACTACTCAACTATTCTTAGAGAACACCTTAAGTAACTTAAAGAGATTTTTAAAAGTGAAGAAAAGTGGATTAAGCGGCGAGATTGAGCCTTATAAAAAAAAAAGGGGAAAAAAATCTTTGTTTTTTAACTTTCCCTTTTTAGTGGAATTGGCAAGATGTTTTTCTTTTAAAAAAATATATTTTTAACTGGACTGGCTTTTTCTTTTCAATACTCAATAATCTTATCTCAAGCTTCTTTTTTGATTAAGATTTTTTTATTGTTATAAGAAATCTATATTTTTTGATTTGGAAATGGGGAAAGTGGAGTTAAGAGAAAGTAAATGAAAGAAAGTTGCACTGCCATCTAGAGGCTTGATATAGTGTTTTTTTTTTCATTGTGACGTATGCTCAAGGACCTTGGGCTTTCTAAAAAGATAGTGGGATGTGCATGTTTATACAGGTGCCATCCAAATAACTATAAATAAGAAAGCAGAGTTGAAAGCGACTTTGAAAATATTCAAGATGGAAAGTTTGAGTTAGTCACAAGAGCCTTGTTTAGTGGCAGTAGCTCTTCTTTCTGGTAGAAGCTTTGCTTTGCTCTCTATTCCCCCCCCCATTGGATTTTTAAAGAGACCTAGCCTTTCCCCTCCTCTTCTTTTTTTTTCTTTTGCTCTTTTTTTTTCTTTCTCTTGGCAAGAACAAAGATAAAGAATCCTTTGACTTAATGAAGGTCTATACAAGATAATAGACTATACGAGAAACACAATGCAGAAAAAGATTTTTAAACTATCGAGGATGACTATAAAAAACTGGAAGAAGAGCTGCAGAAATTCCCGCAAGAAAAAAAAAAAAAGATATCAAAGCTAAAATGGACTTAATTAAACATAAAACGGGATCAATGGAAAAGGAAGAAATAGCACAAGAAATTAGAAACACTAAACAGAACTATTTTGAGGCTTATAAACTGAGAATCAAAAAGGGTTAATCAATTGATAAATGAAGAGGGACAGACTTGTTCTTGGTACTGAGGGTGAGAAAAAGATTATACAAGATTATAATGGAAAATCGTACTAAGAGAATATTTAAAAAGAAGAAGTAAAACAATATTGAAAGAAACTACTCCAGATGTTAATGGCAATGTGATACAATTTAAAATGGCGGATGATGTTCTCCTTCCTTGAGCCAACGAACTGCTGAAGCTGTGCAATGTTTTCATGAGCATCACAATGTTTTCATGAGTGTGTTTATTATTTATTATTTAACTCAATTTTTTAATATAATAGTATTTATGGCAGTCTGTTCATAAGTACAGTTGTCTGTAAGTCGGACGTTCTTAACACAGTGACTGCCTGTATCCAGTTTAATGGGGAAAGCTGTTGACCAACTTTGACAATTTGACAATCCCAGCTTTCACAGTTGCTGAGTGAACAAAAGTTGCAAGTTATTTGTAACATCAGTGTTTCTCAACCTTGGCCATTTTAAGATGCTGCCTGGGGAATTCTGGGAGTTGAAGTCCACACATCTTAAAATAGCTAAGGTTGAGAAACACTGTGTTACATGATAGCCCTTTGTTTTCTCATTTGCCCTACAGATTTCAGGAGGAGATTCTTGTCTCTCTTGTCTTACCAGTTCAGCACTTTCTCCCCATCGTTAGCTTTGAACATATTGCAAAACAGGAATGTCAAGCAACAGTCACAATCCTGTAAGTATATGCAAGCTCCTGGCAGGGTATTTTATAAAGCAACTTAAACAAAATCTAGGAAAAAGGTGGACGTGAATAGAAGAATTTTCATAGATCTTCATTCTGTTTCTAGTAGGCCAAACATTCAAGCCCGACTTTTTCTTTCATTCAGATCCACTTTTCCCTTTCTTTCCTCTTCAGTTTTAATTAAACCTTTATATCCTTCTTTTAAAATGGATGAAACTTGGTAATATACTTTAGCAATACAGTGGTACCTCGGGTTACGAACGCCTGTACTAACGAACATTTCGGGTTAGGACCAGCTTCGGCAGGAAAAATTTACCTCGGGTTATGAACTCGCCTCGACTTACGAACCGGATACGTGGCCATTTTCCCTGCTGCCACGCGGTCGCGGCTTCCTGTGGGCGAGGTCGCGGTAGCAAGGAGACGTTCGGTGAGGCTTGTGGTGTGTTTTGCGGTGTTTTGCGAAGGTTTTTGGTGTGCGTGTTAGCATGGCTCCAAAGAAAATGCAGAGCAGGCTTGGTGGGAGTAAGGCTCTGAAGAGAAAAGTGACGATCGAGCTGAAGAAGGAAATTATAGAAAAGCACGATCGTGGCATTCGTGTGATTGATCTGGCCTCAGAGTACAAGATGGCGAAGTTGACCATCTCGACTATTCTCAAGAATAAAGATGCCATCAGAGGAGCTGATGTGGCAAAAGGAGTGTCGATCTTAACGAGGCAGAGGACACCAATGCTGGAAGAGGTGGAAAAGCTGTTGTTCGTGTGGCTGAATGAGAAACAGCTGGCAGGTGATAGCATGAGTGAGGCTATGATCTGCGAGAAAGCCAGGAAGCTGCACAGTGATTTGCTGCAGACAAACCCCTCTACCAGCGCAGAAAGTGAGGAATTTAAAGCCAGCAGAGGCTGGTTTGAGAAATTCTGAAAGAGAAGTGGCATCCACAGTGTGGCAAGACATGGTGAGGCTTCCAGTTCTGACAAGGCTGCTGCAGAAGCCTACAAGAAAGAATTTGAGGACTTCATGAAGGCGGAAGGGTACGTCGCTGAGCAAGTGTTCAACTGCGATGAGACAGGGCTCTTCTGGAAGAAGATGCCAAAGAGAACCTACATCACGCAGGAGGAAAAGGCACTGCCAGGGCACAAGCCCATGAAGGACAGATTGACCCTTTTGCTGTGTGCGAACGCAAGCGGCGACCTGAAGAGTAAGCCGCTGCTCGTGTACCATTCCCAGACCCCTCGTGCATTCAGGGAGCACAATGTGAACAAGGCCAGACTGCCTGTCATGTGGAGGGCCAATGCGAGAGCGTGGGTCACAAGCCAGTTGTTCATGGAATGGCTGCACGAGGTGTTCGTACCCAGCGTTAAAAAATACCTGTCTGAGAACCAGCTGCCTGAAAGGTGCCTTCTCCCGATGGACAATGCCCCGGCACACCCTCCAGCCTTGGTGGATGACATGGAAGCCGAGTACGACTTCATAAAGGTCAGGTTCCTCCCCCCCAACACGACACCTCTTCTGCAGCCCATGGACCAGCAAGTGATCTGCAACTTCAAGAAGTTGTACACAAAAGCGCTCTTCACCAGGTGTTTCAATGTCACCGAAGAAACATCCTTGACTCTCAAAGAGTTTTGGAAAAAACATTTCAATGTCCTCCACTGCATCAGCCTCATTGACAAAGCCTGGGAAGATGTCACCTGCCGGACCTTAAACTCAGCCTGGAGGAAACTGTGGCCAGAATGTGTTGCTGGACGTGAATGTGAAGGGTCTGATGCAGAGGTAGTGGAGGAGATTGTGTCCATGGGCAAGAGCATGGGTCTGGTTGTGGATGATGCGGACATAGAGGAGCTTGTTGAGGACCATAAGGAGGAGCTGACCACAGAAGAACTTGCTGAGCTCCAGAGTGAGCAACAGAAGGCGCTGGGCGAGGAGCATTCCACTGAGGAAGAGGAGGAGGGGGAGGAGGTGAGCTGTGATGTGATAAAGTCCATCATGGAGAAATGGAATGAGTGCCAGGATTTCACTGAGAAGCACCACCCCAACAGAACTGTGACAAGCAGAATGCTGAATCTTATGAACGATAACGTGTTCTCTCATTTCCGGAGGGTTATGCAGCGCAGGAAAAAACAACTGACTTTAGACAGGTTTTTCCTCAGAACTGAGCCTGCAGCTAAGAGGCAAAGAAGAGAGGAAACCCCTGAAGGGGACTCTCCCTCCAACCAATAACTGCCTCCCCACCCCATTCTCCCTCTTCATGCTGTGCCAGTTGCACTGTTTTTCATGTTTTTGTGGTGTAAAAATAAAATGCATATGTTTCAGAACGGATTGTACTTTACATTGAACCTTATGGGGAAATTGCCTTGGGTTGCGACCAAATTCGGGTGGAGGGCGGAACGGATTAACCGTATTTACATTGAACCTTATGGGAACATTTGCTTTGGGTTACGACCAACTCGGGATATGTCCAGAGTCACGGAACGGATTAAGTTCGTATCCCGAGGTACCACTGTACTGATTTTGACTATTTGGATGCATGCAAATATTTTTCAAAATAATTCATGCTCCTTAGGCACAACCCACTAGTTTTTAAGTAATTTTTCTTCTGTCATATATATCTCTTTGAAATCTGTTTCAAATTAGAAGTAACTATTAGTGGTTTTCTACTCCTTAATGGCATGCACGATACATTATCTTGACTTCCTACTCCCCTAAGCTAACACACAACTCAAAGATAAAAAGTTTACATAGATCAGCCTTCTCTAAATTAATTCTTCAGGTGTGTTTAACTTTAGCTCCCATAATTTCTAGTTGACATAATAATCTGCAGTGCCCTGAGAATGGGTGCAAATGCCTAAAATTCTACCCAGTGGATGGAGGCAGGCTGGCTGAGGATTGAGAATCAAGGATCAATACATGTAGAGAGCTGCAGATTGCATAAAAATTGGTGTATGTAACATGAGCTACTGATGATAAATGGCTTCAGATCCTATTTTTGCATAACCTTTTACTTTTTCCTCCATTTGACTAACAATTCGCTCAGCAATCAGGCGTAATGAGCTAGAAGGTGTCTTCATCCCTTATGACCTGAAGAGACTGGAGATGTACTCAAGAAACATGGTGGACTATCACTTGATCATGGATATGATCCCAGCTATTTCTAGGATGTACTTTCTCAACCAGTTTGGAGATATGACTCTTTCTGCTACTCAGGCTGTATGTACTATTTATCTAACTTCATTTGATCACCAGCCCATGGCACTTCAACTGATGCTTTGTTTCTTTCACCAGCATCTTTTTGCCCATGATATACATGTTCTAAAATGTTGTGTGTTTCAATAAGCCCCAAATCTTTATTACACATTTATCTTGATCTTCTCTGGAATTCAGTGGTAGATTTTTTATGGTTTCATAATCAGAAACTTCCTAAGGTGAAGTCTGTTTACCTTTGGAACCATAGACACATCCAGACTTTATTTGGAATCATAAATGCTTCCAAATTTTATTTAGGCCCAGTCTCTGAACCAAGTGGTTAAATCTCTGAGCTTAACTAGTAATCAACTCACTTGCACAGTAAATTGTGGGTTTAGGAAGAGAGTTGTGGAACTGACTAGCAGTCGCTGGAGCCAAAAAAGCAAACACTGGACACACCAAAGGAGAAGGGAGTTTGATTAAATTTATTCACTCCTTACCTTCAAGTCTTTGGGGATGCAAGTTTAAAATAAAGTCAAACTCTTTTGAAGCTTAAGTCAATCGAACTATTAACTCAAATGAGAAACTAAGGAGATGAGATGTTCTTAATGTCCCTTTCCTCTTTCTCTCCCCAAGGGACAAGGTTGGTTTGCCAGCCTCAGCTGAGGAAGTGTAGGCAGCCCTTCTCCTTCACAGTAATTCGGTCCCTTTCATTCCATCTGCCATGAATGGCTTAGTTCTCTGTCTAGACCAGTGTTTCTCCACCTTGGCAACTTTAAGATGTGTGGACTTCAACTCCCAGAATTCTGGGAGTTGAAGTCCACACATCTTAAAGTTGCCAAGGCGGAGAAACACTGATCTAGAAAGTGAGCTGGTTCAAGGCCAGGCCTCATTGAAGGGTGGGGAGAGTTTTACAGCCTTGAATAGAGAAGTCCAGCAGTAGTTTCTTTTGCTTTAGCTTTCTCTCTGCCATCAGAATGCATCCACCTCCAACCTGCCACTTCTACTTCTTCCCTCATTATTGCAGCCTCTAAGATCAACAAGCAGTGAGTCTGAAAATACCCAGTCCCTTGCTGTTGATGCTTGCTCTTGATAAGGCAGGTGTTTTCCCTTCACCACATTGCCCCCTACGCAGGCCTTGGTTAGCGCTCTTTGCTGGGGCTTCAACTCTACCATGAGGTGGGGGCATCAGCCGTACTTAGTTGTGGTCTCATGGAATGGTGAAATCTCTGTAGCTGTGAAGGAAATAGTAGGAACCTTTTACTAAAGAAATTGAATGTAGATACTGTAGTTATTAGCTACCATCAAGAACTGGAGCTGCCACTTCAGTGTAGATCCAAATTATTATGATACATAGCTTATCTGGTGTTTGAAGTAGAAGTACGAGTAGATGAATTTTGGGGCTCAAACAGAGCAGGAAGAAAAGGAAGAACTGACCTGGGCTGCGGAGTGTAATGGAAGGCTTGAGCGAGGAAGATACAGGAATGGAGGATTAAGGTTATCAGGAGGGAGGGGGAACATTCCAGAGCAAGTGCTTTCTCAGTCCACAGCAAGAGCGTGGGAAGAGGAAGAGGATGTGGCTAGCCCCTCCCTAGAGTCTCACGGGGTATATCCACTAGTTGCTTTACCACAGGTTTAGTCTGGCGAGATTCTGTCTATTAGGTGTGAGCTAATAAAGGAACTGGACTGGACTGGATTGCATCATTGTTGTTCTTGGGCTGAACCTGACAGGGAGACACGAATAGGAAATAGCAAATATGGAACACCAGAAAAAAGGATTTATGGGAAAGACAGAGATGCGGAGAAGAGAACATGAGCTATACATTGTGTGGCACAGAGAAATGTTCACACTTCATAATTAAAAAGAAGGTTAACCAGATCTGTGGTGGTTTAGTGAAGTGTACTTGCTATGTATGCAATTCATGTGTTGTAGTCTTTTGCAACTGGCCTGAGTTATGCTTACCAAAGTTTAAGTTTTGCTAGTACAGAAAATGGCTAGATGAGACATTGCTATAAGATCATACTTGCCCAAGATCAAGCCTGTTGTTCTGCTGCATCAAAACAAAGGAATCTTTTCGTTTGTCAGGCTCTTCTTCTTGGAATTGGTCTCCAGCACAAATCTGTGGACCAGCTGGAGAAAGAGATAGGACTGCCTAGTAGCCAGCTAATGGGCCTCTTCAATAGGACCATCCGCAAAGTTGTTCAGGTAAATGTCATTTGGGGGCTGCACTTAACAAGATTCATCATAATCCAAAACACAATACTTTAGTGTTCTGTTACAGATTCTTTGTAGAGAAATGCCTTCAGTATGTTTGTAGTATGTATTGTGCTTTCTATACCAGTAGTGATTCATAGAAATTCGCTGGAGATAAATTAGGAAATATATAGGAATGATATTTTGAGGGTGATGATGTCTTTATGGAAATATTCTTGGGGAGGAAGGTGATCATTTCCACCCTTGTTTGCTCCTTAGTTGTTCAACAGTATCCAGGAGAAGGCTGTAGAAGAGCAAATGGCAGTAATGAAAGAAGTTGTAATGGAACCAACCCTGAAATCTTTAAATGAAGATTTGGTAATTATCTTTATATAAACTTTTTTTTTAGATTTTTTTATCCTGCCTTTATTATTTTTTATAAATAACTCCAAGTGGTGAACATACCTAATTCTCCTTCCTCCTTCTATTTTCCCCAGAACAACAACCCTATGAGGTGAGTTATGCTGAGAGACAGTGACTGGCCCAAAGTCATCCAGCCGGCTTTCACGCCTAAGGCGGGACTAGAACTCACCATCTCCTGGTTTCTAGCCTGGTGCCTTCACCACTAGACCAAACTAGCTCTATAATAAGCTTTTCAGTTGCTGGTGCTAAGTCTTGACAGTTTCCTTTCCTCATGATTTTTTTGCTATGTGCTTGACATATAATGGAATCACCATATACAAAGACAGTTTGGCTATGAGTACTAGAAGTTGAGCAAATAACACTGCTGCCCTCAAGTCCAGCTTATGAGCACTGAGAAGTGTCTGGCAGGTCACTCCTGAAGACAGATGCTGGACCACTGTTTTGCTTACATGGAAATGTTTATATTATCTTCTACTGGAAGCATTTCAATAACTTGGATGATTTCTGTAATGTTTATACATTTCCAGCTGACCAAATGTGTAGAATGCATGATATCAGGATATGTTGAAGGGCCAATCTTCCTGGGAATTCTGCTTCCTACTTAGAATGTATAGGTGTGCTATCTCATGTGAGATGCATTAAGAAACAGCAGGCTCTTTAGAGTTAACATAGATAATAAATTAGCTTTTGTCCTTGGTTTAAGAGCTGACCTATATGCATTCATTTGAAATAACCATATACAATGCCTGTTATTTATAATGTGGACTTTCTGATGCAGGAAGAAGCAGCCAAAGAATTTCAGGAGAAACATAAGAATGATATTGGGAAGCTGAAAGACCTGGACCTTTCACAGTAAAATCTTTTGTTCTTTCTCCCACCCCTACCCCCATAACAAATAAATATATTGTCTAGGAAAGTTGAATGATTTAAGCTATTTGGTCAAAGCATTGACATTACAATTCCCCCAGTAAATTGTTCCGTGGTAAAACATAGAATCCCTCCCTGATATTTTCTGTATCAGTAAAGAGGAAGACAAAATCTGCCTTTATGTAGCCTTCCAAAGCACCAAACTTCTCCTGAGGCTTCAGGAAGGTCAACATTCAGTTTGGTTTGCTTTGAATGGTATTTGTTTGGCTTCAATGAGCCATAGAATCTCTCTGAAATGTTTGGTGTTTGGCCAGATCAGATGCATATTATTATTTTATAATGTAAAAAGTAGGTCCCTTGGGTATTAATTGTGGTAAGGGACAAAGAGCACACACTGGATTTGTGCATTTTTTCCTTTTCCCTTTTATGCCTGACTTCTGCCCCTCCTTCCTTTAATAACGATTACGTGTTAAGTATGACTGCCTTTCCCTAATTTTGGGGACTGGTATAGGATTGGTGGGCTGATTTCATTTTTATCAACATAAACATTTCAACCAATGCTAAATAAATCGTGCTCTTTTAAAATGCAGGTGCAGTTTTGCACCTAGGAATCTCACTTTTCAGCTGGGTTGGTTGGATCCTGCTCTTGGTTGCTAGATAGGATGCCTGCACAGAATTCTGACTTGTTGCTCTATAGCAGAAATTACTGTTTTCTGACCAGGTTGCCTTGTGTTCAAAGTGCTTTTGCTTCTCACTTAGATACGTCATCCGAGGGGATGATGAAGAATGGAACGAAGTGCTGAGTAAAGCAGGACAGAATGCATCTGTGGTCAGCCTGAAAAGGTTAGTGTTGGGGTGCACACATCTCAGAGGCTTATCATCCAACTAGCGTCTCTTTCCAATTCTAGGAAAGTAAGGAATTAGCAAAACTGTCTTACTGTTGGCCAGATCTTGGCTTTTGGAAGAGATGTAGATGCTTCCTCATCAGCAGAGAGAAGCTCTTGGCACAGGCTCCTTCTAGCATTTTTTAGACTGGGAATCTTGGACACTAAGCTACCATCTTGACTTGTTTTTTAAAGTTAGCTTCAGGGAGACTTGGGACCCAGGGGACTGCGTGTTTACCTTATGGCCTGTGTGTTATATTCTACCTCAGTGACAAGAAGAGAAAATCCGAAGCCACCGTAGGATCAAGACAGGAGAAGAAATTTAAGAAAAAAACCCCAAAGCTGAAATGGAAGAAATGATTAAAAAAGGGGAAAAAAACCCACTGTATGGACTTGGACTTTCTGTTTTGTGAGATCCTAATGTCTTTTGCCACACAAATGAGTTGAAGCTATGGGGAAACGTTACCTTGGGAGTGGAAAAGCCACAAGGATTTTTTATTGTTATTGTTGCTTAATATAAAGGCAGCCTTGAAGCAACCCCATTTGGAAGATATTTTTATTGCTGCCAGCTCAGCATTTGCGTTCCATTAAAAGAGACTGCAGAGCAGCAAATTGGATTATTACCAGGAATTGTGACTTTAATATTTTGCCCTACAAAATCTGGTGGTTTCTCTGTGTGTGTGTGTGTGTGTGTGTGTGCACGCATGTGCACATGCATGTTTGCGTGCATGTGCGCCTTTGAACATCTTCCCTTGTTCTTACTGGAGATTTGAATGGAGGCTAGGGCTCAGTGCTAGGTTTTGTTTTTTGTTTTTAAATTCAGAGTGGAATTTTATTTTATATGCAGTGGGATTAAAAAGCATCCCATGGGATTTTAAATTGCTGAAACTACTTTAGATGCCTGTCATTCATTATTGTTTACTGATGATAAAGTTACTGGTCTGAGAATTTTTCCCCACTTTTTTAATGCTTAGAGTCAGTCCTTTTATATCGTAAGTGCTTATAATGCAGGTGGGTGGGGAGCTGCCAGTTAAATTAATTTGGGGGGGCAGGATTATGAGCCAGTTTGGTGCAGTGGGTAAGGCAGCAGGCTAGAAAATGGGAGACGGTGAGTTCTAGTCCTCCCTAGGCACAAAGGCAGCTGGGTGACCTTGCACCAGTCACTCTCTCTCAGCCCTAGGAAGGCGGCAAGGGCAAACCACTTCTGAAAAACCTTGCCAAGAAAACTGCAGGGACTTGTCCGGGCAGTCTCTGAGAATCAGACACAATTGAACAGATTAAAAAAAAAAAAAGGTTATATCAGGCCCCAATTCTTCTACTATAAGAGGACAAGTAGGATTATGTGACTGCCTTTCTGAGACTTGACTTTTCATGCACAAGATGTTGCAGAGAGAGTTGTATGTATGCAAAGCTGAGTTCTGCTTCAGAATGTTGTACTATGTAAACTTCCAGTATAGTCTTTTCATCATGATGACTCTGGACATTAGCTGGAAAGTGCTTCAGTGCCATTTAATGAAATTTCAAAGGTTCAAAAACAATTGAGAGCATGCGATAGAGGTATTGTGATTCAAGTGATATGGTTGACCTTCTCCATGGCTGTTGTTCTCCTCTCTTCCTTCTGCAGCCCTCCTTTCCCAGTAAGTATTGCAAATGTTTATATTACACCAACTTGATCAGTGGGACCTTCCTTACTGAGCTTCTGTCTGATACAGACCTGGGAGATGCAGCTTATGGATTCTGAGCTCGCTCTCTCTGTGTTTTTGTTGGCCAGCTCAGCAGGAGCATTGCCTTATTTCCCTACCCATTTAAAGCTTATTTTGCAACTTATTTTAACTTGGATTGAGCTATTTTCCCGTGGCCTGGACCATTTAGGGTTTGAGGTCTGCCTTGCCAACAGTGAACAGCTGATTTGTCCAAGATTAGGGATGACGGCAGCCCTCAAGCGTTCCAATTCCAACCCTGAATTGGAGCTTCAACTGTACTGGGGAGGGGCCAGCCTGCAGCACACAGTGGGACCAGCAAGACTACATTGCAGTATTTGTCCAACTCCTTTGTGGAACTCCAGGCACCTTGACATGGAGATTTTTCTTCCTGCTGGGTTGTGGGGAGTGTTTGGAGGGTGGGGAAGAAATAAGTATTTTTAGGGTTTCTGGGGCTGCAAACAAAGGGGCTGAAGTGTTGTACTTTCCACCCATTCTGCATAGAATCAGCCAGCCATGCCTTCTTCCAGGATGCTCTGCTCTATTCTGTCCTCCAACCCAGGTTCTCCTTTCTTATCTCATTCTCTTGCTGATTTCTAAATATCATCCAAAACTCATAGGTTGTTTGGAGGATTTTGCCCACATAAGATTTAAAAACAAAGTTATCTTGGGGTAGAGTCCAGGGTTTCATGGAACGTGTTGATCCCTTACTCTTGTTTCTTGGGGGCTTGTTTTGGCTCCGTCTTGTCAAGGTTCACCTGGTGAGTTTGTTGTTAAAGGGAATTAAGGCACCTTTGAATGCGACTCATATTCCTAGTGTTTGGAAAGGTTCCAGCCAGGGAGCGAGCAGGGCAGAGAGAAATCCCTTGGTGGAATTTTTGGAGCAGCTGCCAGCACCACAGATACAGATAGTGGACCAGATGCCTCAGTGATCTAATTCAGCCTTCTATAAGAAGCTTCATTCATTCATTCATGTCTGACCAAATCTGTGTGGTGGTGGAGAAGCAGTGGGAGGTAAAGGAGCTTGTGCTGGGAGTGAGTGACTCAGGCTGCCTTTAATGCAATTTGAGTCCAAGGTAGCAGGAGTTTTAAATTGCTTCCAAATGCATCCATTAGCCTGTGCAGAGCATTAGGACTGACGCCCACAGATGTTCTTGTTTTAGGGACTGTGCAACTAGGACTGCCTGTTTAACCAAAGCAGCAGGAGATTTCTCTCTGGGTCTATCCTCTGTATAAAGGGTAGGTTAGAAATGTTAGCTGTTAGATTTATTTAACGTGAGGGACACGGAATGGGTTAAATTGTAAACTAATGAAGCTCTTGCAGTTCTATGAACAACTGGTATGAAATAGTCCTTATTGGTTAAAGTAATACGCAGGTGAAGAAAGGCAATATTTGGAAGATTTCAAAGTAATTTCTGTTTGAGTTTATGGTTGTCTTCTGCTTCCACCACTTCCTCTTTTGGGGATGCTTTAATTCTCTGCTGCTGCATGGCCGCTATGAAGAATGAGTAGGGGAAATACGGAAGAGATTAGTAGAAATGGAATTGGTAACTGGTAGTTTTCAGCTTGTACACGACCACTTCATCTACTTATTTTTAATATTTATAACCCATTTTTTCCTCGAGCTCAAGATAACTAACAAGGGGATATCATTCTATGCCCACAACGATAGTCCTGTGACTTAGATTGGGCTAAGAGACTGACTGGCCCAAAGTCACTCCGTGAGCATCCATGGTTTAACATAATAGTTAACATAGTAGCTATTCCCCCACACTTGCACTTTCATCTCTACGTAATGAGCTTCCCCCACTTTTTAAGAAAGAAGCTGAATCTTGAAATACACATGTTCTAGCAAATGATCAGCTTTCCTTTGTGCAAGGGGAAAATAGCTCAGTTCAAAGAGTGGAGGAGAAAAGGATTGTGTAGACTTTTTCATTGAAAAGCAATTTTCAAAACCAGATACAACAGAAATTGTCAAATGTCAAACTTAATTGGCTCTATGTGCTTTGGATATTACGTATTCTTAATAGTCAAATGGTCCAAATGAAATTCCCTTATGCCTTTTGAGCAGATAGTCTCCTTGAATAATTTGTTGCATATACTATCATCTTGACATCAAGGGGACCCAGAATTAATTGATCTCAGAATAATGTTGAAAAAAAAAATTGCATTAGAAATAAAAAAAGAAACACTGGGGGCACAAATGCTAAACATTCAGGATATCTTACATACACTGCACCTAAATTATGGTTATTTTTATATTTATTTTTTCTTTCCTATAATCTGAGATATCATTCTGTTAAATGCTTTAAAGCTATCTTATGGTGCAGGACAAAGTTAAAATTGCAGTGCTGATTTTCTTCACTGGTATTGCTGTTTTTAAAAAAATTTTCTTAGCAATTATAGCTTTGATACTTGAGCTCAAGAATTATTTGGTTTTTGTTTTGACTGTTGACTTCATTTTTATCTGGAAATATTTGAGCCACCATGCAAAGTGTGCTTCACATTATCATATTGTTTTGGAATAGACCCAGGTTCAAGTCCATCCTCAGACACAGGAGATCACTGGGTGACATTGAGCCAATTCAATTTGCTCTTTTAGCCCAACCTACCTTATAAGATTGCTGTGGGCAAAAATAGGAAGAGGGAGTGTATGTGCACTGGCTTGAGCTCCTGAGGAAAGAGTTTTCAACAAAACCTTGAATAAGGTTTCTTTGTCTCATTTCTCCTTTGCATAGTCAGCATTGTCTTTAAAATGGAGAGTGGCTATCATTAAATGGCTTGAGTTTACTTATCACCCTAAGCCCTAATGTGGTTTGTTTGCTTTTGGCTTGGTGTGATGATGATGTGTGGTGCCAGCCATCATGGCTTGTAAACTGTTGCTTACAGCTTAGTGTGAGGTATGAATGAAGCCAATTGTGGCTTCTTCAACAATCCATGTTTCGGCAGAGCTTGTCTTTGTGTGACGTGCGAACCCAGGTTCTCTATGACTGGGGGAAAACTTGCATAGAGAAATAGGCTTATGTGTCATGATATCATGATACATAAAAATGTGAGTTCAATAACTGCATTCAACATCAGATTGCAAATACGTAAGGATGGAAGTTGCATTATGGCATCACTGCACATGTGTTGTTTTGACATAAACGTGGTTTGCAGAGATGCTTGAATTCCACACACACTAAATTAGGAGTTACCCTGTTGTCTTCTTATGTCCTATTGTGTCTGCTATAAAAAGAGTGGCCTAGAATTTTTGTGCATAATATTTGAAATCTTCCTGAAAAAACTCTACTTGTCTTTCTCCTGCATTATTGCTGGACCCATAGCACTTCGTGGATTTGTTTTGCAAGTATCAGCCAGCAGAGGGAACTCTGATGCCCTAAAAGCATGTACATGCTAAGAAGCCTTTCAAGAGCAGAGTCGCCCCATGGCACTTCTCTTTCTGCAATGACTGTTTCTTCAGAAAGGTTAGCTTTGAATATTAAAGGTTGAGTGCCCAGGTGAGACCACTATCTGCACCTGATGTATCTTCAAAGGGAAGACCAGCAACTGGCCAGGTCTCTTTGTGGGTCTGATCATGCTGTGACTCCTTGGATGACCACAGCAAAGCCATGTAGGGCTACCACAATTCGCTATGGGGGGAAGGAGGTGGTGTGACCTAGTTGTCAGGTGTGATTGTGCCTCTGTTTCAGAAATCCTTGAAAGGTTCTGACAGCGGGCAGCACCTATTTTGCTGGCTGACAAAGGTCCTTGTCAGAAAAAGCATGCTGCAGAGTGGATGCTCTTAAGTTGAAGGCTGCATGGTGCAAGAGTCTGCTGTGCAGCTGGAGGAATGCATCTGGCAAGACTTCTGAAAATACGGTATTATCTGTTCAGTCTTTCAGTCTGTGATGCAAGGGTCAGGTATTTAATGCGGAGGCTGGGGGAGAATGATCTTTGCTTTTCAAAGCAGCTTTACATCTGGAACTTACTCCTGCCCAGTCAGTTGGTGCACACCTAACTAACCCTCCTCCACCCTAATTCATAGAAAAGGAATAAAAAATGGGATCTCATCCAAAGAAACCTGCACAAATCAGTGCATTAGTCTTTAATAGGGCCAGCAGAGAGGTTTTGTTTTTATTGCACCAGCCTAGCACCCCTCTGGAAACTAGAGCAGTAGACTCGCCCAAGAGAACTACAGTGCCTGCTGGGACATTTAGAAACCAGCAAACTCAGACCTTATGCTTTTTATACTTTCTAAAAAAGTACACTGGCAGCTGTCATGTTAATTTTTGCTGGTTGGGTCTGATACAGAGAAGCCTTTTCTTGATTGCTTTTGACTCTTAATTGCAGTCTTCTTTCATGGCAGGAAGGCCAATCTGCCTGGATGGCCTCTTTCCCTTCCATAGGTCCCAAAGTAGTTTCTGTCAGCAGCCCGATATTTGCTAACACCCTCTGCTAGGAAGTCTCAGGCTTGTATGGATCCGGAGGAAAGGGTTGCCTAGGGGATGTGCATAGCAGTGGAAGTTCATCTGGTGCTGCGAACCGTAGTTACAGCCAAGGCCCCTGGAGGGTATGCTGTGCATTCAGCTGGGCTGGGGAGTGACTCCCCAGCAGATGCTAGTGACAGTCCTTTTTGTTGCCCTTTTAGAAGGCCGGTAATGGGATGGGCAATGGCTAGACTCCAAAGAGATGGTGGGTGCCTGGCCACAGAATCAGGTTTCCTATTGCCAGAGATGGGCGCAGATTTCAGAAAAAAGGGGGAGTTGTTTGTTTAAGTAAATAAATGAACAAAATGCTAAATACAGTTTTCTCAATGTGCTTATGTCCCCTTGTTATTGTAATTCATGTATCTCAACTCCCTTTGCGTTTTTTAGCTGCAGCAACTGTCTCCCTGGTGCAACCTTCTTGGTAGCCCTCAGGCAGGCTATGGGGGTGGGAGGGATGCATTTTTGTGGTCCTGTAACTGCGTAATGAAGGCCTAGGGCGAAAAGGCTATTTAAGAATTTAGGCTTTGTGGGGGGGTGGGGGGTGGTTAACTAAAAAAAGAAAAAAAGAAACTAGGACCTTCCTAAACCTATAGTGGTTCTACAAGGCTCAGTTTCAGTACTGAGAAACGCCTGCACCTTCACAAATGCACACTTTTAAAGGCGCTCTGGACTTGACCAATCATATTTGACTTGGAATAGAATGGCTGTTACTCCTGCCAGTGTCTAATAGCAGTTTCTGTAAGCAAGCCCTGGTTGCTGCAAGTGCAAAGTTGAACACTGATGGTTCTCCTGACTGTGATCACCTCCATTGTCCAAAGCAAAAAGAAAATTCTGATCCATGCAGTGGTTCAGGTATATTGCACAGAGAAAAACAGTATTTGGGACTAAGGGACTGAAACCATGAGCTGGGAATATGTACCACTTGCTCCTGAGAACTGTGGCAGCTGTTACCCAACAGAACTTCAGAGCACCAGGGGGAAGAATGCTCAGACTAATAAACTCTGAAAGTTCTCTAGTTTCACAAGAACGTGTTTAAAGGCATTTGTGTGTGTATGTGTGCACGTGCGTGCCTTTGAGTGAGTTTTTGACCCCAGGTGACTGCCTGGACTAGGCCCTGAAGTTTTCTTAGCAAGGTTTTTGGGAAGTGGTTTGCCCTTGCCTTCTTCCTAGAGAGGGTGACTGGCCCACGGTCCCCCAGCTGGCTTCATGCCTAAGGCAGGACTAGAACTCTCAGTCTCCCAGTTTCTAGCCTGGTGCCTTAACCAGTACATCAAACTAGCTCTCTTTTAAAGGCAATATGTTTGCCTATATTCCTTCCAATCCATCTTAAGCACAGGACTTGGAAAACAAAAGACAGTACTTGTATAGACTGTTTTTTTGGTGTTAAATTACTAAGCTTTACACCATCTGCAAAGTTTAACGAAGTCATGTTAATAAAATATGGGACATTTACATAAATGACAACATTAATGTACAGATATTGCAGACAATATCACAGCACAACAGAACCTATATATTTTTATACAGATAGCTAGACCAGCTATTTGAAAATTATTTTCCAAAATGACAAACTTTTGCGTATTTCCTAACCACTTAACAAATCTTACACTTTTCTGTGATCTGAAGAATGTGAAGAGTTTGTATTTGTTTTGCTGATCCAAATTTGAAAAATGAATGACTGAAAGGTTTATAGGCGATCATTTTCTAATATGTAGGGCTACTCTGCAAGCATGAGTTGAAATGTGTAGGTTCTCATACTTTGATTCCTCCCAACCCATCCTACTTCATTCTTGACCCATTTATAAACATTTATTTTAGCTTGGTATTGTTTTTATACGATGTGACTCAGATGCCGTATGCAAAGGTACAAAACTCTTTAGGCACAGGTTGTCACTAGTGAAAACTGATAAAGGAGCAAGATACCTGAGAAAAATAATTTTCCCCAAGTTAGTCCACCCAACCTCCCTGCTCAGCCATAATTATGGCTTGTCTTGTTGAACTGCTCCAAACTATATCCTTAAACCAAATGTAATAACCATTTAATTATTTCCAAACATGGTTCATTTTGTAAGGAATGCTTTTCTCTAATGATCTGTTAAAAATGAAGGCTCTATAGTGAGGACGTTAAACTCCCAAATAGATAATTATGGGAAAAGCCTCTCTTGCTTCTGAAATATCTGTATATTTGCATGATTTCCATTATTCTTCCATTACCTTCCCTGGAACACCAAAAAAATTCTTGTAGCACACGTCTAGCTCCTTTCCCATTTGTCTTTACTCCTTTCCCCCTTTATTAGATTGACAATCTATCCTTCAAAAAAGAGTATTTTATTTATACATGTTTCCTTAAATGGTAATTGTGATCACTTTGTTAATACCTGATTTTTAACACTACTGTATATTCTAAATTATTATTTTCTAGTCCATTCAAAGATGGAAGCAAAATGCTGAGTATTGGAAAGGGGGGGGGGAAGTGTGTTCCTATTTTAGATATTTCTCATGTCATCACCTAATTTCAATGCAGACTGAAGTGTATGTGGATGGATATGAAAGTAATTTGAATTTCCCAGTCATATTGCCTTTCTGAATCAAATCATGAGATTACATATGCCAAAGCCTGTGTTCAATTACTTACACCAACTCAATTTTCACATTTGAACCAGATCAGCCCTGATTCACAATCCCTAGCTGAAATCCAGTTTAGTGAGTCCGCATGCTATCACATTACAACTCATGGTGCAAGAGTAGCAGAGAATGTGTATTTGAATGTGCATCGGAATGCGGCTCTCATTTGAAAGAATACAATTCAGACTGCATCTGCAGTCTCAATGGGCCTTGATTATTGCTTGCAACTTCCAGTCCAAAAAATGATATGCACAAATATACATACAATATTTCTATACAGAGATCCCTTTAGCTGGAATTGACTATTCATACTTCTGTGCTTCATGCACATAATTCCCAGATGGACGGCGGTCCAGATCATAAGCACCAGATCAGGCATTTCAGGGAATTATTGCTAAAATACAGCATTGACAAAGCAAGCCCCAGCCCTTTATTTACAACTATATTGCAGAAATATTGAGAGAAATTCTATCTGCTACACCAATATTGTAGGTACCACAGTGTGATGGTCTTAGCAATAAAAATTTGCACAAGGATGTTGGTAACTAAGTATTAACGATACAAGGTTGCATTTTCTTTAGATTGTTTTTAAATACAAAAACGGACAGCCAGAGCTGGTTAAAAATTGATGCTAAAATAATGTAGAATCTGCTGGGTAGCACGTTATCGTGATGTAGCTTCAAAACTAGCTTTATTCGGCTTAGCTTAGCTCTTTACTGAATTTGCATGTCTTGGTAGACAAACAAGGCAAAAGCCAGATTTGTTTGCATTCTGGTGGAATCAACATTTGGAGTAGCCAAAGTCTAGAGAAATTAGGATTTCTACATTCACAGCCTGTCCTCTGGTTATTGGCTAAATGCCAAACATGGTTTGGGCATTGTCCTAAGAGGTCTTTTGGACACTTAGAAGTGTAATTCCCCCTGAGTTCTCCTTAGTGATGGTGTACCTAGCAGAATAGCAGCATCCCACCTCAGATTCTGCTCATCAGTGTTCAGGTAAAATAGTTGTGACATGTTAATACTTCCCAGAGTTATTTCCTTGCATTTGGGTAGGCTTGCTGAGATGGCGGAAGAGGTACTGTCTCCAGGAACTGGATGAAGCAGCCCCAGTGGGGCCAGATCCCATTTCAGTGCAGATTGATGAGCAGGTGCTTTCCTTAACTGGAGGGCTGCAGTTCTTAGCAATCACACTCTTGATGTTACATAAATGGATTGAAGTCTGCTGGCCAAAGTGGACTGCAAATCCTGGAGGGGATCCAGACCCTGAACCCTACTGTTCCTGCCGTAGATGAGCTGCCTGAACGATTCCTGCTGCACCAGGGAATTCATATGCTTGAGAAAAAAGCCTTCGCAAAAAGAGGCCAGCTCTGGGGCATTATGGATCTGAAAAAAACAAAGGGATGCTGTAATAAGTATATTTTAGGCAGCTGTCAATTATCCCCTTTTTCCCACCTCCGCTCCCTTCCTCCAAAGACAGCTTCATCCTGATGGCAAATGCCTGAGAGCATCTTAATCCTGTGGTTAGAGTGCCTTCTATTGTGTGTGTGTGTGTGTGCGTGCGTGCCTGTGTGCATGCACACACAAATTATGTGACTATTCCATGGGGATATTTTAAAGTGGTTAAAATGCCCCCTCTTTCTAACCCTCTTCTGTTCCCCTGCTGCTTGTTAAACCAAAGTAGAGGAACTGTTAAAGGGAATGAGCAGCTTGACCAGGTTGAAACTGCAGGTTGATACTGATATTCCTTGTTTAGCAACTGCCTCATTTAGCAACCATTCACAGTTGCAATAGTGATGAAAAAGTAATTTTACGACCAATCCTCACATTTATGACCTTTGCAAGCCTGTAAAGCAAACGAAAGCTGAAGTAAGACTGTAAGCACGGTCGTGGTTTCACTTAACAGCCAAGTTGCCAGTCCCAATTGTGGTCATTAAACGAGCACTACCTATACCTGTTTAGTTGCATCCTCACCTAACCAAACAGGGTTAGGGTTAGTTACCCTGGTAGAGTAATGAGTGAGTTTCAGAGGGTACACAGTATTAGCAGACAAACAAATTCTAGGCATATAAGATAGGTCTTAGGAAGAAAAGGAATTACTGAATAGACACAAGTGGGAGAGGTGGTTCCCAGGCCTGGGTTCTTCATATTCAACTGGCACCCACTGGATTGTTTATTATTTCACAATACTTGGCTACACATACAGATAGGGGAATCTTTTCTAATGCTGCTCTTCTATAGGACCTCTTTTAGTGGTTTTTTGCTTCCGATTCATTTAAAGAGGTTCTTCTAATTCCTCTTTCTCTTACATATGGAAGTTGACAAGAACTTCATCTTTACCTTGGCATATTTATAGATGTGAACACAGCTTTCAGTATTGATGGTCTGAGCACACAGTATCTCGCAGTGGCGCTGGAGGCCATCCAACTGGAATAAACTTGCAGCTGAGAGCAACTAGCAGGGATGAGAGAAGGCATTATTTTAACATTCTACTCATTCTATTTATTCGCAGTATCTCTATGTCACCCCCGAACTGAAGTCCTCTGGGTGACGTGCAAAAAAAATCATTAAAATATAACACACTTTAAAAAGGAAAAATATCAGAGTTCATTAGAAAAAATAATAAATGGACTTTTAAAACTAAGTCTTTGTCAGGAACCAAAGATAGGCCTCACTGTCTTGTTTATCCTGATCTCACTTGAGAGGGGCATTTCAAAAGGACGTCAGCTTTCAGGTTGGAATACAAGGGAAGAGGAATCTTGCAGCCCTATAAATTCTGGGGACTATTTCAAAAGCTGTCTTTTGCACAATATCTTTTGTCCTGATTTATCAGTTCAATTGTGAAAAGGCATCTGAGTCCCAAAGACCCACCAGTGACAATGCTGGATTAAGCAGTCCCCCCAAACTGCGCACTTTTTTCAGAATAATCTGAATGCTTAACTGAGGGATAAAATATCCACTAATAATGCCTCTGTCTGAAGTCTCTGTTTAAAGGCAGTCATGAGTGACAGAATAATAAAGGTATATAAAACTAAGCAAAAATCTTTTAATTTAATGAACTTTTTTTTCCTAGTAAGACTGAGCTGGCTTATATAATCATTTATCTTCCTTAACTTTAAGCCACAGCATTCATAACTCAGCATGTCCTGAGATCTGACGTGTGTGTGTGAGTGAGAGAGGCAGACCTTTTTACACTGGGATGGGAAGCTTTTATACGATAACATAGTCTTCTTCAGAGCAACATCAAGTCCTAGATATGTCCATGTGTGTGTGTGTGTTTTACAACAATGTGGATGGGGTTTGTCATTGCTGCCTTCTGGGATATTTTTTCAACTGTCTGGTGCAGCCCTAATCCTATGATTTTTGGATGGTCTTCCATGTAAGAACCTGCATAGTTTCTATTATAGTCCATAATTTTTCAAGATCAGCAAAGGCTAGCTAGGTGCTGCAAGTTATTAAAAAAACAAACAAACCTCAGTCTGGCTACTATCAATATTCCAGGCACTTCTTTCTTGATACTGTGTGGAACAATTCCAATCTTCCTATGAGCAGAGAAAATTTCCCACTACAACTAGTAATCTCCATAGATACTTGTAATGTACTGCAATGGTATGAAGGCTGTACTTTGCATATACATGAAACTCTGCAGTGTAACTAAACTCTTCAAGCTGTAACTATGTTGTTCAACCACATGTCCCAAGGCCTCCCATCTACATTTATGTGTCTGACTCAGAAGTCTCATCCTTGTTTCAATCTCAACATGGCCAAGACCAAATTTCCTATCTTTTCTCTCAAGGTTATTTCTACTTGATTATTCCTAATATCTGTCATCATTATTTGTAGCCTTGGTGTTTATCTTTAATCCCCTCTGCTTTGCTCTTCATGTTTTACAATACTGAAAGAGTCCTCCCATTAATTTCAAAGTTTCCAGCTAGAGGTCTGATCATTGCTTTTTTTTTCTTGACTATTACTACTACTTTCTTCTTTTTTACTGTCCCCCACACAGTTCAACATTGCAGGCTGTACCTCCAAACAAGTCAACATCTCCATTACTCACAGTAATGAATACCTGGCTTGAGATAACAATTTTTGGAGAACAGCAAATTGGGGAAAGCTGAAGTAGACTAGGAGCTGTATTCATTCACATATCAATATATATCCTGCCTTTCTGCTCAGAGAGATTCTCTGTTGTTTATTCAATCTACATTTCTGAAAATCAGCCTAGAGTATTTTAATCACTTTTCCATCAGTCAAGGCCATTTTTCTGCTGTTCTGGTTTGAAAACAGATTGGATGAACAGTTTTCACTGTAGAATTCATTTGCTGCATGATGTAGACTAGTGTTCCTGCAATCAGGACCAGTTCTATAGTGAAGATACATTAGTCACAGGCACATGTTCACCTCTAGGATATCAGCTATGGGAATTTCCATTGCTTCCGTTCCTCCATAATATAAATACTGCATCAGCATCTGAGAGAAGAAGAAAGAGAAAGCATTAGGAAGTCTGTAGTTCCACCAGTTTCGCCCCTCATATAGAAACCTTCCACTGTTGAAAGGAAAGCAAGTGCAACATGCAGCATTAATCTTCACATCAACTCTTTAAAGATGAGCCCTAATGGTGGACAGATCTGGCTTGAAAAGGCTGGTGCAAACCGAGCAAACCCTGGTCAGCACAATCCTAAAGCACTTCTGTCTTCAGCCAGTTCATTGCAACATAACCGCAGCGATGTGGCCCAAATGCCAAAAAATATTTGATTGAGGGCTGAGGAAATAGAACGCAAACCAACTTTCTATGTTCTAAAGTATGGTTCTAAATACGATCATTTCTAGGTTTCCAGTTTTCTAGCTTTTACATATTTTCAGCCTGGTCTGTAAAAATGGATCTAGAGAGCAGAATATGCTGCTGAGTATTGGATTTCACTGATCTATTTTTTTCTTTCCATGTTGAAGTCAGCTTTATTTTCTTTATTGCCTTTTGACAACACCCCACATCCTGGGTTATTTATATATTTAAAAATATTCCACATCAAGTTTTGGTTTTTTTTACAAGAGAGCCTCATAAGCCTTAAATTGCTTAAATGGATTTAATACAAAGCCAGCAAGATTCCTTGCTCTATTCCTATTTAATTTGTTTAACAGAGCATGAAAATTATGCCTGGAAAGCCTTGGTTACTATCCATGGAATATACTTTTGCTAAATAAGTTGACTATTCTTCAGTATGGGCTTGCATCTCATGACACATAGAATGGAAAAAAATGAACTTTGTGTGGATCTGGTCTATCTGAGGGGAAAAAAATGGCAAGGTTTTTGTTGTTGTTGTTTTGGCCCCATACCACAGATATAAGCATAAACCGCCTTCTTCATTCAGAGTTAATAATTGCTTTCTTATAGTGCAAATCTGCTAAGTATCAGAAGATAAATGCTTTCAAAACCACAGTTCCACACGGACAATGGAAAGGATAAAATGTGAACTATTCTTTGAAACCTACCTTGAAGATATTATATCTCATATCACTAATTTCCACAGTCTTACTGCCTTGGCTGTCTTGTCCTGTTTTATTGGTCATCAGCATCTTAAATCTGTGAAAACAAGCAGAGGTTTTCACAGGAGCTTTTAAAAGTTTATTTGCTTGGATTACATTTTAGCTGATAAAGTAAAAATGCCTTCCCACCCACCCACCCCGCCCCACTCCATTCTTTGAATTTTCAGGATCATCAGCCGTCCTAGCAGAAGCTTCATGGCAAGCAAAAAAACCCAGCAGGTACTCTTTTAACTTACTGGAGAATCCTGTCTGATTCTGACTACCTCACATTGAAAAGCAGTCTTTGCTAGCTTCAAGCATAAGAAAGAAGTTGCAGGAATCCAGTTCTGATTTAATTTGAAACTAGGTTGAGGAACAGAAAGCAGAGAGTATGACTATATGATTTCCCAGCACTAGGCACAAATCACATGGGTTTGTGATTAACTACAATAAAACAACACTGTAATTCCACCCCCCCCCCAATATATGTATTGTGCTACTGTAAAGCTGTTTTGTGTTACTACCCCAAGAGTGAAATTCTAAACACACCAGAACAAACTGATCTAACCTTGCTTAAATTTTGGATTATACCATGCCATAATCCCTAAATGTTCACATTTTTGATGTCTCATAATGGTGCAACTGAAGCTTGCAGTTATTGGCTGCAATCCAAACAGGTTAGCTGAGATGGGATAACTATAAAAAGGTCTAAGTTTAGTAAAAGGACACCAAAGTCATTTGTGCCTCTAGCAATAGTGGTGGATCAAAGAGGGCACCAAATTATGAACCTGATATTTAATAGGAGTGTAGCCCTCTTCAAACCAGGCTGAAATACTGTAGCTTGATGGAACATGAACAACAATATTCTAATAATATCTTAGTTTGATCAGGATCAAATCTCAGTTTATTGGTCCTCATCCTACATATCATCTCATTCAAGCAGCCCCTGCCTACATCGGTATGAAATAAAGGGTGAGGTAGGGCTAGGTGCCAATTGGCAAGTTGATTTGACTTCAGTCCCCATAGCCAAATAGTATCTCTTGGTTTATTTGAAATGGGGAACAGCATGAAGGATTGATAAAGCAGAATCCTAGGAAATTCCATAGCACAACCACAATCATCTACCAGCATTAGCATTACCCTAATCTTAAAGGAACCACAGTCCAAGGTAATAAGAGTCACAGAAAGTAGCCAATCACATATTATCCCCCACTTCTTTCAGCAAGATTCATCTCCTTGCTGTTGACCAAAGCACTATCTAACATAAACCCAGACCTAAAGTGCAAATAAAATGAAATCCGTTTCGTCCATAGGATACTGATCAGCAATCTCACTCACACTGTCATGGAGAAATCTGCAGGAATTTGGCTTATAATATCACATCTTCTGTGCTGGGTAGGTTTCTTTAGGAGTGACTGGATGACTTCACATTTCAAAGAGACAGTATCTCTTTTTCTCAAGGAGGAATTTACAAAGCCCAGGAGGGAGATGAATTTCCCCTATTAGACTTAATAAGCCAAGAGGGGCAAGATGAAGCATGTGGGAGGTCACTTAGACTTGGCCAATATTTTGTTCACATTCTCAAATTTCAGTTGCTGGAGTACTTCCAGTAATAACTGAATATATGTAGGTAGATCTGAGCATTTCCATGAGAGGAAGAACATTTAGTGTGGACCTTAGTCAAAATGGATATAGCAAAGTTTATCTTTAAAATATCTCTCAGAGATGTCAAAAGAAACTACAAAGTATTCTACTACTTCTTGCCTAGCTCCAGAACGCAACAGGCTTCTAACTCCATGGACATTGATACAGTAATATAAATAGTGGTAACAGAGAACTCTTAAAGTCAACCAAATATAGTATAGTATTATTACCAGTTGAAAAAAGCAAACTTTTAAATTAACATATGGCAGTCACCTCTAGTCTTCCATGTTTCTGCCTGGAAGCAGTGGCAGAAGTTCCTTCTTATCCATTCTGGGTTTGTAAGCATGGTAAATCTCTTCTCCAGCCACACAGGAACGGTTCCCATGATGTGGACTCACTCTTACTATTGTCAGTTGACTGACCTGGTTCTAAGCATAATCCTCTACTGCCTCTGCTATTTGGAATTTGAGCCTGGATTGTGATCGCTGTATTTATTAGTTGTACTTGTAGACAACCTTTGGAAGGACTGGAGCGGGGGTAGTGCATTTATCCTAGCCTTCCTTGATCTCTCAGTGGTTTCTGGTATCATTGGTTGTGGTATCCTTCTAGGCTGGCTTTGTGGGTTTAGAGGGGGGGACATGGCATTGAGACGGTTTTCCTCCTCCCTCCATAGCCTGTTCCAGTCAGTTTTAGTGAGGAGAGAGATCTAGCCCAAGGGTCCTACTTTGCAGGGTTTCTCAGAACTCTACTTCCTTTTTGCTCCTATTTAACATCTGCAAGCAACTTCTCAGTGAGGTTATTTGTTGGTATGGGGTCAGGCCTCATCCATGTGCTGCAACTTGGCGATCCTTTCCTTGCTGTTTGTGTGATTCAGTCAATCCTCCAAGTACCAATAGTTGAGGGAGAAACTCACCTATTTGAAGCAGTAACCAAGAGAACTTTATGTGCATAAAACAGTTTTCCTTCCACTTGAAATGTCACATCAGACATATCTTTGTTATTTAGAAAGTGAGGATCTGAATAGGAGAAAGAAAAAAAGAAAGTTTAATTATGTTTCATTATAGAAAAGCACAATAAAAAACCAATATCCACACAATAATTGCCAATTGAAGGTTAGCCACGTTACCTAGACGGGCTGGCAGTGTCTTTCTGAGTTCAGGAATACTGGGAATGGGGCTGCTTCCATAGCAGTGAGTAAAGATAGCTGCAAGATGCTGGTTGATTGCGTCATTCTGTGAATAGTTAAAAAAACACATTATTCTGCTATAGTACACAGAGGAAAGCAAAAGATTGGAATTAATTTCTTTGCTAACAATGAATGCAATACACAAAGGGGAGAATACACACACACACACTGCTGAGAATCTCTTATGACTATGAAATACAAAGTTAACTGAGCTAGATTTTCTGAAGCATTTGCCACTTTTGTCACATTCCAATCTCTGCAAAGAAATAATTGCTAATACTAGAGCATGACTGAGCTAGAGACCAACAAAACCATATTTACTTTTGTGAAAGTATTGGCAGTGTTGAGTATGGAGTATTGAGATTTTTTTTTTATAAATGGAATGCACTAAATTGTAAATTGCATGACAGAAAGGGAGAGTTAAAAATATTTTTAACATGGGTGTGTGTGAATTTATGAATGAAAGCCTTTATTGAATATCCGCTCACTACAGATGATCTAAGTTATTATTAGAATGAAGGCTTCTGCTACAAAAGAGACTTCTATGAGAGCTTTTCCTTCTGGTCCCTGTCAGTGTTACCAGTAAACAAGCATAAATAAATATAACTAGGGTGAGTGAAACATCTAGAACTAATTGTGGTTTTCCAACAGCTTAACTCTTTTTGGTTAGGCCAGAATTTTGAGAGCTCACTGTAAGTAACTTGTCAAAATGGCTAAGATGGGAAGGCCCTATCCTTTCCTGAAACAGCTGTTTCCCAAAAGGTAGACTGGTGAGGCTAAAAGGAAGGGAATATGCCAAGAACTTAAGTATAAAGCAAAGGTGAGCTTTGAGTTTCAAAACACAACCTATTTTTAAAACCAGTTCTCTGCTTTCTCACCCATTTTCTAGAAGAACAACTAATGAGGCCAAACATACCAATTTGTTGGCCAGGAACATAAAAGTCTGCAGCTGTCTTTTTTGTTCTTATTTTCTCCAGAATAAGGACCCAGTGAGATTACTGTATACACATTCAGGAAAGCTTAATCCAGATAGTGTGTTTACTCTACCTGGCTTAATTTTATGGTTGTGGTTAGGGTCTGTGAGACAGTTCAGCCCTTTGAATCCTCCTTCCACATTTCTGCCTGAACTATCTTTTCAGTGTCAGAACTAATCAGCTTTGAAGGTTGATCAAGGAAGAGGGGGACATCTAATGGATTTCTATCTCTGAGTGCTTTCAGCCTCAGAAGAAGAAAGTTAATGAATCCAATTGTTGTGTGGATGCTAAAAAAATAAATAGGAAGTGTAGGCAACCTAACAAGCAATAAGAGTAAGTGACTTCTGGCAATTGGTACCTTTGGGATCTACCCTAGTAATCCAGTGCCAGGAGATGCTTTTTTTCATATAGTGCATTATTGGCATATCTTGCCCAGGCCAAAGATTACCAAAATCATTTTGGTATTTATGATCTCCAGATTTCTGCATCAAGAATGATGTTCCGAAGGTGGATAGGGAGTTGAACTGATGCTTGTAGTTTTAGAATGGCTTACTTTGCTGGTTCGGAGGATTTCAAACATTAGCTTCAGTCCATCATTCACTAACTCTTCGTTGTATTCTTCTTCTTTAATGGTGACAAATTCCCGTAAGAGATTCTGTACCACTGAGTAACGAGACTGATAAAAAGTTGTTCGGAGTGACTCGATCCATACATGCAGCTTCCATGGGATTCCTAGAACCATTCCAAAACAAAGGGAAAATACAACTTCATTAATAAATGTGGACAGTTAACTGTTTTTTTAAAAAATGCAGGTAAGAGGCAAATACACACACTGGATCAAATCAAATGGTTGGTTTTAATGTTCTAATCTCACCAGAAGCTTATTTACAGAGTATGACACAGAGTGACACCTCTTCCTTGTCCTGCAATAATAGGAGCATAATAAGAGATATATCATAAGAGATATATAAGAGATGAGATTTCCATTTTAGGATTGCTATAAAAAATAACAGAACTTAACAGGAATTAGAACCTGCTTTTGTTTTATCTTTATGTGCATGGATGCCATTCTCTCAAAATGGTTCCCACACTACTTTCACCATGAAACTATCTATGCAAATGATCAGGATGGATTGTATGGTTATGTATCTCCATTGCCACAAATCTGCTAATGAATATATACCTCCAGTGTTGCACACAACTCTGCAGCCCATCCTAGTTACGTAGGAAGAGGTTGAAGGAATTTCCAGGCATGGTGCTGGAGAAACTCCAAGACTATTCCAATCATAGCACAGAATTAGCAGGAATTACTCAAGGTCAGATAACACATTACTTTAACAGCGGAGTTAGCTGCTCTATTTCTTCCTTTCTTTTCTTTTTAAACACTTTGGAGGTATATACATGACATCCTAAGAAAAGAGGTAGGTAGGTTTAATCCTATTTTCTGCAACTACTATTTAGGTTCTCTGCTGTCCCTGCTTCTGCATATTTCAAATCTAGCTGGTAGGCTGCAGAGTACCACTGAATGCTGAGCTAAAAGACTATTATTAGTGCTCCTATTTTCTTATGAAGAATCATCTACAGTAAGTCCCTCAGTCTTCCCCAGTCCAAGAACCTGAAATGCACTGACTTCATAAAACCCAGCATATCTGGCTCAAGTTTATGGAAGTTCATCTCCAACACATCTGAAGGGCATAAGTGGAGCAAAGCCATGCTGGATTAACTGGAGAAATATTCTAACCAGAATATAGTTTTCCCTACCCCTAGTCACAATTCTAACCACACCTCAAGAGCAGGTACATCACCAAATGATGTTACTACAGAACAATATTGGTGAAACAAAGAATCAGGAAAAACATCTGCTTCTCTAGTCATAAGACAACAATCAGAACTAAAATCAAATGTTTCTATTGCTTCTTCGACTTGTCAGCAAAAATGAAAGGTGGATAAATAATTCCTATTTTTAAAATGAGAAATTTGCTTTTTTCATACAGCAAGAATAAAGATTAGAATTCAGATGTTGCTGCTTCTTTTTAAACATAATTTCAATTCTAAGAATCAAATGCAAAGCAGGGCAGAACTTTGATACAGGTTTGAAAGTTGTGGAGGAAGGAAAAGAAATTCAGTCATATATGGCTTGTTACCAAATGACCCATTCTACATAGCTATTTAAATGACCAATCTGGTCTTCATTTCTGCTTAGCCCAATATTCTTAATCTAATGTTTTCAAACTTAATTAAAAAAGATCATGCACTGAACTGCATCTCATTTAAAGTGCAAGAAACATGTGATCTGGTCCTGTGCCCTAATAATGAGATGGCTCTTTCATTTTAATGTTCATCTAATGCATTTTCAAAATCTCCACTCTCTTCCTTAAGGAGAAAGATAGAAGCTATCCAAAGTTTTAAGAACCAATTTTCCAGCACTTAAGAGAACTGATGCACATGTGGCTGAGTGTTTCTTAATAGTCAATCTCGATTTCAGGAAGATGGTATCAGTGCCAAAGCTAAAGTTTATTTATTGCCAAAGCGTTATCCTATTACTGAAGTTCAGTTATTTCACCAATAATGTGTATTTTGCAGCACAGAGCTACAGCATTAATTCAGTATAATAAAACTGGTTCTTCAGCTTTTTCCAATCATTGTTCATGGGATAAATTAGAGCTGCAGCGAGATTTTTACAACATACAACACTTTAATTAAGGGGGGGGGGTTGCCCGATCATATTAGAGACAGATGCAAATGTAAATACCAAGTGCTAGTATTTATTGTACTTTTTATTTATTGTACTTTTAGAGCAAACTACAAACAAATATTAAAGGTTGAAAGATATCTGTTGATAATATTTTTATTTTTCCTAGATGTGATGGAATGGAATTATGAAGGCCAGGCTCAGGGAGATAAACATTTTCTTAGCTCCCCAGAAGAGCATGGGAGGAACAAGAGGATGAGACTGGCACCTCCCTGAGGAATTCACACTGTTGTGGCTGGTTGACTTTGGGACCTGGGGTTTCAGTCTGGGAAGATTCTTGCTAGAGGTTGTAGCTAATAACCATAACTGGACTGAATTTGCATTGTATCTTGGAGTTCCTTGGGCTAGGCCTGACACCAATCTTCCCAGACTGAAACCCCAGGTCCCAAAGTCAACCAGCCACAACAGTGTGAATTCCTCAGGGAGGTGCCAGTCTCATCCTCTTGTTCCTCCCATGCTCTTCTGGGGAGCTAAGAAAATGTTTATCTCCCTGAGCCTGGCCTTCATAATTCCATTCCATCACATCTAGGTAATATAAAAGCCATGATCAGAGAACTCTACTTTCTATTTCAGGAACTAAAATAATAATGGTATTTATTTATTTATTTATTTATAGTTTTTATTAAATTTATATGCTGCCCATCTCCCCCAGAGGGTGACTCTGAGCGGCTCACAATTAAAATCTGAAACAATCAAAACAATAAAATATACATATACATATTAAAGTAACTAACAACAATTCTAGATATACCTGGAATATACTACAACAGGATTTTTAAAACTGTGTTTGATGGGATTTCATAAGGGAGAAGGAGGAGGAGGAGGAGGAAGAATGCTCGCTTGACTGCAGCTTATTTTTTATCACTAGAGCTTTACCTCTTGATCAGGTACAGGATTTTTTTTAAACTAATAGGCTTGAAAAAGTTTGAAAAATCCCTGCCTGAAAGAATCTGTACTTCTCTATATATGCTAGCATTCCTGGGGTTCACAAGGAAACCAAATCTTATCTCTCTCTCTCTCTCTCTATATATATATACACATCTCAGTAGCTCCATGCAAGTGATACAAATAGTATTGAACTTAACACACACAGATTCTCTGCTGTAGAAAGTTGTAATATACTCCTCACTAATGACAGAGTAATGGCTCATCACTGCCCAAATAGTGATTTATTTTGGGGTTCAGAGGGAAATTGGGGTCATTCCTGAGGCTCTGATGTTCAGCCGAGACCCTGGTTGCTGCCTAGAATGAGAAGTGGTGATCGCCTTGGACTGCATTGTCCTGTGTGGATTCTGTCGGTGGATCTTAGAGAGTTCCCTGCCTTTCAGAGGAACTCCAGGAGATGAAGTGGCAGAACAGACACCTAGAGCACTTCAACCATTTTCCACTCTTATCACTTCTGCACATAGCCATTTTGTGGTCCTGAGGAAGGGGGGCTGGAGGAACAACTGCAGTGTTGCTGTGAAAATTATTCTAAGCAATTGTCAAAGAAAGTTGCTCAGTTGCACTCTAAGACTCCAGCTGTGCAAGTATTTTGGATTTGACTGAGATATGGTCTAGCATGGTTACCTGGGAAGAGTTTGAACTGTTGGTCCTGAAGCAGTGGATAAGGCCCTCAGGGCCATGTGCATTAAACCCATATCCCTTCTAGTTGGTTAAAGACTCCCAGGTGACAACATGTGGTTGGATCCAGGTAATGGTAAATGCACCCTTGAGGAAGGGGGTGGTTCCTTTGGCTCTTAAAGAGGTGGTGGTTCATCCCCTCTTCAAGAAACAACCCTAGTTTTTATTGTTTTTTCTCAACATTTAATAAAGTTATTAAAAAAAAGAAAGAAACCACCTTTGGATTCAATAGTATTAGACAATTTTCATCCAGTCTCCAACCTCCCCATTTTAGAGAAGGTTGTTGAGAAGTGGTTGATTTGCAGCTCTAAATAATCTGAAGGAAACAGATTATTTGCACCCCATTGTAGGGTTTAAAACCATGACATAGTACTGAGATGGCACTAATCACACTTGCAGATTACCTTAATCAGGACTGAGATGGGGGTAGTGCATCTGTTCTAGCCCTCCTTGGTCTCCCCACAGCTTTTGGTACTATTAATCATGGTATCCTATGAGGGTTAGGAGTGGGAGACATGGTATCATAGCGATTCCTTCTTCCATGGCTGGTTCCAGTCAGTATTAGTGGGGAAAAGAGATCTAGCCTGAGAGTCTTGCTTTGTGGGGTTCCTCAGGGCTCTATTCTTTCTCTGCTTCTATTTAATATTTACATGAAACCATTGGATGAGTTCATCTGTAGGTACAGTGTCAGGTAGTGTCAGTATCCTGACGATACCCAGTTATACGTCTTTACCCTGGGCAACCCAAGGATGCTGTAAGATTCTTCCCCAGTGCCTGGAGGCTGTGGAGGTCTGGAATGGGAAGAACAGACTTTGGCTTAATTCAAACAAGACTGGCTGTGGGTTTCTGGGTCCCCCAGCTTAGGAGACACTCTATCATTAGTTTTGGATGGGTTTACTCTTTCCCAGATAGAACTGGTGCACAATTTGGGAATCGTCTTGGAAGAGAAGGTAGCAGCTGGGGCCAAGGGGGCCTTTGAACAAATCTATTTTGAATGCAATGGATCAAAAAGCCCTGCCTTGATCACCTCCTGTCTGGACTACTGCCATGTGTTTTATGTGAGGGTGCCCTTGCAGACCATCTGGAAGCCTACTTTGTCCATAATGCAGTGGCGAGGTAGCTACCACTACTTTGCCATCTGCACTTGCTCCCAATAAAGTACCATGTGCTATTCAAGGAGCTAGTTATCACCTGTAAAGCCCTTAATGGTACAGGGCTGGGTTATATGTTAGACTACCTGTCTTCAATTGTCTCTGCTTGCCCTATAAGATCCAGCAGAGTGGTCATGCTTCAGATCCCTTCTATGGAACAATATCACCTAATGGGACCTTGGAAGTGTGTTGTCTATATCCTAGCACCTGCCCTGTGAAAAAGCATTCCCCTTAAGTTTTTAATGGCCCTGACCTTGTTGGCTTTCTGTAAGGCCCTGAAAACCTGTCCCCACCCCCCGGCATTGGGTTAGAACATTGGATGAAGCTATCCAGAAATGAAATGACTGGAATGGGAATGTGGTTGGTCTAGGTTATCCTATATTGGAAATTTCTGTGTTTTGGTTTTGGCTTGTTTTTATTCTTTTAACCATATGTAAGCCACACAGAGTTGCTATTGTGGGTTGGGCAGCCATATAAATAATCTAAGTAAATATAATTACAATTTTAGGCAAATATTCCTGCGGATTAGTCCTAAAACAAGTTCTATGAAAAAGCCCATGTTATGCCACTATATCAGATGTGTGTCCAACAAGGCTCTATAATACAGGCATTCTTGCTAATCTTGTTTTTCAAGCTTTTAATGCCAGAATCTTGTTTGTAAAAATCCAGATGATCACTATTTATTTATTTATTTATTTTATTTATCATATTTATAGAGTTGCCCATCTCACCCAAGGTGACTCTCGGCGGCGTACAACAATAAAAAAAAAATACATAAAAACAACTACATATAAAAAACTGTAAAAACACACAATACAGGGGGGGATAAAATTAATAAGGGAGCCATCGTAAAATCTCCCCGGTCCCCTGGGAGCCCCAGGCCTGATCACATAGCCAGGTCTTGAGGGACTTATGGAATGTTAAGAGGGATGGAGCTAACTGCACTTCCGGGGGGAAAAGATTCCACAAGGCAGGCGCTACAGCAGAGAATGCCCACCTCCAGGACCCGCCAAATGTAATTCTCTAGCAGGTAGGATCCGCAGCATGCCTTCTCTGCCAGATCTGATGGGACAGGCAGATGTAATCAGGGAGAGGCAGTCCCTCAGGTGACCTAGATGGTAGCAAAGAGATACAGAAGCCTCCTCTTTGCTGCCATCTAGAAATTGTCTGAATTTTTGCAACCCAGATCTGGTAGTCCTTTAAAACAGATTCAGCATTATATACAGTATGTGTGTGTGTGTGTGTGTGTGTGTGTATGTATGTATGTGTAGATATACACCCACCCACACACACATACACACCCACACATACATGCGACTTCTGGAATGCTTCCATGCCTTACAATGATAAGGAGACTCAAGCAAATTTTTCTGTGAAAAAAACAAAATCTTACCAAGTACTCTCAACTCCATTGTGATATCAACATAACCATGCTCAGCACTGTAATACATGGCCTCCTGTAAAGCTTTCATTCTGGTTTTGCACAACTTAACTTGGCCCTCATTAGAGCTTCCTTGGCTGGATGTATCACTTTCCACACCCTCTGCTAAAATCTCTTCCAGCGAGAGAACATCTCCCTTCGATTGCTGTGGCTGGGTCAACAGCTTGCGCAGAACATTTCTGTAAAGTAAAAGCAAGAGGAGTGGTATTTGGATCTGGAAAGTATGAGCTAATTCCAGTTTACTCTGGTAGTTTAGTTAGTAAATCCCTACGCCCACAAAAATAACTTTAAAGATGCCAAGGAATCTTTCTAGACCAGCAAGATAAATACAAAGGTGAAATTTAGCAACATTATCTCTTTTAACTATTTTCAAGTTTGTTTACTGAAGTATTCACTAGGCCACATACAAATTTACACTGTAATCATGCCAACAGTTAGTGGTTGTTTAAATTACCACTACCAGCTGCACTTTGTGGACTGAATCGAAGGATATACTGCATGTATGTATATATACACACACAGTACTGTGCAAAAGTTTTAGGCAGATGTGAAAAAATGCTGTAAAGTAAGAATGCTTTCAAAAATATATATTGTAATTGTTTATGTTTATCAATTTACAAAATGCAAAGTGAGCAAACAGAAGAAAACCCCAAATCAAATCAATATTTGGTGTGACCACCCTTCGCCTTCAAAACAGCATCAATTCTTCTAGGTACACTTGCACAGAGTTTTTGAATGAATTCGGCAGATGGGTTGTTCCAAACATCTTGGAGAACTAACCACAGACCTCCTGTGGTTGTAGGCTGCCCCAAATCCCTCTGTCTCTTCATGTAATCCCAGACAGACTCCATGATGTTGAGATCAGGGCCCTGTGGAGGCCAAACCATCACTTCCAGGACTCCTTGTTCTTCTTTACACTGAAGATAGTTCTTAATGACATTGGCTATATGTTTGGGGTGGTTGTCCTGCTGTAGAATAAATTTGGGACCAATCACACGCCTCCCTGATGGTATGGCATGATGGATAAGTATCTGCCTGTATTTTTCAGCATTGAGGACACCACTGATCCTGACCAAATCTCCAACTCCATTGGCAGAAATGCAGCCCGAAACTTGCAAGGAACCTCCACCATGCTTCACTGTTGCCTGCAGACACTCATTATTGTACCGCTCTCCAGCCCTTCGGCAAACAAACTGCCTCCTGCTATAGCCAAATATTTCAAATTTCGACTCATCAGTCCAGAGCACCCACTGCCATTTTTCTGCACCCCAGTTCCTATGTTTTCTTGCATAGTTGAGCCGCTTAGCCTTGTTTCCACGTCAGAGGTATGGCTTTTTCACCACAATTCTTCCATGATGACCACTTCTGGCCAGACTTCTCTGGACAGTAGATGGGTATACCTGGGTCCCACTGGTTTCTACCAGTTCTGTGCTGATGGCACTGCTGGACATCTTCCAATGTCAAAGGGAAGTAAGCATGATGTGTCTTCCATCTGCTGCATTAAGTTTCCTTGGCCAACCACTGCGTCTACAGTCCTCAGTGTTGCCCATTTCTTTGTGCTTCTTCAGAAGAACAGCACATCTTGAAACCCCAGTCTGCTTTGCAATTTTTGCCTGGGAGAGACCTTGCTGATGCAGTCTGATTACCTTGTGTCTTGCTGCTGTGCTGAGTCTTGCCATGGTGTATGACCTGTGACATGAAACTGTCTTCCACAACCTCATCTTAGTAGCAGAGTCTGGCTGCTCCTCACCCAGTTTTAAGCCTCCTACACAGCTGTTTCTGTTTCAGTTAATGACTGTGTCTCAACCTACATATGAAATTGATGATCATTAGCACCTGCTTGGTATAATTGGTTAATCATACACCTGGCTCTAATCCTACAAGATCCCTGACTTTGTGCAAGTGTACAAAGTGTCCAAGTGTAAGAATTGATGCTGGTTTGAAGCCAAAGGGTAGTCACACCAAATATTGATTTGATTTGGGTTCTTCTTCTGTTCGCTCACTTTACATTTTGTAAATTGATAATCATAAACAATTACAATATATATTTTTGAAGGCATTCTTACTTTACATTTTTTCACACCTGCCTAAAACTTTTGCACAGTACTGTATATATTTATACACACACACATAAATAATTTTATTGGGAGCCTTAACAACAATAATAACTACCATATTTTTCCGACAATAAGATGCCCCCATGTACAAGACGACCCCCACTTTTCCAGCCCAAAATTAAAAAATCAATATTTTAAAGATAGTGCAGAACACATTTTTATTTAGTAATTAGTTAACATTGACCTGATACACTCGGTGGGAGGATGTCCAAACCGTCTCTCTGCAGCTCTATTTCCAGGCTCTTTTGCTTAACTGATTACATTCAAGCACGAGTGAAACTGCAGATAGTTTGTCTCTGCAATCAGCCTTCCTCTAATTGGTTTGTTCAGCATCAGGCTCATGATTGGAGGAAGTCTGTTTGGGAGACAAGCTATTTCACTCGTGATTGGAGGCTAGCAATAGGAGGAAGCTTCTCTGCAGAAACAAAGTATGGGCAGTTTGGAACCGTGCGATTCTTGGCTGACTTCCTTGAATAAGACGCCCTTCAGTTTTTAGGGTAAGGATTTTAGAAAAAAGTATCGTCTTATAGTCGGAAAAATACGGTAATAAAAACTAAAGTAGAATGAGAAAGGAAAAAAAAGAGGGAGAGATAAAAGAAAAAGATAAAAGTGCAAAAAAAAAGTAAGAGGAAGATAAAGAAAAAAGAAAGAAGAAAAGTAGATAAAAAGAAGATATAAAAAAGATATAAAGAAGCGGCTTCCAATCTTCTTCACAGCAGTTATAAGTACAATTATATTTTAACCTCTCTCTCTAAGGATACATTATAATACTCTTCTTTCTATAGTCTATCCTGTATAGACTATCGTATCTCATTTTCCCCCCAGTATATCGCAGATCTCTTTTTGTGGGACTCGGGTCTAGATAAACTTTTTGGCAAAGGACTGATGGGGTGAGAAAATTTCCTTCTTAATTTTCCTTAAGTTAATGGATATGTCCTTAAGCATAGGTCAACATTATTCTTTGATGTTGTCCTCTGTTATCTATTTTACTATCTCCCAATGGTAGCAAAAATGGGAATAGGTGGCTGATTTTTACAAGATGATTAAAAATGCAGTCATGCTGGGATACAGAAACTTGAATTGTTCCAGGCTACAGAAATATTCTGGCAATGCTATTGCTCCCATAGTGCTCGCACCTAATAAATGAAAAAGTTAAAGGAGAGATTATTTTGCAGATCATTGTTCCCCAAGCCTGTACTGTGGTCCATAATCCACCAGTGTCCTTTGCATGTTATTGAACCAGCCAAAGGACTTTCACCATGTCCTGTGAAAGAATCCGAATAAATCCCTTGCACGTTCTCTCCAGGTGCTGAGGTAAAGCACGGGAGGAAAAAGAGGGGACCTCTCTGCTCCTAGCATCCATGGGGCACATCTGTCTACACTTACCAACCTATTCCCATGATTTACCTATGTCCATGAGCAGCAGCATGGCTGAAACAGTTCATGTCCTCATGAAGCGATGAGGAGATCCCATTGGCTTCCAGCATACTCAAGAGGGGATCAGCTTCTCGGCTCAGCAGCAAACTGACCAGCTCATAGTTGCCTACAAATGCAAACAATTAGCTTTGATTTTTTTTTTTGGTAAAGTCGTAAGAGAGCAGCTAAATCCCTCCCTCCTTCCAAGAAAGGGTGTATGTGTTACCAGCACAGAGTACAATTGCCATATGGTAAGAGTCTTACAAGGAATCAATCCTTTAAAAAAAGAGCTGATTTGCAATAGTGGTCCTATGTATTTGATGGGATGTGGGGACCAAATCTCACTGTATGTATACAATAATGTGCAAATTATTTTCTATTATTGTTCTCATTCCCCAAAAAGGGAGCAAGAATCATGCCAAGTGAATTTATGTGCATACACTAGGACCACATATTATCTTGTGCACATATAGTAAGTACCGTTCATCATTTCATAATCCTACATAGTCTCAGTGCCCCACTGCAAACAGTCTGCCAGGAACTGCATGACTATATAAGCTCTGAAAATATTTTTTTTTCCAAATTTTGGGTTTTTGACACTTCATAGTTGGATTGAAATGCAAATAGATATTGCAGGCATTTTTTTTATGAGTATATCTCTAAACTTTATTGGGAGTGAAAATGCAATACTTGCTCAGACTTGCCTGCTGCTGAGGCCAGCTGAAGTGGGGTCTCAGCATAGTTGTCTTCTCCACTGTTGACAGCAGAACCTTCAACATGGGCACCTGCATCCAGCAGCAACTGTAAAAAACACAGGCAACTTGAAAAAAAGGAAGAGAAGGAGGAGGAGGAGGAGGAGGAGGAGGAGAAGGAGAAGGAGAAGGAGAAGGAGAAGGAGAAGGAGAAGGAGAAGGAGAAGGAGAAGGAGAAGGAGAAGGAGAAGGAGAAGGAGAAGAAAAAATGTGGGCAGGGAGACTCTGCCGATTACAGCATCTACCTTTGTCTTGTTTGAAGTTGTTGTAAAACATACAGTAAGGCTACTAGATGTGGACTGCAACATTCTGGATGGCCAGTAGATGGCAGCAAATAAAGTTCTGTAACCCTCTGCTGCCCACTAGTGCTTATCTGGAACTTTGCACAGATCTGGTAGTCCTAGCATACACCACATTTGGTACTTCATTCATCAAGTATAAAGTTTCTCTCTTTCTCTCTCTCTGTATTTTAAAGCTATTTTTAAAAGAGAATTTATGTTAGATGCATGAAAACATAAATTTCCAGCTATTTCTGAAAAGAGGCATATCTGGAAAATCATTTGGAAATATACTTAGAAATCTGTAATTTTCCTAAATGATTGTATCCACTTTTGGATCCATTGCCTCCAGCTATTTTTGTCCTCTCAAATATTACTAACTGGCCATTCTATCAAGCTATTTAAATGGATTCTCTTCCAGTCAGTCTGTTGTGATAAGAAATTTAACTTAACTGGTGCCTGGTGTACTTACTGTGAAGTAGTAAAGCCACTTTGGCTTAAGAGATGCGCTTGCAATGAGGTGTCCACAGACAACCTGGGTGTCTGCACCCATAACCTTCCCCTCACAAGGTTCCTTGAGCCCTGCACCCTCTTTCTCCCTTTTCCAAGCTGAGCAGCCTTTTAATCTCTTTTACCAGGAAGGAACAGACAGCTTCCTTCCTGGCCAAGATTGCTTTGAGGCGGGTTGAAGGGGGAAGCTTGGTTTATGTATATACCTGTCTGTACATCCACAATGGTGCGAGATTGTACAGACTTTGTGTGTAGCTGTCCATGTCTATGTGAGATAAGTGTCTGAAGGTTGTGTGTTTTGTGTGTGTACAGAAAGTTCTATAGCTATACCTCACCAGTTGCCTTGGCACATCATGCACCTTGCAGCTGCAAAATATTGCCTGTGCTGGTAAAAATAAAAAAATAATGACTATGAAGGCTATGCCTCGTTTCTGAAACATTTTAAAATACACTTGTGGTGCTACCTGTCCCCTAAATCTGCATTTATTAATTGTTGTTAGCCTCCCTGGAAAAAGGTTGGGAGAGGCACTTTATTCTTCGCTAGTGAGGTCATGGGTGCTTCCAAATGGAGGCATATACAGCAGCAAACCCAATCTGGTGCCTTCTAGATCCACATAATCCCAGGCAGCATGGATTTTCATCTTGTTAGCTGAGTGTTATGGGGCTCCCATCATGTACTTTTCAGGTTGCATGTGAAAGCTTGACAACTTGTCTTTTGCTCACCTGGACTACTGAGATATGGCCATGTAATACAGCGAAGGTGAGTGCAGTCCAGTGTCGGCTATCAGGATGTACTGATGGGTATCGGGATGAACTTCCAGGGACCTCAGAAAAATGGAGAAATGTTTATTGGTTGCAATTCTCCTTCTTCTTGTTAAGCTCCTAAGATGTGTTTGAGAATGGCACATCCCTGGTAAATTGCAGTCCTTGGAACTCGTAGGCTGATGTAACTCAGAGAATTCACTGGTCAGTGTATTTAGTCCTTTAGGTTTGTTTGTTTATTTAAAAAGAATCTACTAGTTTTCTTTGGAGGTTGTTCTTGCAGAGGGGAAAGATGTTTTCTTTCAATTTCCCCATTCCTATGCATTATAATTCATTATCTCATCTATGGCAGGCATTGTTGCTTTAGAATCCATAAGCATCACCACCACCACCACCACCACCATCATTTCTAAAAAGAAATAAATTTCTCTCCAAACATATTCAGCAAAATATTATATGAACCCCAAAATACAGTATTTTGCTATGGAATTACTAAAGCCACATCTTTGCACTTGCTTTTCACTTACTGGTATATCCAGATTTGCTCCGGCATCAATCAGCATCTGCACCATGGCTTCGTCTCCAGCAGAACAGGCATACATGAGTGGAGTCATACCCTTAAGGACAATGTATGCAGCCAGTTTATTTTATGTCCAAAGGCAAAGCTCATCAACAAAATGTTGGGTTCTATATATTATACATGTGTACAGTTATTTCCTCACATTTCATAATACAGCTACATTATCTATATATGATAACTTTTGCATAGATGTTTTTTCTTTTTATAAACATCTGGAAGTAGACTAGGCATGGAATTGATTTCAGTGTAAGGATTTATGTTGATTCTTCTGCAGAAATGCTTAAATGTTGCACATTATCCTTTTACAATACTTCTCCTTTTTGTCCTTGAGACATAAAATGCAACATTTTATGTCTCGCATGAACACAACACATGAAATCTTAAAGACAGGTTAAGAAAAAATAATTGCTATGTCAACATAACATGCCATGTTATGCACTGGCCTCAGAAGTGGGCAGAAGTGAGCTCCAGATGACGTACTATGAACTGGAAACACTGAAATGACCTTGGTTTCCAGACATTTTCCTCTACCAGTTTGCCTTGTCTATAAATCTTTACAATGCCTTGATGATATCAATCAAACTAAGGAGGCTTCTGAAATTCATGTTCCTGCTGTATTTCTCCTTATAAACTTAGTTGCTGTCTCCTATTGACTCAAATATCTCACAATGGGACGATGTGTTAGAATTTATAAGGAAAAGAATATTTATTTATTTATTTATTTATTTATAGCCTAAAGGCCCGAAAAGGAAGAACCCCCAGTTTTTCTAAAACAACTAGAGGCAGTTAAGAGCTCCTAGTGCTGAATGATCCAGAATACCAGAGTAGCCCTGAGTCAACCCTTAGTAAAAACCTTTACGTGCTGGTTTTGGAAAGAGTATAAGTTGATATGACCGTAACAACGTGAACTTTGGATTTTGATCTTGCTCTCCTATGTCATACCATAGTGAATGTTATGTAACTGAACGTTATGTACCTGATCATCCATTGTATTAACGCCTTCAGGTCCTAAAGCTTCTATAGCTTGGTTAATCAGATCAGTCCTTCCACAGTTCAGCATTCGAAACCCCAGATCCTGCTGGAATTTTTCAGTAGCAGCCTTTGCATCCATTCGCCGGAAGGAACTAAAGCAACATTCTGGCCTGTGGAAGTGTCACAACCAAATGATGCAAATATAATTTATTAGTATGGTTATTAATATTACAGAGTCCTGCATCCCAGCATGTTGTGATCTTGCCTTTACTAACAGAGAAACATATATAATGAAAGATATAGAATTACTTCTGCTTTATATCACTCCTGTTACAGTATTTGTCTTCCTCACCATCAATCCAAGGACTGTTTTACATACGATATTGCAGAAATCTGGGGTGGCATTAAAGATTGTATTATTTCAGACTTCAGGTAAAGAGATCATATTTCTAAATGCTCCTCTACATAAAATTCCCTACAAATAGAAAACATGTTTAGCACCTACTTCTTGCTGATCATTTACAGGGAACATTCAAAAGAGGCACGATTCCCCTTGTAGGCTGAAAAGATACAATCCTATCATTCACCCTACATGTGTAGACCAGACCTAAGATACTGGGTTGTTCTGCAGGGCAAGCTGACTGCAACAAGAAGATGCTGTGTTAGCCATTTCAGAAAGAAATGAACAGATGACCTTGTCTTCAACTCATCCCTGGCCCACTACCCTGGCACTTGTCTTTTCCTCTTCCAAATGCGGTGTTTTCCACCTTTTGCTAACACAGATCTCACCATGTGGATGCTCTGCAGCATGTACTGGAAAAAGATTAGGGGCAAGTCCTGCTCCTATTGTCCATTTGGAGCCGCTGTGGGCATACCCACCCATTTGGTCCCTAGCCAATGCTTTTCAAGGATGTTCATCTTTTGGCAAAAGGAGGGTCCCACTGTGCCAGACACCAATCCCTCCCACTTTTCTTGCCAGATCTGGCAAGCAGATGCCCAAGCTGCTGGGCCTGGGAGAGACAGCAAGAGAAGTATGTGTGCATTTGAGGGGTGGGGGTGGGGAATGGCTCTTTAGGCACCAGTTCTTCTATCTCACTGAGGTGTTCTATGCATCTGGAAAGAACTGTCTGGAGAACGGAAGTAGGAGGGAAATGGCTAGGGTGAAGCTCTCACCGAGACCTTGTGGAGCTGACACAGCAGAAGTTGATCTGCAGAGTTGGGCAGTGCAGTTTTCACTCATGCCCAGCAGGCTTCTGGAAGGCTACTGGGCATGTGTTTCAATGCCCAGGCAGAATAAGGGTTGGAAATGCAGTCAGCACATTTTTATGCCAACCTACAGTTAGCTCCCATACTGGAAAACTACACTTTAGTCTTGCTGTGTGGGATGTTGTCTCCCAATAGTTCTTTTATATGGATAGTTAGCAGATTCATTTGACACTTTCTTCTGTATGTGCAAATTGAGGTTGTTTGGGTTTTTTTCTTTACTGAAAGTAGTGGGAGGGGGGTGAGAGGCCTCCATGAAATTATCAAAGCTTTTTTCTCTCTAAACAGATGCTATACTTATTTTTTAATTGTTGTTGCTGCATATGACTAATTTTGTTTTTGACTGCATCAGATATAGCAGTTGGAGTTAGGAAAACAATATGGAGTGCTGCTGCCAGGAGTAGCGGATTGGGAAATTCCAATGTGTGAGTTTTGTTTATTCTAAACTGTTGACAAAAATCAGTTTCATAAAAAGCATTTTCTTAGATTCAGCATTTCTGGAAATTAGACTGCTAGACTGAAAGACTTGGAGGAAAGAAATCTTGCACTGTTAGCCCATTTCTGAACACTTAAAGAAAAATGATAATATTCATGCTCAGTGCATTTCATCTAGCAATCTTAAAAGTATGATATAAACTCATGGATAACTGATAATTGCAATCAATATTTTGTAAGCATTTAATTTTTTTTTCTTTTGGAATTTGATATCGTAACGAAAGAAAAATTAAAAGAAAGAAAAAAGGAATAAACATTCTACAAAAAGCATTTAGTTAGACCCTCTCTTTCATTTTCTCCAATTCTTTCCTTCTTTTCTGGATGTATTCTGAACTTTAATTAATTTAAATTTAAACACTGAAATTTTTATAAAGTTTATAGCATCATGGATCATCATGGATCTATTAATAACTCAACAGATATGAATTAAACCTTCTTTGGAGGGAGGAGGGAAATCAAGCCTTTTTGGAGGAGGAAGGGAAAAGAATGAAACTTTTTTTGGAGGGAAGAGGGAAATTAAAGATATTTGGAGAGAGGAGGGAAATAAATTAAAGGTTTTTTGGAGGGAGGCGTTCCTTTGTGTGTTGGAGGCTCTGGGGTCTGGAGCAGGTCGGCTACCCCTGCAGGACTGGGAGAAGACTGCCTGCTTGCTGTCCTGGGCAAAAGGCACAAACTCGCCGCCTTGGCTTACCTGCAGCAGCGACAGTGGCTTGGCACTGCTGCAGCATGGACAGAGAGTGAACATCGGTCACGTGGTGCTCAAGCTCAGTCTATGCCATGGCGGCACCAAGCAACTCTCACTGCTGCAGGTAAGCTGAGGCGGCAAACCTGTGCAGGACTACTTGTGAGTCGTGAGCCTGGAGTTTTATGGTGATTGGTGATGAAATTTATTATTATTATTTAAACTCAATTTTGTGTGCACTTGACTTTTTGCCACGTGCATGGGTTTCATGAGTCGTGTACATATGTACATCTTAGAGGGAACATACGTTCATCCTGCTACTTTATATGCTTAATGCAATTCATTCATTCATTCATTCATTCATTCATTCATTCATTCATTCATTCATTCTGTATAGCACCACCCCTTATGACTCATACATATATCCTGTCATAATCATGATTAGCAGCCACTGACAGTTTTATTCTTCATGAATTGGGCCAAGCAGTTTTAAAAATCAGTAGCTGCTGCTTCTTTTTGTAGAAATTGATTTTACATTTTTAATTATGCACTATCCAAGCGAGGAACTGTTTCTCCAGATATTCTTACCGTTCAGCTTGGTATATAACCACCTGGTGAGGTAAGTTGGGCTGAAAGTGAGCTAAATAAAATTATTGCTCAAACAAGTTAAAGAAAGCATGCAGGGCATGGCTTCATGAATTCCTTCCAACCCCTTGGCCACAGGGGGCATATTTACTTTCTTCTGTGTAACAAACTAATGTTTTGTCCATGAGTTTTTGCGTGTCCTGGGAAGTATTGAGTAGGCTGCACGCATTCTGCTCTGGGTCACATGACCAGGAAAGTGGGGGCTTAGAGCAGAACAGTTAGCAGCATTTTTGAGTTACTGGATTCTTTTTCTCTACAGCTCCAACCAAATCCAGCCCATTTTTAAAAACTCAATCTTTGTTTTGCCTGCTTCTCCTAATTTGGTACTGTTCTATTCTGGTTTGGGAGAGCTTTCCTATTGATAGATAAACAGAGGGCCAGAGGCGGATGGTACCAAGCCCCTTTATATAATTTCCTTCCAATATTCTGTTGGATTGGAAAGAATAAAAACATTGGTCCTAATGCAGATTCGTCAGGACAGTGGTGTTTATGTTCATCCACTGCAAGAACTGTTCACTTAATCCCATTCTCTGATTTCTCTTATTTAATCATTATCAATCTCTTCTTACTTATGACTGCTAAGTTTGCTCAAGAATTTTTGATATTTGGTCAAAGCCTTTTCAAAATCCAAGTCAATTAATCTTTCAAGGTTATCCTTCTGTACATGGTTCTTTACACTCTGAAAAAGCTCTAAAGGTTATTGAGACTTGACTTGACTTTGCAGAAGCTATGTTGACCCTCCTTCTATACGGCTGACAATTTCACCTTTAGAAATGCTGTCCTTCAGTTTTCTTGAACAAACTGTGATTTGCCCTTGGGGCCATGTGTTGTCACTCACAATAAGTCTAAGGAGGAGCTTGTCCCATTTAGATAATTTAAAAAATTAGATAATTTTTTTTGGTTTGGTAGTTTTGTTTTGATTGCAAAGGAAAATGCTAAGGTTTATAAGTCAACGTGACATGTGTTCTTCAGAAATGATACTGACAGAGATGCCTTTGCCATCATGGACAGTCTTCTAGTATGTGTGTATAAAATATGTTTGAAGGCAGCAAACGTCATTAGAATACATTGCAATTAAATGTAAGTGGGATATTAAAAGTACACCACCTACTTCAGTTGCCGAGGTTCACAGTCCAATCCAGGTAACAGTAGCCTAGCTGTCTGCCTGATATCATCACTGTCTACTGTTAAACTGCGCCGGTGCTCAGCATAGGTTATAGCTACTCGCATCCATTCCATCAGTGGGGGCAGAAGCATGAATGGCCTGTTGAGAGAAAAAGAAGAAATCTGTTACACCTCACATTAGCACCATCTCACCTAGGAATATTAGTAATCATATTTTCTTTAGATATAACTTCTTAAAAACACAAATATTTCAAAATAACTTTACTTACTTATATCAGTGGAGCCTACTTTCAAGTAATCATGTCCTCTTTCATAAATATGGACACACAGGATGAGTTGATTAGGATATAAATTCAATAGTGACCTACTGCATATAATGTATGATATGCCAAGGTGCCATAAAGAGTGGAATATGACCCTTCGGACATCTTCCAAACTTGCCATTGAAGGGAAGCAGGATTGTAGCCACTGGCAACAAAGAACATGACAATTCTGCTCCCTTTTGTTAGTCTTACATTCACTGAGTTTCTGGGTGGGAGAAGTACATATGCTGGGAGACATATCAGAGAAGTCTCACAGGGGCACGTTCAAAATCCTTGCCTCCTTCCCGATGACTTTGTCCACATGGCCACTTCACACAAAATCAAATATATTTTTCCAGATGCAAAATCGTTTTGCACATAATATATCATACATCAGACTCCTGCAACCTGAGTACCATTCAAATGTGTGAACTTCAATTTCCAGAATTCCAGTTTGCATGACCACTGCTGAAAATTCTGGAAGCTGAAGTTCAGGTTGCAGAAGGTAGAAAATTTGATATCACACTTAACAGAGAATTGAGGTAGCAAGAGTGTGTGCTGCAAGCTGGGAGTTAGCTTAATCTGTTTAAAATATTGCTTCAGCATTCGGGTAGTAGCTGGCCTAAGGTGATCCTACTGTTTCTGTAAACTCTTTTTCTCTTCCAAAATATCTCGACTCTTTCACAGAACTGTGGTAAGCATGCATCTCTCTGAACTCTGCAACATCCATATAGCTTCCATAAAAACCTAGTTTTGACAGTAGGTATAAAAATGAGTTGGCTATTAAGAAAAGAAGCTGATACCATGAAAGACAAATCACATTAAAGATAATGATGAATAATAACATCTGTGACTGGAACTATCTTTTTAAACCTTTCAGCCATTCAACTTCTGCTCATCAGGAGCCTAACATTTGTTTTTATTTTGGCACAAGAAAGGCAGGTTTTGTTCAAATCTGCCTTTTGAAAACATAGTGTGGCTTCTGCTGTGTAGACATTCAACTAATCAAGTTAATCTTTTTGACTCACAAGTACACATTTCCAGCAGAGCATCATCAGCCATTTTGTCCAACGTATTGCCACCGCCGTTACAACAAAAATAGTATATGTCTATTTAGCTACATTTATTTATCCACCATCCATCTAGACAGCAGCATCCAGATGACTTTGCATGATACTGAAGCAATACTGCCTTGGAAGCAGGCAAGAATGGCAAATGAAATACACACACCATCCTGGAAGAAGGCAATGGCAAGACCCTTTCATTTTGTTGCCAAGAAAATTGGATGGATGTGTCTAGGGAATCATCAGTGTAGGGTTTTGGAGGAGGGGCTGAGTCAGCAACCCACAAAACAGCATTGTTAAAGTTCTGTATGACTTACACCAACCTCACAAGTCTTATTTGGTAACATACTGATTGCTTTAAAAACAAGTCTCCCATCCTTTAATCAAAAAATGCTTCTCGCGGTGATTTTGTAGAACCACAAGTGGTCTCACAGTATGACTTGTTCAGCAAGATATGTGAACCCAACCCTTATCTGAGGTCCTTGCTCAGTGTGTCTATTATTGGCAGCACCTGTCTGTATATGCAAATGACAAGAAAAGAACAGTAGGGAAAAAGTTGGAACACAATTTCTCAGTGCCAGTATCCATCTCAAATGCATGGGATATGCTGGAAGATTTGATTATGTGTAGTTCTCCATGCCTGTATAGAATGTA